>NC_063336.1:108523697-108578141 GCF_021869965.1 Rhincodon typus
AAACCAGTCCAGCTCGTCCCTGCCTCCCTAACCTGTTCTTCCTCCCACCTATCCCCTCCTCCCACCTCAAGCCGCACCTCCATCTCCTACCGACCAACCTCATCCTGCCCCCTTGACCTGTCCGTCCTCCCTGGACTGACCTATCCCCTTCCTAACTCCTTACCTACACTCACCTTTACTGGCTCCATCCCCGCCTCTTCGACCTGTTTGTTTCCTCTCCACCTATCCTCTCCTCTATCCCTCTTCTATCCGACTCCCACTCTCTCCTTATTTATTTCGGAACCCCTTCCTCTCCCCCTTTTCTGATGAAGGGTCTAGGTCCGAAACGTCAGCCTCTCTGCTCCTATGATGCTGCTTGGCCTGCTGTGTTCATCCAGCCCTGCACCTTGTTGTCTCTCATGATGGAAAGCGCCATTTTATATATAGTGTTACAATGGACAGTTTTGTCAAGTGTTTTTTGAAGACCAGAAAATCATTCTGTAACAGTGATGTAAAAACATCATTGCTAAGAAAGCACATGATTGCATAGAGGGGCCTGGTGGAGCCTTTATAGTATTAATGGATGAGATGTTTATTCTGGAGAGTTTCAGAGTAAATAGAACAATGCAATTAATTTTGCTTTAACTTCAGAGCAGAAGAATCAGGTTTTCAATTCAGTTCAGAAAGAACGAAAGTGTAGGTGAATTCAGGGGAACCAATCACATCAGCAGAAACGCTTTCTAGTCTGTGGAATTTCCAAGCCAGTGTAGTTTGTATAGAAATCTTCAATTCTTCCAGTTTTCCAGTTCTGCGGAAGGGTTACTGGACTCAAAACGTTAACTTTGATTTTTCTTCACAGATGCTGCCAGGCAGAGTGAGCTTTTCCAGCAACTTCTGTTTCTGTTTCTGATTTACAGCAAGCCATAGTTCTATTGATTTTTATTGAGAAGTCTTCAAGTAGTTCGAACTGAGATAATTTAGGCCTTTGGAGTGGTAAATTTTCACGCCAACATACATGGAAAGAAATCATAAAATTATCCTTCTACTCCATGCAGCGAGAACTGAGAATTGTCAGTTGAGTAGAAACTGAAAGAGATGAGCTAGGAGTATAAATCCTCTGGACTTGAGACTCTTTAATTAGGAAGCAGGTTGAAACTTTGGTTTGCTGCTTGTGTTAAGATATTTCTAAATTGCCTTCTATTTCTATTTCTGTATTGCCTGGTTTGTTTTTTTTTCATTTGTCGATTAAACATATGTTCTTTTGACTAAACACCACATTAACTAACTATAAAATAAGAAACATTTAATCCATCAAGCTAGGTTTCACTTTTGGATTTGACTTGTCTAGTAATACCATTAGCTGGATCATCCCTCCCTTACCCTCCCCTCCAAAAAAACAACTAGTATATTTTCAGCTAAGAGAAGCCCTGGAGATAGTGCAAATGGGATTTACTAGAATGATTAGAGGAATGAGGGATTTTAGATACAAATAAAGATTAGAGAAATTAGGTTTATTCATTTTGAAGCAGAGAGGATTAAGAGATGATCTTATTGAGGTGTTCAAAATTCTGAACAATTTTGACAGGGTGAAGAAGGATATTCTGTTCCCACAAGTTGGTATGACAGTAACTAGGGGTCACAATTTCAAGATTTTCAGCAAGACAGCTAGGAGTGAAATGAGGAGAAACTTCTTTACTCAGAGAATTGTTAGGATTTGGAGTACACTGCCTGGAAGAGTGGTGGAGGCAGATTCCATCAAGGTTTCAGAAGAGAGCTGCATATATATTTGGAAGTGATGAATTTAGAGACTAGATGTGGAACTAGCTGAGGAGCAATTTCAGGAGCCAGTACAGACACAATGGATCGAATGGCCTCCTTCTGTGCTGTAAAATTCTATGATTCTGTGAGAAAGCCAAGCCCTTGAGTTTGCTGAATTCGATGTACTTTTTATCTTATTCCTTTGTATGAACAGTTAATATATCCTCCACATATTATTGCAATGTATATATTCATACTGTGTTGTGTATCTGATAGTTGATGCTGTTCATTAAGCTAGATCTTGTTTATATCTGAACATGAGAAGCTAGAGATGATAAGATAGTTTGTAGGACCCAACTTTTACATGAGTAGCTTCAGTGATTTATCTCAATTGCAATAAATTACATGTTACCTTCACCTATTCACTTTAATTAATGAACTTTAAGGAATAAAGACTTAGCTTGCACTGTCACAAAAGATTTGGATTTTACTAGCTTTTCTTCTGAAAAGTATTGTTCTGAATTTAATGTGATACCAATGCATTGTTACTTTCGGCAGAATTTTATTCTCCCTCCAAACATTCAAACTTGAAATTGTTGCTGAGTTTCCTGATGGAAACATGAAGAGGGAAATGATGACTATAGCTTGGCCTTAGAATTAGCTGTTTTAATTGACTTAATATTATACATCATTAAATCGTGAATGTCAATTCCTGAGGTAACAATTTGCTCAAACAAATCAAAGATCATTTTCCTCACAATGATCTACTAGTTTGGAGAAATACATAATTGGTGTACTGGGCTGGCTTGTCTCCTCTACCTCTGCTGTAAGTTGCTTCCATGCCAAGTTACTTTGCTTTTGGTATGAGGCAGCCATTAAACAAATTACTTAATACATAGAAACATAGGTAGGAATATGAGCAGACTCTTGAAGCCTGCTCCACTATTCAATATGATCATGGCTGATCATCCTGTTCCTGCTTTCATCCCATATTCTTTGATTCCTTTCGCCCTAAGAACTACATCTATCTCATTCTTGAAAACATTCAAAGTTTTTGCCTCAGCCACTTACTGTAGCAGTGAGTTCCACAGGCTCACACTCTCAAGGTGAAGAAATTTCACTTCATCTCAGTTCTACTGCATATCCCTAAACTGTGACCCCTGGTTCTGGGCTCTGTGGTAATTGGGAACATTGTGCCAATATATATGCTTTCTAAACCTGTTAGATTTGTCAGGCATGACAAGTTAAGATATTGCTTTGTCTGTTTTTTACAGAGGAAAATACCAGAAATCCCCCAGAATTAGGGATCCAATGGGCTAAGTTAAGTGACGCATTAAGGAAATTGACATCAGTGAAAAGACTGAAAGCTGATAAGTCCTCAGGACCTGATTGTCTACATCCCAGAATATTGAAGGACGTGGCTTTAGAGATAATGGATGCATTGATGATTATCTTCCAAAATGCCATAGATTCTGGGATCATTACTATTAATTTGAAGGTAGCAAAATATCACCCCACCATTTAAGAAGGGAGTGAAAGATGAAACAGGGAACTACAGAGATAACAAGGTGTAGAACTGGATGAACACAGCAGGCCAAACAGCATCAGAGGAGCAGGATAGCTGATGTTTCAGGTCTGGATCCTTCTCTGTTAGCCTGCTAACCTGTTGTACTGATCCGATTGGACCCAGTCAGCATGAGTTTGCAGCACAGCGGTTCAGACAGAGTACAAACAGATATTTCCCCTGATTTGGGAGTCTAGAATCAGAGAAACAATTTAAAAATAAGGGGGATGCTACTTGTAGTGATTGTAATGAGGTCAGTCAACTGGACCTCATAGAATATGAGTTCCCTGATTGGGGCTGTTAGTCTGATCCAATCATGGAGCCCTGGCTGACATAAAAGGATGAAAGTTAGGGACATTAAGGGCTGAATACCTGACTCAGTGAGAGACAGAGGTATTGTCTAAGGCTTTGCATTTGTGAATAAAAGGGTGATTGGTGATGAGATGCTGGTCTCTGAAGAGTTATTTCACCATCTAGGCACAAGATGAGGAGAGATAGTAGGAACTGCAGATGCTGGAGAATCCAAGACAACAAGGTGCAGGGCTGGATGAACACAGCAGGCCAAGCAGCATCATAGGAGCAGAAAGGCTGACGTTTCGGGCCTAGACCCTTCATCAGAAAAGGGGGAGGGGAAGGGGGTTTTGAACTGTTTTTTTACTCAGGTTTATGAGCCTCTGGAACTTTTTACCACAGAGGGCTGTGAAAACTCAGTCTTTGAATATGTTTAAAGTGGAGATTAATAGATTTCTGATGACCAGTGGTGTACAAGGTTATGAAGATGTGGTGTGTAAAAGGCATGAAAGTGTTTGATCAGCCATAATTGCATTGAATGACAGGACAGGACAGGACAACTTTGATTAACTGAATAGCCTACTCCTGTTCCCATGTTTGTATGCATCAAGGGCAACACAATAATCATGGGTGACTTAATCTGCATCTGGACTAGATAAACCAATTGAGCACTAAAACTGTAGAGGACAATTTTCTGGAGTGTGTAAGTGATGGTTTTCTAGAACAGTATGCTGAGAAATATAGGACAGGTTATTTTGACCTAGTATTATGCAACGATAAAGGGATAATTAATAACCTTATTGTAAAAGATCTCTTTGGAATGAGTAACCACAATGTGATAGAATTTTACATTATTTTTGAAAGTAAGGTTGTCCAATCTGAGGCAAGGGTGTTAACTTTGAGTAAGGAAATTATGAAGGCATGAGACAAATTGGCTAAGGTTGCTTGGGATAATACACTAAAAAGCATGACTGTACATAGGATCTACAATGGTAATCTTTAAAGAACTTTTACATGGCTTAAAGCAGCTATTAATTCCATCAAAGTGCAAAAGCTCAAAAAAGGCCAGCCAACCACGGCTGAAAAGGAAGTTAGGGATTGTATAAGATTAAAAGAAAAGGCCTATAAAGTTGCCAAAAATAGCAGTAAATCTTAGAATTGGGCAGCTTTTACAATTCAGCACCATTGGATCAGGAAACTGATAAGGAAAGGGAAAATAGAATATAAATGCTGTCACCTCTCTGAAGGTGAACAGCTACTTTGACATTTCCAACTTAACAAGTTTTTAATAGTGCAAGTGTGCACTTAAGTGTTTCCTATCTTTCTTTCCTTTTGTCTGAACATATTAGGCTGAAATCTTAATAAAAACTGAAAGAACTGCAGATGCTGTAAATCAGGAACAAAAACAAAATTGCTGGAAAAGCTCAGCAGGTCTGGCAGCATCTGGGAAAGAAAAAAAGAGTTAACTTTTCGGGTCTGATGACCCTTCCTCAGAACAGTTCTGAGGAAGGGTCACCGGACCTGAAACGTTAACTCCGTTTTTTCATTCACAGATGCTGCCAGACCTGCTGAGCTTTTCCAGCAATTTGTTTTTGTTCCTTGTTTAGGCTGAAACTTACTTTTTTTTCTTTTGCATGTGTCAATTTCACTGAGTTTTACAGGGGCCTGGCGAGATTCCTCATTTCATCTTAAAACAAATATGCTTCATGAGCAGCCTATCCTGAACCTATTGCGCTCTTCTTGCCTGATTCTAGCCCCATTATAAAATCTTTTGCTCTCGGAAGAACTCACTTCTCACGAGGTATCCAGTGAAAGAGGGACAAACCTGGCGCCATCTTTAAAACTGGACAAATGTTGATAATCTGGCATTGCCCTTCACCAGCAATGCAGTGGCACAGTAATGACAATGCTACCCTGCTCTTGGCACACAGCTGGCATGGCTGAGATTCCCTTGCACACACCGTCCTATTGTCTCGCACCAATGTCTGTTTACCACTAGACCACACAGTTTACTTGTCTTGTCCTTAGCTACATCCTGTCTAAGCACCCTCTCTAAGTCAGTGCTGCTCTATCCCCAATGCCTACTGCTGTAGACCCATATCTTATTCTCACCTAGCAGGGAAACATTGCTTACAGGCAAAGTCAGCAAAAGTAAACGAGCCAAAGAATAGATGCTGCAGTTTGCCCTCATAATGCAAACCAAATTCTGGCATCATGGCCAATGACTGGTGTACAGTCCCTGATGGTCTGCTGCACCCAGCTCTAATGTTTTGGAATTGACTGTCACTCAGGCTTGATGTCGCACCCGATGTAGCTGAGCTCTGCCATGAACAAGCAGTATTTTCTCCTCCCACCCCGTGTCCTCATCCTCCTCAGAACATTGCTGCCTTGCCTCAGCACCTTGTTGCCTCCTCCAGTAGTGCAGACAGAGCAGCACAACAAGATGATGCAGCATGTTCTGCCCAGGAGATACTGGAGGACACCACCAGTATAGTCTGAGCAGCAGAACCACCTTTTCAGCAGCCCTATTCTCCATTCCAACATGACTATCAGTTGAGGCACAACTGTCAGAGATTGTGCAATGATGTCAAAAGCCATGGTTTCCCCACGAACCAGTTCCATAATGCTCCTGGATCCTCAAATGTACCAGGTCCATGACAGTTCCCCAGGATGCAGAAGTTGTGGCAGCTGCCAGGTTAGCGGGCACGCACACCTCCAGGAAGTGATCACAGATCACCTGCACTTTAATAAAACCTAACACCTTCCCCTTGGTGGTTTCCGCTGCGTTTTGAAGGAGCCCTCTCAGGGCAACGTGTTTGAAGTCGATGGTACCCTGCACGTGGGGGAAGCAGCTTTGTTTCTGAATCCTACTGCCTGAGTTGCAACACTGAACTTGTCATGGGAGATTGAAATGAATGAGTGTGATATTGTACAAATGACATCAGTCACCGTGCTGCTGCAAGGTGGGTGCATGACTGAGAGATTCTCTGGAAGGAGCCAGTCACATTGATATTCAAAGCATCTGTCACCTTCACAGTCACTGGGAGAGAATGGTTTCCCACTTCTGCAGCCCTCGGGTCCTACTCTAGCTCCATCACAGTGTCCCGGGTCATACAGAGTCTACGTCAACATTGTGCCATGGTTATACCCAGGAAATGGAATCAGGGTGGAAAATCGCCTTTAATCCTGCTGACTTGATGCTTCCTGTGGGGGTCATGTGCCTTTGACCTCTGTCTGAGCTCAGTGCTCCTCATCCTTCACAGTAACCTGTGGGCTTTCCCTTGGCCCTGCTGTTTGGAAGGCAGCCATTGTGACCAACATCCCACCAGCGGTGGGGAGCGTGAATCCTGTTGACAGTGAACTAAGTTGGGAATGTAAGAAACAAAGCAGCTTCTTGACGCTGAGAACAGATGGTGGTGGCTGCAGATGAAGGTTGCACACACACCTCCTGGAGAGTGATACATGTAGCACCCTGACAACAAGGGTTGTAGCTTCATCATTTGGTTAACTTCAGCCTCAGTGTGTGCAGCAATTTGGTGAAGCTACCACACTCTGGCTGAGTGACCAACACATTACATCAGAAAAGGGAGTGCCTGTTGCCCTCTGATATCCCAGGTTTCCAAAAGTCATGGAAGTAATCATTGCACTCAGTCTTAATACTTAATGAGAAATGATGAAGCAATGTTCTCCGCCTCCCACAGCACCACTGGAAGTTGTAAAATCATAGAATCCCTACAGTGTGGAAGCAGGCCAATCGGCCTAACAAGCTCACACTGTCCCTCTGAAGAGCATCCCACCCAGAGCCATCCCCCTTCCCTTTCCCCCTTAGGATTTCCCATGGCTAATCCACCTAACTTCCCAAACAGCCCATTTCCACCCCTGTTCCTCCCCATTATCACATTGAACTTTGCCTCCAACTTCACTATTCATCCTCTGAGCCCTGACATTACACCACACTGAGGCTTACCATGGCCTTGTACACACTCCTCTGTGTAGGTTTCTGTAGCGGTCCCTGCCAATAATATACTTCTTACAGCCTACCGTCCCTGCCAGCCTGTATCCCTCTTATACCTTGAGTTGCTCCACATCACCACCCTTTTCCTCAACTCAACACATGTCTCTGCTTTCTCCTCCCACAAACTTGACACTTCCATTCCCTGTGCACCCTATAGTGGCCCCCAGTGCCCTCCCCACCATTAAATGTAAGGACCTCCGTGATTGTACTAAATCCAGACCTCTGACTGACTTTGATGAACAATGTCTAATTGTGCCCGGCCAGATCCTGGATTGCTGCCTTTGCAGCTCCCTGACTGATGATAAACAATTCCCCTCACTGAGAGTGCTGGCCCTAGAGGATTGGCCATTGCCAACTTCTGAGGCTGTAATCAGACATAGACCCTGACTGTGACTGTTTGAGCAGATAGTTGACTGTGACGAACACGCTGGACTGCGCGTGGACTTTGTTCATGACTGACAGTACCAGAACATCCTGACTAATAATGACACGCATTTACAAGCCCCCATCCACTTTCAGATATGGACATTGAATGAACATGCTGCCTGTCTGTAACAAAGCCAGCAGGCCACATGCTGTAGGCTTTAGACTGATGACATGGTAGGCTTGATGACTTGATTCCTCCCTTCAACATCCCATGGACCCTCCACTCACACCCTGGATAGATGACTCCTGACAAGCACGACAATCAGAAATTTCTGGAGAAACTCAGCAGTTCTGGCAACATTTGTGGAGGGAGAAAGCAGGGTTAAAGTCTTTTTTTGGGGGGAGGGTCCAGTGACCTGCCTTCAGAATAGCTTGTCCATGTGTATGTGTGCAGAAGAGCAGTACTGTTAATCTTAAGGGTGGCATAGTGGCTCAGTGGTTAACATTGCAGCTTCACAGCTCTAGGGACCAGGGTTCGATGTCCAGCCTTGGGTGACTGTCTATGTGGAGTTTGCACATTCTCCCCATGTCTGCATGTGTTTTCTCCCACAGTCCAAAGATGTGCATGTTTGGTGGATTGGCCATGCTATAGTGTCCAAAAAGGTGCAGACTTGGTGATCTAGCCATGGGAAATGTGGGGTTACAGGGTCGGGGTGGTGGTTCTGAGTGGAATACTCTTCAGAGGGTCAGTGTGGACTTGATGGGCTGAATGCATGTTTCCGTACTGTAGGGATTCTGTGAATTTCTTTACCAATAAGGCTCCAGCTAAAACATCAACACAACAACGGGCATTGCATTGCAATGGAAGGTAAGGCAGGCATAGGATGGAGGTGCTGAGTGAGTGAGCGAGCAGCCTAGTCCAAACTATGAACTGAGCTTCTGACCCTGTGTGCTAGGTATCCTTACAGTGGCCTTTAATGCTCGATGTTGGTGCAGATCTCCACTTCCCATATATCCTGCAAGTAAATGGGAGAGGTGCATTGAGAAACCTGCGGTGTTAACAATGTAAGAAGAACATTATTAAATTAGAGAACATTTAGAAAAGATTTACAAGGATGTTAACAGGACTGGACAGTTTGTATTATAAGGAGAGGTGGCATGGTAGCTCAATGGTTAATACTGTTGCCTCACAGCATCAGGGATCTGTGTTCGAATCCAGCCTGGGGCAGCTGTTTGTGTGGAGTTTGTATATTCTCCCTGTGTCTGCATGTGTTTGCACCGGTTTCCTCCCATAGTCCAAAGGTTAGGTAGATTGACCATGGGAAATGCAGAGTTACAGGGATAGGGTAGGGATTGGGTCTGGGCAGGATGCTCTTCAGAGGGGCGGTGTGGACTTGATAGGTTGAATGGTCTGTTTCCACATGTAGGGATTCTGTGGGAGGCTGGATAGTCTGGGACTATTTTTACTGGAGCGCAGGAGGTTGAGGGGTGTCCTTATAAATGTTTATACAATCATGAGGGGGATAGATAAGGTGAATAGCAAAGGTCTTTTCCCTAAGGTAGGGGAATGCAAAATTAGAGGGTGTAATTTTAAGGTGAGAGGGACCTGAGAGGCAACTTTTTCACACAGAGGGTGATTTGTATGTGGAATGCCAGATGAAGTGGTAGATGCGGGTATAGTTGCAACAATTAAAAGACATTTGGAAAGATACATGAATAGGAAAGATTTGGAGGGAGAGAGATAGTAGGAACTGCAGATGCTGGAGAATCTGAGATAACAAGGTGTAGAGCTGGATGAACACAGCAGGCCAAGCAGTATCAGAGGAGCAGGAAGGCTGACGTTTCAGGCCTAGACCCTTCTTCAGAAATGGGATTTGGAGGTATATGGACTAAATGCTGGCAAAGGGGATGAGTCTAGTTTGGGGAAACTTGGTTGGCACGGACGAGTTGGACCAAAGTGTCTGTTTCCGTGCTGTATGACTCCATGGCTCTTTCACTCCTCTATGACCCTATGATACCAATGTTTGGGGATGAGGTGGGCTCCCGGCTATTTCCCATAGATTGTGCCCCAAGATGCTGTTTGGTGATGAGCAACACGGAAGTTCTTTGTAGCCAGTGGTGAGCTGAAATTGCCAGATACCCACTCCGACCTCTGTGTCGAGAATTCTCAGCATCTCATTTGCTTACGACAGAAGCTAGGCTGGAAAGTTGTGTATTAATCAGGAAAGATGTGTGGTTACTAAGACCATTAACTGGCTGAAGTCTCCCTCAATAGGCAACTTGCTGCTGCTTGGCGAGAATCTCACCTCAATGCCTGGAATTAAGTTAAAAGATGCAGCCAATTGCTCCTGATGTCTAGATAGGCCTGAGTGGACTCCTTGCATGTTTCTGTCACATTTCTCACCATTGCTCACATCGTTAAGGAATCTGTAAGAATCCACCCATTAGAGTACTGCAGAACCCTAAGCAGGTTTTTACCAAAAAAAACCCATTAAAGTTCAACTTTGCCTTTTTAAGTCAATAGTGGAATTATTTTGCTGTACAATTGAGGTTATAAGTGTGTGTAAATGCAGGCAGGTGCTGCTTTCACTTTACCCTGGGATTCAGTGACTGCAAGGTGACTGCCAATTATACACTTAATTATATAGCGCAGGATATTACAAGACAGTCTGTTCTACCCACTGCACCAGATTGTATAACAGAAGAGAGAATTTACAGGGTGTATGGGAAGTATAGCTCTAGTGGTTATGGACAAAAGGAGCCTTTTAGAAGATTTGTGGAGATGAGGGCTTGCAACCGCTGACAGATCTCATTGAAATAAAGGAGCTGATCCTGCAGGGGTCCTATGTCGCCCGGGTTCAATGAAACCATTAATTGTTTGACTGGTCCTGATTATCCCACAGGTAAGATGAGATCAATAAATTGCTGTGGTTGTTTGACGGAAAGAGGAATCTAACTGGGAGCTCAGGTGACAGCACTCATTATCTGCATTCCACTGTGCTCTCTGTCAACTGGTGCTGTGCCTATGACTGTTACACAGTCTGTACTGCCAAAATATGAGCTCATTCATTCCTCAGAGCAAGGAAATGCAAGAGAATTCTTCTGCAAAGGTTAAAGAGACAGGACTTTTGGTGTAGAGACTTAGAACACTGACTCTCATCATGGGAAGCTGTGATTACTTAATAACAATACAATCTAACTGTGTTGCTGAAGGGAAAATTAGCATTTTAAACAGAAGTAGGAAGGTTGAGGTGATAAAGCTAATGAATCCACAACTATACAGTATGGAAGAAATCACACCATGCAGAAATGCAGTTAATTCAGATCTTGTGGGTTTGTGCCTTAACATATTTAGGCTAGGGAAGTCCCAGGCTTGTGCTGAGTTAGACTGTCTCAGCTCAGACAGCTGTTTAAGTACCACAAATAGCTTCTGTGTTCCTGGCTTAGTGATAGGAAAATTGCCTAGGTTTCTTAATTCAGATTTTTGTACAAATTTACTGGCCCTGGACATCAATGAAGACAGGATCATGGATAAGTAGGTAAGGTTAGATGAACTAGTCTGGAAAGATACTTGTGGAGAGCATAAACACCAGAACAGAACAATTGGACTGTAAATTTTATATAATTCGCAAGGCAAGCCAGGCAGTTACTCGTGGCTGTATAGTCTGAACAAATTCACTGTCACAGATGTACAGCATGGAAACAGACCCATCAGTCCAACATGTCCATGTCGATCAGATATCCTAAATTAATCTGGTCTCATTTGCCAGCATTTGGCCCATATCTCTCTAAATCCTTCCGATTCATATAGCCATCCAGATGCCTCTTGAATGTTGTAATCGTACCAGCCTCTACCACTTCCTCTGGCAGTTTATTACATACATTCATCACCTCTGTGTGAAAAAGCTGCCTCTTAAGTCCTTTTAAATCTTTCCCCTTTCACCTTAAACCTATGACCTTCAGTTTTGGACTCCCTTGCCCTGGGGAAAAGATCTTGTCTGTCCACCCTATCCATGCTCCTCATGATTTTATAAACGTCTGTAAAGGTCACCCCTCAGCCTCTGATGCTCCGGGGAAAATAGCTCTCCCTGAATGATAGCTGCTCGGATGAAATTTAAGAGCTGTCCATTTAATTTTGTTGTGGATGCCAACACTTTCTGCATTTGTAGTGAATTTCTTGAGAAGCTGGAGGTGAGCCCTCTTCTTCAATCGTTGGGCTCCTCATGATGAAGTTAATCCCAAAGTGCTGTTAGCTAGGGAATTCCAGGGCATTGAGCCAGCGGCAATAAAGGAATAGTACCGTATGTACAGGCCAGGAGAGTGTGTGTTTGGGAGCAGAAATTGGAAGTGGTGGAGTTGTCATAAGAAGAATGGGAATCAAAAAGCTCAGAGGCTCAAGGTCTTGCCCCAGAAACAGTTTAATGAATGTAATTGCTGACAACAGAGGCACCTTTTTATTATGAGAATGCTGGTAGTGAAATAAGGTTCTAAAAGTGAATGTTTTACAAATCCAGAAAGGTATGGTCTGATCAAAATCTTCAAGGTATTAACAGGAAGAAACAAAATAAATAAAGATAAACTGTTTACATTGGTTAGAGATTCCATAACTTGGGGCATGGACTGAGAATTAGGGCCAGACCATTTAGGAGAGATGTTAGGGAGCTAGATGTTTGGAACTCCCTTTCACAACTGGTTGCTGGATCAGTTGTTAATTTAAAATCAAGATCTTTTTTTTTTGTTAAACAAAAGTATGAAGGCATATGGACCAGATGCAGGGCCACAGGTCAGCCATAATCTCTTTGAATGGCAGAACTGATTTGAGGGGCTGAGTGGCCTACTCCTGTTCTTATGTTCCTGAAAGTGTAACTGCTGAACTTGCTAAGACCAGCTGCCAGGAGGGCCTGTTTTTAAGGTAGCATAAAAGTGTTTGTCATGACAGATAATACTCTCGCTAGCAGCAAACTTAGAAAAATCCTCTTGCTGGAGACAGCGGAGTAGCAGTGTTTGTGCTTAGGCCCTGAGCCCAGGTCTCGTCTGCTCCCGTCTGCCTTTCTTTTTTCTCTCTCGTTCTTTTACTTTTGGTCTTCCTTTCTCTATTTTCATTTCCTTCCTTTGCTGAAACGGCGGTCCCAGGAGGCAGCGGTGGCAGGCAGAACAAGGCACTGGCTGCTTCAAGGTGATGGGCCCAGCATTGAGTTTCAGCTCAGTCTGGAACCCAGCAGGTTCAGCTGGCTCATGGCAATAATGACATGAGTGGAGGCAAGATGGTACTGAAGGATGGTGACAGGGTCCCCAATGACAGTAGTGGGGCTCCAGGCCATGGCTGGGTCTGGGTGCCTGATGGTGGAGGTGGTGGCATTCTGGCTGTGGGCAGCGTTTGGGGACTCGGAGCGGCTGGGTGTTTAAAAACTGAGGAATGGACTTTGTGGCTTTGACAGCGGCAACTCATGTTGGAGGTGGGGGAGTTATCTGGATGTTTCCTTTTCTTTTGGCTGTTTCTTTTATTTATGTTTTCAATCCTGTCTTTTGTACACTAAGATGGCACAGGAGAATGGCGACTTTGTACACTTTTCACTGTATTCCTGTACTTGAGTGCACGTGACAATAAAATCTAAATCTGAATCTATACTGAGACAAGCAAAGTTGGAACTCTGGAACAGCTTAGCTGCTCAAAATTGCTCGATCTGAGGAAGGTGCAGGTAAAGCAAATTCAAGTGGCATGAATAAAATTACAGCGAGTTATATTTCGCAATGAATCATTTATTAAAAAAAAGGTTAACAATAGTGTAGAAAAAACTAAGTCTATCAGTACACACTCAACATATTTGTTCAATATACAAGTTAGAACCTTTCCAGGCTCTGTACGATGCGGGCTGGTGAGAAATGTAGGAAATCACATGAGATATTGAGGGTGGCCTTTCTCAACATTAGCAGCAACAAGTCACATTTTCAAACCGAGTTATGGGCATAGAATCAATATTCTCACCAGTGAGTGGTGGGAGGTCTGTTAACAGTGATTATCACTCATTATTAACCTCTTTATTATTTAATCTCACTTAATTAATATGCTAATCTACCACCTGCTAGATAGAAATCAGGTATGAGGAATTCCCAACACGCAGCAAGCTAACAGGATCTCATCTAGAAACTGCAGTGGTACACAACCGTGGCTCACCACCACCTTCTCAGGGGCAACTAGGGACAAGCAACAAATGCTGACCCAGCCAGTGAATGAACAAAAAGGCAATTTTTCTATGCATAGTTACTGGATCTCAAACAGGAGCACTCACAAATTACCACAGTTGATGTTAGCAGATTCAGATTAGAGCTAATGGGCAGCATCAGCTAAGAATCTTGCTCCCAACTACTCGTTGGAACTGAAAGTTTATGTGCAAGCTGACTGGTAATTAAGGTGCAGTTGGTCTTTTTTGTTACTGTGAGTTGCTGTGATTTTAATTCAACCAGTGAGTTACAGAAAAGGTTACAGTGATGTTGCACATTCAAGTAAAATCGCACAGAAACGTTGTTTGTCCGTTGATATTCTGTCTGGGCTCGGAAGAGTGGCCACTCTATACGAGTCGAAAGAGGACTCAATATCACTGACATTCTTCCCAATGTCTTTCAGGAGGAGAGAAAATCAGAGGGAGAAAAATGAGGTGTAAAGATTTTGTGTGAAAAAGAAACCAAGAGCACAACAGCCAAAAAGCACACTATGTGCAGTGAGTAAGGTTTTGGTGCAGATTGGAATGATAAGACTGAAACTCTTGCTGCACTTTTACTCAAGCCAATGGACTATAACTTCTGACACACAATGTTGTGATTTACTGTGTCTTTGGTTCTCTTTAAATCAAGGAGTATGGTCTTTCCAAGTCAGCCCTTATCAAGAGCATGATCTATAGGTTCAATAAATTCAGCAAGTATTGCTTGGGTGAATTGAAAGAACTGGAATTCTGACTGATGCTGGGTTATCAGATTGTTATTCATCCAGAAATTCATATGTCTGATTAAGAACAATGCAGTCCAGTAATTTGGAGTATGCTGGCAAAATAGAAACAAGTTGAGAATTTCACAATTCTCTACACTGTGACAGGGATGGAGGTGGGCAAAGGCTATTCCCTTAAAACAGTGCTACATGCACATTGCAGGTTAATGATCCTTGATTCTGGAAAATCGCTGGGCATTTTTGGGGGTGGGGGTGGGGGTGGGGGTGGGGGTGGGGCGGGCACGGTGGCTCAGTGGTTAGCACTGTTACCTCATAGCACCAGGGACCCGGGTTTGTTTCCACCTTCTGGTGACTGTCTGTGTGAAGTTTGCACATTCTCCCCGTGTCTGCGTGGGTTTCCTCTGGGGGCTCTGGTTTCCTCCCACAATCCAACGACGTGCTGGTTAGGTAGATTGGCCATGCTAAATTGCCCATGGTGTTGAGGGTGAGAAATGCAGGGCTAGGGTAGGGGGTGGGTCTGAGTGGGATGCTCTTGGGAGGATCAGTGTGGACTCGATGGGCTGAATAGCCTGCTTCCACACTGTAAGGATTCTATGATTTTGATTTGGTTCAGTTTGCCAGCGTGTGGAATTTACGTAATCAGTATACGCAACTAAAACTCTGAGCATCTGCTGTGTTATTAATTAGTCTGTCAAAATTGGTTTGGAAGCTCTATGCTGCCAATATTTTAAATCCATGACGCTTTGTAAAAATGTAAGGAGGTGAGTGGGACAGGGGCACGAACCACAACCCGAATCTGCAATGCTTGTATGTAGGATTTTTCGAGATATAACTGTGTAAGGTGTGTGTTCATCAAGGGACTCAGTTTGACAAGATATTCCACTCTGTTTATACATGGATACAAAGCAATGGTGAGATGGAAGGGATTGGAAATGATGTAGACTCCCTCAGGCTGCAGGTCTGACATGAATGCACATTGTGAACATCAAGAGCATTGAAGCTGCATTGAGGTGTCTCAGAATGGAAGGAGCTGTGTTCAGAAAAGTTGAATTCCACTGTACTTTCTGTTATTTTCAATTTGAAATGGTTTGCCCTTGGGCTTTATGCCTTGGATATTGTAAATATCAAGAGTATTACTACGGATTGAGGCATTTAAGACTGAAGCACGCAACATGGTAGCAAGTGAAATTTTATTGTCCGTTCTGGGATATTTAAGCCAATGTTTCTAATGCATACAAATGTTATGAATAGAGTACATGTTTGCAAAAATGGAGTTAAATGAAGTAGTCAAACGCTCCAGCATTAGTTCTTTTGTGGCCTCTAACTTGGCAGCTGCAAACAGTATACAGAACAATCATTCCTTGGTGCGCAAAGAATTCACCCAACATGATAATCTGACCTGAAAATGGGTATTAATGATAACTTGCAATTTGTCAATTGTATTGTAAATGATTATATTTATATTCAGATGACGGCCATTAACTGGGGATTCACTTATGCTGCAATGTATAGGAGTAAACTGAAACTGCAGGTGTTGGGTTTGAAAGTACATGTTTGCAAAATTCTCCTCTTTAAATAAAAGCTTATGCAATGTTAAAAGATTAGACTGTGGTCCTAGCCTTCACTTCCTGGATTTTGAGTGAGAACTCCTCTACCTTAGAGAAATGCCTGAAAGCTATCCCTGATGCACAATCAAAAATAATTGGAGGTCAAACATGTAAATGAGCTAGCCTTGAATCAATGGGCCTAACAGTCGCATTCTGTGCAGTACTGTACTATAGTTCTATGAAAAATAAAACTAAATAATTGCATGGCACTTTTCACGATGATCAGATGTCTCAAATACAGTAGACGACACTGGGCATAATCATCCTTCTCTTCTTTAAAGTGGAGCCAAGGTACGTTTTGCACCTCCCTTTGAAAACTGGCATGGCCTTGGTTTAATGTATCATGCAAATGATGGCACCTCTGACTGTCATGTTAATGCTAATAGATTAATAATCGATTACTCAGTAAGGCTCGATTAGCTCCATGGTTTAGTTTGTTTAAAACAGTAAAACACATGACAAGTTAAGAAGCAAACATTAAAGCAAAACTATAGATTTCTATATGTTAGCTTGCAGACCCACAGCGGGCTAACAGCCAGGCAGAGTCATAACATTGTGTGAACATAACATAAGCAGTACTTAAAGATGAACTCTCTTAAAGTCAGGTTACAAATACTACACTGATAACTCAACATTCCCTTTGTTTTTAGTGCTCAGGTCCTGGGACTTGAATCTGGTGAGCCAGAGAGAAGAGTGCTATTAACTGAGCCACAGTGGAACCCATGCAGTAGTTATTAGGAGAGGGACCAACAGCACAGACAAAGAGTTGAGGTTACACAACAGCAAAATATCATGGAAGCTGGAAGTCTGAAATAAAACCAGAAAGAGCTAGAAATAATCAGCAGCATCTATGGAAAGAGAAACAGAGTTTAATACTTCTGATCTGATACCTTACAATGGCAGGTGTGAGCCATTTTTCAGGCTGGAAGAAGTTGTGTAATAGGGAGGGGTGGATGCTTTGAAAACAGATTTTAATTAAATTTAAACTGGTCACATATGGAAATGGAAAGCACACGTAGGTCAGCAAGAACAAGGTGATAGGTGAGCAGGATGTAATGCTGATTAGGATATGGCTGCAAGATTTGAAGGAGCTGAACTACGTAGAAGCTGGAGGATGGGAGACTGGACAGGAGCATGCTGCAATAGTCAAGTCTTCTGGATGAAAAGGCATTGCTGAAGATTAAGCCAGTGCAAGAGGCAGGCAGTGTTCTGGAGATAGTAGTACGTAGCCTTTGTGATGGAAAGTGGGTCCTTAGTCCGAGAGCCCTGATAAAGCAGACTCCTGAGGTTTCACAAAGTTTGGTTTAAACCGAGTCATTCCAAGTTTGGAGGATAGTGTCCTTGACTAGAATAACTGAGTTTGTAGTAGGGGCTGAATAGGGCGGCATGGTGGCTCAGTGGTTAGTACTACTACCTCACAGCACCAGCAACCCGGGTTCAATTCCACCCTCGGGTGACTGTCTGTGTGGAGTTTGCATGTTCTCCCCCTGTCTGCGTGGGTTTCCTCTGGGTGCTCCAGTTTCCTCCCACAGGATGTGCAGGATAGCTGGATTGGCCATGCTAAGTTGCCTGTAGTGTTCAGGGATGTGTAGATTAGGTGGCTTACAGGGGGATGGGTTTGGGTGGGAAGCTCTGAGGTTTGGAGTTGAATGGTTGGGCCGAAGGGCCTGTTTCCACACTGTAGGGATTCAATGATGATGGTTAGTTTCTAGCTCAGTGTAAGTGAGCAACAATACCTTTAACAGATAAAACTGTTTCATGGCGGGTTTCACTTTGTGAGACCTGACAATTTTACTTGTTAGAGATAGTAGGAACTGCAGATGCTGGAGAATCCGAGACAACAAGGTGCAGGGCTGGATGAACACAGCAGGCCAAGCAGCATCACAGGAGCAGAGAGGCTGACGTTTCGGGCCACATCACACCAAACTAGCTTCAGTAACTATCTTGCACCGCCCCCCCAACTCCATTACACCCTTCTTGTCTGATTCTAGCCTCATTCCACCATTTGCCACACTCAGAATGACTGTCCGCTACGTGGATTTCCTGGAATAGACTGGCATCCTTGGCACCTGCACCATCTTTAAAAGGCCATTCTGCACCTGAGCACGCACTCTCAGTCTGGAGCTGCCCTGTATTTTCCCTGGATATGGCAGAGAAGGGAAATCAGACCTGGAGGAGCAAACGTAGAATATCATCTTAGCCCAGGACCAGCAATGGAGGCCGCAACACCAGATCATGCCAGCCTAATTTGAGGTTACCACCCTGGTCAGTGCAATCTCTGCCATTGATAGAATTCACAGCAATGCAGGGAGAAGATTGCCAGTACAAGCACCACCACATTCTCTCCAATACCTCACTCTCACTCTTTCTCTGCTGCTGTATCCACTTCCCATCAAGGCTCTTGCTCTGCCATTCTCATCCTGCAACATCGATAGACAGGGTGGTTGAAAGGGCTTTCGGCACATTTGCCTTCATTGCTCAGTCCTTTGAGCATAGGAGTTGGGAATTCATGTTGAGCTTGTTCAGGACATTACTGAGCTCCCATCTAGAGCACTCTGTGCAGTTGTGGTCGCCCTGTAAAAGAAAACATGTTATAAAGCCAGAGGGAGTTCAAAAGAGATTTACCAGGGTGTTGCCCGGTATGGAAGGTTTGAGTTACAAAGAAAAGCTGGATCGGCTGGGACTTTTTTCACAAGAGTGTCGGAGTTTGAGAGGTGACCTGATTAATGTTTATAAAATCATGAGAGATACAAATAGGGTTAATGGTCGGTGTCTTTTCCCTAGGATGGGTGATTTCAAGGCTAGAGAGCATATTTTTAAGGTGAGAGGAGAGAGATTTAAAGAAGACGTGAGGGTGAATTTTTTTACAAAGTGGGTGTTTTGCATGTGGAATGAACTTCCTAAGGAAGTGGTGGATGTGGGCACAGTTATAATATTTAAAAGACACTTAGATAAGGTAAATGAACAGGAAAGGTTTGGAGGGATATGGGCTAGGAGCAGGCACGTGGGACTAGTTTAGTTTGGGATTATGCTTGGCATGGACTGGTTGGACCGAAGGGTCTGTTTCAGTGCCGTATGTCTCTATGACTATGACTCTATATTGCCTCACTCACGCTCTCCGCTCCAACACCTGACACCACTGACCCTCCATGACCTTCACCCTGTCTACTCACCTCCCCACATGCACCAGTAATAACAGCAATACCACCCATCTCCCTTAATATCTGCTTTTTGCCCTTTCTAGGTGGAAAATGGGTCAGAAAGAGTCAAGATAGCTGGTGGATTGCATGACATTTGGCTCCGCAACCCTATGAGGAGAAAATCCTGACTCTGACCCCACTGGGTGGCTGACTGACTCTATCCAATCCCCTGGACTAGTATCGGAGGCTGCCCTGGACTTACTAGGTTCGGACCCCCCTAACTGAATGCTATCTCCCTAATATGACAAAGGACTGCTACAAACATGACAAGCTTCCTGCCTTTGAGCCTGTGCTAAACAGCACAAAAAGCAGGAGTACTATAAGCCTGGTATCTCTGGCTGATGGGCAAATTGCAAAAAGGCAAGACAGGGGTGTTGTCAGCACCCAGATACACTCAGAATGAGTGAGCACTAAGACAGCAAGCAAACAGCCTGCAGATACAAGCCTGGTCAAGTCCATGAGCTGGGTCTATGTCCCTGAGCTCAAAATGTCCTTGCTGCAACATTCCAGAGATAGTTATTGTTGTGTCTCAGGGTTCAGCATTGAAGTTCAGAAACATACTGTACGTGAACTGGAGGTGTGCCACGAGGGTTCTTAGAGGCTGGTACATTTCAGGTTCCAATGTCCATGGGCATAGGGTGCATGTGGCTGGTGCTCATGGAGTGTAACCGGAGATGTTGGTGCCTGGTGTTCAATATAGAGTCCTGAGGACCAGGTGGTGAGCCAAAGCTGCTGTGACTGCTATATCAAGAGTTGTCTCATTTGTTATAGTGCGTGGTATAGTAGAAAGCTGCATACAAATGAGGTGAGATGTGCAATTAACAAGCAATAATCCCTGTAATAGGCATCTCACTGCTGCTTAGCCAGAATCTTGCCCTGATGCCGAGGTCTTAGCTAAAAGATCCAGTGAGTTGTACCTGACATCACAATAGTCCTTGCTAGACTCCTCAGGTAATATTGCTCATTTCTGCCATAGCCCAGATCGCTTAACCTCCTGAGATTCTGCACCACCATTGATAGCAGATGCTGCAATTCTAATTTTGACCTTCACAACATCCTGTCTCCTTATTGTGTTCTACTTGGTCATTTTCTACCTTCAATATCATCCTACCTTAAATATTCTTCCACAACTTCCTTGCCCATTATTGCAAATTCTCTGAAGAACATTTGGTAATTTATTGAGCCCTTCTTCATGTGGACTCATCTGGCATAAAGAAGAAAAACTTACACTGATCTGACACTTTCATGAAGATGTCCCAAAGTGCTTTACAGCCAAATAATCCTTTCGAAGGGTAATCATTGTTACAATGCAGGAAAGGAGACAGTCAATTTACACACAGTAAACTCCAGCAACCAGAGCAATGAAATGGACTAGCACTGTAAGAAAGGCATTATCAGATCAGCTGCATATTATATAATCTTGAGCGGTGCATGAACAGTGACTGATTCAGTTTTGGCCCTTTGAGAATTTTATCGCTCAAAGTCAAAATGCCTGCTCAATTTATCTAGAATGTAACAAAGAACTGCGGATGCTGGAGATCCTCTTTTGATCTGTTAGTCTAACAGAGTTATTAGACATTACAAAGAGACATTCACTCAGTTTCAACAACAGACAAAAGAACTGACCTTTTCCCAGATTTCTTGGTTGCTTGCCCTGTTGGAGCAAGCATGGTTTGAAGCAACTGTGCGACATATGCCCAATTCACAGAGAATGAATTGAGATTTTTCAAATTGTTTTTGATATTTTTATTTGAAGAAAATATCCAATTTATGTGGGCATAATTTTACAATGTTTTTGAAGCTCCATAGACCTGGTGCAACCTGAGATTTTCATCAAAACCCACTGCCTTCTTAACCCTCATCTATGTGAGTTCAGCTGTACGCTTTCACACATTACCTCATGTTTCCATTACGTGTTACTGTAAAAATGATATAATGGTCTGCTTTCACACTACACATCAGAACAGCAAGCATGCTGCCTCAAGCAGAGGAGAGGACTACTTTTCTAATGCACGCTAACTAACCCTTTATGAGGACTTGCAAATACTCACAGCCATTATGCCTGATGACAATCCTAATGCTGGTCATTCTCGGCAGAAAGAGGCTATTGTCCCTTCTTGCAGATCTGCAGACTACAGCAGCTGAAATGAGCACTGTATAAGGCTCCCTAAGCCTAGCCTGAGGGAACAGCTCAATAGAGTTTGCGTATGAATTTCCCATCTGACTGAATCTGAACTGCTGTTCTGGTGCAGGGAGTGTTCAGAGATTGGGTGAGGGGGAGGGAGCAGTGTTGGGGAAGAAAGGCCTACTGAGCTGACAGAGGCATACTTTAGTCAGCATACCTCATAACAGTTGCAGACTCAAGCAACAATACCCAGTTCCATTTTCAGAATAAATACTGTTTGTGACAGCATTTCTCAGGAATAACCTCCACTGCTGTTGAAATGACGAATGGACGAAGGAATCCAAGGTGCCTAAAAATGGTAAAGCATGTGAATTCAATGTGAAAGTAACACTAATTAACAAGCACAAAATAGACTCCGTATCTGGCAATTCTCAAATGAAAGGAGAAATGTTACAAACATTCAGCAGGCTGGATAGCATCAATGGAGAGAGAAAAAGGGTTAATATTTCGGGACCTGATGAGAGGTCAAAGAATCCCGACAGTGCAGAAAGAGGCCATTCAGCCCTTTGAGTCATTGAGTATGCACCGACCCTCCGAAAAGCACCCCACTCAAACCCATTCCCCCACAACGCTGCATTTCCCATGGCTAAACCACCTAATCTGCACATCCCTGGAAACCAGGGGCAATTTAACATGGCCAACCCATCTAACATGCACAACTTTGGACTATGGGAGGAAACCAGAGCACCTGGAGGAATCCCACACTGTCACAGGGAGAATGTGCAAACTCCACTCAGACAATTACCCAAGGCTGGGCTCAAACCTTGGGTCCGTGGCACTGTGAGGCAGCAGTGCTAACCACTGTGCCACCATGCCATACACTGACTGGGGCTGTTTTCTCATAGATTTTATCTGACCTGCCGAGTATTTCTATCAATTTCAGTACTTAATCACAAGATTGTGTTATCAAAACAGCTTTCTGCATGATTTTTTATGAAATGTTATGGCCTGCAATGTCGACTTGGATTTTCACTGTGTTTCCTGATCTGCTGAATGGTCGGCACAGAGGCTCAGTGATTACCACTGCTGCCTCACAGCACCAGGGACCCGGCTGTGATTCCAGCCTCGGGTGACCGTCTGTGTGGAGTTTGCACATTCTCCCCGTGTCTGTGTGGGATTCCACCGAGTGCTCTGGTTTCTTCCCACAGTTTAAAGATGTGCTGTTTAGGTGGATTGGCCATCTTAAATTGTCCATTGTGACCAGGGATGTGCAGGCTAGGCAGATTAGCTGTGGTAAATGCAGGGTTAGAGGAATAGGTTAGGGGTCTGGGTTTGGGTGGGCTGCTGTTTGGAAAGTCAGTGCAGGCTTGATGGGCCAATTGGCCTCTTTCTGCATTCTATTAATTCTATGAAAAGTTCCAGGACTTCTTCATTTCATTTCAGATTTCTAGCACTCAAAGCATTTTGTTTCTTTTAAGTAATTTTAGCTTTCCAAATGTATTTGAGATTGGACAACAAGCAAACAAAATCAGGCATGTCGACTGCATGAACAAATGTCTAAATAATAAATCATATTGATTTGTTTCAAATGTGCACCACAGAACCAACATGTCAGGCTGAGCCTGGTTTTGTGAAATGCCGCAGTGTTAGGTTTAAAATTAATGATATCCTTGGAAAGTCATGATAGTAAAACAAAATTATAACTGATGTCCTGAACATAATATTCAGCCCAGTGTGATATTAGGAAGTATGAGACATGCTGACCTACCAGATGTTTTGTGAGTACAAGTTTCAGTCTGTATTGACAAACAACCCATTGTTTCCCAAGAGATAAGACTTACCATCCTTCTAACAGCCCACCAGCTAGAGCAATTCCTGTACGCTGAACACTTCATCTTTGGTATGGACTCAGAAATTGCCAGACCAATTGTGTCCTGGGGAAGTCTGTCTTATGCCTGTCAGAAAATTGAACAACAACAAACAGTGAGGATTCCAGAGCACACAGGCTTTCCCAGGATGTAAGAGAAAATATAACATGGGACGCAATGAAGAAAGAACTAAATAGTGCCACGAAACAATGACAACATCCTTCTAGTAGTAAACTGACAAATACTATGGGCGGAATCTTATTGCAGTCTGAGGGTCATGGCCAATGGCGAGATATGTGGCAGAATTGGCTGACAATTGTGACAAGGCCCATCTCAATATCGGGAAACAACTCCTACCATCCTTTATGCTCTTCATAAGTGACGTGGGAAGATTTGCACTGGGCAGCAGCAAGTTGCTAGTTGGCAATCATTATTGATTGTTAAATACCTTGTCGACAGCACAAAACATCTCACTGACCATTGTGGGAATTCCTCTAACATGTAATCAGTAACAAGGCAGCATGAATGTTACAAAAAGTTGGCTAAGTGACAATGTTGGGGGAGTTTCATGGAGGTTTGCTTGAGTAGGTTATCTCATGCCTGTCATTATCTCATGCTAATTCCGTGCAGTATTGTGTGCTCACAAGCAACAGAGACACTTGCCAGGATCTACTGGGTCTCATGCCACCTGTGCCATTTTTAAGGCCCAGCTTTGTACCACGATAAATGTTGCCAGTTAGGAATAGCCCTTCACAGTGCACATAATAGGGATGAAACGAGATGGAAAATATTCTTTGGGCACAGAGGTGGCACAGGTGAAACATCATTGGAAATAGAATAACTTGTACATTTGTGACAGCACTCACAAAAATGAAGCTACTGATGTTACCCATCCTTAGCACTAAGCCATGCTAGAACACTGTCTTCCTCTAATGCACAGCATAGCAGAACATTTTGTCTTTATTGAATGTGGATTCATCACATGCAGTAAAGCCTTGAAACAGTTTATTAAACAACGGTTAAAGCAAAAAAAAAATAAACAAACAAAAAAGCTGCATTCACCTCTGGCGCTAAACAGAGTTTCCACCAACAATACTTTGATGACTTCGCCTAACTCAGATCTATTGAAAGCTATGTCAATTGCATCCTAAACAGGCTTGTTGTGCCTAATGCTGCACCATTCTACCACAGTGAAGATGATATTCCTCACACTTAATGTTCTCATCTCCCTCTTTGGGAAACTGCTACTACTTTCTAGCTTTTCTATGCCCATCACGTCTTTGTCTACTCCAGTAGTGTACAGAGCACAGGCTACAACCTCAATCGGCCTGGAGGAGATGCCATTGAAGCCAAGAGACTGTGGGCCTACTAGACCTCCTCCCTGTCCTGAGCTGACCTTCTGCTGTAGCTTCTTCATGTGGAGGTTGTTTGGCAGCCACTGCCCAGAGCTTGCTGAAGTATTTGCTCCTCCTCAAATTTCCTGGGTCTTGATGTCTTTGCTACAGTCACAATACCCTGTGCTTTCACCGGATGCATTGCGTCATGATTCTAATATACCTGTGTGGGAAATATCAGAAACTAAACAGGTCTCCATTACGGTGAGCAGTCAGCATTTGTAATACACAAATGACAATTTAACATAGTCCTCAATAAATGGGACTCGAAGGACTCCCACAAGGAGGGCCATGGAAAGCTGTACATAGATCTTTGACATGGTTTGACTTTATTTCAATGTAAGCATGTCTCACAAATATTATTGAAGTTTGTAAATCCAATGGAATTACAGAGACCTTGTTCCCCTCATGACACCCAGGAAAGGCAGCATTGTCTGTAAGAACAAGCTTTCAAACATTTCCATTTCAAGGTGAGAGGAAATCAGTTCCACTCCCTTGTGCCATGAGACTTTGTATTGTCTTGTGAACTGTAGCCCACAGGTGACACCTCTGAGATTGTTTCTGCTTCACAGAGATGACTGACCAACCAGCAATGACTAATGACATGGTTAAGATTGCTGTAGTGAAGATTTGTGTTTGATCTCTGTGTCTGTACATGTGCTGGATTCTGTGATTACAGATGTCTTAAGACTGTACTGTCTATGTACCTGATTAATGCAATTGCCTCCTGAAGGACATCTCAAGTAAAACCTACTTTTTCAGATTGAAAAAGAAATCCTTGTTCCATCCACTCCAGATGTGGTGGCAACTATTTCTTGTTTCCATTGGATATCTGTGATTGGGATGGGATGGAAGGCAGTACATATTTTGCAGAGTGATCTTTCAATTTTGCTGAGCTCCCCAAACCTTTGTCTTTCTTTCTGTCTTCGCACTCTTTGTTGACCCTTGCAGTTCAGATCTTACTTTTGTTCTGACCCAATCCTTTTATTTAACTTGTTCCTTCCTCACATTATCCTTGAGCTGCAGGCTTAGAGCTTAATTATGCCAGCGTAGTGGTCACTATCAATGACAACCCGCACCCACTGTAACCCTGAGCACCAAAACCCTATTATCTCCCATTGTTACATGTTGAGTAATTCATATCTATTGTCGCAGCCACCTCCCAGCATGCTGCTTCCAATATTAACACACCCAACTTGCTCCACACAGCAGTCACACCTGATGATAATGCCGCTTGACTTTCAGTCAACTGATTTCCCGAAGAGCAATAAGAAACTGCTGGGGAAATTCAGCAGGTCCGGCAGCATCTGTGAAGAGAGAATCAGAGTTAACGTTGTGAGTTCATATAAATGAGGTGAGGTTAGTTAATAATGAGAAGTTACTACCTGGAAGTAGGCTCCTTGCTGCTGAATGTTGTAAAAGTTAATATTATAAAGGACAATGAAGTTTTGATTTTATGAAACCTTTACAGGTAAATTATTGAGTTAAGAGTTGTGAAGAGATCCAGCTTGGGTTCACGTTACGCAGTAAAATAAAACAAAGAGCGGTGGGTGCTGGAGATCTGAAACAAAAGCAGAAATTGTTGGAGAAACTCAGCAGGTCAGGTAACATCTGGGAAGAAAGCAGAGTTAAAGCTTTGAATCTAGTTCTAATGAAGAGTTACAAGACTTGAAACATGATGAGCAGGCTAATTGAGAAGGGAAGTGATGAGTGGGAGAAAAGTGACTGGAGAGAAAGGTCAGGAAAATGGAGAGACCCATTGGCCCTTATGTAAACACCAAAACTGAAATCCCCCATCAAGTGCACATACCAGCTCCATTATATTCATGACATTAAAGCAGACCAACTTAAAATGGGACAACACAAAACTGGGACCAACTGAAATGTAAAACATTGGATGATTGTTGTCAAAATCAAGCAAGTTCTATCAAACAGAGCAAGAGAATGTAGGAGCAGAGATAGAATAAGGTAGTTAAAAGAGAAAGAAAAAAAGCAAACAGACAAAAGTCGGTGAATGATGTTTATCAGACTAGGGTGCAAGCAATCTGCTGTCACTGTTGGTTTCATTGCTCATAGATTATTTATGGAGTGCAATATTAAAATTTTCAGAAAGCAAGACTGGAAGGAAGATGATGAATTTGAAGAGAGCTGTAAACAACTTCAGCAGCACATAGCTAGGTTTTAAAGATTGGGACAGATAACTAAAATTTATGTTGAGAAAGGCAAGTATCTTCAAGGAAGAAGATGAAGGAGCGCTGACTTAATTAAAAGTGGATGGCCTAATGCTGCATTCCTGGAATTGCAGAATCGAAGTATTTAAGTCAGTTCTGAGTTCATTTTTCACCCCTCATTAGGTCTATCAGGATGATCACTTCTTTTTAACCTCTATATTACTGTATTATTATCCTGCCTCTTTCCAGGAGCTGGTGAATCCTAATCCACATTTTTATTGTTTTACAACATGGTAAAATGAATTGAAGAGTAAAGTCTTAGTGGTTTTCATGCAGTTTTAATTTTAAAGATGGGGTGACAAGATGATGAACTGTTGGAAACACAAAAGCTACAATGGACTACCATAGGTAGAGAATTCCACATTCTAATATCCCTCTGTACAAATAAACAACGTTAATCCCAGTGAAGAAAACTATTAGGTCGAGTGAATCATTCCTACCAAACCTGGTATTTCACTCGGGTCCAGAGAGATGGGGAGGAAGTTTCCTTTGTGAGATTTGAACTAAATAAATCTGGTGAGCCTCAAATCAATTTAACATCTGACCCCACAGCAAAATATCGACCCACAGTGTCACAACTGCTGCCCATCTCACTTAGAAATTATTGGGATTATGGGATATAAACAGATAAGGAAAAGCATTTGAAAACAAAAAATGCTGGAAATCACAACAGGTCAGGCATCACCCATGGAGAGAGAGTAAGCTAACCTTTTGCTTCTGGATGACTTTGTCAGAGCAAAAGCATTTGATTATCTTAACCCATCCACCCAGAACACCATGCATTAGTCCCATTGTTACAGCCAGTTCATGCTAAATTGATTTCAAAGTTTTTACCCCCACTGTTCTTACCAGAAGTCCACTCTATGTCATGATTACTCTGGGTGCAAAATAGAATTGATGCCAGCCTTAAACGTATCAGCTATTGGTTTGAGTCTCCTTGTCCTGTTTGATGTGAATAGCCTCTGCTGTATTCCCCCAGGGACAGAAACCCTAGTGATTGACAGGAGTCTGAACTCGATCTTCTTCCCCAAATCTTTCCTCTTGGCACCTGCTCAGAAGCTTAACTGGGGTTTGGGTGGGGGGATGCGGTTGGAGGGTTTGAGCCATAGGTAGAGGCTGGATAGGCTGGGGCTATTTTCCCTGGAGTCCGAGGGATGACCTTATAGAGGTTTATTAAATCATGAGGGGCATGGATAGGATGGGTAGCCAATGTCTTTTCCCCAGGGTGGGCAAGTTCAAAACTAGAGAGCACAGGGTTTAAGGCAAGAGGGAAAAGATTTAAAAGGGAACTAAGGGGCAACTTTTTCACGCAGGGGGTGGTGTATCTATGGAATGAGCTGCCAGAGGAAGTGGTGGAGGCTGGTACAATTATATTATTTAAAAGGTATCTGAATGGTTATATGAATAGGAAGGGTTCAGAGGGATATGGGCCAAATGCTGGCAAATGGGACTAGATTAATTTAGGATATCTTGTCGGCATGAATGAGTTGGAAGAAAGGTCTATTTCCATGCTGTACATCTCTATGACTCTGTACCTGTTCTTTTGCCTCCTTTTAGTCCCTCCACCTGCTGGTTTGTTGCCGAAGAATGTTATAGAAATTGACGCCATAAGAAATAATTAATATTCTTTTTGCTTAGGGCCTTTTTCTACAGGGAAGAGTCGAAAGGTTTAATTTCACGCTATCCTGCTCAATATCTTTTATTCTTATCTGCTATAACTATCCTCCAACAAGGTAGAAATAAACATCATCAAAGTGAAAATATTAATATAAGGCAAAGAAGTAAATGAGAGATATCGGACAAATTGTTAAAGGCGGATGCTTTCTCTTTCTGGACAGATGGGTTTTAGAAAAATGCAAACAAATCAAATGTGTAATTTTTCCAAGTGACCGGCTGTCAGTTTCATCAAACTGATGCAAAATGCCAGCTGAGAAAACAACATGTCGGTGCCAGGGCAATTGTTATTGCTTCTTCAGATTGAATAAAGCAGATGTAAAATATGGAAGTGCCATCTGCTTAAAAATAGCACGATGGCTGTTTATTTTAATATACAATTAACCTACATTAGCCTCTTCCTTGGCCCAAGATGACAACATAAAAATCGTTCACTCAATTTTACTTCTGTGTTTTTCCTTTAAATTTGATTCTCTCCACTTTCCTTAGGTTATCATCCCTCTCTCCTTGTTCTAGATATGAACCATTCCCCAGCCAATTAGCAGCTTGTTATAAGCCTTTCAAATTTGCCCTGTAGTGGTCTTCTAGGAATTTTCTACCGCTCACTCCAAGAATAATAAGCCTAATTTTTCTAAGTACACCATGGTCAAGACAATGCACCACTTTACCAAGTATGTTGGTTCAGCACTGGCTCATACTGGGAAATTTGATCCCGTATCATTAGAATTTAAAGATGTCTCCTTACTTCAGTAAATGCCCTCTATTACACGGAATATTAATTATTGGGAAACAGAATAATAACTATTTCAAACATATAAAAAGGTAGAAAAGGGAAAGAGGAAATGAAGATCGAAAAGGTTTGCAATTGGATGCAAAGCAGAATAGATTAAATAACTAAAGCAATGATGGTTCAAGGCAAATAGGAATAGAATTGGGTTGAATAGAACAAAAGAGAACATGTGAATGGCAACAGAAAAATCATTGTAAATGGCTGTTGTCTGAAAAGTCAGTGTAATGGTTATGACCTCAAATCACTGCGTTTGATATTAAGTTGGGAAGACTATAAAGTAACTAATTGAATGATGAGAAGCTATAAGTCCATGAAATGTAGGAGCATAAGTAGATCATTCTACCCCTTGAGTCTGCTCTACCATTCAATGAAATCATGGATAGTTTGATCATCCTCAACTCCACTTCCCTGCCTTAACCCTATAACGCTTAATTCCCATCTATATCAGACTTAAATATACTTAATGACCAAACCTTGACAGCCGTCTCAGTAAAGAATTCCACAGATTCACTACCCACTGAAAGAAAACTTTCCTCCTCATCTCTGTGTTAAATGGATGATCCCTTACTCCGAGATTGTGTCCCCTAGTCGTAGACTCTCCCACAAGGGGAAACAACATTTGTGCATCTATGCTGTCAAGTCCTCTAAGAATCTTGTATATTTCAATAACGTCATCTCTTTTTTTGGAACGACAACATGTTCAAGCCCAACCTAAGTGACCTCCCATAATAAAATCCTCACGACTCAGGATGAACTTGGAGTTTCAGGAGGTTCCATTGTACTTCTTTTAGAATAGTGCAGGAGACCACAGGCAGAGAGGTCAGATTGGAAGTGAGCTGGGGCATTAAAATGACAAGCAACAGGCAGCGCAGCGTCATATCTGCAGATTGAATGGAGGTGTTCAGCAAAGTGATCCCCCCCCAACCCCCCAACTCCACTAGTCTGTGTTTGGTCTCACCACGGCAAAAGAGACCACTTTATTCACAGCAACGAAGTATACTAAATCAAAAACAGTGAAAGTGGATTAGCTATCCAAAGTAAAACTGCATACAGCAAAAGTAACTTGCCCCTATCTAATGTAACCTGCCACAAAACCAATAACAGTGCAACCAGCAGACTGTTTAACAAGTTACTTGCTGTCTGAGGATCCTGGTTTGAAGTTGAATCTCTCTTTTCTGTAAACAAAGTCACCCATGTCAAAAATAATATGATGGAACGTGGGGTTTTCCATCATGCTTACTTCTGACAGTGATTCCTGCTACTGGATGTCCCATCCATGTCTGCCACCAGGTAAATCTTGCCACTTGGATCAGCTAGGAGACTGGTGGCAAAAATTAAAATCTCCTCGTGGCTGCACTTTAGCAGATTGGCTGGTTTTGTGGTTCCCACAGACATTGATAACTTTTTAAAGAAATTAAACTTCCAGCTAATAGCTGAAGACTCCTGGAATGGGATTTGTCTGTCAGGAATCAGGACCCTGCCAAGCTTTTAAAGGGGACCCAGCAAAAACCCAGGTTAGCTTTCCAAATTCAGGAACTGAACGTGGCTGGATTGGAAAAAAGTACAGAGTATAGCAAGTGCTAGAAATCAGAAATGCAAGTGGAGAATGCTCAAAATACTCAGCAGGTCAAGCAGCATCTGTGTAGAGAGAAACAGAGTGAATGGTTTTGAGTCAATGACCTTCAGTCAAAACTGGGATTAGTCACAGATGCTACAGATGTTAAGCCAAGACAGAATCAGACGTGAGTGGATGATGGAATTGGGGATGACAAAAGAGCTTAATCAATGTTCAAAGAACCAGTCATCATTTTTTAAATTAACCATTATAGAGCACCCCAGACCCAATACTGTGCTTAACAATTCTATTTATTTATTTAATAAAATAATATAAGGAAATGTGGGTGCTGGAGATCTGAAACAAAGACAGCAATTGCTGGAGGAAATCAACAGGTCTGGCAGCATCAGAGGGGAGAAAGCAGAGTTAACATAAAGTGCAGCCACGAGGAGATTTTAACTTCTGCCACCAGTCTCCTAGCGGATCCAAGTGGCAAGATTTACCTGGTGGCAGACATGGATGGGACATCCAGTAGCAGGAATCACTGTCAGAAATATTTCAAGCCTGATGACCCTTCATCACAAAGGGTAACAAGTGGGAAAATGACCACTTTTTCCTAGCTGCTATCATTTCTGATGAAGAATTTCCAGAATCAAAACATAAATTCTGTTTTCTCCTCACAGATGCTGGTATTTCTGGCATCCTCTGTTTCTTTATTCATTAATACTGAACACTGAAGATCAAATCGAACCTGAGATTAATTGTATTACAGCCCATGATGTGGAGAAGTTTCTAATAGGTGCTGGTGAGAATTGTGGGGTTGGGTTTACCATGCCACTGACTTGGCTACTGCATCCTTTCCAAATTACTTTGCAACATAATTAAGAGCTCCTTTGGATGTCAAGTGATTTTGAATAAATAAATTTGCCCATACAGGTGTACATCGGGACAAAGAAAAGCGTCAATGCTTTGTTCAGCACTACTTTTTTCAATGTGTGTGATATTATATGAGCAGTTCACACAACCGCCCTCTGCAATGACACATAATATGCTTGGATAAGCTGTGTCTCAGTATAACTGATGTATCACACCACAGCTCACTTTTGATAAAAGCATGGCACAGTAGTTCAGTCAAAAAAATCTTGTGTGTAAAGTGGTTTGAGACACCACAGTATAATTTTCATCTGCCTGGATTTGAATGTTAATGGCTTTCTTCACTGATTTGTAAATGAGGTTGGAGATTGACATTTGAGCCTCTCAGGTAACAATGAAAGCAGAGTTCTGAGACCAGATCAAAGAAAAAGACTGAAAGAAGATTTGACACGTTTCCCTCCTGCTGTTTAATAAGTAGTATCTGCCTCCTTCCTCAACCTTCACAAAATGATGTTACTATTGGCAAGTACTTCCAGTTTATGGTACAGCTCATTAACCTTTCCGATTCCAAAAAGAATGTTTGATCAAACCACAAGGCATGAAGCTTCCAGATACAATTTGACAAACACTTGCCCAAGCTTGTCAGATACTTCTGTTCTTTCTTCTTTGAAGGTGGCCCTGTTTACAGACTTACTTTAAGATCTAATATTCACCGGTGTAGACAAAGTCGTAGCTTTTTGCAAATCAATTGGGAATTGTTTCTGCAATCCCAGTGGCCCATTGTATGGAAACGAACAGACTTATTTCAGAATACATGGTCTGATACTTCAGACGAAATTGAAAAGGAAAGGCAATTTATCCATATTTATATTAAAATGCATTACTGACAAAGAGTAAAGCTTCATCAAGCTAAAAGATTTAGCTCCCTTAACAGCAGGCTACATAAAAATAATTGTGGTGACCTTAAAGATAGATTGTCTTGCTTTTAAACATGGTCAAATTACTGTACTACAATACTCCATACAATACTAGAGCACTGTTAATAGAATAAATGATTCCAAGGCACTTCGCAAGAGTGTTATAAAAACCACTTTAGCACTAAGCTATATAAAGTGCTATGAGGACAAATGGCCAAAATCTTGACTAATGAGATAGGTTTTAAGAAACAGCCTAGAGGGGGAAAGAAATATAGAAAGTTAGAGTGGTTTGAAGTGAGAATACAGAGCTTTGGGTTGAAGAACTCTGGTCAGTAGTAATGGAGTGATTAAAACTGGAGACATTCAGAAAGTTGCAGTTAGATGAAGCACAGATATCTTGGGAGCTCGTGGATCTGGAGAAGATAAAAGAGATAAGGAGGGGCAAAGAAAGAGTGGGATTTGAAAACAAAGATTATAATTTTAAAGTGGAGGAATGCTGCTGCAAGGGCACATTGTGCTCAGTCTATAACTCAGCGCTGCTCTCTTGTGCACTGAGCACCAACCCAGATGCCAACAGCATTAACTTACCTTCTTCAGCCTTGGCATCTCAGCTCTTGGGCACCATGGTGGCTCAGTGGTTAGCACTGCTGCCTCACAGCGCCAGGGACCTGGGTTTGATTCCACCCTCGGGCGACTGTCTGTGTGGAGTTTGCACATTCTCCCTGTGTCTGCGTGGGTTTACTCCGGGTGCTCCGGTTTCTTCCCACAGTCCGAAGATGTGCAGGTTACACTGTGGGTGCTTCAATCAAACGGCTCAGAGCAGGAGTGGAATCATTTCCAGCCAAGTGAAAGGATGCTGCTGCCCTTGGAGGGGGATGGGACTGGTGATGGCCCCAGTGAAGCCAGTAAAAAGGGAAACAGGTCACTCACAATCACATGGTCAGTCACCTGCTTGGGATGGTCAGGGTCAAGGTATCATCTCACTACAGTCCAGGGAGTGCGCAAAAAAAACAGTCCTGAGCATCAATGGAATGAGCATGGTGAAGGTTAGGACCGAGTGGCCAGGGGCACTGTAGGGAAGGAGAGCAAATCAATGTTGGGCATCAACTGCATGTTGTGCAAAGGGGAGATGGATGGTGAAGGGGTGAAATGCGGTATATAATGGTAGTACACGGAATGCTGGAAGAGGTGGGCTGATAGACAGTCATCACCATCGTGGCCCCGACAGGGAGGTGGTGCAGCTTAATGGTGGTCATCACTAAATTGCAAGGACAGGGCTCAGGGCATCAGGGAGAAGGGTGGAGTCTCAATTCGGGGTGGTGTGTGGGAACATGTGAGGGCCTGGTGGAAATGATTTGTCTCGAGTGTGTGAGGTAAAAAAGCTTGTGAAGAGTCAAGGGTGTAGGGGTGCGAGGGGTGGGGAGGGGAACCTGATGACGAGGCCAAGCCCTGCCCATACAATGTCCAGCATGACCTCTGATTCCTTCCATGATCCGCTGATCGCTAAAAACAATGTCCGGATGGAAAATGGCTGCACCCATGTCTGGAGTGGACTGAGTCAGCATCAATTTGAGGATCAGAAAATGCAGGCGCCACATCCACACAACAGGAGGCCTTTCGAGGGGCGTTCACATTGACCATGTACTTCAGAGTGCCAGCTCACATCATTTCAACAATCATACCATCGTACATGTGAAGTACACGCAGTGTACAGATACGTGAGGTGTAAATACTTGGCACAAGCAATGTCTACCATGTCATTATTCCTTGCAAATTGCAAGTAAACATCGCTGTAAAGCAGAAGCAGTCCCAGGTGACCTTAAAGCAGGCACCTGCAAGCACAACACAAACAGCTAATATAAGATATTGGAGGGTGCAGAGGGGTACATATCTGGTTAAGTTCAATGTATGACTCTTCTGTATACAATGCTGCCTTTCATGGGTGATGTGGGAATGGGAGGAGAAGGGTTCAGTGTACATACAGCACTTAGATTCTACTGCTATTTATTTCCCTCATGGATGGCATGCACTTGGTACTTGTGCTTGTCCATTGTCACAATGGCCCATGTCTCACTCTATGGAGGTGTGTGTTAAGCCGTCATTTTGTCAAGGATGCAGCTATTGATTGTTGTCCTCGTGAAGAACCTGTTCAGTTCCTTTTGGAGTTTCCGTGCAGCTTCATTGCAAGTGTGGCTAGTGGACTCAGACACAGCAGATCCAGCTGTCCCTGTTGCTGCGGTGGAGGAGAATCAGATACATCAGCCAATGATGGACCAGCAATAGTCTGCTGTGGAAACCAAACAGCCTCGACAACATGATGTTTTTGTAGCTGAAGGAACCCGTCAGGATCTGACAGAGACATAGGAGAATAGAGTCTTTCATCCTTAATGTCATTTCCCCTGGATGCACAAGGCTCAGTGTTGGCACAGGATACCCCAGGACACTGCGACTGAACTCTGCTGGTATGGGACTTGGAACATGAAGGAATAGGGTGGCGGGTCCATCCTGGGAAACCTCTTGAGATCTCTTCATCATCACCTACAAATGCATCAGGATTCTGACCGATGACATTTGTGCCAGATTACACTTTGTTTCCCTCGGACAAGGACAGTGCTCCAGGAGCATTGCTGGTTTCCCTCAGGCACAGGGCACGGTTGGTTGTACACACATCATGCTGAGAGGACCATGAACCACGTTGTCAAATTGGTCAAGAGAAAATGATTCCATTCCATCAATGTGCAGGTAATCTGTGATCACCAGTACCACGTCTTTGAAGTTTGTACCTAATACCCTAGTATCTGCTATGATTTGTACATCATTGGAAACTCTCATATTCCTGCTGCATTTCAGAGTCCAGATGCCTTACAAGTTTGGTTACTGGGGAATAATGGCTACCCATGGTGAACTGGTTAAAGCCTCAGTTAGGCAGCTCCATGATTGAGGGGGAACACATATACAATGCAGTCCATTCTTCAACCAGGGGCATGGTGGAGCAGGCAACAGGCTAGCTGGAAGGCTGAAGGTGAAGTTCCCATGCTTTGACCAGTCTGGTGGAGCCTGCGGTATACCTCAGACATAGCACATTGCATAATCCTAGCATGTGTGCTCTGTGCAACTGGAACAGGCAAAGAGGGGATGTGACGGAAGCTGAGGAACTGAGAAAGCCAGAGCAGAAGGATGAGGACATTGAATTTTAGGAATATCATCTTCTGCATGACATTCCACAGTCACATTGGGTACTGTAAATCAGACAGTCCTCTCTGCTCCTATGATGCTGCTTGGCCTGCTGTGTTCATCCAGCCCTGCACCTTGTTGTCTCGGATTCTCCAGCATCTGCAGTTCCTACTATCTCTGATTCAGTCCTCAACTGATACCTGATCCAGTAGATGAGAGCTGGGTGTGTGATCACTCATTGACTGTAAAATGTTTGTTCCTCAACATTTAAGCATTTTGCTTGTTTGCCATGAGAAAAATACAGCTTCTGTATGATTTTTATTTTCTTGGTATTTGTAAAGTTAATCCACTGAATTATTTTGAGGCTTCCTGCATTTGATTGCCCCCATGTTTAACCATAAAAAGGTACTGGGCTTCACTGGACATTAGACGAAGTGTAGTGTAGAGTGAGAGAGGGAAGGAAAGTGATTGCAGACCAGTGGGATGTGTGGCGGAGCATTTAATCAGGAATTGGGATCGGAATGTTCGGTTGGATGTGCAAGGAAGTGCCAGTTGCGCAGTGAGAAGTGCTATTTGTGGCTGCTGTGCCACAATGTTGACAGTGAAGAGCAACGCTGGACTGCCATTGCTTAACCAGGTGCATAGCTGGTGTTCAAAGCTGGCATCAGTGTCAGAGATGCTGGAATATCCTAGCAATGCTGAGTCCTTCTGATTAACGCAAGCATTAGAGTCAGGCTAGCATCAGATGAGAACGACAGAGAGGTGGGGTAGGTCATTAATGAGTTCAACTTGCAAAGATTGTGTGCAAAAATTCACTCAGCCTCGCAGAGAAAATATTCCTTGAAACTTAACAAAAATGACATCTTGCCAAAACATGGTACGATTCAGCCCAGTGTTTGTGACATTACAACTGACTCAGTCAACAATTCAAAATAACAAGATATGTTCAGAGATGCTGAAAAAATGTTAGCAATGTTGTGAACAGTCTAATTTTGTTTTGTTTTATTTTATTAATTTTGCACTATTCTTGTGGGGAATTTTATTGAATTTCTTATGTAGCGATGACATGCTGTTTCAAGTTGATAATGCTTTTGCCAGAAACTGAGTAATACCATATGTTAAACGTGTTGATAAAAAGAAAATTCATGAATGCTGCAAACCAGGTGCCCCCCCACCGCTCCAAGAAAATATTAGAATTGCAATGCATTCAAATCAGGTAGGTTCAAATCAGGGATGAGTCTGGGTGGGATGCTCTTCGGACAGTCAGTGCAGATTTGATGGGCCGAATGGCCTGCTACCACACTGTAGGAATTCTGTGATTCAGTCTCTGCATTTGAAAGATTAACTGTTTGATTGTTACCTTAAGTGGTAACACACCATTCTCTTAAAAATGTTAAGGTAGGGAGTTCTTGTGGTGCAGTGGCTGTATCTCCTACATCTGAGGCAGGAAAGTCAGGGTTAAAACCCACCTGTTCCAGAAGAGAGTAATAACAGGTTGTGTGCAAAAGTAATAACAGGTTGATTAGGAAATATAAAAATGTTAACCAACCTGGTGTGCCATTCCATTATAGTTCCTTAATTATTATTTTATGTCAATTGTGCTAAAGAGTATTATAAATAGTAGAAATGCATTACTTGCTGGATAACATATGGGACATAAATGTATGATGACAAGTAACCAATTAAAATGTTAACAGTATTTAAATCTCAGGCAAGGTCCTTTCACTAAATACTCTCCAGCCTTTCCCATTGCATCTGATTGAATTGGTTCAAACCTGGGAGTTCATATGCAGTTTTTCCATTGATGTTCCTTAGGGTGCTTTTGTGGTGAATGTACTGATGATGCAATGAAGAGAAATAACTTGCATTTATAGTTTCTTATACTGTCTTGGAATATGCTATTGTGTTTTATGTTGTCATGTATCACAACAGATGAACAAATCTTGTTATTATTAGACTTTATTTTTTCCTGTAGTCCTTCATTAGATCAATTAACGAAATTATAGTTTCAGTCATGTGATCAGTATAACTACCAGTTCAAAGAACCTATCTTTTCTATATTCAATAAGTTTGCAGGTATTCTTATTAGAGATCACATTGTTGGTAGATACATACAGTTTGGCTCTTGCAAAATTCAGTACAATTTGTTGGTACGAGGTGTTGAAGATTGACAAGCTGTGTTAAAATCTTTGTTGTTTTATAGAATTAGGAGGTGAAAATAATGTTTGTCTATTTCATGCTGAATTTCAAAAGAACTAACACATCACTGACAGAAGGGTTTGTGTGAGCTGCCTCTTTACCATTTGACATCACCTATTCTGTTCACCTCATTCATTTTTATTGCCATAGCCTGTAATAAAGGCTTGTCTTACTGCCTGTCACAATAATGCTCCAGCGTTGTGCTCCACACTGAATGGCTCCAATTGTCACAACCGGATAGTCAGCAAATAATATTCATGGAACTTCATTTGCATCTTATTTACATGATGTCCCTCTTCTGGTGAAGTTATGGCTGCAGTAAATGATGACAGTGTTCTACTTAATTCCAGTTTGTAGCACTTCCAGTTAATGACTCCCAACAGCTCAATGGCTCTTTGTGTTGTATAGATATAAAACAACATATTTTAACCCTATTAATCTTGCTGGATATGAATATTTTCACAAACTCAAGCAGTGCTGATCTCCTGAGTAAATAACTAAGCAGGTATCGACTGAAGTGGAGCAATAGCTTGTCAGATTTGGCCTTGAAATGGACTGACATTCTTTCTGTTTGTGGGTTTATTTGGTTCAAACAGGAAGCGTAATCAATTGAATAACTAAGTGATCCTAAATCAAAGGACAGATAGTCAGTGCCCAGTTTGGCTTCCTTGTTCCTATTTCTTTTTTCAGTGTAGGCAGAGTATTAAATGGAATAGAGAAGGTAAATCTGGAATATTATGTTGGACTAAACCGCGAGGAAGAGTTACAATTCAAAGTGCTTACAGCAGAATTAAAGACCCATGTTAGGAATTTTTCACAAAGGAAAATAAACAGATTGAATTAACTTCCAGATGAAGAAGGGGAAGTAAATCCCTGCAAAGCATTTTCTAGATGGTTGAGTTAAGATGAGCTGAGCAGCACTCCTCACTGGGTTTATTTTATTATTTTGTGAAGATTTTGCAGCCACTGGAGATTTACTGCATCACATTGGCGTAGTAAAGGGTTTATTCTGAATTAATGAATGCTGGAGGTACATTTGCTGACTAGATGACTTAGAGATCTTTTGTAGAGTTTCTTACTAGACTTTATATGACCGGGGGCTTCCAATGCTGCTTTCATGTTATAATCTTTAGTGATCTAGTGATGATTACTATGCATCAACCTCCCTAGAGTCTCCAGATGTAGGTACATGCTTCCTTGAAGGTCAAATAGAAGCAATTTAAGTTACAGAATTTGAACATTGCTCTATTCAAATATGAACCTGTGCTTCACATTTACCTTGATGCACATCTCAAGCACCTAGTAAGTCTTTTATGCCACAGTGTTTCTTTCTGCCAAAATATTGTTAGATTTCATTTCACATAATCTCCAGGGAAACTAAGTGCAATCTCTATGGAAACTGAATGCAGTCTCCATGGAAACTGATTGGAATCTCTGTGAGACTGTAATATAAACATTACTGTAACCTCTCCCATTCTGGAGTTAAATGTTTTTCATACACTGTAATGCTATTATATACACTGAGTGTTTTCCCTGATTTTGTGCTAATGCATCAATATCTCTACTTTTTAGTTCATGACCTTATTATTTGCATTTTTCATAATGTTATAATTTTACCTTGCTTTTGAATATTTATACAATGATAGTATTTGTAATATTTTGAGAGTACAAAGGTAGTTTTCATCATACCTTCAGTAATAGTTGAATTGCTTAGTGACCAGTTTGGTTTGGAACTGAGTCATTCAGACTTGTGAAATTTCTGACTTGTTGCTGAGCTATTAATCTTAGCAGAAAACAATAAAGTTGTTCACTTTTTGAATTGAAGCATTTTGCAATTCTTTTCTTTCTTTAAGTTAAGCACCACAATGATCACTAACTTCCGCCTCTGTAATGTTGCCCATCTTAAATCCTCTCTCAGTCCATCTGTTACTGAAAACCTCATGTATGCAGTTATTATCTCTAGACTCAAAAGACAGATTTTTTCTGGAGATGAGTTAGAAGGTAGAAGGTCCTGGAAAAATAGCAGGGAGCTGTGCTAGGATGGTACACTGACATATTCTGTCACCGGGCATGTTTCCCAGAAGTAGGCTGAAATACAGATCAGTTGCTTGCTGATGGAGTTGTGCATCCAAGTTAAATCATTAAGGCTCCAACTTGGGGCTAGTTAGACGACCTTTAACATTTTGCTGCCGTTAAAGTAATAGTGAATATAAGAATGCCATTGAAGGCCCTTCGTTCCAACTCGTTTGTGCCAACCAGGTATCCTAAACTGACCTAGTCCCATTTGCCAGCATTTATCCCTCTAAACTCTTCCTATTCATGTACCCATCCAGATGCCTTTTAAATGTTGCAATTGTATCCACCTCCACCAGCTCCTCTGGCAGCTCATCCCATACATTCACCAACCTCTGTGTGAAAAAGTTGCCAGTCAGGCCCATTTCAAATCTTCCCCCTCTCACCTTAAACCTATGCCCTCTAGTTTTGGACTCCCTGCCCTGGGAAAAAGATCTTGGCTATTCACCTCACTTCAGTGGGGTATTAATCAAGAACCTATCTATCTCAAGCTTAAATACACTCAATGGCTTGACTTCCACAGTCTCATGTGACAATGAGTTCCACGAATTAACCACTACCTGGCTGAAGATATTCCTCCTCAACGCCGTGTGTTTAAATCAGAGGTGGTGGTTGTGAGAATGGTCAAAACCTCGGGAGAGTTAACCTGCCCTGTCAGAAGCTTTGGGTCAGACAAAACCTGCCCCCACCTCTGTTGGAACACCACTCCCCTCAGGTGACAGCCTGGCCATTGATGAACTGCACAGCATCATTTTAACTGGGTGGGATGTCTCCATCCCCATTGTCTTGCCTACTTAGGAAAAGGTTCTGGTTAACCCAACATCTTGCTCAACCAGTGTGGATGTGGGATTCTTCTCATCCACATTTATCTACCTACCTTGGGAACTTTCCGAATTTCCAATTAAGTCTCGAGAGGTGAACTCTGCTGCCCCCCATTTGGCTACATTTCCCTCAATCTCTGTTTCTTCTGGCTGTCTTTAATTCCTTTTGCTCTGTGCCCATGTCATTATATTTTGGAGCAATTAAACCCCTTTATTCCAATCCTTTTGGCCAATTGTTGAGGCTTATGGGAGAGGTCATAGATCTCAGCAGTGACTGTGGCTTCCTCAGTTGAAAGGACTGTATGCTAAGCAATCAGGTTGGAGGTTAGGCATTTTAAAAATTCTTCCAGCAATATTAGCTGGCTTTATTTATCACAGCAACTCCCTATCTTTACAGAAGCAGAACCATTGGTTGAAAGTGATTTGCTTTCACTTTTCAGACTCTAGATAGCTCTGCATGGGTTTCTTTTGTGCTCCTGAATTGCTGGTGATATGCCTCAGGCACCAGCCCATGTACACTAATGATGGCGGCTTCTGTCTGTGCATAAACAGCAGACTATTCTGGGGGACAGCCTAGAACAGACCTTTTAAGCCTTACCTGCTAACTGGCCCTGAATCATGAGGGTCCACATTGCCTGTGGCCATTGTAAATTTACTGCTACCCGTTGAAAAGTGGTGAAGAAACATTGTACAACACCCTCTGCAAATTTATGAATGAGTCTTGAATATTTCAGGGCTTCAAAGCTTGGTTCTGGTGTAGGGAGTCTGAGTGGAGAGGAGTTATCTCCAGCAACTTCCCTCTTTCTTAACTCTGTCAACCTGATTGTTCCATTTCCAATATTTAAAACTAATAAGTCCTTTCTGCCTCTCTCTTGCTCCATGTCTCTAAATTCCAGCTGCATCGTGTGTTTTGCCAATTTCAAGCTGGTCACGTGGCTGGGTCAGTTTCAAGAGTTAATTCCTGGGCGCTCAGCTAGAACGCTACGAATTTAATTTGTTTTACCTTGCTGGCAGTTTGACTTGTCAGTCCCTATCTACAGCCTTTAACTGGTCTGTGCTCAGGGTAGTTAGTATTTTAAACGTTAATCCACTTTGATCTCTATATATCTTTGAATCTAAAAGTACTATTTTTGAATGCTGGAATACGTTAATTTGTTGTGGTACTTTATTTGTATTAAAGATAATTTCAGCGACTGAATGTTGCCAATTGATTACTTTTATTAAGAATTTGGCTTAGCCTTAAATTTGGACTCTGGGCAGATTTTATGTGCACTCTGGTAAAATTTGGCTTGCTTGCAATGTTCAATCCGATATGAAATGGAAAAGTGAATGGAATTATTCTTACCGTCCACTCTCTTGTCAGTAACAGAAGTGATTTCTAATTCCTGTTCTTATTTCTTTTCTATTTAAAAAAAATAACTGGTGCTTTCCTTCCTTATTGCTGTTTGTAAAGTCCAACTTAAAAATTACCTAAAGCAAATTCTTTGGGATTAGAATAAAGTAGGGTTTATTACTGCATTTAAAACCCAGAGGATGGATTTACCCAGAAGTCCCTTTCATGTGAGTTCTGTTACTGATGAAGATGCAGTTAGTTGTAGGTTGGGAGTTGGTTCCTTTCATAGGTTTTCTTTCAGGTATCAGAATTCTAAGTGATGTTGGGATCATACGCAGGTGTTGAACTAAACCTGAAGCTGTTAATTCCTTCAGTGTTCCAGACTGATAACAGCAAGTAAAAGCTAAATAAATAAAGATGTATCAAACAAACCAGCACTTCCATTCACGTGACTGGGACTTCAGGTTGTAATGAGGTGTATTTTTGTGTCTTTTGTTAGAAACTATTATGTTTTTTTAGCAGATAACATTTGTATTAAGTCACACAATAATGATTTTTCCTTCTGATATCCTCTGCGCACAATTGGCTGAGATAGACATCTCAGCAGGTCTTGCAGCATCTGTGAAGAAAATATCAGAGTTAACATTTCTCAAGACGTTAACTCTGATGTTTTCTTTAGATGCAGCCAGACCTGCTGAGCTCTTCCAGCAACTTCTGTTTTTATTCCTGATTTACAGCATCCGCGGTTTTTATTGAGATAAACATCTCGTTTACTACGCTCTTGCATTGGCTTGTCTGGAATGTTCATCAAATAGAAAAAGTGTCACATACTAGGAATTGATAAGTCACTTTATTCCTGGTAATTGCTAGAAATTTCTCGGAACAATTAACTTGCTCATTCTGTGATTGACAGTAGCCAATTTAAAATCTGGCAGAAGTCCTTTCTAAATAAAGAATTTAACAAAACAAAGAGATAGTAAGAACTGCCGAAGCTGGAGTCGGAGATAACACAGTGTGGAGCTGGAGGAAAACAGCAGGCCAGGCAGCATCAGAGGAGCAGGAAAGTTGACGTTTTGGGTTGGGACCTTTCTTCAGAAGACAAACTTGCTTTTAAAACACTGGGATATTGCTCTTCCTGTCCTCTGGGCATGATACTGTTAGACTCCAAAGGAAAACCCCCATGTAAAATCTTAAAAATCTAACGCACTTGCAGAGATTCACAAAGCTTTCTCAACAGTTGTTTGAACTCTTCTTCCTGCTACCCACAGAAAAATAAAAAGAGTTAAGAATGCCTGGGAACACTATTCAGAATTGTTGAAAACGCTTTTGTTTTTATCTTTCAACTTGATTTGTATTTGTGGTAAATCTCTCAATAGGAATTTGAAGGTGTGATTAAACTTGAGACTACAATGTAGGTGAACATTTCAGTATAGTGTTGAGAGATTCCTGTGTGTTTTCTTCTTTAGAACGTTCTCAAGAAAACTGACCCCTTCCTTGTTCCCTATAGGACAATAGAAACATAGAAGATAGGAGCAGGAGGAGGCCATTCAGCCCTTCGAGTCTGCTCTGCCATTCATCACGATCATGGCTGATCACCCAACTCAATGGCCTAATCCTGCTTTCTCCCCATAACCTTTGATCCCATTCGCCCCCAAGTGCCATATCTAGCTGCCTCTTGAATACATTCAATGTTTTGGCATCAACTACTTCCTGTGGTAATGAATTCCACAGGCTCACTACTCCTTGGATGAAGAAATGTCTCCTCATCTCTGTCCTAAATGATCTACACTGAATCCTCAGACTGTGACCCCTGTTTCTGAACACACCCACCATTGAGAACATCTTCCCTGCATCTACCCTGTCTAGCCCTGGTGGAATTTTACAAGTCACTATGAGATACCCCCTCATTCATCTGAACCCCAGCGGAAACAATCCCGACCTAGTCAATCTCTCCTTATACGTCAGTCCCGCCATCACCGGAATCAGCCTGGTAAACCTTCGCTGCACTCCCTTGAGAGCAAGACCATCCTTCCTCAGAAAAGGAGACCAAAACTGCACATGATATTTCAGGTGTGGCCTTGCCAAGGTCCTGTACAACTACAACAACACATCCCTGTTCCTGTACTCGAAACCTCTCACAATGAAGGCCAACATACCATTTGCATTCTTTACTACCTGCTGCACCTACATGCTTACCTTTAGCAATGGTGCACAAGGATGCCCAGGTCCCACTGCACACTCCCCTCTCCCAATTTACAGCCATTCAGGTAGTAATCTGCCTTCTTGTTTTTGCTTCCAAAATGAATAACCTCACATTTATCCAAATTATACTGCATCTACCATTGATTTGCCCAATCATTCAACCTTTTCAGATCATGCTGAATGATCTCGGCATCCTCGTCACAGCTCACCCTCCCACCAACTTGGTATCATCTGCAACCTTTGAGATGTTACATTTTGTTCTCTAATCCAAATCATTAGTATATATTGTGAATAGCTGGGATCCCAGCACCGATCCCAGTGGCACCCCACTAGTTACTGCTTGTCAATTTGAATAGGACCCATTAATTCCTACTGTTTGTTTCCCCTCTGCCCAACAGTTTTCTATCCATCTCAATATACTTCCCTCAATCCCATGCACTTTGATCTTGCACAATAATCTCTTATGTGGGATTTTGTCAAATGCTTTCTGAAAGTCCAAATAAACCACATCAACTGGCTCCCCCTTGTCAACTCTAATAGTTACATCTTCACAGAATTCCAACAGATTTGTCAAGCATGATTTCCACTTCATAAATCCATGCTGGCTCTATCTGATTCTGCCACTACTTACTAGATGATCCGTTATAAAGTCCTTAATCATGGATTCAAGAATTTTCCCCACTACCAGTTTTCGGCTTACTAGTCTATAATTCCCTGTTTTCTTTCTATCTGCCTTTTTGAATAATGGAGTGACATGAGCCACCCTCCAATCTGCAGGGACTGTACCAGAGTCTATAGAATCCTGAAAGATGACCACTGATGCATCCACTATTTCTAGAGCCACTTCCTTAAGTACCCATTTAGTACGCATCTGGACGTAGTTCTTCATTCTGCAACACTCTCACGATTAATTCCTGAAGAAATCTATTTATCTTACAGCTGCATTTTTATTTTTATGACCAACGTGCAGAATTGATCTTCTTTCTCCCTACAATTATTGGCTTCAATTTAGTTCAACAAAGTTCAGTGTAAGCAAGATGATGATCTGAACTTGGCTTAATTGAGTTGTGCATTGTGAAAGAGCACGTTAGAGACTGAGCATTCAGATAAAGCTTTGAAATCACTGCTCAATTTCAAGATGAAAATTAAGATATTAACTTATTAAAACTACATTAAACATTTTCATTTTGGAAATGAGAAGTTCAGTATTTGACATTTTTTTTAGCTTGCTGTACTTGCCTATCCCTACAAACTATATTTATTAACATATGTTTGAGTTGATGACCTAGTGGAATTTTTTTTTTATTTGTTCATGGAATGAGGATGTCACTTTTCCAATAATTGACATTGGATTTGTGGTCATCGTTCGCCTCTTTAATTCCAAACATTTTATTGAATTCAAATTCCACCATCTGCCATGGCGGGATTTGAACCCAGAACATTACTTGGGTCTCTGGATTAACACTTGGGGGAAGTGATGACCTTGTGGTATTATCACTGGATTGTTAATCCAGAGACTCATATAACATTCCGGGGACCTGGGTTCGAATCCCCCCATGGCAGATGGTGGAATTTAAATTCAATCAAATATTTGGAATTAAGTATCTAATAATGATCATGAATCCATTGTTGGAAAAACCCATCTGGTTCATTCATGTCCTTTAGGGAAGGAAACTGCCATCCTTACCTACATCCTTGGCCTACCTGTGACTCCAGACCCACAGCAATATGGTTGACACTTTACTGCCCTCTGGGCAATTAGGGATGGGCAATAAATGCTGGCCTTGCCAACAATGCCCTTATCCTGTGAACGAATAAAGAAAAAAAATCAGCAAGTACTTTGGAAATTAAGCTGCTTGTAATGCATGAGAGTTTGAAAATTTCAGTGAATATAAAATCATAAATTGTCCGATGTCAGTGAGATAAATCTTTTACAAAAGAGCTGGGAGGTCACATTGTGGCTTTACAGGACAGTGGTTAGTCCACTATTGGGATACTGCGTGCAGTTCTCGTCTCCCTGCTATAAGAAGGATGTTGTGAAACTTGAAAGGGTTCAGAAAAGATTTACAAGGATGTTACCAGGGTTGGAGGGTTTGACCTACAGGTTGAGGCTGAATAATCTGGGGCTACTTTCCCTGGACCATCGGAGGCTGAGGGGCAAAGAGGTTTATAAAATCATGAGGGGCATGGATAGGGTAGATAGACAAGGTCTTTCCCCCAGAGTGGGGTGTCCAAAACTAGAGGGCATAGATTTAAGGTGAGAGGGGAAAGATTTAAAAGAGAGCCATAGGACAACTTTTTCACCCAGATGGTAATGCATATATAGAATGACCTGCCAGAGGAAGTGGTGGAGACTGGTACAATTACAACATTTAAAACCCTTCCTATTCATATATCCAACATTGGATGGGTACATGAATAGGAAGGGTTTAGAGGGATATGGGCCAAAGACTGGCAAATGGGAATCGATTTATCTAGGATATCTAGTCGGCATGGATGAGTTGGACCAAAGGATCTGTTTCTGTGCTGTATAAGTCTGTGAAACTACAACTTTAATGTTCTTTCCCTATTCTGTATTCGCAGCATATTTTGCTGAAAAGATTTTAACCTGAGTAATTTTATTTTATTTTGTACAGGGACTTTTACTGAGTTCACCTCATAGAGTTGTTTTCTTATGCTTCTGTGTTATTTCCCCTCTGTAAATTGTCAATGTTAGTTTTACTGCAGTAAAATAACACTTCCACAAGTGGTGAGAATACCAGCTGGAAACTCAGAATAATAAACTGTAAACCTTGCACTGATCCACCATTGCCTGGAGACATGATGAGCATTTCCAGTCCATTTTAGGAAAGAGTCCAACGACCTCACATTGAGGCATGAGGCAGGCCTGCAACTACCTGTGTGGTTTAACAGGACATTTACATGTAGCCAATATCAAATATGCATTGGGGTCTGTTTGACATATTTTAGAATGAAGGCGAGTCCCTGAAAACAGCAAGGAACAGATTTGACTCAGATTATTGTGTTATTCAGACTTATGGCATCACCAAAAAAGCATTCAAATAAATCACATATTCCTGTAACTGTTCGTTATCCCATATTATCAGTAGGACAATCAGCATTGAGTTCAAATCTATCAGTTCAAAGTGCTGCTATCGATTATTATTATGCCAATATATCATTTGAGGACCATTTGCATTATTACTGTTGTATTTTACCTCCCTCATACACAGGGATTTAAAGCAAACTCAATCCCCTCAGTGCTGTTTATGACATGACATTGTTCGCAAACATAACATGGGTCAGAATGTCCCAAGTGTGCACTGTCCAATGTCAAGAGACTGGAAGAATGTCAGTATTGGAATTGGATTATGTTTAGTCAAATCATTGAGAAGATTTTTATTAAACTAGTTTTTCAAAAGGTCGTATTTATCTTTGAGCAATGCTATATTTTCTCAGATTGATTCCAGGAGAAAAACGTTGGAAGAAATCTGTGGTTTGTCGGACTTCAAAAAACTTTGAGTTTGCTGAGACCTGGTGTTGTAACTTAATTCTCGTAGATTTTGTGGTGCTGGGTTACATAGTAATTAACTTTTTTTTTTAAAAATATATCAGCCATTAAACCATGTTTTTGTAATCCTTTCATCTAGATCCTGATCCAGGGTCTAGGTTCAATGAATTTCTAATCTCCAATCCTGCCACACTGTTGGGCTTGGAAAGCGTCCCTCATTACAATGACTGTGTTAGGCAGGATGAGGGGCCATGACGCCATGGGCATGTCTCCTTTTGTTACTATAGCAACCAGCTGGCAGATTCCCAATAAAGGCCAAACGAATCTTTCAATTTGGATGTTGCTGCGTTTCAGCTATGCCCCCTGTGACATGGATGGCGTTGCTTGTGGTAGGTGGTGATTCTGCCTGAAACGAGATCTTTAGGGCACTGATAGTGCATGTCAGGTGCAATATTTATTCATTCTGGGTTTATTCACAGACTTACCATCCCATCCCTGACAATTTTAGAATGATTTTGCCTGAAATCCTGAAACATTTATAAGGCCATTCATAGATCATCATAGAATCCCTACAGTGTGGAAACAGGCTGTGCTGTGTGTGAAGTTCAATAAAATTGCAACAAATAGCATTAAGACAACCATAGATGATGTCACACTGGAAAATGTTTTTGGTCTGAAGTACAGGGAAGTTTAATCAAGTATAGAAGTGAGTGGCCCATTTTACTTTAGATTGGTATATATTCTCCTCCAGATCACTTGGTTTAAAGACTTTAGTCATGGCTTTGACTCCAGCCTAATGTCACAGGAAAATGCCCTTTCTTTCTAATACCTGTAAAAATCCTGCGGGACATGCAAATAAGCATAAGCGAATTCTTAATTGTTCCCCAGTAAATAATCCCACAAAGTTTACATAACTACACTGCACAAAAGGTGGCAATCTCACTTCAGGACAGCTGACATGGGAAACAGGAATTCTGGAACAAAACGCTTCTGAAGAAGGGTCATGGACCTGAAATGTTGACTCTGCTTTCTCTCCACAGATGCTGCGAGACCTTCAGAGTTTCACCAGCAACTTCTGTTGTTATTTCAGATTTCCAGCATCTGCAGTTCCTTATTTTATAAAAGAGTTCTGAATTTGCTTCCAGCCATCTCTACTGAGGTTAAGGTTAACATACCAGAATAGCACCACATTACGCTATAGCTGATCTGAACACCTCTGCTCCTGACATTCTTGGAGCTATAAATGATAAATTATTGCAAATCATTGTAGCAAAAAAAATTAAATTCTGTTAACTCTCCTCAACTTGTTGGGTGCAAACAGTCATATTAAGAAACACAACCTTTCAGATTGCAGGCTTAGATTTGTAATGGTTCTTCTCTAAAATATGTAAGATTATTTGTAAAACAAATATTATCCCTGTGACATCCTCTCAAATTCTCCTGAGCAGCCATTATAATTTTGATGGAGTGTAAGCAGACTTTCTGATCTTAAACACCTTCTGATCTTTCACCAAAATTACAGGAAAACCCCTGAGAAGATTTCCAGTATGTTTCCAAATGAACATACAATTACCGATTTTTGATAAATTGGCACCGATGTTGGACAATCCCCTGAGTTTCTTCTTGGCTATCATTTTGTATGACCAAAGTTTTTGGTACATGGAACTTATTTTGCTAAACAGAGGTTATGAAGAAAGGATGGCATTTTAATTGCAATAGGTTTTCGTAAATGAATAAAGCAAACAACAAGGAAGGCAGCTATAACCCATTCAATTTGTCTCATTTGGTAATCCTTTTAGCCTTTGGTATTGTGTGCAGGTTTTATTGCACAACTGAGGTATTGAACTTTGGATATGATATTAGCTGAATAAATTACTGAGTTTAGCCAATATTACTCTGTATGGAAGGAAGTCAAAACATGTGTTCTACTTCGGGCAGGTTAGAGAAAAGCTTCCTAAATTGGCCAAAAGATGTTTTCTTTTTATTTGTCTCTCCCAATACATGCCAGTAATGATGGATATGGGTGATGGCATGTAGATAATGTGCTATGTAATATTAGACAAGCCTGCTGAACAGTTTGTTTTAACATCTGCATTATCATAGGTTCAGATAGAGTCATAAAGTCATATAGCATGGAAACAGACTATTCAGTCCAACTAGTCCATGCTGACCATAGACCCAAGCTAAACTAGGCTCACCCACCTACACTTGGCCCATATCTCTCCAAACATTTCTTATTTGTGTACTTATCCAAATGTCTTTTAAACGTAACAGTATTCACTTCTACCACTTCCTCTGGAAGTTCATCCTGTACACTGTGTAAAAAAATTGCCCCTCATGTCCTTTTTAAATCTTTCTCCTCTCACCTTAAAGAAATGCCCACTTTTCTTGAAATCCCCACCCTAGGGGAGAAAAAAAACACCTACCATTCTCCTTATCTATTTGCCTCATGATTTTATAAACCTCTAGAAAGTCACCCCTCAATCTCCTACACTCCAGTGGAAAAAGTCCCAGCCTATCCAGCTTATGTTTATAACTCAAACCGTCCATTCCTAGCAACATCCTGGTAAATGTCTTCTGAACCCTCTCCGGCTTAATAATATGCTTCCTGTAAGCCAGAACTGGACACAGTACTCCAGAAGAAGGCTCACCAACATCCTGTACAACCTCAACATAATGTCCCAACTCCTACACTGAAATAACGAGCAACGAAGTCAAGCTGCTAAATGCCTTTTTAACCAGCCTATCTATATGTGATGGAAACTTCAAAGAATTATGTACCTGAACCGCTAGATCTCTCTGTTCTTCAACACTACCCAAGGCCCTACTTTAATTGTATAAGTCCTGCCCTTGTTTGTTTCATCAAAATGCAATACCTTGCATTTATCTAAACTAAACTCCATATGCCACTCTTCAGTCTTGGTCTTGAGTTCAAGTTTTATTCTACAACTGAGGTATTGAATTTTGTTTATGATATTAGTGAATAAATTGCTGAGTGTAGTCAACAATGTTCTATACAGAAGTATATGGAAACTTGCCTTCTTGTTTGTACAGGTTTGAGAAACACTTTCTAAATTGGCCTAAAGATGTTTTGTTTTTATTTGTCTCTCCCAATAGATTTCAGGAATGATGGATTTAGGTGATGGAATAGAGATAATATGCTGCACAATATTGGACAAGCCTCTTGAACAATTGGTTTTAACATCTCCATAATCACACTTTAATATGTAACACATTGTCTTATTCTAGTGGAGAGAGGAGTTCCATGAAAATATTGGTAACTGAATGGGAATTCTACTGATGTCTTAATCAACACTTTTCCATCGATTACCATTACCTGATCTGGGCTATCTGATCATGCTAATTTTCTCTGTGTAGGAGTTCACTATGTGCCATCTGTCTGTTGGATTTTATATATCATTCCAAAAGTAATTCATGTCTGTGAAGCAGTTTACAATTTCTGAAAAAAAAATCATGTATTTCATCTCTTCAGCCTGCTCCATCATCCAATAAGATCAAGGCTGATCTGATTGTGGCCATAACTCCACTTTCTTGACTCCCCTGTAGATCAAAATGTGTCTAACACAGAAGGGTGAAAGGGAAAATGTATAATGTTGAAAATTGGTCTCCATCTGCAGCTTGGGCCTAGGTCATGATTAAAAGGAGAAAATAAAATCTCTTAAGTAAGTCATGTCTTTGGGTTTTCCTCTGTTTGGGGATCAAATTTTGGAGGCAGGAGGGCATTCCAGTTAAAACCCCTCTAATTCTGTCCTCTGTAAACTTGAGACTATCCAAAACTCTGGTGCCTTTAACCCTAATTTACATGAAGTCATAGAGGTGCGCAGCACAGAAACAGACCCTTCAGTCCAACTCCTCCATGTTGACCAAATGTCCGAAGTAAATCTAATCCCATTTGCCAGCATTTGACCCATATCCCTTGAAGCCCTTTCTATTCATATACCCATCCAGATGCCTTTTAAATGTTGTAATTGTACCAGCCTCCACCACATCCTCTGGCAGCTCATTCCATATACTCACCATTCTCTGCGTGAAAAAGTTAACCCTTAGATCCCTTTTAAATCTTTCCCCTCTCACCTTAAACTATGCTCTCTAGTTTTGGACTTTCCAACCTAGGGAAAAGACCTTGTCTATATGCCCTATCCATGCCCCTCAAAATTTTATAAATCTATAACGTCCCCCTCAGCCTCTGACACTCCAGGGAAAATAGCTCCAGCCCATTCAATCTCCCCCTATAGCTCAAACCTTCCAAAACTGGCAACATCTTTATAAATCTTTTCTGAACCCTTTCAAGTTTCACAACATCCGTCCTACAGCAGGGAGACCACAACTGCACACAATATTCTAAAAGTGGCCTAACCAATGTTCTGTACAGCTGCAACATGATCCCCCAATTCCACTACTCGATGTACTGACCAATAAAGTCAAGCATACCAAACGCCTTCTTCACTATCTTATCTATCTGTGAGTCCACTTTCAAGGAACTATGAACCTGCACACCATGTCTCTTTGTTCAGCAACACGCCCCAGGACCTTACCATTAAGTGTATAAGTCCTGCCTTGAGTTGCCTTTCCAAAATGCAGCACCTCACATTTATCTAAATTAAACTCCACCTCTACTCCTCGGCCCATTGGCCCATCTGATCAAGGTCCAATTGTACTCCGAGGTAACCTTCTTCGCTGTCTATTACATGTCCAATTTTGGCATCATCTGCAAAATTACAAACCATTCCTCCTATGTTCACATCCAAATCATTTATAGAAATGACAAAAAGCAGTGGACCCAGCACTGATCCTTGTGGCACACCACTGGTCACAGGCCTCCAGTTTGAAAAGCAACCCTCCACTCCCATGAAGTCCTGAACACCCCTGTGCTCACAGATCATCAATAACTCCAGGTTTCATCCCTGTTTTAAGGCCATAAGAAATAGGAACAGGAGCAGGCCATTCGGCCCCTTGAGCCTGCTCTAACATTCAATAGGATCATGGCTGATCTGACATTCTTCACATCCACTTTCCTGCATCTTCACCATAACCCTTGATTCCCTGACTGATCAAGAATCTATCTTAGCCTTAAACATACACAAGGTCTCTGCTTCAAAGCCCAGTTCCAAAGACTCAAAACCATCTGAGAGATGAAATTCCTCCTCATCTCAGTCTTAAATTGCTGCCCCTTTATTCTGAGATTATGCCCTCTGCTCCTAGACTCTCCCATGAGGGAAAATATCCCCTTAGTATTTTCCCTGTCATACCCCTTAAGAATCCTTTGTGTCTCAATGAAATAATCTCTCATTCTTCTAAGTACCATTGAGTAGAGTCCCAACCTGTTTAATCTTTGTTCATAAGACAATTTCTTCAAACTGAGGAGCATCCTAGTGAACCTTCTCTGAACTGCCTCCAATGAAATGATATCTTTCCTTAAGTAAGTGGACCAAAACAGTTCACAGTACTCCAGATGTGGTCTCACCAGCACCTTGTACAGTTGCACTAAGACTTCCCGACTCTTATACTACAACCTCCTTGTAATAAGTGTCAACATTCTATTAGCCTTCCTGATTACCTGCGCCCCTGTGTACTAGTGTTCTGTATTTCCCGCACAAATGCTCCCGGTCCCTCTGTGTTGCTTCAGTTTTCTCCATTTAAATAATATTCTGTTCTTTTGTTCTTCCTAGCAAAATGAACAATTTCACATTTTCCCATAAACTTCACATGTTCAGACAGCCCTGCCTCTCCCGTGGTCAGGCTTTTCCTCTTTGAGACTGGAATTGTGATTTCTGAGATTTCCTCAATTCAGATTTCTACCTCTGGTCTCGGGCCTGCTCACAACAGTTTCATGTGGGTTAACAAGGTGCAGAGCTGGATGAACAGAGCAGGCCAAGCAGCATCAGAGGAGCAGGAAGGCTGACACTTCGGGCCTAGAACCTTCTTCAGAAAGGACCCTTCTGAAGAAGGGTCTAGGCCCG
>NC_063336.1:108578541-108636393 GCF_021869965.1 Rhincodon typus
CCTTTCTGAAGAAGGTTCTAGGCCCGAAACGTCAGCCTTCCTGCTCCTCTGATGCTGCTTGGCCTGCTGTGTTCATCCAGCTCTGCACCTTGTTATCTCAGATTGTCCAGCATCAGTAATTCCTGCTAGCTCTGAAACAGTTTCATGTGGGTGGTGGGACAGACTGATGTTAGTCTCACCAATTCTCACAAATGAGTTCCAACTGGGAATGGAGGAGAGTGGGTGTCAAGGCTTGCAGGTTAGATTGCCCACGTGCACTCACTGGGACATTGACCCAGTTCTGTACATGATATTTTGATACCCTAATAGCCACTAACCCTTACCCTCCAGATCTCTCCTGCCCTTTTCAGACATCCATGTCCTCCCTCTATTATCCATCATGCCCACTAGCCCAATATCCACCATAAACAGAAATGATGGGCTTTATAATAAATAGGGAATTCTTCAAAATGATTATGAAAGTATCAAAATAACAAAAAAGCTATTTGTAAAAATGTAATCCTTTCAGGAGTTCTGTTAATCCAACCGCTACAACTCAACATAGAAAAATCCCTTAGAATTATAAAGTATGCAAAAAACTGTCGAAATAAACAAACAACTATTCAAAATTAGGTGATGAAGGCATTATTCTTGTAAAAGCTCACAAAACTAACTCTAAATAAGTCTCCATAGTCATCTGGATAACTACATCAACAACTCCCACTGTGTGGAATATATTATTTGGATTTGGAATTCAGAGAAGTATTCATGATGAGATTCCATTACAATGCTGTGTCAACAACCTCAAGGTCTGAAGACATCTGTTCCACTGCTTTAAAATCTGAACAGATGGCTGATCTGTTACTCAATGAACTAGGGAATCTATTCCACTGTTTCAATGGTTGAACAGAAGATTGTTCTGTTAATCAATGAACAGGTCAAAGGATAGTTCGCAATTGACTCAGTCAAATCTGAAAGTCAGTAGTTTGCAGAAGAGCATTTTATCCACTGGATAAATTAATCTAATGTTTCTGAACACTTTTCCACATTTGCAACACTGCACAATTTAATGGTCTCTTATTTTCTCTGAACAAAAACTCTATCATCAATCACTACATCAAAAACAAATAGAATTTATTGCACACCATTACACTGTAACATGAAGATAGCAAGGCTTTCCCCACGGCGCTTCCATATGCCATTTGTGGGATGCAGAGAGAATGTCCCTGACCTTGGAAAGTAGTCTGGGAGTATCAATAGTGCAAACTTCTACCAGGTGTATCCAAACGGTTGTCCAGTATGCAAACCTGCAAATTGTCAGCACTGTGCTAGAGTAGAATCATTGAATCATGAAACGATTACAACACAGAAGGAAGCTATTTATCGATCCGTCAAGCTGTACTTACTGTCTATATGAGCAACTTATCTAGCCCTATTTCCTGTAAAAGGGCTGGTTAGCTCAGTTGGCTAATTTTTTGATACAGTGTGAGGCAAACAGCGTGGGTTCAATTCCCACACTTGGCAGAGGTTACCATGAAGTGCTCTTTTTTCTAATATCTCCCCTCACCTGAAGTGTGGTGACCCTCAGGTTAACCCACCACCAATTGTTTCTCTCTGATGAGACAGAGCTGTTCTATGATCCAGTAGGACTATGGCAACTACTTTTTCCTGTAACTCTACAATATTTTAATCCTTTCGCAAGTTTATCCAATTTCCTTTTGAAATCCTAAATTGAAACTGTATCGGCCACCCTTTCAGGTGATGCATTTCAGATTATAACCATTTACTGAATTAAAGATGTTTTACCTCGTATTGCCTTTGATTCATTTGTCAGTCCATTTAAATCAGCACCTTCTGGTCCTTGACCATTCCACTGATGGAACCAATTTCTCCCTTATCAACATTTACAACAACATGACTGAAAACTCTTGGATCCAGGATCATTCTTGTAAACCTTTTCTGTGCCCAATCCAATGCCTTCACATTCTTCATAACATTTGGACCCCAGAGTTCTGAATAATATTCTAGTTCAAGCTGAACCATTGTTTATAAAGGGGGATTATAACTTCTTTTGTCTTTCTATTCTGTGCTTTTATTTATAAAGCCCAAGATCATGTTGACTTTTTAATCACTTTATTGACATGCCTTGCCCCCTTCAAAAATTTACGTGCATGTACTTCCAGGACTCTCTGTTCTTGCAACCCCTTTAAGAGTTGTAATCTTTGTTGTATATCTATGCTTTAGGAAGCCATAGAATGAATTTTCTCACCATAGAGAAAATTTGTGACTGAAGCCAGAAGTGGGAGCTGACCCACTCCATCAGATGTTGGGACCCTATATGCAACATTTTCCCAGCAGTGACTAGTTGACAGGTCATTGCTAAGACAACAGGCCAATCAAAGGGGGTGGTCACCCATCCTAGAGCCGTCAGCCCAATAAGAGGGTGAGCAAAGGGCATTATTAACAAGATCAGTCCTAATGATAGCCATTTCTGTGTCTGGTACATGAAGGAGAGGATACCTTCATGCCCTTGACTAGTGCGTAAGTTTCTTTCAGAGGCAGACAGGGTGGCCCTAACAATAAAAGGACAAGGACGTCATATCCCAGGAGTTGTGTATTAGTCACAGCTGTAACATTGTAGCCAGGAGACATCTTCATAGGCCACAGAGGGACCATTAAGAAAGTTCCTCCGACTCTGAGAACCCATTGAAAGGCCACTAGGATTTAACTGGTGATCACCAAGGCAGTGATAAGGCCCCCTGATGTCACTAAAATACACTTGAGACTGGCAGGTGGCCTTTCATTGCTGAAGTTAGATTTAGATTTAGATTTTATTGCCACGTGTACTCAAGTACAAAAGTACAGGAGTACAGTGAAGAGTGTATAATGTTGCCGCATGAGGCGCCATCTTTGGTACAAATACAGGATCATAAGAACAAGGTAGAAAGAAAGAACAAAGGTAAAAGTTAAACATTTTGAAAGTGCTTAGCCGCACTGGGACTGCACTTCCTACGAGGGCTCGATCCCCTCCCCTTTGCCATGCTTTCCTTGCACAACCCATTCCAACAGCCCCCACACTGGGCCTGCCACACTGTCGCCGAAGTAACCACCCGCAGCAAGCATTGATCCATTCGGAGTATCAATGTGGGCCTACCGCTTTCCTGCAGCTGGCTGATGCTGGCCACAGATACCACCTTCTCCGCCCACCGCACAGGACACTCAAGGCTGCCACCACTGCTTTGAGCCCTGTGCTGGGCACCCACCAATGTCGAAGATGCCCCACTCCGGTGCCATCAGTTACCACTCTATCCATGGTTGTCACGAGCTCCCTGAAGGCTCGCTCCCTCCTTGCTGGTCTCACTCTCACCAAGGAGTCTACTCCTCCTGCTGCAGCTACACATGCCCAGGAGGCCAGGCCTGCTGTCACCCTGCTGAGGACACCGAAAGCCACTGCCAAAGCAGGAAGGAAGTTCCCAGTGTTGGTTCCAAAGGCCTGGTAAACTCTGGTCTTTCTGACAGTGTAATTAGAATTTCCTAGCCAATTCATAAATCCAAAATTACAAAAGTAAAGCTCAGTTTTTTTAACAGAAATTACAAGAATGTAGCACTATTTGTATGGAGCAGCTAACCTAGATATCTGATATGATACCTCTCAGTTCTCAGTTATAGTTAGCAGGACACAGGTTCAAGTCCTACGCCAGAAATTAGAGGAAGCAGGAACGAAAACAGAAGTTGCTGGAAAAGATCAGCAGCTCTGGCAGCATCTGTGAAAAAAATATCAGAGTTGACTTTTCGGGTCTGGTGACCCTCCCTCAGATTCCACACCCTTTGATTGGTCAGTTGTCTTAGCAATGACCTGTCAACTAGCCACTGCTGGCAAAATGTTGCCTAGAGGGTCCCAAAATCTGATGGAGTGGGTCAGCTCCCACTTTTGGGTCCATTCTGAGGAATGGTCACCGGATCCAAAAAGTTAACTCTGATTTTTCTTCACAGATGCTGCCAGACCTGCTGAGCTTTTCTAGCAACTTCTGTTTTTGTTTCTGATTTACAGCATCCGCAGTTCTTTCGGTGTTTAATTGGAGGAAGCAGCCGACACTGACAATAACAGCACAAGGCTGCATTGTTGGAGGTGTTAGCTTTCAGATGAGTTGTAAACCACAGCCACATCTGCCTTCTCAGATAGCAATAATTGATGTCATAATACAACTTCAAATAAAGCAACAGTGTTTTTCTGGTGATTGTCCAACAGGTAAACCTCAGCCACCATTAATAGAAAAGACTGTCTACTCGTTTCTTTTACTGCTCTTAATGGGACCTTGAACTGCAAATATTCACGGCGGCATTTTCCAACAACAGTGCCCATTTAAAAAAAAAACTCCTTTAGCTGTAAACCAGCTTTGAAGTCTTACAAAAGTGTTGTGTACATCCTGAAGTCATGAAACATGCTAGTACATTTCAGTTCCTTCGTGTTAAATCACAATCCAACTTATTCCACCACTTGTAAGAACACATTCAGAGAACTGTATCATTAAAGTTTTTGGATATGATTGATATTTGACAGTGAAGGTTAGAATTTGAAGAATTTGTGTAGGTTGTCATATGCTCGATGTTTGTCTTTCAGTTGCCACTCTTACTTCTGATGCCCATTGGAGCATCCAGCTTCTATGAGTCTTTTTAATCATGAGAAATCATATGGGTGAATGTGGTTGGCTTAGGGAGTGTTATAGACAGCAACAACTACTTATATGAAGCCTATAATGTATAAAACAAATGTGCCACAGTAATCAGTGCTGGGCCACAATTATTTACAATATATACCCATGTATCGGATGAGGAAAGTGCATGTAACTTCACCAAGTTTGTGGATGACACAAAAATTAGCTATGAAGGCAAGTGGTGAGGATGACACAAAGAACCTGCAGAGAGATACAGACAGGTTAAGTGAGACGGCAAAAACATGACAGACAGACTATAATGTGCAAAAATATGAGGTTATGTACTTTGGAGGAAGAATAGAGGAGCTGAATATTATTTAGCTAGAGAAAGACTGCAGATAGCTACAGAGGGATCTGGGAGTTCTCATCCATGAATCAAAACAGTTACCGTCCAAATTCTGCGGGTAACAAGGAAGGCAAATGGAATGTTGGCTTTTATCTCAAAAGGAGTGGCAGTATGAAAATAGGAAAATCTTGCCAAAACTACACAAAGCACTAGTCAGACCATGGTTGGAATGTTGTGAATAATTTTGGGCCCCTTATCTACGGAAAGGCACACTGGCATTGGAAGCAGTCTGAAAATGGTTCACTAGATAGATCCTGGGTATGAAGGGACTGTCTAATGAGGTTAGGCTGGGTTTGTACTGATTGGAATTTGGAAAAATGAAAGACAACTTTATTGATGCTGACAAGATTCTTAAAGGAGGTTACAGGGTAGATGTGGAAGAGTCTGGGACAGAGGGCATTATCTCAGAATAAAGAGTCACATCTTTAAGGCAGAGATGAGCAGGAATTTCTTCTCTCAGAGGGTAGTGAATTTGTGGAATTCTTTACACAGAGTACTGTAAAGGCTGGGTCATTTAAACATATACAAGGCTAAGATAGATTGTTAAACAATAAGGGAATCAATGGTCATAGGGAAAAGGCAGGGAAGTGATGTTGAGGATTATCAGATCAGACATGATCTGTTTGAATGGCTGTGAAGATTTGATTGGCAGGATGCCTGCTTCTGAACCTACATCTTATGGTCCCAAGTTGCTTCACAGGAGCATTATAAAACAAAGTATGACACTATTAAATCAGATGACCATAAGCATGGTCAAAAAGATAGATTTTAAGGCTTGTTAATGAGGGAGGAAGTAGGGCATTTTAGCAAGGGAATTCCAGAACTTGTTTTCGAGGCAACTGAAGGCTGATCTTCCCCTGGTCTGAGTAATTAAAATCAGGGATATTTAAGAGGTTAGAATGAGATGAGAGCAGATATCTCAGAGGATTCTGGGCTGTCGAAGATTACAGTGATAAGGAGGGGTGAAGCCACAAAAGGATCTCAAATCAAAGTTGCGAATTTTAAAATGAAAACATTGCTGGATCAGGAGCCAATGTAGATCAATGAACATAGGGGTGATGGGGGAATAGGTTTTGTTGCAGATTAAGTAGAGCTTTAGATGAGTTCAATTTTGCAGAAGAGAGAATATGGTGACCAAAGAGGAGTACATTGGAAAAGTTGAGTCTAGAAGTCATGAATGAGAGTTTCAACAGCAGATGAGCTGAGACGGGTGAATTCAAGCAAAGTCTTGGTTGGGAGCTCATATCAGGACCCAGTGTGACACTGAAGTTGCGAACGGACTGATTTAATCTTAGACTATTGTTAGGGAGACGGATACTGTAACTAGTTAATAGGGGTTTTGTCAGGCACTGTAAACAATGACTTCAATCTTCCCAATAATTACTTGGAGATGATTTGTGCTCATCCAATACTGGAAGCAGTCTGATTTGTAGTAATGTAAAGGAGTTGAGTGGTGACGGTGAGGTAGAACTGGATGTCATCAGAATACTTGTGAGAATTAATGCCCATACTTTTGGATGAAGCCATTGAGAAGCAGGATGTGGAGGAGAAACAGAAGGGTCCCAGACATAGATCCTTGGGGAGAGGAGCAGAGGTAATGATGCAGCAGGCACAGCAACAAGGGAAGTCATTGCAAGTGATTCTCTGGCAATGGTTAGATGGATAAAGATGGAAGCAGACGAGAGCAGTCCCACACAGCCAGGTGACAATGGAGGAGGATATTGTGGTTGACTATTTAAAAAGATGGTGACAGGTTGAGAACAAAGAGGAAGGTGTCACAGCCAATTTGATTCATTCCATGCAATATTGAAAAATAGCTCAAGGAACTGGATAGTGCAAAGACTATAGGCTCCAACAACATTTTGGCAATAGTACTAAAGACCTGTGCTCCAGAATAGCTCCTCCCAACCATCAGCAGAGTGATGGAAGGGTTGTCAGCAGTGCTATCTAGCTGCTCTTGCTTGAAAATCAATAATCTGCGTACTAACTCTTCTTTGATAGTGAGGGATTTAGTGATAGTAACTCCATTGAATTTCAAGGGATGTTGGTTAGATTGTTTCTTATTGTAGATTGTCATTGCCTGGCATTTGTGTGGTCTGACTTTTCAGCTCAAGCCTGGATAGTGTCCAGACCTTGTTGCATTTGAACATGAACTTCAGTATCTGAGGAGTTGTGAATGGCGCTGAACATTGTGTAATCATCAACCAACATCCTCACTTCTGACCTTATCATGGAGAAGGTCATTGATGAAAGAGCCGAAGACGCTAAGGCCTCAGACACTACCCTGAGGAACTCCTGCGGTGATGTCCAGGAACTGAGATGACTGACTTTCAACAACGGCAACCATCTTTCCATGTGCCAAGTACGATGCCACTTAGCAGAGAGTTTACCCCTTGATTCCCAGTGATTCCAGTTTTGCTCAGGTTCCTTGATGTCACATTCAGTCAAATGCAGCTTTGATGTCAAGGGCTGTCCCTCTCACCACACCTCTGGATTCAGCTCTTTTGTCCATGTTTGAACCAAGGCTGTAATGAGATCAGGAGCTGAGTGGCCCTGGCGGAACCCAAACTGGGCATCACTGAGCAGGTTATTGCCAAGCAGATGCTGCTTGCTCAAGAATGAAGATTTTTGATTATAAATTATACATACTTTCTCTGCTATGTTATACCTTTGTGTCACCCTTTCCATCTAGTATACGCTTAATCTTAAGAGCTGACGCACCTGAACATATAGTTTTATTTCTGGATGCCATACTCTTTGTTTATTCACAGTTGGCACGTAATCTAATAAGACTGTGATACTCACTCCTGTATAAGGTTGAAATTAGAGAGCTCTCCATTTAGATAAACAAGGTCTGTCAAAATCAAGTCGGTTGGATCCCCTCTGAATGCACTGGGTAATTTTTGGAATGCCAGTACCTCCACTGTATTAATATCTTTGTAAGAGTAGTCATTTTATTTTTGCTGGTCTGTAAATGTGCCCAACTTCTACATATCATCTGAAAGCAATCTATTGTTTTACAGATACAACCTTCTTTTCTCTTACTTGGGCACTGCTTGTGCCTATGAGGCTTTGTTACTCTCATGTTAATGCTGGCTCTTAATATCTGTTGTCTAGCCTAACTTTTGTACTGGCTTGTCATGTGTCAATTTAATTTTTTTTTAATACCAAATAAGCCAAATAGATTCTGTTGCTCTCCTGTGATCAGGTTGTCCTTTTCCTCAGGTTTGATCGGTGAATCTTTCTGATTTCTACTTCCAGCACAATTTGAATAGTTTTCTTCAACGTCAAATCTTCTGTGGACTATAATAAATCTGACAAATACGCAACAGTAACTCCACTCAGAAAAAAAAATTGCGTCTTCTGAATTCTATTTTCAAAGCTCCATGGTCACAATTTAACATTAATCAGTAAAGATCAAAAAGCACTTATAAAAACTAAAAGAACTGTGGATGCTGCAAATCAGAAACAAAAATAGAGTTGCTGGAAAAGCTCAGCAGATCTGGCAGCGTCTGTGGAGAGAAATCAGAAGTAACATTTTGGGTCAAGTGACCCTTCCTCAGAACTATATAATGTCCTTAGCTTTGGATATCCCAGATGCTGAAATTTTCTGTTAAATCTTGCTTTTCCAAGAATTTGATTTGTTCTCAAATGAAAATTGTTAAAATCTTATGGAACTTCATCAAAAGTATCTGCACATTCTTTTATGCACTAATGAACTAGAACATTATCACTATAGATCCTATGACATATTTAATTGTTCAGCTTGTGATTTATTTATTTACCTGGACAAAGTATATATCTTAAGAACATTTTTTTTCAAGATGTCCAATTTAGTGTTCTACTTGGCCAATCTTAGATCTTAAATCTGTTAGGTAGTATTATCTATCCTACCATTTCTTCCTAACTTTAAAACCTTTTGAATTCTATTGCATTGCAAATTGCTTTAATCTCTTTCCCAAGTATGTTCTTATTTCTTCAATGACACAACACTATTTTATTTTTCTTGGAACTGTAATCAAGCAGTGCTGTATCTCTGTACTGCCTACTGGTGTTCCCCATGCTTTCAAAATTATAATTTGTGCCCCACCCTCAGCAAGCAAATGGCGGTTTTCCATTTTCTCATGCCTTTAATGACCTAGTAAGCAATATGTGTTCTTTTCCATGACTTTCCGCAACAAAACCTGATACCTGTAGCCTTAATAAATTCATTCCACATGAATCATGGTTTAAATTATTTATCTCCTGCTCTTATCATGGCCTGCATGGTTTACAGTAGAGAAAACGAGGTCTCCCCTCTCATCTCACACTCAGTATCGCATCTGCTACCTATTTCTACGTGCTCAAAAAGCTATTAGTTAACACCTGTTTTCCCTCTCAAATGTAAAAGATCCTATGGCATTATTTTGTAAATGTGTGGGCGAATTATCCTTGACCAATATTTATCCCTCAATAAACATCGCATAACCATTGGCTCTGCCATTATCAGCTTGCTGCTGTTCATAGGTGGCTGCCAATTTCTTAAATTACACGAAAGAAATGACTTCATTGTCTGAGATTCTTTGAGATACCCAATCGTTGCGAACACCATTTTATAAATGTAGGTCTTTTCTTCAAAAAATGTCCCTGAGAAACTCCTGGAAACTTGTTCTGTGGTAAAGTGATTGGTCTCCAAAATCCATAGCCATTTTTGGACGTAAGTTACTTTCCGTAGCTTCGAATAAACCATTTGTAATGAAAGTTACTTGACTGTAATAAATTCAACAAGAACTGATATTATTAATGAGCAGGCACAGTGCCTTCCTTTATATGTAAATAAAGTGAAGAATGTAAGGAATAACATTTTAAACATGAAGTTATTGTTATTTGATAATGGATGTTGCAATCACAGCCAGAGCATCAACACCCAAGCAAATAACTTCTACATAAAACAGTTTGTTTAGCAACTGACAGCCTTGATCAACTTCTATTGCAACTATGCTTTTTTTTTATGATCACGCTGTGTTGCATCTGGAGTTGGTCACGAGTAGCGATTTAACATTATTCAGATTAGTTATAGTTTGTTTAGAGTATAACTAGTAATGAGGACCATGGGATAATCATACATATCATGTGGCTGACTAGATAAAGATCCCTTTACATTAACTCCAAAGAAATAATCCTTTTCACCAGTGGATACACTTTGTATGAATGGACTTAGTCTGGTTCTCCTGTTTGCACACGTACCAAACATGACTAATTTTCCATGGTATGTAATGAACCACCCACGAACTTGCTTCCTATTTTGTCTGAACTGATTCTGCCCTGTCAAGTGTGTGCAAGTAGAGTTATTTAGGATAAAGCTCATCAGAACATACATCAGGGTTTAAAGCAGATTTTAAAGGAATTATCAATTCAATTTGGAGAACTTTGAAGAAGTGCCTGAACAGGAAGATTACAGGATGCTCAATTCCAAAGAACATGCTGATCTGGAAATTGAAGTTCGGTGTCGCACAATTTTTTTGAAGCATTAAATTTCAAATACATTTGCAAATTACTTTTACTCAAACTTTAGTGAAATTAATGTGAAGACTCATGAGTTTATGTTACCAGATGTGATTGGCAATCTAATATTCTCACTGTGTGGCTTTTATACACTCTTTCTGTTAATTACCTTGTATGAAGCTTTTAATATGAGCCACAGTACTGTTTTATGGCACCATCCAACCCATAGTGTCTTGACTGGCCCAAAAAAAGCTAGCACCCATTTTAATCTGAGTGCATTCAAATTGCAATTGCTCAGACCCTAACTCACCTGAGTTCTATCAACTATTCACTTATTGACATTCATTGGCCTAGCAATGCCCAAAATTGTTTTTATATGAATTAGCTTGAATTGGCCCCTCCTTACCTCTAATCACATTCATCCATGTGGCTTTTCAAGGGCTCTGAAATCTTTCAGTTGTTATGGCTATACAACTATACAAGAGAAGAAGTAGACCATGTTGCCTGTCAAGCTGGTTGCATTACTCAATAAGTTCATGGTTGATGTGATTGTGTTTTGAATTCCATATTCCCAATAATCTCTGATTCCCCTCCCTTACACGGATCTAACCATTTCTGTCTTAAAAATGTTGAATGATCCCACATCCACCGCTTCCTGAAGGAGAGTTCCAAAGTTATATAAGCCTCTGAGAAAGCAATATCTCCTTACCTGTGCTCCTAAAAGGGCAGCCACTGTTCTTAAAACAGTGCTCCCTAGCTCTGGATTGACCAACTAGAGGAAATACCTTTTCCACAACCACCTTGTCAATATCGTTCAGGATCTTATAACTTCAATCAAGTCTCTCCTCCTCAGTCTTCTAAAACACTCGGGGAAATAAGCCCAACCTGTCAACCCTGTCCTCAAAAATCAACCCATATCATTCCAGGAACTGTTTGTTATTTAATTCACAATTCCACCATTTGCCATAGAGGGATTCAAACACAATTCCCGAGAACATTGGCCTGCGGCTCTACATTGGATGTCCAATGACATCACCACTATGCCAGTGCCTTTCTTTAAATGATTGTTGCCTTTTTGGAAAAGTAAGTAACCTGACTCTCATGACTAGCATGGTTTAACAGGCAGTTGTTTAAATACGTAGCAATTTAAGTGCAGGTGAACTGGAGCCAAGCAGTTCTATGTACAGATGCAGCTGAGATGCAACAAGAACTTGTTTGGTCTCTGGGCTAGTGACTAGTTATCAATGACAAAAGCATTTTATCTGTCAAAAATTGTGCAATTGATTCACAGAAGAGTGAATATTTCAAGACCAGGTAACTAGATGTAAAGAGAAGTGATGTGATCTCCACCAAGTCAGGAGCTGTCTCTGTTCTCTGCAGTCAAAACTCATTTTAAACCTAAAGAAGAAACAATTCGTCTTTCCTTCAGCATTTGTTAAAAGCTGCGACTTTTAACCGGTAAGTCAGAGTCCAGCCCACCTTGCGTCTTTTGAAAATGAGAGGAAGTATCCATAGAGAAACGACTGACAAACAATATTCTGACCAACATCAGAATCAGAAGGATCATTACAGTAACCTGTGAATAGGAACCACTGAACTTTCTCCCGGTTTTCCTCTGCCCATAACCTATTTTGCCTTAAACAGAAAAAGAAATTGCTGGAGAAACTCAGCAGGTATGGCAGCATCTGTGGAGAGAAAACAGTGCGAACATTTCAGGTCCAGTGACCCTTCAGAATTCATGGACATACCTGTGATCCTGAGTGGATTCAAAACACGAAGAATGAAACTTCAATTGGAATCCATGCAGAGTAGATCTGAGTAGAGGGGGTCACTGAGGAGTGAGATATGACTGTGGCAGTGAGCTTTAGCAAATACCTTGTCAAACATTAGGAGTGACAATGAAAATATTGACAGTAAACAACAAGAAAGAATAGAATGGAAACCTTGTTGGAGAGAGGAGCAGAACTTCTTCAAGTTGGGCATACCCGGAAAAGATGTTGCATTGAGTTAAACACTAAAGTAAAGCAAAGAACTGCAGATGTTGGAAATCAGAAACAAAAACAGAAATTGCTGGAGAAACACAGCAGGTTTAGCAGCATCTATGCAGGGAAAAAGGGTCCAGTGACCCTTCTTCAGAACAGACCTATGTTACCTTGTCTCCGTGTGTGTGTGTGTGTGTGTGTGTGTGTGTGTGTGTGTGTGCGCGCACGCGCATGTGCATGTATGGACAGGTATGTAAAAAGTAAGGCGAAAGTTTATAAGGGGATTAGAATTTCTATTGTAGCTTTTATGCTGACAGTTTATAACTGTTTACCAGTTCTTGTTAAGTACAGAAACCTGCTTTCTCTCAACCTGGATCTGGAAAACAGATAAATTGGGGAATTTGGTGTACTTATTTTAACATCCTTAACTTTTGTGACAAATCTGGGGATAGTGAGGTTTAATTTCCAGAACACTACCCCAGTGGGTTGTGATAACATACTTTCCTATCTTTTTTAATATTATATGCAAATTTAGAATTTTTTATGTATTTCTTCTGTTTTCTGCCAGCCAGACAATCTTTTATCTATGCTACATAATACCCCTTAGCCCTGAGCTTTCATCTTTTGCAATAACTTTTGATGTGACAGCTTATCAAATGCCTTCTGGAAATCCAAATATATTACATCCAAAGGTTCCACAGTGAATATTACTCTTTAATTTTTAAAAAATATATTTTTGACCTATTTTTACTAATCAACCTGTTAAGAGATGTTATTACATGCCTCTGGAGCAGGTGAGACTTGAACTGGCCTCCCTTGGTTCAGGTGTAGGGACACTACCACTGTGCCACAAGAGGGCCCCAATATTATTCCTTCAAAGAACTCCATTAAATTGGTTAAACGTGATTGACTTTGACAAACCCACGCTAACTCTTCCCAATTATCTTGAGTTTTTCTGAGTGTGTAGCTATGACCTCTTTAACAATCAGTTCCATCACTTCTCCCATGACAGATATCAAACTAACTGGTCTATAGTTTTCTGTTTCAAGTTCAGTGAAGTGAAAAATAAATTATTTCTTTTCATTCCTGGGGTGGGTCATGACAGAGTTTGCATTTTTAAAAGGATGTGATTTTTTAAATCACCATGTACTTTGCTATGATTAGTAACATTAGATCACATGGGATTCAGGGAGGGCTTGTAAATTGGATACAAAATTGGCTTGTTGATAGGAAGCAGAGTGGGGTGGTGGAGAATCGTTTTTCAGACTGGAGGTCTGTGACAAATGGTGCTCCGCAGGGATCGGTGCTAGGTGCACTATTGTTTGACATTTACATAAACAATTTGAATAAGAATGTAAGAGGTATGGTTAGTAATTTTGCGGGTGACACCAAAATTGGTGGTATATTCGACAGCGAAGGGGGCTATCTAAGATTACAAAGGGATCTCAATCAATTGCGCCAATGGACTGAGGAGTGGCAGACGGAGTTTAATTTGGATAAATGTGAGGTATTACACTTTGGTTAAGTGAACAAGGGCAGGACTTATGCAGTTAATGATAGGGCCCTGAGTTGCTTCGTTGAATAGAGAGACGTAACGGTTCAGGTACATGGTTCTTTGAAAGTTGTGTCACAGTTAGACAAGGTGGTTAAGAAGATGTTTTGCAGCTTGCCTTCATTGCTCAGACCAGTGAGTATAGGAGTTGGAGTGTCATGTTGATGTTGTACAGGACGTTGGTGAGGCCACTTTTGGAGAACTGTGTACAGTTAGGGTTGCCCTGCTATAGGAAGGATATTATTAAATTCGAGAGGGTTCAAAAAAGATTTACCAGGATGTTGCCAGGACTGGAGGGTTTGAGTTATAAGGGGAGACTGGATAGGCTGGAACCTTTTTCAATGGAGTGTAGGAGGTCAAGAGGTGACGTTTATAGAAGTTTATAAAATCATGAGGGGAATAGATAAGGTGAATAGCAAAGGTCTTTTCCCTTATCTGGGGGAGTTCAAAACTAAGAGTATAATTTTAAGGTGAGAGGAGAAAAATTTAAAAGGGACCTAACGTGCAACTTTTTCACACAGAAGATGATTCATGTATGGAATGAACTGCCAGAGGAAGTAATAGATGCCGGTACAGTTACAACATTTAAAAGACATTTGGACAGGTATATGAATAGGAAAGCTTTAGAGGGATATGAGCCAAACACAGGCAAGTGGGACTAGTTTAGTTTGGGAAACTTGGTTGGCATGGACAAGTTGAGCCGAAGGGTCTCTTTCAGTGTTGTGTGACTCTATGACTCTATGTGCAAAGCTGTATGAAGAAACAAGCCATCACCTTAAATTGAATTAACAAAATGACGACCTGCTTTTCTCGTAAACTCACAAGGTTAAGACATATTAACAAGGTTAAATCCATCCCTGATCCAACAACATGCATACAAAGATGAGCATGTATAAAACTGAACATGTTATAGAGTGGGACAGATGGAGTTGGAAAAAGTTGATGTCTAACAGTGAAAATAATTATATATCTGTTGTTTCTTTGGTGTTTGTGAGGTTCTGCATTGCTGTGGTGATTTAAGCTGATTGCTTTTGCTGGAGGCAATCTCTTTAAACCACGATCTGTCCTTTCCCAGAATGGGTGTTATAGCATTAGAAGTTCTTTTTACTTCAAAATCTTTCTGTCCTTCTTGATGTATTCTAACTTGTAGCAGAGATAGGGTCCGAGCTTTCAAAAAGCTCTTAAGAGAGAGAGAGAGAGAGAGATGGCCTTCCTGATGATACTCCCCTTAGACAAACTTCTAATCTTTTCACAAGGGGGAGTTTCAGTCATGTGATAGCTGGCTGTTGGTATAGAATTGTGAAAGCCCATGTTAATGAAGGAGAATTGGTTTTCCATTGTATCTGTTATGAAGATGCTGCTAAAACAGACAGGGAAGACTTCAGAGATAGTAGGAACTGCAGATGCTGGAGAATCCGAGACAACAAGGTGCAGGGCTGGATGAACACAGCAGGCCAAGCAGCATCATAGGAGCAGAAAGGCTGACGTTTCGGGCCTAGACCCTTCATCAGAGAAGGGAGAGGGGAAGGGGGTTCTGAAATAAATAGGGAGAGAGTGGGAGGCAGATAGAAGATAGATAGAGGAGACGATAGGTGGAGAGGAAACAAACAGGTCGAAGAGGCGGGGATGGAGCCAGTAAAGGTGAGTGTAGGTGGGGAGTTAGGGAGGGGATAGGTCAGTCCAGGGAGGACGGACAGGTCAAGGGGGCGGGATGAGGTTAGTCGGTAGGAGATGGGGGTACGGCTTGAGGTGGGAGGAGGGGATAGGTAGGAGGAAGAACAGGTTAGGGAGGCGGGGACGAGCTGGACTGGTTTTGGGATGCGGTTGGGGGGAGGGGAGATATGGAAGCTTGTGAAATCCACATTGATACCATTGGGCTGCAGGGCTCCCAAATGGAATATGAGTTGCTGTTCCTGCAAACTTCGGGTGGCATCGTTGTGGCACTGCAGGAGGCCCAGGATGGACATGTCGTCTGAGGAATGGGAGGGGGAGTTGAAATGGTTCGCAACTGGGAGGTGCAGTCGTTTATTGCGAACCGAGCGTAGGTGTTCTGCAAAGCAGTCCCCGAGCCTCCACTTGATTTCCCCGATGTAGAGGAAGCCACACCGGGTACAGCGAATGCAGTATACCACATTGACTTCAGCATCCCTTTGCGTAACGAGCTTTGCAGATTTCCTTTTTCTTTGGAGGACATGTGGCTGGTGCCTTCTCCTCAGGTTTTTCTCCAGACTGTTTGAAAAGTGACAAATGTGAAATTCTTCAGAACTGTAGTGACATGTTTCCTGTTAATCCACATCAGAGGCTTTATAGAAACTTGACCTGTCTTGTAGGTTATGTTACCACTGCAGCTACTTTAAGACGCACTCATTTAAGTGTGTTTTCTTTCATAAGACAGTCCCAGATATTAAATCAGTGGATGCAATTAAAAAAAAATGTCTAATACAAATTTCTAACTGATTTCTAAACTCTTGATGTCTCTTCAGCTGTCATTGTTGGTTGTGTCTTTTTATGCCTGGGTTCTATTCTCTGGACCTCTCCCCCAGACCTCTTCAATTCTCATCTTTTGTTTCTTAAATCCTACAACTTGAGTGTCATTTGGGCACCTTTCCTAAATGTCCCTGTCTTTGGCTCAGGGTTAGTTATTATCTGCCAATGCTGTTGTGAAGCTCCTTAATGACATTTTACTGTGTTAAAATCCACATAGAAATGCAATTCTTGTTAATACCATTTCTCAAACTTGGGTCTGCAGCAAAATGTAGTTGATGCATCAAGAAGTTTATTTTGTTGGTATGTTTTTCACAAAAATAAACTACTTGGAGTAAAAGTAGTGAGACATGTGGAATACTGTAGAACACTAACAAAAAAATAGATTCTGTTCTTATAAATATAAAAACTTCGAAGGTGGCTCTTTAGCTTACTAATGTTGAATAGATCGTAACTGTGTTTGTCCCAATGATTCAAGTCATCAAGACATCAGATCATTTATGTATAGAATGCCAAAGTACAAAAAAATCTTAAACAGTGCTTTTGCAATGTCAGGTAAAGTACTGAGTCATTTAATGACCTTGCACTGGATTTTGCAATTCTAAATTTTTACTCATAATGGCAAGCATTATGTGAGAATGTTTGTTTGAGTTTGCACTATACCTTCCTTTCTAGTTTTTCAATAAATTTTAAAGAGAATTTTTGCTACATTTCCTAGGTCCCTATGTTTATGCATTACTCACTTGCTAATTTGGAAGTATTTGCCCAGGCTGTCTTTCAGGATATTATTTCCCAGAATAAAACACATTCTTTCAGTCTTCTCTCTTATCTGTCTTATTGATCTGTCCAAACTCACGTTATCTACGAGATCCAGGTCCTGTTTTTTCAACCCCATCTTTACTGTATCTAATCAGGCAATCTTCTTTCCTTATCAGCAGGCTAATTGATCTTGTAAATGATTTCTAAGGTTGAATTAAAATTTGCTATTTCAAACTTCCTCGTCATAATTGCACCTTTTTTTTGTATTTTCAACCTACTCTGCTTTCCTTTCAAAATTACAGAAGACTACATGATGGAAGGTGTCACCAACAGAGTTCCATGCAACACTTGCTCGGTGACAACATGCTCATTGACACTCAATTTGTGTTCTACCAGGGCCACTCTTCCTGACCTCACTACAGCTTTGGTTCAAACATGAACAAAAAGCTGAATTTCGGAGGTGAGATGAGAATGACTGTCTTTGACATCAACTCTGCAATTTGCGAGCTGTGGCATGAAGGAGCCCTGGCAATACTAGAGTCAATGAGAATCAACGAAATTCTCTCCTGGTTGGAGCCATATCTAGCACATAAGGCAATGGTTGTAGTGGTGGAAGGTCGGTCACCTCAGTTTCAGGACATCTCTATATGGGAGTTCCTCGGGGTAATGCCCCAGGCCCAACCATCCTCAGCTGCTTCATCAATGACCTTCCCTCCATCATAGGTCAGAGATGGGGACTTTCACTGATGACTGCATGATGTTCAGAACAATTTGCAACTCCTCAGGTACTGAAGCAGTCCATGTTCAAATTCAACAAGACCTGGACAATATCAGGCTTGGGCTGAAAAGTGGCAAGTAACATTCACACTTCATAAATACCAGGCAATGACCATCATCAATAAGAGACAATCTAACCGCTGTCCTTTGACATTCATGGTACTACCATCACTGAATCCCCCGCTATCAATCTCTTGGGGGTTACCATTGACCAGAAATTCAACTGGATAAACCATATAAATACAATAGCTAAAAGAGCAGATCAGGGGCTAGGAATACCCAGTGAGTAACTCAGCTCCTGAGTCCCCAAAGTTTGTTCACTATTTACACGCACAAGTCAGGAATGTGAAGAAATAACCCCACTTCCCTGGATAGCACCAACAACAGCCAAGAAGCTTGGTACCATCCAGAAGAAAGTATCCTGCTTGATTGACACCACATACACAAATATCCACTCCCTCCATCACCGACACCCAGTAGCAACAGTGTGCCATATCTACAAGATACACTGTAAATATTCGTCAATAATCCTTACACAGCACCTTCCAAATGCATTACCACGATCATCTAGAGGGACAAAGGGAACAGATACCTGGGAACACATACACGTGCAAATTACCTCCCAAGCCATTCAACATCCTGACTTGGAAATAAATCAGCGTTCCTCCACTATCATTAGATCAAAATGTTGTAATTCGCTCCTTATCAGCATTGTAGGTCTATCTACACCAAATGAACTCCAGTGGTTCAAGAAGGAAGCTCAACACCACATTCTCAAAGGCAATTAGGAATGGGAAATAAATCCTAGCTCAGCCAATGATACCCATAGCCCACAAATAAATAAAATTAAAATTGTCTCCTCAAAATCCTTGAATATCTTTCCTGCATCTTTTCCCACCAGCTCTCCAATGAAAGTTCTGCTCTTCAACGCAAAACCTCAGTGATCCTAAGCAAAATTACAAATGACATCTTCTTTGACAATAACCCATTGGTATAACTGCATCTACCTTCGTTGACTCACTTCCTTAATTCCTTAACTAGCTTCATTCTTACCCATCCAGCCATGGTCAGTAATAACTTTTCTTCACGACCCTCCATCATTACCTCTGCATTCCCTAAAGGTCTCTCCTTGTGCCACTCTTAATTCTCATTTACAATTTGTCCTTCAGTATCAACACACAATGGGAAGCCATCATCAGCTGCAAAGTTGTTAAGCTGTGGAATTCTATCACTAAATCTTTCTGTCTCTCCACTTTTCTCCTGTCCTTCATGGCACCCAATAAATTTTACCTTTTAAACCAAACTTTAGTCAATTTGCATACATTTAAGCTTACACAAACGACAATGAAGTAACTGGCCATTCTTGTGTGTTATGCGATAAATATTGGACAGGACATTGGGACAACTCCCTCTTCAAAGTGTCCTGAAATGATTTGCATTAATCTGAGAGTTAATCTTGGGTTTTAAAAACAGTACCTCTCTCAGTGCAGCACAGCAGTGGCACCCTGGATTTCATGATCGTACCTCTGGAGGAGGGTTTGAAAATCCATATCATTCAACACAGGGGCCAGGCTGCTCACATCATGTCAATGTCAATGCCATAGCAAGTGATTAGGAAGCAACTTTAATGCTCGACCCTGAGTAATTTGGAAGAAAATGGCATGGAATAAATATAAGGGCAGAAAGTAAATGTGCAGCTCACCTGGAGACTCCCTTTTCAACTGGGACATCACAGTGACGTTTAAGACATGAATATGGTCTCATATATTCTTTATCTTAGATAGTTCCGTGGGATCGAGGATGATTTACTTCCACTCTGGTTTGATGGGCTCTGACAGAGCTGATCAATCTAATGTATGAACTGCAGTCTCTATGACATGCATGGCAAGTGGTGTTTGGTGGGTCAGCTAGATGAGGTGTTAGCATGCTCTGTCACCTGGATGAGGATGCGGCTGGCTAGGCCGGCATTTATTGCGCAACCCTAATTGCCCAGAGGGCAGATAAGAGTCAACCACATTGCTGTGGGTCTGGAGTCATGTGTAGGCCAGACCAGGTAAAGATGTCAGTATCCTTCCCCTAAGGGCATTAATGATTCAGCCTGGTTTTTCTGACAATTGACAATGGATTTGTAGTCATCATTCAACTCTTAATTCCAGATTTTTAAAAATGAATTCAAATTCTACCATCTACCATGGTGGGATTCAAACCCAGGTCCCCAGAACATTACCAGGGTCTCTGGATTAACAGTCCAGTGATAATACTGCACAGCCGTCGCCCCACTAAATTTTCCCCAATGATTAGTTCATAATGAGAGTTAAATACAAATGAATAAATGAGTGTCTGAGTCCTTAGATCCATTGTATTGTCACATAGATGTCACACCAGGTAGAAAATCTACCTTTAAGAGAGTTGCATGACACTGCAATGTGATGTTCAAGTAGAAAGGTACCACTTTGTCATCAATCACTGTCTTGGTGCAACGGAGCCAGTGTAGCGTGTTCATTTATACAGCTATGTATATGAAATGTGCAATAACATCAGTAAACATAGAAGCCAGACTACATATAATCAATGTTATTATAGCAATGTAAATAGTTAGTCTTGTTAATAAACTTCAAGACATCTGTCTCCTGAATCTGATCTTTGTAGTATATGTTTGTGCACTAATATATAGGGAAACACTCAGACTATATCATACTGGCAGTGTTGTTTGACCCATGAAACTACATCAACATCCATAAATGATTAGTTAAAATATCAGGTATTCTGCTGTTGAAAAATCCTAACAAATTATTTTTCTTGGCACTAGTACTACCAGCATCTCAGTGCTGAAAACTGCTGGCAGCAACTCTGCAAAGAAACCAGACAACATTCCATGTAATAAAAAATACATTATTTCAATCACCATGTAGGGCATTAGGAAATGGTTAAGATGGTCTGAACATTTTTAATGCAACTGTTCATCATTTGGATCTCACTACATACCACTGAGTGGAGCTGGGAGGTTACAACTCGATGTCCATACTGGACATCAAGGAGCGCCAGGAAAACTAGAGTGAGTAAGAACCAGGGAGTAACTCTTTGCTGGATGCAATCACATTTGGCATGCAGGAAGGCATTGTTGGAGGTCAGCCATCTCAGCTCTAGGACATCGCTGCAGGAGTTCATCAGGGGAGTGCCCAAGGGCTAACCACCTTCAGTTGCTTCATCAATGATCTTCTTTCCATCCACTCTTCAGATACTGAAGCATCCTATGTTAAAATGTAACATGACCTAGCTTGGGCTAACAAGTGGTAATTGTGCCACACAAGTGCCAGGCAATGACCATCTCCAACAAGGGAGAATCTGACCATTGCACTTTGGCATTCAATTTTACCATCGCTGAATCCCCCACTATCAACATCCAATGGGTTACCATAGACCTGAAATGTAACTGGGACTAGCCATATAAAAACAGTGGCTAAAAGAACAGGTCACCAACTAGACTTGAGTCCACCATTTACAAGGCACTGACCAAGGTTGTGATAGAATATTCCCCACCTACCTGGATGAGTGCAGCTCCAAAAATTTCAAGAAACTTGACATTATCCAGGAAAAAACATCCACCTGATTGACACCATCCACAAATATCCAGTCCTTCCACCACTGTTGCTCAGCTGCAGCAGTGTGTACCATCTACAAGGCGCACCGCAAACATTCAGAAAGTCTCCTTAGATATCTCCTCCCAAACCACCACCTGTTAGAAGGACAAGATTAGCAAATACATGGGAACGTCACCACCTACAATTCTTTGCAAAGCCACACACAATCTAAACTTGGAAATATATCAGTGTGCCTTCAAACGGTGGGTCAAAATCATGGAACTCCCTCCCTAACAGCAGTTTGTGTGTACTACCACGAAATGACTGGAGTGGTTTAAGAAGGCAGCTCACCATCAACTGCTCAAGGGTAAAGAGGATGGACAATAAGTGAATAAAGACCACAACCCCTGAGAGACCAAAAAAAAATTCTCATTAGATAGCAACAACGTTTTGATTGTGGCTGGGCTTTGAAGATGATGCTAATGGTGATTTGAGTGGTTCTGGTTCCAAACAAATATGCTTCTCTGTTAAGCATGTGTAAAAAGTGCATTCACCATTGTCCTGCTCTCTTGTTAGACAACTGCTGGTGGTTAACATGTGTGTCACCATGCCTTACACGAGAGGGAAGTCCTGCATGGTAACCTGAGCTCTTGTGGGAATTGAAACCCTGCTGTTTGCATTATGCTGTATCACAAATCAGCCATCCAGCCAACTGAATTAGCCAAGCATGCATACTCAGGGGTCAAACTTACACCATCTCTTTGATTTGAAATTCATGAGTGAATGAAAATTCATGTTGGGTGATTTTCTGAATTCCTGACACACATCTAGCACATGAGGTATTATACAGGGAGTACAAAGTATCGTCGTAGAGTTATAGAGTTGTACAGCACAGAAGCAGACCCTTCAGTCCATGTCAACCAGATATCCTAAATTAATCTAATTACATATTCCAGCATTTCACCTATATCCCTCTAAACCCTTCCTATTCATGTACCCATCCAGATGCCTTTTAAATGGCCTCCAGCCTCCACCACTTTCTTTGGCAGCTCATTCTATACACGCACCACCCTCTGAGTGAAAAGTTGTCCCTTAGGAGGAGAACACACCCCCATCTACATCAATGGAACTGAAGTTTAGAGAGTGAAGAGCATCAAGTTCCTTGGAGTGACGATAACCAATGACCTGTCCTGGACTTCTCATGTAGTTGCGAAAGTTAAGAAGGCACAACAACATGTCTTCTTTGTCAGGGCGGCTCAGGAAATTTGCTATGTCCATAAGGTCCCTCACCAACTTCTACAGATGCACCGTTGATATCATAGTGTCCGGGTACATAATGGCCTGGTATGACAACTGCTCTGCCCAGGACTGTAAGAAACTACAGAAGGTTGTGTACACAGCCCAGACCATCACGGAAGGCAACCTTCCATCCATGGACTCTATTTACACAGCTCACGGCCTCAGAAAGGCTGCCAACATCATCAAAGACCCATTGCACCTTGGTAATACTTTTCTACAACCTCTTCCATCAGGCAGAAGATACAGAAGCCTGAACACATGCACAAGCAGGTTCAGGAACAGCTTCTTCCCGGCCATTATCAGACTGATGAATGGACTCTCTAGCTTCAAATCATGATTGAACTTGCTAACGTTGATCTTGCCCAGGGCACACCCTGTGCAATGTAACCTGTATGCCTCTAAGTGTTTTTTGATCTGTACATGCTTTGCTTAACGTGATCTGCCTTTACCTCTCGAAAACAAAGCTTTTCACCATACTTTGATACACATGACAATAAATCAATCCATCAATCAAAGCATTCTCCTCTCACCTTAAAACTATACCCTCTAATTTTGGATTCCCCTACCCTGGACAAAAGACATGGGGTGAATAGCCAATCTATGCCCCTTTATACTTTGTAACTGCCCCATGACTTTATAAATCTCTATAAAGTCACCCTTAGCCTCCAACACTTCAGTAAAAATAGCCCCCAGCCTATTCAGCCTTTCCCTATAGCTCAAACTCTCCAGTCCCAGCAATATCCTTGCAATTCTTTTCTGCCCCTTTTTTACTGTGTGCAGAATTTGTGGAGTAAACATAAGACACTTCATAAACTAATGGTGGTCAGAGGGGCAAGAAAATCACAGAATGAATTCTCCATTCTACTTGCAGCATGTTTGCAAATGTTGGAGCTCTCTATGGGAGTATGTTTAAGTTCCGCTGCATAACCAAAGTCTTGGCCAAGCAACTGGCTTGTAGGCTGGAGAAAAAGAATAATGGAATAGGTTGTGAGGAAGAATCATAGAAACTTTATAATAAGGAGGCCAGCCAGCCCATTGCATCAGCACCAACTAACAAGTACCATCCAACCTAATTGCACTTTCTACTCTTGGCAGCTTCTCCCTCGAACATTTCTAATAGGCACAGAATAGCCACCAGGATTCCCAGCAGAGTACAAGATGTTAGATGCTATGTGCTCGAAATTTTCCCACCTCCGAAAAGTCACAGATGAGAAACTATCACAACAGCAATGAATAATTCACATGATTCACTGCACAGCAACGATGAGTACCTGATTGTTGTTGCTAGCCAACCATGCCACAGTATTAAGTAAACTCCAAATAATATGTCAAGATCATAATGGTTCCTAGAGGCAAGAACCAAGTATGGTCACTGTTGCTCTGCATAAAGCTGACAGTTTTGCTTCAGAGCTACAGGCCTTTGTTCTGGTAAATACATCTTCAGTCCCTGTGAGCAAGCTGCTAAGCTGTTGCACAAGTGTTGCTAATAGTTTACACTATGCTTCACCAAGCAGCAAAGATAAACCTTCCTGCAGACACATTGCTGGTATTTCCATCTGAATTCGGTGCCGCCTACGCACTGGAACAGGAATGTGTACTGGATCAGTTCCCATTCTATCCCTTTACAGAGAAGCTTTCTTACTCAGACTACCTTGTCGGATGATGCCTTGTAAATTCAGGCAGACACCCTTCATCAATGGCACCAACTTGAAATGTCATCACCTAACTTTCTTCTATAAAATTGCTGGCTTACTGGACATTCTGGTTTTATATGATTCTTGTTGCCACTGTAAACACTTTCATAGTTCCAACTGCCTTAAATTACTTGTTTTAAAAGCCTGGTTTCTGTCATTTAAAAATAAATTGTCTCAAAATGCCAGAAAGGAAGCAATTGCACACTTCCAGCAGAAAATTGTGTCTCCACCTTATTAATTTAGTGATTGTAATGAGGTCAACCAATTGTCCCTCATAGAATATGAGCTCCCTGATTGGGGTTGTTAATCTGGTCCAATCAAGGAGCCCTGGTTGACAGATAACAATGGGAGCGTCAGACATCCTATTCACTCTGAGAGCTGGCTCTGACGGAGCTGAATTGGTATCAATGACACTCTAAGTGTAAATAAAGGGTGACTTGGTAGCAGGATATCAGCCATTGTGAGGTTATTTTAAAAACAATGAATGTCTTTTATGCAAGTCTGAAGCAGGAGATAATTCCCTTGCATAAGCATAGTCCATTTCCTTTTCCAACCAGGCCATGGGAACACCTTACCAGTGATTCAATTCAATTTAAGGAGATGGCTTAAATCTCATCTTCTTGGACCAAGATTCAGATGGTTCCAGCTGCAGAAGTTTAATTGACTCACTTTAGAGGCTTCAATAACTTCTTTAAAGACCATGTTTTCCAATCTGCAATCATATGCGTCATCACCTCTGACAATGAGTCACAACTTGGCACTGAATGTTTCCAATATTTTGCAGCTTATATTAATTTATCCATGTTTTAAGCTTTCTGAAGTACTGTAAAACTGAAAGAAAGATACAAAACATGAATGAACGTACAAACTAACATACATTAACATGTAAATTAGCTGCAGCAGTAGGTTGAGTTCAGAGCAGGAGTAGGTCATTTGATCCTTCAAGCCTGCTCTACCATTTAATACAATCGTGGCTGATCTGATTGTGACATCAACTCCAAATTCCTGCCTATCCTGGATAAGCTTACATCCCACTGCTTACCAAAAATCTGTCCATCTCTGTCTTTTGAGGAAGAGTTGCAAAGACTCATGACCCTCTGAGAGTAGAAATGTTTCATTTTTCTATCTTAAACAATGATCCCTAGTTTCTGCAAGAGGAAACATACCTTCACATCCACCCTACAGGATCTCATTTGTTTCAAGTTTCAAGCCATCTCTTACTCATCTCAACTCTAGTGGATACAATTCTAGTCTGTTCAACCATTTCCCACAAAGCAATTTAGCTATTCCACACGTAATTCCAGAGAGTAATATACCTCCTGATTCCCCAAAGCCCAATCACCAGGCACAAGGCACAAATCAGGAATATGATGGAATGCTCCCAGTTGCCTGGATAAATCTAGGGGTCAATAATGAAGAAACATACTTTAAGAATAAAAGCATGAGGTATAGAGGAGATTTGAGGAAATGTTTTTTTCATCTGGGAGAGTGGTGGGGGGTGTGGGGTGTGGGTAAAGGATATGGAATGCACTGCTTGGAAGGGTAGTTGAGGTGAGAAACAATTTTTACCAATTTTTAAAATGTACTTGGATGAGAACTTGAAGTATCATAACATCCATGGTTATGGGCCTTGTGCTTGTAAGTGGAACTAGTGTAGATTTAGTGTATTTTGGTGCTACAGACTTGATGGGCTAAAGGACCTCTTCTATGATTCTGGAGTCAAACTCCAAAAACACCCAAGAAATTCAACACTATCAGGAAAAAGCAACATGATGTTTGATCAATATCACATCCACAATCCTTTACTTCCTCCAACAATGATGCTCACTAGCAGCAGTGTATACCATTTACAAGACACTCTACTAAAACTGACAAAGGCTTATCAAACAGCACTTTCCAAAACCACGACACTTCTATCCGGAAGAACATGATCAGCAGATAAAAGGGAAAACAGCCACTTGCAAGTTTCCTTCCATGCCATTCACCATTTTTGACTTTGCAGTATAATATTGCTCCTATGATGCTGCTTGGCCTGCTGTGTTCATCCAGCCCTGCACCTTGTTGTCTCTAATATTGTTCCCTCACAGTTTCTTGGTCAAAGCCCTGGAACTCCTTCTCAAACAGCAATGTGTGTACCTACACTAAACAGACTGAAGCTGTTCAAGAAGGCAGCTCACCACCACTTTCACAAGGACACCTCCAGGTGGGCAATAATGGCCCATCCAGCAAATGCCATATGCCCATGAATTCATAAAAATTCAGGCTAATAAAGCTTTTCCAAACTGTTGTCAACGTATTTATATGCTTTATTAAATAAGGAGTTAAATCGTGGACTCAGTACCCCATATGTGGCTTCACTGATGCCCTAAAGGTTAACCTCCTAACTTATATATTCACTTTTCCTTAATAAACAGTAACATTCTATTTTTTTCCCTAATTACTTTCTGTACCTGCACACTAACCTTTTGTGGTTCAAACACTAAGACACTCAGATCTCTCTGCATCTCAGAGCTCTTCATTTTGATAACATGCTTCTTTTATATTCTTCCTGCCAAAATGGACAATTTCACATTTTTCTACATTGTACCCCATTTACCAGATATTTATTTACTTATTTAACCTACTGGTACTCCTTCGTAGCTTGCTCATACACTCTTCACAATTTACTTTTTTGCCTATTTTTGCATAATTAACACATTTAGTAACCACACCTTCTGTTCCTTTATTCAAGATATTTATATAAGTTGTTAAATGTTGAGGCTTCAGCACTGACCGCTATGGCACATCACTTGTTACATCTCGACAACTAAAATAAAACCGTTTATGTTCACTGTCAGTTTCCTGTAAGCTAGTTAATCTTCTGTTGTGGGAATGTGTTATGTCTTATAACATGAGGCTTTATTTTCCAAAGCACTCTTTGATGTGGTATCTTATCAAATGGCTTCTGAAAATCTACGTACAGTAACTCACAGACCCCCATATCCACAGCACATGTTATCTCTTTGAAGAACTGCATTGGATTGCTTAAACATGATTTCCCTTTCACAAAATCATGTCAACTCAGCCTAATTGCTTTGAATTTTCTATGCTATAATTTATTTAATGGTAGCTTCCAACATCTTCCTTATTGCAGATGTTAAGTTACATGGTCTATAGTTTCCTGTTTTCTTTTTCTCTCCTTTCATGAATAAAAGACTTGGATTCACTGATTTCCAATTTAGTCAACCCATACATGAATGCAAGAAACTTTTGAAAATTAAAAGCAGACCATCAATTATCTCAAAAAAAATTGTTTTAAAGATTCTGGGATAAAGTTTAACAGAATCAGGGGACTTGTCAGTATGAAACTCCAACAAATTGCTTAGTACTATTTCCCTTGTGATTGCAATTTTCTTGAGTTCATCCCTCCCTTTCATTTTCTGATTTACAATTATTTTATCTCCTGTGCAAGAATGAGATTTTTATTTAGTCCTATTCAACTACCACAGTGCACCACTACTGAAAGCATCTCCCCTGTCAGCTTTTGATGGGCTGCAAACTCAATTTTCCTGTTTTTCCCTTACACTAACACTAAAGTTTCATGGTTCGGGACCACGTACAACCAGAAATAAGATGTTATGGGACAGACTCAGCTTGCACCTTCAACCAGAGATGCAGGTCTCACAACCTGCCCTTATTGGAACAAGGAACTCAGCTGTGAACCAGGGCCCAGCAACATGAGGACATTGTAACTATGTAATTCCAATAACTGAGATCATCAGTTCTGAAAGACTTCTGAGATCTTCAGCTCTGAAGAACAATCACATCATATTCAAAACTTTAATTCTCTTTCTCTCTGCATAGATGCTGCAGACCTGCTGAGTTTCTCAAGCAATTTCTGTTATTTGTTTCAGATCTCCAGCATATTTGTTTTATACTAATGACAGAGCCATTGGATGAAAACATTCAGAGAAGGAAGTTGGCAAGTACTCATCTTCCACAACCTTCAAAGCAACTTCACACAATTTCACAGAGATTGCTGAAAACAACCTGCATACTCTCCTTTTAAAGCACTGAAACTTTTTTTTGTGGGAAGGGCAAGGATGATGTGGAAGATTTGTGGATAGTGTAATAGTTCATCTGGTCAACAGTTTGTGGGAAAAACAAACTTGGGTTGAGATGTGAAACAAAGGGTTTACTATATTTTTACTTTAATAATAGCCACTGAGCATATGCTGAAGACTTATGATATAGTGATATCAGATCACATGGATCATGAATCTCAGTCCGTGGACGTCTAGAGAAGTCTTCTCATACCATCATTTGTTCATAACAATGCTTAATAAGGCTTCTTCACTCACTGAGCACAGACCTGATCTTACTGCATTACTTATTGCTGTCCATTACCCTTTCAGTGTCTTTTGCACTGATTAATGATAGCACTCCTCTGTGTCCAGCTTGTGTGTGACCACAGGTAGTGATGGTAAGGGTGTGTGATCAATTTCCAAACAGTGGGTATTCATCATTCATACTGCCCCTGTTCTGACCTTTATTTTAGCAAAGCCACCATGTCACACTTTGGCTCCTCAATGGCTTTCCCCTTCTGACATGACTTTTGTCAGAAATAAGGGCCCAGGAGCAAACTGACCATAAAACAGGCATCATTGAGCAGACAACTGGCAGTCCCCAAGAAACATTTTTGCTCTATAGACTATTTACAGTGAGCCTTGTATCACAGGATAACTCTGTTTCAAGGCTTTACTGCTTGAATTTTGCAATCATGAGGAATTATCCTTAAACATTGACTGGGAAGCAAGTCATGGATCGGGAGCATGAAGATGACGAGAAGCAGCCCAAAGCTCAGAAAGAATAGAACAAGCAATGACCACAACCAGCTGCTCAAGCTTTCAGCCAGTACTGTGGCCAATTTTACATAAATCATCTTTCACAATAACTCTCATCACTAGAATCCATAAACCACCTTTATTTTGCTATCTTTCTATCCAACTTTATGAGATCCTTAAAGTCACAGGGTCACAGAGCACAGAAATGGGCCCTTTGGCTCACTATGTCAACGCCAACCAACAAACTCAGAACTGTACCAATCCCATTTATCCAAACTTGGTCCATAATCTACTGTGCCCTGGTATTTCATCCAGGTACATATTAAATTTTGTGGAGTACCTGCCTCCATCACCCTCAGGCAGTGCCTTCCACATTTCTACCACCCTCTGGATGAAAAATGTTTTCCTCAAATCCCCTCTAAACCACATACTTAAGGCCTGCTGTGTTCATCCAGACCTGCACCTTGTTGTCTCGGATTCTCCAGCATCTGCAGTTCCTACTATCTCACCTAAAACTTATGCTGTCCATTCTTAGACATATCTGCCATGGGGAAAAGGTTCTCACAATCTACCCTGTCTATGCCTCTCATAAATGTGTATACCTCAATCCAAGCCCCCTTCAGTCTCCTCTGCTCTCAGGAAAACAAACCCAGCATATCCGGCCTTTGCTCATAACTGAGATTTTCCATCCCAGGAAATATCCTTTGAATCTCCTTGATGCCCTCTCCGGTGCAATCGCATCCTTTCAAAAGTGTAGTGATCAGAACTGCACACGGTATTCCATCCTTGGCCTAATTAACGTTTTATAAAGTTGCAACAAGTCTTCCTTGCTCCTATATTCTATGCCCCAGCTAATGAAGGCAAGCATCCCATATGCCTGTTTCACTGCCTTGTCTACCACTGACACCTGCAGGGGTTTATGGACTTGTACATCAAGGTCTTTTTGTTCCTCAGTATTCCCTAGGGACCTTCCATTCATTGTGTAGATCCTTCCCTTATTAGTCCTCCCAAAATGCATCACCTCATACTTATCAGGATTAACTTCCATCTGCCATTGCTGTGCCCAATTTACTGGCTGATCAGTATCAGACTGTAGCCTGAAACCATCCTCTATTATTAACAACACCACCGATTTTCAGGCCATCTGTAGACTTACTAATTATACCTCTTCATGCACATCCAAGTCATTAATGTACACAACAAACAGCAAGGGTCCCAGCATGATCCCAGTTTATAATGCTGGTCATTTGTTTCCAATAATAAAAACAACTCTCCACCATTACCCTTTGCCTCTGACATGGAGGCCAACTTTGAATCCAGTTTGCCAACTTGCCTTAGATCCCATTGGCAGTAACCTTCTGGACCAGCCTTCCACATGGGACCTTGTCAAAGGCCTTACTGAAGTCCATGTAAACCACATCAAATACTTTATCCTCATCAATATATTTAGTCAGACAGGATCTCCTTCCAACAAATCCATACTGACTATCCCTGATCAATTCCTGCCTTTCTAAGTTTTGATTAATCCTGTCCCTCAGAATTTTCACTAATTATTTCCCTCCCACTGACTTCAGACTGACTGGTCTGTAATGACCTGGCCGATCTCTGCATCCTTTCTTGAAGAAAGGAACCACATTAGCTATCCCCCACTCCTCTGGCACTTCACCTGTGGCTAGCGAAGTATTAAATATCTTCGGCAGGATCCCCGGCAATCTCCTTTCCTTCCCCTTTGAAGCCTGGGATACATTTCATCAGGCCTTCGAGATTTATGCACTTTTATGCCTGCAAAAACATCCTCCCTATTAATCTTAACATGCTTTGTAACCCCATCATGGTGAGCAGAACTGTACGCAATACTCCAAGTGTAGCCCAGCTAAATTCTATAAAGCTGTAGAATAACTTGCCTATCCTTATACTCAATGCCCCTTCCAATGAAGGCAACCATGCCATAAGCCTCTTCTACTATCTTATCTACCTGTGCTGCCACCTTCAGTGACCTGTGAACCTGCTTTTCCCAGATCTCTCTGCATATCAATGCTCCTAAGGATTCTGTCGTTACTGTATAATTTCTGCCTGTAGTTGACCTTCCAAAATGTATCACTGCACATTTGTCCAGATTAAACTCTATCTGCCATTTTTTTTGCCCATGCCTCCCAACTGATCTATATCCTGCTGTATCCTCTGACAATCCTCCTCACTATCCACATCTCCACCAATCTTTGCTGTTGGTTTGAGTACTATAGGATATGAAGCCAAGGTAGATAATTGAGTTAAGGTACAGATCAATAATGATTTCAATAACTAGGACAACAAACTAGAGGGATCAATTGGTCTAATCCTGTTCCTATGTTTTGATGTCTCTTTCAGTCTGTCTGGTTGCCTTAGCCTTTTTTTTATTCATTGATGGGTTGAGGCTATCACTGGCCAGGCCAGCATTTACTCCCCATCCCTAATTGACCAGGGGGCAGTTAAGAGACAACCACATTGCTGTGGGTCTGGAGTTACATGTAGGCCAGATCAGGTAAGGATGGCAGTTTCCTTCCCTGAAGAACATCTTTGAACCAGTTGGGTTTTTCTGACTTTCAACAATGGATTCATGGTCATTATTAAACTCTTAATTCCTGAGTGTTTTTATTAAATTCAAATTCCAACATCTGCCATGGTGGGATTTGAAACCAGGTCCCCAGAACTTTACCTGAGCCTCTGGATTAACAGTAGGCCATCACCTACCCCAATTCAGCTCATTGCTGCTTGTGCATCTTTGCAATGCACAACTTGGCTGCCTCACGTAATTGACTATCCTTTGAAAAACAGCATTCCTTGGAAAATACTTGGAAAACTATCCTTTATTGCTTAAAGCTTGTCATTTTATTTCAGGGTGGCCAAGAACCAACTGAATCAGACCAGTTGTCGGTTTCACATTGCAATTTTACCTTGCATGGACTTAAATTCAGATAAGGAATACAACGGTCAGGCGATCTGATTTTATTAGTTTCCTGCTGTGTCGTTTAGGTTAAGATATCTTTGGAAGTGGTATCAACAGCTCCTTACACATCTCCACTAGGAAGCACAGTGCCCTTGATTCCTGGAGCAGAAATATCAATGTTAAATCACCTCATTTGGGTATTCTTTAATTCATTGACTCTGTTCTAAAGAGCATTATCAATTCAATCTCTGAAAGTCTTGATCAATCTGTCAGTCATTGCCTTTTTCACTCTTCACACTGTCTTAGAAATATGCTAAAAAAGGAAGGTTTTAAAAATTAATTCCAGTTGTATAAGCCACAGTTTTTCAATTTAAGTCTTCAAATTGATTCCATATACTCAAAACGGGAGATTAATTATCCACTTTTGCAGGAAAGATTTCACGATTTGATCCCAAAGTGTATTTATTCTTACCTTTAGGTTTTCTGTGGGAGTTTGCAGGAAGGAAAGTGTTGAGGAAATATGCTGTCAAACGCTATGATATAGCAGTCCATCACTGAAAATACTGGAAAGAAATGCTTTCTGTTCATGGACCAAATACCAAGGAAAGGTGAATGACTTATGCTTTAATAGACCATATATAAGTGTAAATTTATGACTTGGGGTATATGCTATTTTAACATGGTAGATCAATGAAATAAAGATCATAAAAATAATGGGGCCAGATTTTCCCTGAAGGCAAGATTCCTTTCATTCAGGAAGAAGGGAGCTCCTCATTCCTGACTGGAGATTCGAGTCAGGACTCTCTCAGAAATGTGGAGCTGTACATCCATCTGACAGATCTTTTATTGAGTGACACTGACAAGGGAAGGCAAGTCATGTCCATTTCCCACTGCAATCAGCAGCCATAGTCTGATGGTTAAAGGTCCTGCCAACTGCTTTGACAGCCGGTGTCGAACAGTAGCTATATAAAGTCAGGGTGATGTTAGAGTGCTGGGAGGGTAGGGTGCCAGGTAAATGCAATGCCAGCTAGGTAGGGGATGGGGTAGCTGCTATAGGTGAGCGGTAGGATGCTAGGTGAATAGGGTGCTAGGTTGTCTAGGATTGATGAGTGGGAGTGGCATACCAGATGCATAGGGTACCAAGTGACAGATTGGACTGTGTTCAGATCTGGAGGTTTCAGGTCCAGTAACAAGGAAGGAATGAGGTTGTATTCAGTCAGGAGTGATGTGGATGGTGAATAAGACCAGGGTACGGTTTGAGGTTTGAATCTGGACCAGGGGCTGGGGTGATCCAGCCTGGTGGGTGGGAGACGGTTGGGTTCTGGCGGTGGAGGGAGCAGTGGTTGGTCAGATCGGGTCCAGTTGAGGACGTGGAGGCCCGGTGGGTGGAGTCTGGTAGCAGGGGTTTTGCTCAGGTTGGCAGTGGGTGCAGTTTGGCCCAGTCCTCTGAGGAAGAAGGGGGCCTGATTCCTAGGGTGGGGAGTTATCAGGATCTGTGTTCAAGATATTCAGAGATCTGAGAGAGATATAGTTGGCAATGTGAGAGGCAAGTATGGCATCTGTTAAATAGTTACTTTGGAGTTGGACAGTGTGTTTAATAGTCTAGCTTTTCCTGAGTAACTATTTTACTTAATTTCATTGGAATGCTCCAAAATCTGTGATTTAAATGGATTCTCTTAGAAGGTTCCAGACATGGAGGAATTACCGGGCTGAATCTTCAAAGGAATTGTCCAGGAAATGACAATCTGTTACAAATGGGGATTCACAGAGTTCCCATACACTACCTACATCTTTGCTGCAATACAGACTGTCTGGCCAGCAGAAAATCTGCGTTGTTATTTTTGCACCAAGACAAGTTTCAGCAACCGAGATACCATCACAGTTTTATAAGAGGGTGACAGAACAGAGAGACCTGGGTATGTAAGCACACAGAATTTTAAAAGTTCTAAGATAAGTTGAGAATGCCGTTTAAAAAGCAGATGGATCTTTGGTTTCACTCTGTTATTTAGGGATTTGAATCCAAATATTATTTTTCAAAAGGTTATGAGGAACAATATGAAGATGGTTTGATTTATTTAATCAAAGGACAGTTTGCCATAAGGCACTGGGTACAACAACTACAATATTTGACCTTCAAGGAGCAGTGAGTTCTGATGGAATCTTTCAGTCTGAAGAATTTTCAGAAACAGATCACATAATTCATCAGTTTGTGAGTGGGATAACAATCACCGTTTTGATCTCAGAAAGAAAATTTAAGAAGCAATAGCACCTTGCTCCCATTCCCTTTCTCTTTGCAACTCCTCTCAGCAAAGTGTGAATTGAAAATCCACCAAAAGTCATCTTTATCCCTCAAAGAGAGGTTTTAAAGAAGATTTTCTTGGAATCCACCTCCACCATCTGAAGCATTTGGGACAATCTGTGACTCACCCATTTTCATGAATTTAGCTATTACTTGGCCACAGCACTTTAAAATTAATACCTTCGTTTGACTAAGTTTGTTTTAGTAATAAACTAGCTGTTTGTTGTTGACTAACGAATACTGGCTGAATTGTTGTCAAAACAGGTTACAGCATGAACTGAGACTATATAAATGGCCACACCTTCAACTCAGTTAATTTTAAAATATGTTGAGACCAGTGAAGGAGTGGGACCAAGAAGGAAATGTACACCTTAAACCTAGGTTGTAACTATTAATACATGTGTCAATTACAAAAGCGAGGAAACTTTGCCAAAACTTTTTAAAGCATTGATTGGGTCTTAGTTAGAGTATTGCATTCAATCTCCGGCACCAAACTTAATGAAGGATGTCAAAGATTTGTAAACGGCATTAAGAGGGTGTTCCTGTTCCTTTACGTTCTACTCAAGGTAGGCCTTAGATTCATTACCTTGTGCCATTTCTCCTGATGATTATTCTCAGTGGTTGTTGCCATTGCCTTCCACTCTTTAGGCAGGGAAAGATGGCAGGTCTCAAATCTACCTCAGCCAGAATAGGAAACAAACCTGTTGTTGTTGGCTGTATTCTGAAAGCCAAATTGCAAATTAAGCTGATGAGTCCTCTCGAGAAGATCTACTTGAATTTTATCTGGGAAGAGAGATTAAAAAAAAGACTAGAGTTGTTTTCCTTACAACAGATACAAAGGCTTGAAAATGTACACTAACAGATTCAACAGCGGCTTCTTCTCTGCTATTATCAGACTTTTGAACAGACTGTTCATACATTAAAGCTGATCTTTCTCTGCACCTTCTCTGTTGCTGTAACACTTTATTCTGCATTCTGTTTTATTATCCTGATGTATTTATGTAAAGTATGATTCACCTGGATAACACGGATGCACTGGTATCTCAGTACATGTGACAATAATAAATCAAATCAAATCAAACAGAGAAAGTTAAAGGCAGTTTTGGCAGAAGTTCTTAAAATCATGAGCAGTTTTGATATAGAGATAGTAGGAACTGCCGGTGCTGGAGAATCTGAAATAACAAGGTGTAGAGCTAAATGAACACAGCTGGCCGGGCAGCATCAGAGAAGCAGGAAAGCTGACGTTTCGGGTCTGGACTCTTCTTCAGAACCAGACCCGAAATGTCAGCTTTCCTGCTCCTCTGATGCTGCTTGGCCTGCTGTGTTCATCCAGCTCTACACCTTGTTATCTCGGTTTTGATATAGAAGTTGACGAGATCATGCTTCAGATAGAAGATTGATCAGTAATTAGAATTCACAGAAATCAGATGTTGATTATCAAAATAATCAATGGTATGACAAGAGAATTTTGTTTATCCAATGAGTTATGATGTTCTGGAATACATTGCTTCAAAGGATGGTGGAAATAGATTTACTGGTAACTTTCAAAATTGAATTGGGTAAATACTAGAAGTGCAAAAAAAAATTACAAAGTTCTAAGGTGTGCAACTAAATAAATAGCTATACCAAATGGCCAACATATGCACAATAGACCAAACACTTCTTTCCATGCAATATGCTATCCATGACTGGTATCCTTTCAAAATGTCACTTTTCCTCATTGATTTTGTATCATTTTCCTGAATAATAGAGAAAGGAAAATTTGTGTTCAAGTAACATGCAAAATATGTAAAGATGAGAAAGTCCTTCAAGATTTAAAAAAAGCTTCCATTAATGATTAAACAGTTTACAGATGATCAGTGGAACTCCCTCCAGCAGCTAAAACCATATTTGATCAGCAGTATTGATACTCATTTGCCAAACTGTAACATTATAAATGTGTAACAGGAGGTGCACACAGTTTGATAAGTGTAAGTAATATGATAAGCTGATATGTGGAGCAGCATATGATATCTTGTACCCAATTTTGAAGAAATTGGGGTTGTTTTTGTAAGTGTGGAAGCAGGAGCTGGCAGGTGGTGAACTACCAGAATGTGCTTTCATTGGCCCGCCAACCGTCACCATAATTCCAGGATACTGGGCATGCACAGCTTAGCATGGAAGTCCTGAAGTTGTGGCATATCACTAAATGACCTGACAAAAGCTGTACCGTGGTCCACAACTAGCATGAGCTAGCAATCATGAAAATCAACTTTGGCACTTCTGTATTACTGTTTGAAACAACATGACATCTGTATTGTTAATATATCTGATGAATAACAGAATTTGTCCTGAAAATATAATTTTAAAATCATGATGTACTATTAAATGGTTAGATATTTTAAGCTTTATTTTGAAAAAATGTTTTAAAACTCATTTGTAGAATACATTAACTTCCCCTTTCATCTCATGTGTGTGTCCCAACCTTGAACTTGCTCTAAAATGCTTTGATAATGATTTTTTTTCAGCCCCTTAAGTTTTTTGAATGAATCAATGAATGAATGGGTGATTTATTGTCAAATATATCTATTGTATTATTGTATTGATACAGTGAAGAGTGTTCTGCTTGTATTTGTGAAAAACCTTTAATGTAATTAGTTGCTTGGACAGGTTGGTGGTACCATTCAAACCTTGCATTGGGAACGCCCAGTAAAGAAGCACTAAATTAGTTGCAACATGACTACATAACGATAGATTAGGAATTCTCATCAGATCTCTTGGTTTGAGGTCAGCAGTAAGAACCTTACTTCACTGCAAACAGTAAAATTCGCTCAAAGTACTCAAAGACATGAAAGGCAACAAAGTACCAGCTATTTTTATATTTGTTCATGGGATGTGAATGTCACTGATTAGGTCAGCATTTATGACACATCCATATTTGCCCTTGAGAAGATGGTGGCATACAGCCTTCTTAAATAGCTGCAGGTGGCAGAAACAATGCTATTTGAGAAGGAGGTCCAGGATTTTGATTCAGGATTTCAAGGGCTTTCAACTTCAGCCTGTTCTAAGCCAGTTTTGGGGCGGTAGTAGCTATGGGCTAAAGAGGGGAAAGATGGTCTGATCAGTATATCCGGGGAGGGGGAGTCCAAAAATAGATGGCATAGGTTTAAGGTGTGAGGGGAAAGATATAAAAGGAACCTAAGGGGCAACTTTTTGACACAGAGGGTGGTGTGCGTATGGAATGAGCTGCCAGAGGAAGTGGTGAAGGCTGGTATAATAACATTTAAAAGCCATCTTGATGGATACATGAATAGGAGGGGGTTAGAGGGATGTGGACCAAACGCTGGCAAATGGGACTAGATTAATTTAGGATATCTGGTCGGCATTGACAAGTTGGACTGAAGGGTCTGTTTCTGTGCTGTATAGCTTTATGAATCTTAGACTGTATGACTATTCAGAGGTCACAGAATTAAGTTTTCAAAGATGGCCATCAAATACAATGACAAAGGTTTGGCTGTGAAGACAAACAATCTATTATCCTTCTCCCTTTGTACTTGAATCTCCACTTAAATTTCATTTTTTAAAATGGTTAATTTAAGGAGAATGTCACACTTGTTGAGATGTTAGCATCATGTGATGATGATCCCTAGATAGATAACCTAAAAGGTTAATTCATATGTCCAACAACTTGTGTTTTTGCCTCCAGCAGAGTGTTTTTACTGGAAGCTGCAGTGCTTATGTTAACTGGGTGTGAATATCATAGGATTGAAGAATCCAGCAGATGTTTATTATGGTTAGATATGTAGAAATAAACTATTCATTCCACAGACACCTAAGCTTCTGGGCTAATATTCCAGTGATCTGAGGTAAGAATGAATGCAAAATCTTTACACCCTTTGGGCACATGCCATGATACCATGTGATACAGGATACAGGCGCAGTTAAGGACTCTGGGTCTGTACTCAACGGAGTTTAGGAAGATGAGGGGGAAGCTCATTGAAACGTACAGAATACTGAGGGGCCTGGATAAAGTGGGCGTTGGCTTGCTCTCTCTCCATGGATGCTGCCTGACTCGCTGTGATCTCCACCATTTGTTGTTTTCAGCACAGATGACAGTATCTGCACTAATTTGCTCCTATATTGTGATTTATTTTCAAGCCTCTTGGCGATAACTTCAGTTCTCTCAATTCTGACTTGCTGTTGCATTGACAAATTCAGCCCTGTGCAGTAAGAAACGGATATTATTAACATTATGTAAGTGATTTCAAAGGGACTTATTCATTTTGATCTTCTTATCTGGATGAGATAATTCACAGGAAACAAGATTAAACAGTTAATGTAAATGTGGTTGGTTACTTAAATCAGGCCAATCAAGAAATTAAAATAGCAATCTGCCCAACATGAAATAAATTTTATTGGTCTATCTGAATTAAAAACTTTATGACCATCTGAATATGTCCTCTCAATATAACAATACTTTGTGTTATCTAGAACCCATTATGATTAACAATGGCTATCAAGAGATAACCCATTGATAAGAAACAACACTGTGTGGAGCTGAAGGAACACAGCAGGCCAGGCAGCATCAGAGGAGCAGGAAAGTTGACGTTTCGGGTCGGGACCTTTCTTCAGAAATGGAGAAGGGGAAGGGAGCTGGGAAATAGACAGAGAGAGGAGGGGTGGGGCTGGGGAAGGTAGGTGGGAGAATTTAAAACTGGTGAATTCCATGTTTAGGTCTCACATTGGTGAGGCCAAGCGTAGACTCAGAGACCATTTTGTAGAGCACCTGCACTGTGTACACAACAAACAATAATGCCTTCCAGTCGCCAACCATTTTAACTGCCCCTCCCACTCCCTGACATGTCCATCCTGGGCCTCCTCCAGTGTCACAATGACACCCCCCGGAAACTGGAGAAGCAGCACCTCATATTCCACCTCGGGAGCCTACAGCCTGATAGCCTAAACATGGAATTCACCAGTTTTAAAATCTCCCCACCCCCGGCCTCATCCCTTGTCTAACCCTCCCTCTCATCCCCGCCTCCTTGACCTGACACAACCTGTCCATCTTCTCTCCCACCTATCTACTCCCACTAACTCACTGACCAATCCCCACCACTGCCGACCTGCACTCACATATCACCATCCCACCTACCTTCCCCAGCCCCACCCCTCCTCTGTCTATTTATTTCCCAGCTCCCTTTTCCCTCCCCATTTATGAAGAAGGGTCTCGACCCAAAACGTCAACTTTCCTGCTCCTCTGATGCTGCCTGGCCTGCTGTGTTCCTCCAGCTCCACACTGTGTTGTCTCTGACTCCAGCATCTGCAATTCTTGCCATCTCCAATTGATAAGAAACATTTTTTTTTCTTCAATTGTGGGATATGGGCATCATCGGTTAAATTGGAATTTATTGCCCATGTATAATTACTCTTCAGAAGTTGTTGATAAATTGCTATCTTGAACAGCTGCAGTTTGTGTGATGAAATTCTAAATGCCACAACCTGGAAGCTAGAAGTGACATGAAGGATGGAGATTGAGGATTCTGACTCAATGACAATGAGGAAACTGTGATATCAGGTGGAATCACAACAGGTTAAGTCATGAGATAAGAGTCCATGATGTTGGAAGTGTTACATTGGCCTGGATAGAGCATTGGTTATTGGAAAGGAAGCAGTGAATGGGGATAGGTGCTCCTTTTTCGGTTGGCAACATGTAACTAGTGGGGTTCCACATGGATCAGTGCTGGGACTGTAAGTGTTACAATATATATTAATGGCTTGGAGGAAGGAAGTGAACGTACCATCGCCAAATTTTCAGATCGCACAAAAATAGGTGGAAAGACAGGTTGCAAGAGACACAGAAAACAGTTTACAAAGAGATATTGATAGGTTAAGAAAGTGAGCAAAAAGTTGGCAAATGTGGTATAATGTGGGAAAATGTGAAGATTTTCTTTTGGAAGGGTGAGCAAAAGAACAGAACATTATTAAATGGAGAAAAGCTGCAGAAAGCTGGACACAAAGGTACTTGTACACAAAGCACAATAAGCTAGTCCATAGATGCAGAAGGTAATCAGGCAGGAAAATGGAATGCTGGCCCTTATTTCAAGGGAGTTGGAGTATTAGAGAGGAGAAGTCTTGCTACAACTGTACAAGTTGCTGGTGAGACCACATTTGGAGTACTGTGAATGGTTTTGGTCCCCTTATTTAAGGAAAGCTATTGTTTCATTGGAGGCAGTTTAGAGAATTTTCACTAGGATTGGCAGGAGCAAATTGCCAACATGCCAAGAAATTGCCAAGAAGGACTATAGTTGTTCAATGCCTTATTAAGGCACCTCTTTAATAATCAACTTCCCATTCTACTAACCGTGATAAACAAGCTAGACATTGAAAAATCTTGACATGGAAATAAGAGCAGGTACCTACGACTTCAGTTCACAGCTGGCTGCAAGGAGCTTCCATGCCACCCAGCACCATTCATCATTCGGGGCATAACTCTTAGCATCAGCCATTTGCTAAGTCCTCACAACCATCATGGCTCAGAACACTCAGGAAGCACCGACCTACATTGCAGGGACGTCAAAGAAACTAAAAGGCACTTTTGCACAGGTACAGGCACCCAGCTCATAGATTGGACCAGACTGCATCTCAAGGCTGCTCTCTTAGGACTGGCTTATTTAGTGCCTACCTGTGTACCATCCATCCATCCCATGCCATGCCTTGCCATGCCATGCCAATTAGAGCAGTTACACACCAGGTCAGCAGCCCTCAGTCAAGCAGGTGAATATCTTGCTGTATGGTAGTTTGCTGAGTCAATGTCACACCTGCACCATGTACCAGCAGTTTATGCTGTCAAAAATACCACATGTGCAGCAAGCAGGCAGCTATGTCTCACAGTTTTTGTGGAGGGGTGCTCACTGAGGTCCATGGAGGTTTCAGTCAGTCAGCGGGGAGGTCAAAGCATAATAAGTAAAGGGCAGCCTCCAAAAACAGTCCAGAAGGATGAGGCATCTCGTCGAGGTGTTTTCTATCAGGAGGTCAATGATTCTACAGGTTGGGAACTGGGTCATGGTCAGTTCTGGGGCTTCATGGGAACCAGTGCAGGAACAGAGCTAATGTTGTCAGGAGATGTGCAGCCACCAGCCAGAGATCTTGGAACTTCTTGTCTGAAGCTGTCCTTTACTCCAGGTGGTAGACCCTAGTCAGTCCAGTTGAGTACATTCACAGGAACTGAGGGGAAAGGGAAAGGGAGGCCAAGGGGCCCACTGCCCTAGGAGGAAGAGTAGGGAATGTATTCTTCAGGAGTGAGAGCTGCAGGCTGGAGGAAAGGGGTGATGACCATTGTGAAGGGGGGGAAATTGTATGGGGGATACAGTGAAACATGAACAGGAATGGGGTCGTGTGGAGGGGTGCTCTTCCACAGTCTGAAGCACCCTGGCTTCAAGGGCTGCACCAGTATACAACCTGACCTGGTTACCTCACATGCCTGAGGCTGAGTGGTGGGAACGGTGGGTAGGTGAAGGGTCATGTAGACAGTTTGGCTGGGGATCTGGGAAATTTCAAATACTATGGGGCTTGCGAGAAGGACAACCAGAAAGGATGTTTGTGGCCTCACTGGCATATAGAGGCAGAGACTGGAAGCCACTAGCCAAAGACCACACACTGTCACCTTCCATCATGCCGGACATTGAAAAGGGCTGTGAGAGCGACCAGAGGGGTAAATGGGTCGACCTGACAGGGAGGGGGTTACAGGTCCTGCTGATGTGAGGAAGTTTAAATGGGAATGACATTGTACACATTGTACATTGTACAGGACACAGGGGTGTTGGGTCCCTCATCTCTCTCCAACCTAATGCTTTGTTTCCCTGTTTGCTGTATACCTCCCAGCCCCAGATATCATTGACCACCTCATTCACAACAACACTTTTCTACACAGAGATCAAGGAATGGATCGGAGTGTTGTAGGATGAAGTGCAGCATGCTCTCACCATCGAATACTAACGCATGGTACATGTAGTTAGGCATCTTGCTGACACAGTTACATTCGAACTACACAAAAGACTCAAACATAGAGATTTTCAAGCCAAACAGTGACATTTATAGAAATGCTACAAATGATGTACAGTGCATTGCTACCCCTGCCATCAAAGCATCTTCAATATGTTTCCTTCTTTTTCTCCCTATCACTACATCTCAGTGTAATGTCTGGTTCTTTAGCTGGGGTGGAAGGAGCTGCTGAGCAGTGGAGCCCGTTGGCCTGGGAGGTTTGGTCAGGCAACCCCAAGTGTGTTTGTATCCATGTGGAACCCTTCAATGAGAGCCAGAAATCTCTCCTTATAGGAGCTGAGGAGTTGAATGTCAGGCACCGCTCCACCTCTCTGGGTCTTTTCTGCCCTGCTGTCGGATGCCTTTTCCTGGAATGAAAGGGAAGGAGGGATTAGTGAGGTGAAAGTCAGCAGTACAGGTTTTAGTGCCACTACAGAAGAGGGTAAGGTTGGTGAGGAGTCTCAGGTGAGTGAGTAGGCAGCAGGTTTTGTGAGAGGTTGGGGGAATGAGGGCGATGAAGGAAGATGTTGCAGGCACTGCTGAGAACATGTGCCTTGGTGGGTGGTAGGTTCAGCACCAGAGAGAGAAAAGTGTGGCATTTACCCTGGCGGAACGGGAAGGGCTCATTGACCATCTTACGGAACTGCCTTCCTTCCACTGTAAATAGGACATAATCCCATTCCACATAGTGCTGTGTTACACAGTGTAGCTTCGAAGGTATTTAGCACAGATTTGAGGACCATTGTTTTCAGGAATTTGTGACTGGAAGGCTTGAACATCGGGATTGAAGCCGCCTTCCTTCAGCCTTCTCATCAATGCTGTCACTACCGAAGCCACCACGATCTAGATTTCCCTAGAAAGTAAGTCGAAGCAAAACCTGAAAAAAAAGGAAAAAATAGAAAACGAAAAATGGACAGAGTGGACAATTGCCAGGCACAGGAGCCCGGACGCTGCCTACTCCACTGCCACCATCTTAATTTTAACTTTCACTCCTTCAGTTTTTCTAACCATTCAGTGGTGATGACGGATGGCTGGACATTTCAAAGAAATCTGTTTGACACTTTAACGTAAAACATATAATGGTGAATTCTGATCTTAAAGCTAATTGCATGTAAGGAGGCTCCTGATCTTAAAGCTAATTGCATGTAAGGAAGCTCCTTCTGAAATGCATTAATAAGGTATAAACTTTGTGGCATGTGTTGCAAAAAGCAAATAAGAGACCAGCCTTTGGGGTTGATAGTGCAATGGTATAAAATGAGTGGCAGTGACTTTGTGGCTCATCACTTTCCTGATTTTTATTCCCTTGATAGAAACTGTATGAGATACTAGGACAGGCTGCTTTGTTTCCTGAATTGCTTGTTTTACACTTTTGTGCAAAGTCACAACTTACTCCATTGACGTGTAAAATGTTGGTAACATGAATATTAGACTGGATTAGAAAAGCTTGTTCCCTTAAAAAATCATTAGGTCTGCAGCATTGAGACTTGCATCCGTTTGACCTGGGTTCGAGTATGCAATTTTATAGAGAGAGATGGTGAATAAAGTGAGGAGAAACCATACTTATTCAAGGCCAAACCAGTTTTTGATTGCAGTGATTTGAAAAGTTTCAGATTCTTTTTGCTGAAAAATAGCCAGCGAAGGCTTGTATCATCAAAGAAATGTCTCTGTCTGAAAGATATGTCAGTGTTCTGCAAACTTTTCAAGGCTGTATCCCAGGAAACAGATGGATTTCAGAGGCTTAGAAGCAGTATTGTCGTCAAGAATTTCTATCTTGCAAGCCAAAAATTCCTGTGTACAAACAATGGCTAGTTTAGAGAATCAAAAACAGAGCCTGTTGCAGTTTGGACAATAAGGGCAGTCTTGGCGAGTTTCAGCACTGATCTTCAAGCCTTCCAGTCACAAATTCCTGAAAACAATGGTCTCCTAATCTGTGCTAAATGCCTTTGAAGGTACACTGTGTTACACAGCACTTTGTGGAATGGATTATGCCCTATTTACAGTGGGGAGCTTTTTAAAGGTGGTCATGCTTTACAGTCAAATAACTAAGCGCCTGGCGTATCTTCATTGCCCACAGAAGCCTGAACCCACACAAGTTGTCATTGTTTTATCACCACAATCACAAAAAACTTGATAATAATTTGGTATTTATAAAGGAGTAACCTGTAAATTGTAAGATATTGATATGATATATATTGTGGATTGATATATCCCTGTACCTCTATATTGTTCACCATCCCCACCCACTGTCTCACTCCCCTTTACCCATTACACTGTTCACCTCCCCTACACTCCCAAGAACTCAGGCCCCACCAGCTTAACCCTGGTACACCCTTCAGACTTGCTTTCGGATTCACAACTATATATCAGTGGCTTGCAGGAGGTGAGGTACAGTTGATTACTTGCTAGAGCCTATGTATTGATCAGCACGTTGAGCATAGGAGTTGAGAGGTCATGTTGCAGCTATACAGGACAATGGTTAGGCCACTTTTAGAATATCGCATTCAATTCTGCTCTCCCTGCTATAGGAATGATGTTGCAAAACTTGAACGGGTGCAAAAAAATTACAAGGATGTTGCTGGTGTTGGAGGGTTTGAGTTATAGGGAGAAACTGAATAGGCTGGGGCTAGTTTCCTTGGAGTGTCAGATACTGGGAAGTGACCTCATAGAGATTTATAAAATCATGAGGGATGCAGATAGGGTGACTTACCAAGGTCCTTTTTCCAGGGTAGGGAAGTCCAAAACTAGAGGGCATATGTTTAAGGTGAGAGGGGCAAGATTTAAAAGGGACCTATGGGGCAACCTTTCAAGGTAGAAAAATGTGTGTGTATGGAATGAGTTGCAAGAGGAAGTGATAAAGGTGGGGACAACTACAACATTTAAAAGGCATCTGGATGGGTACATGAATAAGAAGGGTTTAGAGGGACAAGGGCCAAATGCTGGAAAATGGGACTGGATTAATTTCGGATATCTGGTTGACATGGATGAGTTGGACCGAAGAGTCTGTCTTCGTGCTGTATGACTCTATGATTCTATGGGTCTCTAGGAGTAGCTGCTTCTGTTTGCTATTTGCGTGAACTGATCAGTGATAGGCCATGATTGGGGGATGGCAGTAGAAAGGAAAGAACAATGTCAACTGGAGAGCAGGATCCATCCACTCCAGCTGTGAGAGTCTGAGACTGTACTTAGATACAGCCTGAGATGAAAAACATAAAAAAAAACTACGGAGGGCACATAGGTGGCGTGAGTAACATCCTGTGCTTTTGTAAATATACATTCATTTATATTCTTGAAATGTCCACTGTACTCTCTTTGTAACTATTGGATCTGGTGAAGTCGCACAAACATGAGAGATGAGCATTATCTGAGGAGTGTGACAGCCCAGATGCATTTCTGGATCAAGGATGGGGAAATCTCACAGTGTTCTGAAGTTGCTCCTCGGAATGAGCCGGCAGCAGGGCAGGTGTATCCTTGACAGGCACTGGATGGGATTGCCACCATTCCTCCTGGACCCAGATCCTGCTCCAGCAGTTGACACAATTCCATGGTGATGGCTCAGGGTATACTTACTGTCTGTCTGCACTGGCTCTCCAAGAGGTGTATGTAATGAAAGCAACGTTGGTAGATTAAAGTCCGATCACTGTCTTCCAATTACTTGAAGCATCTTCATCTGCTATTTCTCCCTCTGAAGGCTGTGTGTCATCCATTGGATGTTGTTGGTCATGGTGACAATGTTATAACTGTTGTCTTTTTCAATGCTGTCAGACAAGCCTCTTTACTGCCTGTAGCCCCCTCCCCCCTTTACTCTACTAATGATTTGCCCCTTTTGATTTTCAGGCATGGCCCGCTTTCTTGAAGCACATGCAGGTCGTTGATATGTTAATTGTTGGTACATGCTGTAGGTCTGACATTGACGTAGCAAAGTGCCACCCCCTTAACTATTCTGTGCTCTGAACAGTGACAAGCTACCTTCCTTACCATCTGAGCTAAAAGGCAATGCTAATCACAGAAGTTGCCAATCTGTAACAGCACTGAACAGCTTTAAAAAGCAATGCAGTCTAGAAGCCTGGCAGCCTCCAAGTAAGTGTAAAGTGGCTAAGAAAGTAAGCTAAGAGTAGAAAGATGCAGACTATGTAGGTACATGAGATGTATGTGTGGCCCTGTGAGTAAAGTGGCCTGGTGGAAACATGCAAATCATATGTGACCCTAAGCTCTAAAGTAATGTCCTGAAGGGCTGCTGAAATGTGTGAGTTCTCCCAAAAGCAGCCATGAGATGTAGAGAGGCTGGTCGTTTGCTGATGCCAAATTGCATGAACGAATAATAGAGTCTCTGCAGTGTGGAAGCAGGCCATTCAACCCATCAGGTCCACACCAACCGTCCGAACAGCATCACACCCAGACACAGCTCCCTACCCTATCCCTGTATTTCCCGTGGGTAATCCACCTTGCCTGCACATCTTTGGACTGTGAAAGGAAACCCATGCAGAAACAAGGACAATGTGCAAACTCCACACAGACAGTCGCCTGAAGGTGGAATCAAACCCAGGTCCCTGGTGCTGTGAGGCAGCAGTGTTAACCATTGAGCCATTGTGCCAAAGAGTGGAAGAGAATGGTGTTCATGAAATATATAGGTAAAAGGTGGTGAAGACTGAGCCCAGAGAAGGTAACTGCTCTAACATTCATGTTGGGAAATGGCACCATGTAGTTTAAGACCATAAGACCAGAACATATAGGAGTAGGCCATTCAGCCCCTCAATGCAGTTGTCACTTAATAGGATCATGGTTGATCCAACACTCCTTTTATGTTTTTTCCTAAAAACTTTTGATCCCTGACTGATCAAGATCCTGATTACCTGCTGCACCTGTGTATTAGCTATCTGCATTTCATGTACAAGCACCTCCAAGTCCCTTTCCTATTAAGGTACCTATCCTAAATGTCTTTTAGATGTTGTAACTGTACCCACATCTACCACTTTCTCTGGTAGTCCATTCCACACACTAACCATTCGCTGAATAAAATGTTGCTCCTCATGTCCTTTTTAAATTTTTCTTCTCACACCTTAAAATTATGCCCTCTAGCTTTGAACTCACCTTGGTTATTCGTCTTATCTATGCCTCTCATGATTTTATAAGACTCTATAAAGCCACCCCACAACCTCCTACACACCAGTGAAAAAAGTCCCAGCCTATCCAGCATCTCCTTTTGTAACTCAAACCCTCCAGTCCCACTAAGTCTCCTTGTAGATCTTTTCGGACCCTCTCCAACTTAATAATATCACTCCTGTAGCCGGATGATCAGAACTGAACACAGAACTGCAAAAGTGGACTCACCAACATCCTGTACAACTGCAACATGAGGTCCCGACTCCTATACTCAATGTTCTAAGCAATGAAGGCAAGTGTGCCAAACACTTTCTTTACCACCCTGCCTACCTGTGACATTGCTCATTAGCAAGATTCAGAATTCAGCTGTTAAATCTCAACAGGAAAATTTGAAATTGGTTTCTTGATGTCAAGGATCTGATTTGTCTATTTTTTTGCCATAATTTCTCGGCTTCTTCCCACAATACATAGCAGCAGAAAATTCCACGCGATCTTCTGAACCTCTGATTTCTACTTCATGTTGTTGTCCTTCTTCCACTATCGGATTAAACTTCATCACCATCTTATTATTAAAAAAATCCTTGAAAAACCATTTAATTGCAACTGCTTTCACTAAGTCTCCCCCATCTCCATTTCTCTGGCGCAGCACCTGTTTTCTATATCCTAATCGTGTGAAGTTCTTTCTTCCCCGACGCCATTAGTTACATAAAATATCCAGTCATTGAAAATTAATATGTTCAGCTTACACTTGAAATACTGTGCACTGTTTGAGACTGAATGGGGATGAAGAGGGGATTTTGCATGGGGGTGATGGACTTGAGCCCCAGCTGGAAAGCGAGAGGTGAACCCACCTACTTCCACGTGGCTGGGAAACTCCAAACTGACTTTATGATCATCAATTAATGGCCAGATCACGGTGAAACTTGTTTCCATCTGTGAGGAATTTCCATCTCAGAGAGCTCTTAGCCAATTAACTGGCCACTGCTCGGACTGCTCCAACCTTAATGACAATCATTGCTGGAACCAGTTAAGAAAGTGAGTGGGGCATGCACTTTCCACCTATGATCTCGATGCCTTTAGGGACTGGTAGATAGAGTGGGGTAGTAGAGTGCTTTATTTCCCCCTCCAACTTCATCTTGGTTTCGCCCTTACCCTTCCCCTTCACTTTCTTCACATAAGCATTGTCCTTTCCAGGCCTTGTTTGTCATTGGTTCACTGGCCACACGGGTGTTTTTCCTGGTGTTGGAGCGTATAGAATAAAGCTCTTGCACAATGGTGTCTTTTTTTACTGTTTGTACACACACATACATGCAAACACACACACACCCACACACACACAAGTGCACACACACACACATGCGCACACACATTCACACACACACACTCACTCTCACACACACACACACACTCACACAACACACACTCACTCACACACACACATACACACACACTCACTCACCTACACACACACACAGACACACACTCACACAACACCCACTCACACACACACACAACACACACTCACTCATACACACACACACTCACACACACACACATGTGCACACACATTCACCCACACACACACGTGCAAACACACACACATGCACACACACACACACTCTCATACACACACACGTACACACACACACACACGTGCACACACACATGTGCGCACACACACATGCGCGCACACACACATGCGCACACACATACACACACACACACTCACTCACTCACACACATACACTCACACACACACACACTCATACACACACGCACACACACACATGCATGCGCGCACACACACACACACACACACACGCACACTCACATACACACAAACCATGGGTGATGTAGGGGGTATATAAGAACTACTGCTGTGCAGTGGTAATGAAAAAAAGAATAAAAGGGAAATTCAGAATGTCTCCTCAGTCTAAAAAAAAGATATAAAGTGAGCGGGAGGGCTCTTGTGGTGCAGAGGTAGTGTCCCTACTTCTGGACTGGGAGGCTCCGGTTCAAGAGGTGTTCAACATTTGTGAACAGTTTGGTTAGAAAACAGGTTAAAAATACAAACTGAGTGAGTGGCAGGTCCCAGCAAGGACTTGAGGCATCGGCAGGGTGGTTGGAGTTAGAGAAAGTGGGAATGGTAAGTACCAGGCCCTCTGTTGGGCACACAGAACAGAACAATTGGCCAGAACAGGAAGAAACGGAAGGGCTTCAGTCGATCAAAGAACAATCAAAGATCAAAGAACCTGACAGCTCCTCTGCTGTTGGTAAAATACCAGCTGAGATGTGCAAACAATGGATAGGACATCTCTCTCCATGTCACCCATCTTTACACCTCCACACTGCCTGATCCCAGTCAATCCCCCTAGAATTCCGGCCCACAATGATAAGAAAATATAGAGGCACTGAAGATGGAACAGAACAAAAAGATTCACACGAACGGCACTGGCATTGAAGGGATTTAATTATCAGGTAAAACTGAATGAGCCGAGGCTCTCTTTTTTATAAAAGAGTAGGTTGAAGAGCTGACCTAAAAGAGATTTTTTAAAATAGGTAGAGTTTGATATAAAACCTGCTGGAATATTGCCAGGTTCTTCCCTGTAAATATTAACGGCTAAAATGTCTCTAAGCTGGCCAAAGTAGGTTGGATGCTAACATTGCCAGAGGTTAGCCCAAGACACAAAGAAGTTGAAGCTTGCATGAGGAACACTGCCCAGAGGATTGGTAAAGTGCCGATTAGTATTGCCTATTCAGACTCATTAAGGAAACTCCATGATGTTTTGTTGGATTACACTTGACCTATCACTGTCTGCTAAGAGTGGTTGGGAATAAACAGTTCTGAATGTGGCTTAGAGGTTTCTCAACTTTTACTGCCAAAATGTTGCTGGGAGTTTGAAGAAGATTTTTGAAATGCATTGGGACACTTTGTCAATATTTCACTAACATTTGTTTAGCCATTATTCTACAAATAGTCTGAAGACTTCACCTTAAAAAGTGTGTTGCGTTCGTCTACCTCATGGGGCGCTTTATAGGAGTCACCAAGAGAATGGGAATGCTTAGTCATCGATATTTTACTGGGGGTCACTGCCTACAGTAGGAATGAGGCTTTGTGGAGTACTAGAGGCTACTCCTGGAAAGAGATGCAGAAGGAGGTAAGTAAGGTGTACTGCCTCTCCACTACAGCCATGCAGCATTCCTTACCTCCAGGATCTGCTTCAACAGAGCATTGAATGCCATAATTCAAGATCTGGTGCACCCTTTTCTCCAGTTCTGAGCCAGCTTGAATTTTGCCACTATGTACGCAGAAGGCTACAACAAGTATTTAGGAAAACCAATAGAAGGTTATGTTTTACTGCAAACAGAATTCAATCCAAGAGAATGAAAGTTATGCTTCAATTATACAGGGCATTGATGAGACCATATCTGGAGTGCCAAGCACAGTATTGGTCACTGTACTTACAGAAGGATGTTAATGCATTGGAAGCAGTTCAGAGAAAGTTTACTACACTAATACCTGGAATGAGCAGATTACATTCTGAGGAAAGGCTAGACTGGCCAGACCTATATTCTCTAGGGGTTTAGAAGAGTCAGAGCTGATTTAATTGAAGCATGCAAGATCCTGATGAGACTTGACTGGGTGGATTTTGAAAGGATGTTTCAAATTGTGGAAGAATCTAGAACTAGATGTCACAGTTTCAAAATAAGGGGTTGCTCATTTAAGACAGAAGTTAGGGTTTTATTTTATCTCTCAAAGGGTTGTGAATCTGTGGAATTTCCTTTTGCAATAACAGAGAAATATCTGTTACTATTGAACACTAACATAGGGATATGGGATATGGGCCAAATGCTGGAAAATGGCACTAGGTCAGATTGGGATGTCTGGTTGGCGTGGGTGAGTTGGACCGAAGTGTCTGTTTTCATGCTATATGAATCTATGACTCTATGATTTACTTTATGGTTGAGCAGAAAACACCAGAGGGATTCCTGCCCGCTGTAGCTCACGGGTAACTAAACCAATTGCTCCTCTCCATCAATGCAGCACTGCCCCTCTTTGAAACGCCATGGAGAATCAACACCAAATATTAATGATTTTTTTAAAAATATAAACATAATCCCTAATTTACCCAATGTTTAGGCCATGGTTAATGGAAAGAATGGACAGGTTTCTTGATAAGAATCACCATTTATTACAATAATATGGGCTCTATCTACAGGTTAGCAATTATAAGCGATCAGCATATGACTCTACTCATTGAATTTCTAACTCCTTTGTTAACTAGCACTTACACACATGCAGGGAAAAAAGGGTATTATGGATGGAGGGAAAACTGGGAATACAGTTCAGCCCATAAGATCATAAGATATAGCAGCAGAATTAGGCAATTTAGTCCATTGAGTCCAATCTACCATTCAATCATAGTGATATATTTCCCAACTTCGTTCCCCTGCTTTCTCCCTATAACTTTTGATTCCCTTCCTAATCAAGAACCTATCTAACTCTGTCTTAAATACACTCAATGATTTGGCCTCCACAATCTGCTGGGGCAAAACAAAATTACAGATTCACCACCCTTTGGCTGAAGAAATTCAAATGAGTTCTAAAGGATTGTCCCTTCAATCTGAGGTCCTAGTCTCTCCCAGTAGTAGAAACACCTTCTGCACATCCACTCTATCCAAGCCTCTTCGTATTCAGTAAGTTTCGATGAGATGCCCCCTCATCCTTTTAAGCTATATTGAGTACAGACTTAGAGTCCTCAATTGCTCCTCATATGACAAGCCCTTCAACCATGGGGGATCATTCTTGGAAACCCCATCTGGACTCCATTCAATACCAGCACATCCTTCCTTTGACACGGGGCCTGAACCTGCTCACAATATTCCAAATGCAGTTTGACCAGAGCCTTATACAGCCTCAGAAGTACATCTCTGTTCTTATATTCCAGCCCTCTTGAAATAAATGCTAACATTGCATTTGCTTTCCTAACTGCCAACTGAACCTGCATGTTAACCTTAAAAGAATCCTGAACTAGAGCTCTCGAGTCCCTTTGTGCTTCTGATTTCCAAAGCCTTTCCCCATTTAGAAAATAGTCCATGCCTCTAATCTTTCTATCAAAGTGCATAACCTCACAATTTCCTACATTGTATTCCGACTCCACTTCTTTGCCCACTTTCTTCAACTGTCCAAGTCCTTCTGTGGCCCCTTTGCTTCCTCAACATGACCTCTCCCTCCCCTATCTTTGAATTTTCTGCAAACTTAGCAGAAACGCTCTCAGTTCCTTCCAAATCGTTAATATTCACAGAATCTGCTGAGATGGTTCTTGTGCTGCTTCTCAGCCCTTCTTCACTGGATACTTTCATTGGGGTTTGCAAGAGGCATAGCATAGCTGATTTGTGCTTTTCAAACATAACTGGCTCATTAAGTAAAAGTCACAGCTTACAGCAACTGCTGAAGGAAAATAAACGAGTATTCTTCACGTTTAAAGTTGCTTTTACTGCAGGAAACACAGTCAGTTTCTGGCCTTGTAGAGATATGATGGCTTCTGACTATCTCATTCGCAGCCCTGAGCTGTTCAGTTACCTGGGAGCTAATCACAGTTGTTGGCATTCAGGAGGCCTTTGTCATCAATAACTGGTCACTAGCCCATAGACCATTCAACTATTTGTTGCTGACTGAATCTCCATTTGTAGACAGTCCTTGGCTCCAGCTTGTCTGAAAACTACACTTTAACAAGTGTAAATTGTGCTTACAATGAGTGTTAGATTACTTGCTTTTAAAAATAGTTGCCAATCTTCAGTAGGCCTTGTTTTTATAAAAAATGTTCCATGTCTGTTTCAGTCCATAAATAAGAATACATAAAAAATAAAAAGACGCAGTCGTTAGATATTATTAGACAAAAGGTCCTCCTGAAGACATTCACACAGTGGACAGAATCTATATGAAGTATTCATACTAATATTTTCAGGTTAAGTGCTTCATATATCACCTATAAGGAAAGATTGAGTAGGTTGGACCTATAGCCACTGAAGTTTTAAAGAATGAAGAGAGGAGCTCTTCGCATCCTATTAGATACAAGCTGAAGACAATAATTTTGGGATTTCAAGGAAATCAAAGAATACGGAGAATGTGGAAAAGCAGATTTGTAGTTGAGGACCAGCCATGACTTCACCAATTCTGAAATAGGCTCAAGGAGGCTATATGACATACCTCTGCTCCTATGATGTATGCTTCTTATAAATATTTATCTCTTGATGCAGGTCTGATACAAAGACTAATTCATTTCATTTCACTCACAAGGATTTTATTTTACTCTGGCTTTCTCTTCCTATAATTCCACTCATTCGTCGTCGTCATTCTTTCCGCCTCCATCAATGTTTTTATGTCTTTCTCTTTATCCATTTCCTATATTAACATTATTCGTCTTATATCTGTACCTGCCTGTTTATGATCCGCCTCTCAACCTTTCTTGCTATCTTTCTGAAAGTCTTTCTTCTTGTCTATCCTCTGTATACGTTACTCTGCTTTACATCCTCAACATCTAAGAAAGGAACCATGCTGCTTTCTGCCTGAAACAAAGTTGGCATCAAGTGAGGTAGTTATACAATGTAGAAGTCATGTAGAATATTCCAAGGAGAGTCCCACACAAACACTTCAAAGGCAGCTGTTCTGGCAAAATACTTTATTTAGCTGTTTGGATTTGAGAATGCTAGATTAGATATTAGCCAGAATTGAAATGTGCCATCCCTCCTCAGACCCTGACCTCTCACTTTCTCCTACCTGTAAACATCTTCTTTGAAGGACCACCTATATCAATCATTTTTACTGATTATTGCTGATATTGTAGGAACAATTTTATCCTGAATGTATGAATCTGTGCAGCATTATCTGCACCAGTATCCTCCTCTTTCTGTTGAAACTGGGCTGAAGGGGATTAAGGAAACTCAAGCATAGAGCTTGAATAATAAATGAAGGGATCAGTATAAGGTGCGCGTCAAAGCTATGAGGAGAGTTGGAATACTTGTGATGGGCCCATCAAAGCCACAGTCGCTTCTAGATTTGGAGTGATGCCAGAATTTGAGTAAGCAATATGACAATTTTAAAAATAAATTGTTGGAAAAGACATTTGAGTGTGTCTCTTGTGGTTAATTTTTGTGCCACATTAATGAAATTACAAGAAATTGGTGTAGGTGTAGGCCATTCTGCCCATTGATCCTGCTCCACTAATAAGATCACAATAGATCTGACTGAGACTTTAGCTTCACTTTCTTTCCTGTCCCCCTTCCTCCATGGCCCCCTTATAGTCAAAAATCTGTCTTACTTATACTTAAAATAGTCAATGCCCAAACCTCCACCACTCCCAATTGAAGTAAATTCCAAAAACTAACAATCCAATGAGAAAGAAATGCCTCTTTATCTCTATCTTCAAGGGGAGAGCCTTTATTTTTAAAACCTTCAAGCTTTCAATTGCCCCCTGAGTGAAAATGTCCTTTCAGGATCAGTCCCTGTCAATTGTCTCAGAATCTTATATGATTAAGTAAGATCATCTCTCATTCTTTTAAACTCCAGTGAGTAAAGGTCTAATATGCTCAACATTTCTACATAAGATAACCCCTTTAGCTCAGAATTCAACCTGGTGACTCTCCTCTGAACTGCTTTCAATGCAACTATATTCTTCATTAAGGAAGAAGACCAGAATTGTGTACCGCACTCCTGCAACAATCTTACCAATGCCCCACAAAATTTTAACAAGATTTTTTTTATATTCCATTCTTCTTACAGTAAAAAGCAATATTTCTTTTGCCTCTCCTAATGACTTGCCTTATCTGCATGTTAATCTTTTGTAATTTAGGCCCAAGGATGCTCAGCATCCTTTGTACTCCATCATTCTGCCGTATCTCTTCATTTAAATAATATTCTGCTTTTCTTTCCTGCCAAACTGATGTCATTATACTTTCTCACTTGCTCAGATAATCTATGTCCCTTTGAAGACTAAGTCCATCCCCAGAACTTGCTTTTCTACCTATCTTTGCATAATCATCAAATTTGGCTACAATACAGTTAACCCTTTTCAACCAAGTAATTGATGTAGATCATAATTAGTTGAGACCCCAGTACCCTGTAACACTCTCCCAGTTGCAGTTTGTCAACTTGAAAATGAATCACTTATCCCTACTCTCTGTTACTTGTTAGCCAATCCTCTGTTCGTAAATCTTCATAACGTGTAACTGCTACCACCACAAGCTCCTACCTCGTATACCAACGTTTTATTGAAGGGACGTGATTGGGTGGTGGTAATGTCAGCAGACTAGTACTCCAGAAACCCACGGTAATGTTCCAGGTACATAGATTAGAACCCATGGTTGATGGTGAAATTTGAATTCAATGAATTCTGGAATTAAAAGCTAGTCAAATGGCAACTATGTAAACACTGCCAATTGTTGTAAAAAAAACACTTGGTTTACTATTATCCTTTAGGGAATGAAATCTGCCATCCTTGTCCCGTCTGGCCTCCATGTGACTCCAGACCTGTCAGCAAAGTAGTTGTCTCTTAACTGGTCTGTAGGCAATTAGGGCAAAAAATGCTGGCTTAGCCATGACACCCATATCCCATGAACAAATTTTAAAAAATACTTACCAAATACCTTTTGGATTTCTATTTAAAGAACAATAAAGAAGAAAGAACGATACAGCACAGGAACAGGACCTTCAGTGCTCCAAATGTGCGCTGACACAATTTGCCCTTCGATTCTAAAACTGTCTTCACTTACAGGATCCGTATCCCTCTATTCCCTTCCTATTCATGTATTCATCCAGGTGTTTCTTGAACGCTGCTATTGTGTCTGCTTCCACCATCTCCTCTGGCAGCACATTCCAGGCACTCACCACCCTTTGTGTGAAAAACTTGCCTCGGACATCTCTTTTAAACCTCCCCCCTAGCACCTTGAACCTGTGTTCCCTAGTAATTGACCCCTCCAGCTTAGGAGAAAGCCTCATAATTTCCATTCTATCTATCCTATTCACAATCTTATAAACTTCTATGGGGACACCCTCAACCTGCTGCGTTCGAGTAAAAACAAACACAGTCTATCCAACATTTCTTCATTGCTAAAATCCCAATGTACCAGGCAACATTCTGGTAAACCTTTTCTACACCGTCTCCAAAGCATCCACTTGTTTCTGGTAGTGTGGTGACCAGACCTGTATGCAACATTCCTAGCATGGTCTAACTAAAGTTCTATAACGCTGCAGCATAAGTTATACTCAATGCCCCTTCAAATGAAGATGAGCATGCCATAGGCCTTTCTTACTACCTTATCTATCTGCACTGTCACCTTCAGTGATCTGTGAACGTGCACAACCAGATCTTTCTGCATATCAATACTCCTAAGGGTTCTGCCATTCACTGCACAATTTCCACCTGTACTTGACCTTCCAAAATGCACCACCTCACATTTGTCTGGATTAAACTCCATCTGTTATTTTTCTGCCCCTGCCTCCAATTGATATGTATCCTGCTGTATCCTCTGACAATCCTCCTGCTATCTGCAACTCCACCAATCTTTGTATCGTCTGCAATCTTACTAATTAGACCAGTTTCCTCCAAATCATTAGTGTAGATCACGAACAGCAGAAGTTCTAGTGCTGTCCCTGTGGTACAACACAAATCACAGCCCTCTATTCCGAAAAGCATCCTTCTACCACTACCCTCTGCTTCCTATGACTGAGCCAGTTCTGTGCCTGTCTTGCCAGCTCACCCCTGATACCATGTGACCTTTTGTATCAGTCTGCCGTGAGGGACCTTGTCAAAGGCTTTACTGAAGTCCATGAGGACAACATCAAATGCTTTTCCCTCATCAATCATCTTTGTCACTTTCTCAAAAAAACTCAATCAAATTAGTGAGGCATGACCTCCCCAGCACAAAACCATGCTGTCTATTGCTAATCAGTCCATTTATTTCAAAATGTGTATAGATCTTGACCCTTAAATTACCTTTATCCATTCTGCTTGTTACATTCTCAAAGAACTCT
>NC_063336.1:108636793-108666104 GCF_021869965.1 Rhincodon typus
CTCTCTGCTCCTATGATGCTGCTTGGCCTGCTGTGTTCATCCAGCCCTGCACCTTGTTGTCTCGGATTCTCCAGCATCTGCAGTCCCTACTATCGATGATTTTCTAATCCTTGCTGTCACTATTCCTTATTAATGGATTCTAGCATTTTTTACCAAGAAATGTCAGACCACTTAACCTATAGTTTCCTGCTTTCTGCCTCCTTTCATCTATATTGGTGGTACATTTTAGATTTTTGAATCTGTTGGGAACTTTACAGAATCCAGGAAATTAGAAGTAATGCAACCATTTCAAAAATATAAGTGCTTGTCTTTGCAATTTTATTTGCTCCTGATTGGGTAGTGGTAATTTTCATACCTAATGACACATTCGGCAGTGGTAATTTTCAGACCTAATATCACATTCTCAGTCAATCAGTGCAGTTATATGAACATTTATTGATAATGTTAAACAATAATTAAAGTCATGATGTGGACGTCCAACAGGTTTATTTGAAATCACAGGCTTTTGGACCACAGCCACTTTGTCAGGTGCAGTGAGAGGAGAGCACACAGACCCAGAGTTTATAGGCAGAGAGATGAAGGGCAGAGAGATCAAAGGATCATACAGCTAGTGTGAGTGGAGCGAACAAAATTAAAGTGGCTGACTGACTGCCTCTTGTTGAATCTTTAATCATTCATAAATTCCTTCATTCTATAAATTGCAGAAGCAGGACATGGAGAACTCTGTTAGAAAGGAGGTACAAGTTTCGATTGATTGAGATGCAAATTACAGAATCTGGTTCAAGTCACTGCCCCGAGGTAATTAGAGGTTTCAATTGTGTCTGCCTAACTTTCCAAACTTCAAACAGGCAGATCGATAGGAATATGCAAAAGGTGACATCTCAGGTCAGATACTGAACTGTAGGTGTGAGGCCTGGTCCAGAATCTGTCTCAGAGTTTTAACTTGGAATCAGGCTGGTTTTATTCTGAAAGCAGGAATTTATAAAATGCCACACTGACTGATTGTGACTACAAATTGTGTGTTTCTTGAACAAAATAGAATGTATCTGCAAATAAACAAACATCTAAGATGAAATTATTCACCCCATAAGTTTCTGTGTGTGTGTGTGCATGCTTGAGAGAGTGTGTATGAGTGTGAGAGAGTATATGTTTGTGAGGGATTGTGTGTGTGTGTGTGTGTGTGTGTGTGTGTGAGAGAGAGTGCATGTGTGAGAGATTGTGTGTGAGAGAGTATGTGTGTGAGAGAGTGAAATAAGTAATCCAAAACTGTACAAACTAATTAAGATAGAAAGGTTGAAACAATTTATCAAGGTGATGCTGTCAAAACAGGACAGTAAGGAAGATTTTATGGATATGGAGCAGTGTGGTGGGGCCACATGTGGTGCGACAGGAACCCAAGATCACAGTTGAGTCTGAGATAACAAGGTGTAGAGCTGGATGGACACAGCAGGCCAAGCAGCATCATAGGAGCAAGAAGGCTGACGTTTCGGGCCTAGACCCTTCATCAGAAATGGGGGAGGGGAAGGGGGTTCTGAAATAAATAGGGAGAGAGGGGGAGGCGGATAGAAGATGGATAGAGGAGAAGATAGGTGGAGACGAAACAGACAGGTCAAAGAGGCGGGGATGGAGCCAATAAAGGTGAGTGTAGGTGGGGAGGTAGGGAGGAGATAGGTCAGTCCAGGGAGGACGGACAGGTCAAGGGGGCAGGATGAGGTTAGTAGGTAGGAAATGGGGGTGGGGCTTGAAGTGGGAGGAGGGGATAGGTAGGAGGAAGAACAGGTTAGAGAGGCGGGGACGAGCTGAGCTGGTTTTGGGATGCGGTAGGGGGAGGGGAGATTTTGAAGCTTGTGAAATCCACATTGATACCATTGGGCTGCAGGGTTCCCAAATGGAATATGAGTTGCTGTTCCTGCAACCTTTGGGTGGCATCGTTGTGGCACTGCAGGAGGCCCAGGATGTACATGTCATCTGAGGAATGGGAAGGGGAGTTGAAATGGTTCGCGACTGGGAGGTGCAGTTGTTTATTGCGAACTGAGCGTAGATGTTCTGCAAGGCGGTCCCCGAGCCTCCGCTTGGTTTCCCCGATGTAGAGGTCTCTCCCATCACAGTTGAGTCTGTCCTCTTGGCTACGGAGCTTGGCTATCTGTCTCTGCTCGGCAATTCTGCGTTGTTGTGTATCTCGAAGTCCACCTTGGAGGACACTTACCCAAGCCATCAGAGGTTGAATGCCCTTGACCCTTGAAGTGATCCCCCACTGGGAGGGAACATCCCTGACTGGCGATTGTTGCACGGTGTCCATTCATCCGTTGTCATAGCGTCGGCATGGTCTCACCAGTTTACATGCCTCGGGTCATCCTTTCCTGCAGCGTATGAGGTAGACAACATTGACTGAGTCACATGAGGAGACAGTTAGTGAGCCATTTTAGGTTTGTTCACTACACTCACACCAGTTGTATGATCCTTTGATCAGTATTGCACTAACAGGTAGTAATGCACTATTAAAATCTTCTTGTATTGCTCAGCAATTAATGATCATTAATTTGATAGCTTGTACCATACATTTGACAAGACAGTTTGAGCATGGATAGTGGGAGAATGATGTGCTATGGGTCACTTTCCATTTGTACACATGTCTTGTGGTCTACTGTAGACAATATACGGCCTGAAATGCAATTAAACTTAAAATAAAACTCATCGTGTCAGCGATGATCACTTTTGTGTTATTAAATTGTTGAACAATAGAAAATGTGGAGAGTTTATGTAACATGAGGAAGTGAATCTTCTTCATGCACAATGAGTAGCTCAGGTGCTGGTTTACATCTCTCATGTCTTACTTTTGCATTTTCTGCTTCTTTTTGTCTTTATTTCTCTCTGTTGCTGCTCCATTGTACATTCATTAGAGGTTCACTGTGTTCACCATTGTGCCACAGCAACATTTACATATAATAGCTAGATGTAACAAACATCTATTGGATACTTCAGTAACATATCCTTTGTCCCATTACATGCTGGTTCTTTAAAAATTGCAGATCTGTCATACTAGGTTTCTTCCTCTAGGTGGAATTCTGGATACAGACAAGCCTTCTTAATGTATAGAGTCACTTTTCTTTAGTGTTTTAAAGCTGCTTGTTTTATTTTTGGAACTTTGGAGTTGTGTTTTTAGGATCCTTTGACTGCCTTTGCCTTAAATCACATCATCAGAATCTCAGGTTGTTACAATTTTTCTCAGAGGGAAGGGGTTCAGAGTGCTCACTGTCTAGTTCTTAATTTTTACTATTTAGTATTTGTAACTTCAGTTTTTTTTATCGTTAATTAAGGCAAACTTTGCCATTTCCTGTGTCTTGAAATATATATATTTTATCCTGAGAAAAGTTGGTTCTGTCTTCTTACTGATCAATGTTTTATCTACAGATTTAGACTGCTGTCTATACTCACAGAAGCTTATGCTTACCTGAATTCTCTGATCTCTAAAGCTGTTGGTTGGTTGATCTTAAATTATTTTTCCAAATATCTACCGTTGGGATTTTATTCTGATAGATAGTTATCATAGCTAACCCTGGATGGGTGTATACGCAATCCAGTTACAGGTGAAAAATTGAATTTTAGAAGGCATTATGTTTGGGAAGACTGACTTAAAGACATCATCAGAAAGAAAAAAAACACCCAATTGTGTTAAATCTCCTGGTATTAATCCTTAGCATCCTTGATTTTGAGTACAATGTTGTTTGTGACAGGGTTGAGGTTATGGTGGCACATGGGGGAAGGGACAAATTGATCAGCTCACATGAGGCAGTTTGGCAATTTTATCTGTTGCTTTTCCTCTCCACCACTGATAGTTATCTCTTCGCTGAGGTACATTTATTCAGGCCCTGCATGATCGCTCTCAGCATCTCGGTAAAATAATCATTCTGTCTCTGAGAACTTTGACAGTGATGTCATTCAGGCTTACTGAAATGTCCCTCCTGTTGTTGTGCTATGATCAACTGACTTAAAACAGATCATGTCCCAGCCCCTCTCACCGCTACCTGATATGTTACTCATTAGGCAAATTCATTGATCTAAATGCTGTTTTAACATTGAATTGATTGATTTATAGTCACTTGTATTTTACAGTGAATAATGCAGTAAAATACAGTGAAAAGCTTCAATTTTCGCCAGAGTCTGGTGCCATTTTGAATAGTTTAAGAACAAAAGAATATAATTGAAAGAGAGTCTATCTTCATTCTGCTGCTTCTGCCGTGAGTCCTGAACCCTGAGACAGCTCACCGATGACACTTGTGAAATCAACCCTCCGTCACCACCTGCACCAGACCCACCAGCATAGGAGTTGCAGTGCTTCGGGCGTCATCTCTTCACTGCTGGGTGCACCTTGCCAATGCCGCCACCGATGCTGGGTCCCGTACTGAACCCACACTTGCCCCGCAACCAGGAGCCCATGCTCTGGGCCTACCAGAACCAGGAGCTGCTGTTGCCACCTCATTAATAGGGCAGGACTGTTATCCCTAATGCAAGAACGTCCATTTAACAATGAGTGCCCAGAAGAGAAGCACATTATTTGTTTCATTGGATCGTAGACATATGATATTGTCAGCTTAAGATTGGACTCTGAATAAAAGACTAAAATGAGCATCCAGCAGAAGCTGACAGTCTAGATGAAAGAGATAGTAGGAACTGCAGATGCTGGAGAATCTGAGATAACAAGGTGTAGAGCTGGATGAACACAGCAGGCCAAGCAGCATCATAGGAGCAGGAAGGCTGACGTTTCAGGCCTAGACCCTTCATCGACAGGTTGCCCATTTTTATCAGTTATTGAAACAGGGGTATTGTAATATGCACCAGAATATGGCGACTAAATGATCTTTCTGTTGATCTCAAAGTTTATCATATTAAAATCTGTTTGTAATTTCACCAACAGTGTCAAATTTGTACACCATCTGTCTTAATTGCAGTTGCTTCTGGCTGCATAATGCTATCTTTCTATCAAATTAAGAATGGTCATAAAGTCTCTTATAACCTCAAAAGTGCTCAGATATGGCTGTTATACATGGTCAATTTTGTAATTAAAGCTTATATACTAGTTACTCTCGTACTGACATGCCCACCTCCATCAGGCATAAATTGCAAGCAAGCTAAAATGCACTAACTAATGTCCATGGTGGATTGCTTCCTTATCATCCTTTTCCTTGCTAAGTTCAATTACCTTGTTGTATCCAAGGTGATCAATTTTAAGTTTGAAATCTTTCCATGGCTTCTATACTGCCAAGATCTAGTTGATCCCTCAAATTTTGCAATGTCAGCCAACTTCTCTTTATTCCATCAGTGGTCATTCCTTTAACTATATCAATATATTTTAGCTTTTCCACCTCACTTGTGTTATTTAGAAACCCCTTAAAATATCTCCACATAAATTGATGCTTACCTTATATCCATCAAGCACTTTGAAGCATTTTTGATTACCATAAATTCTATTGATATGAATTTTGTTTTATGAGCAGTGTAGCCAAAATTATGAGTCCCGTGAACTCAGGGTTGCACTCACCCATGTAACGTCCAAAGTGAGTACAGTAGCAGGTGCAGCTAGTCTATCATGACTTTACACTCATTCAAATAAAACAGTTACACGGTCACCAAAATATTTTAGAATCTTATTTATCTTTGAAGCTATTTTCTAAAGACTGTATTTTAAATCTTAATTGCTTTGTTGATTGAACCTTAAGTAGCGGGCTGGCATTCCATCTTATTCCAATACCAGTTTGGATTGAGGCGCATTGGATGACATAGGTAGTCAATTTCAGAAGGGCATGTTTCCTGAATTCACAGCTTATAAGTGAGTTTGATATGCACCTTTAAAAGGACATATCTGAAACTATTGTTGATTACTACCACATTGGCAGGATGTTATAAATTAGCCCCATAACTTGCTGCCTGTCTGCAAGCAACAGTAGTCAAGATCAGGCATGTCTCTTACAGTCTCAGTGAACATTAATTCTACATTATTTTACATTCAAATAAAGAAGCCATATTACTGCTCTGCCAATCTTTTGTGTTTGATTGATACACTCACCCACTGTTCAAAGCTAATGTAGCTGAGTGGAAACATATCAGTTAACAGACAGAGGGAAAAAGATCAAGGCAGAGTAACAACCTATTTGATGCATGGACAAGAAATTGGCTTGCCTTCAAATGTGATTTAAAGGAGCAGCTGGTGAGGTATAGGCAGCAGGGAACTTCCAACATCATTCCAGTCATGTGTAAGGGATTTTTTGAAATGCAAATATTACCTTCCCAGTTGATGATAACATTGGAAAGTCTGTCTTCAGAGTGAAGCCTGACTTCATTAACCATTAGTTCTATTTTTGCAGTTTAGTTTTCATGGTGTCGGTCACTGAACATATTCATAAGAAGCTGCCAATGTACTTTTAACAAATTAACTCCACAGTTTATTCCACTCAAAAAGAAAGTAAAACATAAACTATTTTACACCATATGAGAACTATTTATAAAGCCCTTATTATAAATGACACAAATAAGATTCAAGTTTTTTATCCTCACAACATCATTACCAATCCTCAAATCTCAATGGAGGGTCACCTTGCTTTCATTTAAAACTTCCTTGTTCAGTTGGCACAGCTGTATTTAGTTTCTTTCAAGCAAACTTCTATATTCACTTGATGCTATTTCTTTTATTATTATCTTTCCCTCGGATCCTTAAACAAAGTGCTAACATATCTCACTTATTTATTAACATAGATTTCTTGAACAGCTCTTCCACAACCTTTAGGTTCTGCAGCTCTTTCTGTAGTGATTATAACAAGGTCATCCATTTGGACCTCATAGAATATGAGTGCCCTGATTGGGGCTGTTAATCTGGTCCAATCAGGGAGCCCTGGCTGACAGATAAAAAGTAATATTGACACTCTGGTGCCCGACTGTGTATGAAGCAGTGCTATAGTCAAGGACTGTTCATGTGTAAATAAAGGATTACTTGGTGATGTGATCCTGGCCTCTATGGGGTTGTTTCATTCTCTTCTTAATGTTGAAACACTTAGCATTTCTTTTTAGTCCAAAATAACTTAAGAGTCCGCTAAGCTAAAAGTACCTTTGCTGCCATAGGTCTGTTCTCTCTCACAGGAACCTGCACACTCACAAAAATAAACCTTCAGGTTGTTCTCTGTCCCTAAAATAACTAGTTTCTGTCTGCTATTGTCTCCCTGTTCCATAGGACATTATTTTTCCCTACTCTCTAGTCTTTGTTTTCTAAAGCACTGGACCACTCACTTCAAAAGATTTTATTTAAGTGTCATTGAAATGCTTGGAAACAAATTTCCAGATATCCTGGCACTGCTCACAGAACTCAAAGTTGAAACCAAAACTATGTTGTTCTTAAACTGCAGAATATAGAAATCCAAATCAATACTTAATGCCGTACATGGTTCTGCCCACCTTCGAACTCAATTTGCAATTAATAATAGATCATGAATCATCATCACACAATGTATTAAGAAAATGTGTGGTATTATCATGCACGGAAAATCCATGGCAGTAAGGACACAAGTTTAAAATAGCTTTCTGCCATGAATACTAGAAATTGTACTATTGATACCTACTAGCAGGAATTTGTTATTGTAATTTTGAAAAATAATGTTGCTTTGCCAAAATGAGTTACCTTACAGATTCATAATAATGTATTGAACTTGGCAGTGGATTAGCAGTGACATCACAAGAGAGAGAGCAGATGAAGCATCTTTCACTCACATTGGTCACTACCTGCTCACTACATCCAGGCTGCTCAAACAATTAATGACATTTCAGAGACTGTGCAGGCGCTGATAGCTTATGCATTGTTGGGAATTGCTCCGATATCGCACAAATCTTGTGATCTGACATCCAGAAGATAAAGGCCTCCACCATTTCAAAAAGACTGCATTCTCAACATTAGCTGCCATCATAACTGCTTCTCACATTCAGGGAACATACATTTGTTTCTTTGTCAAAATAACAACAGCTTATAGGGTAACCAGGGGAGCAGGGATGTAGGGATTAAAATCATAAACATTCCACTAGACCTCCATTTATCTTATGATTTCTTCTTAGTATCCCCTTGTGAGTCAGTTTGCTCAGTTGGCTGGATGGATGATTTGCAAAACAAAGTGATGCCAACTGTATGGCCTCAATTCCTATCACTGGCTGAGGTTACCATGAAGGCCTCTTCTTCTCGATTTCTCCACTTGCCTGCAGTGTGGTGACCCTCAGGTTAAACTACCACCAGTCATCTCTTTCTAATGAGAGATCAGTCCTGAGGTTTGGTAAAACAATGGCAACTTTGCCTGAGGATTGACTGTTTTATTGGTGCAAGGTTATGTGAAAGTATAAATGTTGGGAAGGTCTTGGAAAGAGGCAAGCATTTCAAAAAGGGAAAAATGCACAATCCCTTTTGTGGGAAACAATCAGCTTGATTCTTAGTAGCTGGAACAATGATAGGATGCATCCATTCCTGGCAGTAGTTGTCAATCCAAGCTTGACTCTAAACTTGTCTCTTGACTGTAATTCAGCTTCTATAAATACCCCTCTCCTCTTCATCCTGCTCATCTTTTTTCAGGCTAAACTTCAATAACACAATGTTTTTACAGTATTCTTACATCAGCATCCTTAAAATATCCTCGTAGTAACCTCTTCTTGGCTGTATTTTTAGGAATTTTTAATTGGAATCGAGCCATTCTGAAAATTCACAACCATGCAGCCATTCTCTTGGGACGTTCATAGAGACAGGAGGCTTGGACTGCTGTGTAATAAAATAATCATGGACGTTCTCTAGATAATGGGCATCAATTCGCAGGATTAAATTTCTGTGGTCAAAACCCTACATGTTTATAGTCTAGTGTCTCTTCCTTGTTCATATTCCCGACAGACTTTTGAGATGCTATTTTTCAAATCTTCAGAATTCTGTACGTTCTCAAGTTGGCATCTCCTTTCCTTTAGGGAAATGATAAAACTCATCTCCCTGCCAAACACAGGGTCCGGCACTTACAGGTATGAGCTGCAAACTGGTGTACCTGGCAGATGCATTGCTATGGAAGGATCCTTTCATAAAAGCTTAATACTGTTGTCACCTTCAAGTCTGCTTTGCATCTCTCCATAATGTGGCTTATAATATCTGGCATAACCCCATCATTACTTCTTCAGTAAAAAGGAATCAGTGAAGGGAGGCTGCTTGTTACATACCAACACAGGAGTGACATGGTTTGTATGGATTTATTCTGGCAAGCAGTGAATGTGTGGCTAGCAGCAAACATCTTGCTAGAGGTGTCAGTAGAATTCACGAATCAATCCTTTCCATTGTGTCAACTCACTGGGGCAGAGTGCTGGAAATCAAGTCCCACTGCTCCTGGAATCTTTACAAAGATTAAAGATTTTGTAAAAGCATTATGGGAACAGATTAAGGATTTCTTACCCTCCGCATTTTGTTAGGTACAACTTTAAATGTTCCACAACAGTTGGCATGATTCAGAAAGGCCTCGATTAGCAAACTGAAAGTTTTAAAAGTATTCAATGCACAAATAGATAAAAGCTCCACAGCAATTAATATACTCCAATACTCACCCATATACAGTCAAGTTCACTTTATATGAATGAATTGAAAAAGGATAGGATGAACTTTCATACATCCATTCTGTGTATTGCAACAGTGTGCATGAGAAAAGTAGCCTCACTCAGATTTTAAAGATTTCGGGGGGACAGCACCTGATTGAATCACATCATTTTCCATATCTGAATTTCACTTGCTGACTCTATGCTTCCCTCAAGATCACCAATATGTTTGGACTCACTTTTCCAATGCATGCACAACAGTGAGGTTCATTGCTGCAGGCATTATTTCCTCAAATCCTCTTACATTACAGACAAAGGGAATTAAAATAATAATGAGACATACCATATTGAATTACTAATGGCTTACTTGTCCACTTTCAGGAATTTATTCCACTGTTGGCAGCAAAGTCTTTAAGCCACTTGCTAACCATCTGCTCCAGGCTGTGGTGCCTCTTCTTGTTTCTTTAGCTCATATCACAGAACGCAAGTAAACATTAGAAATGGGGACACAAAGATGTGAATTCAGATCTGAAGCTGCAAACAGAACAAAGGTGCTTTTATGTTAGATGTTTCACAATGGAGAAGTATGTCCACACAAGCTCCCTGCAGTTACAAATGCTAAAGCAAGCTCCCTCGACTTGAAACCAAAATTATAGAACAGAGAAATCCCAATGGTGCAAATGTTTTTGTTTCCTTTCAGTCTCCCTTGAGATCACCATTGACAAGAAACCTAGCTGGAGCAGCCACACAACAGCAGATCAGATCAGACACTGGGAACTCTGGGAAAAATGATACGCCTCTTGCCTTCCCAGAGTTGTCTGTCTTCTAGAATAGAATCAATAAGCTAGATCCTATGGGTTTTTTTTTTGGCTAAGTCTGAGTTGAATCAAGTTTTTTGGAGAGTTCCTCACTGTGAGGCTGAGCATGTTTTCTTACCATGTGTTATCAAACTCACTCAACTAATTACCTACCATGCCCCTATGCAGTGTCTCACATCTGATTACAGTCCTCCATCTTACCACGTACCATTGTCATAAAAACACAGCTCTCCATAGTTACCCAACAAAACAGCAGCATCCTTTCCAGTCTTACCAGATGTGGATGAGTTGGTCTGAAGGATCTGTTTCCATGATGGAATTTTGTTTGCCGGGGGTGCAATGGTGAGAGAAGCTACCTGCAACCCATAGTGTTCCAGCCACAGAGTTACAGAATAGTTACTGCACAATAGAAGGCCATTCAGTCTGTCCAGTCAGTGATAGCCCTCTGAAGGACCCCAAACCTAAAAGTCCTTGAGAAGATGCTCGTGACCTGCCTTCTTGACCAGCAGCTATCCCTGTAGCATAGGGACACCCACGGTACTGTTAGGAAGGGAAGTCCAAGATTTTCACCCAGCAACAGTGAAGGAACAACAATGCAGTTCCAAGTCAGGATCATGTGTAGCACAGAAGGGTGCTTGCAAGTGATCACGTTCCAATTCATCTGCTGGTCTGGTTTTTCAGATATCGATGTCATGTGTTTTGAAGGTGTTGTTGGAGGACCCTTGGTGAGTTACTACAGTCAATCTTGCAGTTGGGTCTCTCTGCTACTACTGTGCTCCAGTGGTGGAATTAGTGAATGTTAAAGGTGATGAATGGGCTGCCAAACAAAGTGGAATGGTTTGTCCTGGAGGACTGATGTCCTTCATACTTAGAGTGATATCCCTCTCAGAACTGAACATGCAAATGAAGCAAGTGCCTGAATGTTATCATATGGGTAGATGGTGGTGAAGTGGTAATGTCACTGGACTTATAACCCAGAAGCTCAGGCTGTGGTGTTTGGTGGGTGCGGGTGGGGGGCGAGGAAGCAGTGGGATCATTCAAAATGCACCATAGCTGATGTTGGAAATTAAATTCAATTAATAAGCCTGGAATTATAAGCTAGCTTCAGTAATGGTCACCATGAAATTATCATTGATTGTCATAAAAACCCATCTGGTTCACTAAGGGAAGGAAAACTGCTATCCTTACCTGGTCTAGTTGGAGTAATACATGGTACCAAGGAAGATGGTTGTGCTTGTTGGAGTCAACTCATCTTATTCTTAGGACATCTCTGCAGGGATTCCTAGGGTAATATCCCAACCATGCCCCATTGCTTCGTCAATCACCTTCCCTCCACCACAAGGTTCAGAATTGGAAATGTTTGCTGATGATTGAACAATGTTAATTATCATTTGTGACTCCTCAGGGACTGATGCATGTGCAACAAGAGCTGGAAAACATTCAGGCTTAGGCTGATAAGTGACAAGTCACATTTATGCCATGTAAGGGATATGTAATGACCATCTTCAACAAGAGAGAATTAAATCAATTGTCCCTTGACATTCAATGACATTACCATCCACCATAAATCCAGTTTCTGCACATTGCCATTGACCAGAAACTGAACAAGCCCTGGATTGGGAGGGAGGGAGCCGAGGGAAGTGGATCTTGTGGACCATAAGGCTATAAGTTGTAGGAGCAGAATTAGTCCATTTGGTCCGTTAAGTCTGCTCTGCAATTTGATCATAGCTAATATGTTTCTTAACCCTATTCTCCTGTCTTCTTCCGGTAATCTTTGATCCCCTTATTATTCAAAAACTACCCATCTCTGTCTTAAACGCAGTCTATGACTTGGCCTCCACAGCGTTCTGTGGGAGTGATTTTCACAGACTCACCACTCTCTGATGAAAGAAATTCCTCCTCATCTCTTCATGCCTTATACAGCCTGAGCAGCACATTAGTTTTCTGGAGTGCGAGGTGGAGTCACAAAGGGTATAATAATATCTGGGGGAGGAGCCTCTGTTGGGCACAAGAAATTCCGCCAAAGGAAGAATTCCTGTTGATTCCCACCATTTTAACCTGAGATTGGTAAGTAGTGGTCTGGCCTCTTCCATCCCAATTTCCCCAGCCACATGGATTATTGCAGCTGGAAGGTTTGGTGGGTGGGGGCGGGGTGGGCACGGGGAACAATTTTTTAGTTCAACATCTGGTCTAGATAGGTCTAAGGACAGGTATCCTACAAAAGCATGTATATAAATAACCATGACCATCTGTTTTGGAGGTTTAAGTAGAGGTGTACATTTTGGTCAGGAGAGGGGAGAAAGTTTTCTTGAAATAGTGTTAAAATTTTGATGCCTGTATGACTCTTATTGGGGCACCTGGTTCTGAGCATGTGAATTAGAGCATGGTGGTCTTATCCTAGAAGGTTTAGTTAGAGCATGCACCCCACCCTTCTCAATTTAATGGATCCATCTGTGATCTTTGCCTGTTTAAACAAAGCTTATGCAGGATTACCACGATCAGTTTGGTTCAAGTATACTCACATTGTTAGTTTCCAAAGGTAAAACTAATCATCACTGATCTCTTCCACTCTGCAAATACCAACATGATGGAGGAGCTAACAGTTGTTCGTATTTGAAGTTGAGTGAAGATTTTAAATGTTTAATTAAGAGAATTGGCATGCAGACATGACTGCAGGCAGTTGCTTCCATTGATCTGTGAGACACATTCCACTGTTCTTTACATGATGAGGATTGGAAGCTTATAGTTGGGAGTTTCCCCATAAGCAGTCATACTTTTACGATGGAGTGCTGCTTTACTGGAGTTTCAGCTCAGTAAACCTGAGCATTATACATTTTCCTAAAAGCTGGTTCATAAGCCAAACTGTCTACAGACAAGTTCACCCAGTTAGTTTGATTTTTCCTGGCATTTTATGGGGGCAGAAAAGGCCTCAAAACAGGATTGGTGGCCATAACGCAGTGTCATTGAGACTAATGATATCAATCTTACTGCCTGAACCAGGATACCTCTACCACATTCAGTTTGAGAGAGAGCAAGATAGGCAAGTGGGTCCAAGGCTAATAAATTAAATTAGGGCAGGTATGAGTGACTGAAAGGGGCTAAACTGGCAAATTAGTTTAAAGAATAAGCTATTGAAGACATTTAAGAGGATATTTCAGAATTACAAAGAGCAGATACAATACAATAAGAATTAGGCTCACTTTATATAGAAATTGGAGTCCTGACATGTAAACAGGATGCCAATTTCAAATTGTGTAGTTTTACCAATAATGGACTGAAGGTGGTCTGTAAAAGTATGTATCCAATTATTTTCATGGAATTGGAAGAGCAGAAGTGCTCCCCAGTGCTGACTAAGATAAGTCTGACCAATCAGCATCTTAATGCAGTCTTGGGATCGCATTATCCATATTGGGCTATTTGAAATCCTGTGTACTTTGCTAGGATCTACACTGGGATGCCTATTTGATGCTCCCCAGCCGATTCACCTGATATTTAAATTATGTCAGGGTCTCAAGATCACAGCTGGAGCAGGTGACTAACCATTGCTTCACCAGAACGCCACACTAAAGACAATATTGATCCAATCACATTTTAAGAAGAAACAATTGGTTGCAGCATTTGTATATCACCAGTCTAGCTATCCTTGATGGCTCATTGGAATTTCAAAGAGCTAGTGCAAAAGGGCCAGTGTAAATTCACAGAAATTTGGTTTTTTAGATATTCATTCTGTTGAATGAAGAAATACCTTCACCAAACAAAAAGCAAGCAGGTTATACGGCAATTGCAATCTATCATACACACTACAAAGCTATGCAGGATTCTAAGATCTTTGCAAGGCGTGTGGTACACAAGACACTGGGTGCCTGTACAAGAAATCTGGCTCCAAGGATGTAGCCAGAGGCAACAACAAAGACCAACCTGTTGGAGACATGCTCTACATTTTCAACTGAAGACGTGCATAACAGTAACAGCAAGGAATGCACCAGAGATCTATGTGAACGTGAGCCAATTGACAAAGTTCACAGCAAGATAGGCCTGGCTCAAGACACAGTGTGGATAAATTCCAATGAGAGGACAAACAACCTTTCCACCGAGTGAATGTAACATATTGTGTGGACAAAGTCAACCAACACAAAATGTTTGCCACGATCAACACAATTTCCCAAAGAACACAGACAAATATACACTCCAAACCAACAGAGCAGCCACTAGAAATATTCCACCAGTCTGTATTCTGAAGGATATGTAACAGGATCATTGCAACTCAATGGTACAACTGACAACCATTAAATTAACTGCGTACAGTGAGTCATTAATCCTTGCATTGGGATACTAACAATGCAATGTAGTGATGGAAATTTGGTGTAAAAGCAATAATATTTTTATCTGTTAGAGGGAAATGGCAGAAATACCACCATGTACAGTTGTCAACATAAAAGTAATAATCAATGAGGTCACCAAAGTACCCATAGTGGTAGAAGGGACCAAGAATACTCGCAGTGACTTGGCCCAGGATTTACAACAATTCCACGCAGGCAGTTTTAAACACAATAGAAAGTTTCAAAGGCAATGCCATATTACACCTTAGAGAAGGAGATTTTCATCAAACAACCCTCCCAGAAATTGTAGCGTTCATGTAGAAAAAGGCTGAAGTGCAAGGGGATGACATCAAACACAATGGCATCATCTGTCATGTGAATTATCACACAGAATGTGTAGTTCAATTACATGGGTTCTGAGGAATGATAGCGCGCTCAGGGTATGTTTAGATCTGAGACATTTAAACATGTCCCTAAAGAGATGCCCACACAAGATTCCAACACTACAGGAATTGAATCGCAAGTTCACAGGAACAAATTTCTTCTCCAAGCGAGATGTTTAACATGGATATTAGTCAATATCCTTAGTCAGGGAATATCAGGGTGTTTATTACCTTCCAAACACCATTTAGAAGATATTGCTTTGAAATGTTTCAGTTTATCTGAGCCAAGATCTGAATAGACAACAAAAGGACGAAATTACAAAACATATACCTGGACATTTTTGAATTGCTGCTGATACTGCTTCACTCACTGATGGCAGTAGCTTGCCATGAAGTGCTCGTTTGCACCTGAAAGAAGTTTCAGTTGGAAATAGGTCAGATCAATCTTTTTGCCTCTATATATTTAAATTGTGGAATCTGACTTGACACAGGTTATGTCAAAAATATAAAACAAATGCTTATCCCATGTGTCAAAGAAGATCTACAGAGATGCCTTGGACTCATCAGTTTCTTGGAACCATACATTCTGAACCTTTCTGATAAAGTATCATCACTTACAGAGTTCCTAAAGGAAGATGTACCAAATGTGTGGCTGCAGGATCATCAACATATCAATATCATCATATTTGAGTCTGAGTCTCTTAACCAAGTGTTGACAATGTAAAACTGTACCCTGGAGTACCATGATCCACAGAAGAAGACAATTCTGGAAGTTGACATGCCACAGAAAGAGTTAAGATCATGCCTCATGCAAAATAGAAAATGAATTATATTTGGATCCAAAAGTCTTTCACAGACATAATACAATTATTCTAACATATAGAGTGAAACAATTGATCTCGTAATTGGTATCTCAAGATTCCATACATACCATTTTGGTAAGCAATTCACAATGGAAGCTAATCACGATGGAAGCTAACCAATGAAAATGATTTTCTGCAAACCACCGATAAGTGCACTATCAAGACTACATTGATCTTTGATAAAAGTATGGGGGTATAACCTCAATGTCTGCTACAAATCTGGTACCAAATGGTTACATCAGATGGGGAGGCAAAGGCCTAGTGGTCTTATCGCTGGGCTGTTAATCGAGAGACCCAGATAATGTTCTGAGGACCTGGGTTTAAATCCTGCCAATGGCAAATGGTGGAATTTGATTTCAATAAATATCTGGAATTAAGAGTGTAATGATGACCATGAATCCATTGCCGATTGTTGGGGAAAAACCCATCTGGTTCACAATTTAAATATAATAGAGGCAAAAAGATTGGTCTGACCTATTTCCAACTGAAACTTCTTTCAGGTGCAAATGAGCACTTCATGGCAAGCTACTGCCATCAGTGAGTGAAGCAGTATCATCAGCAATTCAAAAATGTCCAGGTATATGTTCTGTAATTTCATCCTTTTGTTGTCTATTCAGATCTTGGCTCAGATAAACTGAAACATTCAGGAAAGGAAATTGCCATTCCTACCTCATCTGGTCTACATGTGATTCCAGACCCACAGCAATGTGGTTGACTCTTAACTACCCTCTGGGCAATTAGGGATGGGCAATAAATACTGCCTAGCCAGCGATGCCCTCATCCTGTGAATGAATAAAGGAAAAAAAACAATTCATTGAGAAGATTGCCAAATCTGAACAAAGATGCAGATGCTTTGCTGGATCTATAAGTTGGCAGTATGTATATTGAGGGGTGTACTCAAATATAATTTATTTTTGGTCAATGTAGATGTGACCAGTTTCAAATAGAAACAGTTATTAAATCAGAACTGAAGATACTGTGGAAATTATCCTGGGTAGATCGCCTGGTATAATAAAAGAGGTCATAGATGTTCTCAGTTGGAAGTTAACCATGGCCATACAGTGTAAAACAGACAAGGTGGGACTAGTTCATGATACAGTCAATTGGCCAGGAACTAATAGTGATTAAAATGCTGGAGAGGATGTGCAAGGCATTCCAGTGCCACCAGCAACAACTGTGTAGAGAAGCTTGACATCTTGATGAGGTTCCAGAAGCCCTTTGGTCCAAGAATTCTTTCAACCTGTTTATTGTGAATGGAGGTGATTTCAACTTAGTCACCAATTATATCTACAAATTGTCAACTGCCAGACAGGTAAATAATTCTGCAGGCATGTTCGTAACAGACAACTTAAGTGCCATATTCAGTCTGTTTGATGTAGCTGAAGGAATAATTTCTGACAATGGGTCACTTTCTAAACTTGTGAGACTGTGTGTGGAAATTTATCCATTCTGTAAATATTAGAACAAAAGAGAAGTACAGCACTGGAATGGTCCCTTCAGCCCTCCAAGCCTGTGTCAATCATCATGCCCTGGCTAAACTAAAAAAACAAACCTTCTGCCCCTTTTCATTCTGTATCCCTCTATTCCCTCCCTGTTCATGTAACCATCCAGATGCCTCTTAAATATTGGCAATGTGCCTGCTTCCACCACCTCCTCTGGCAGTGCATTCCAGTCTCCTACCACACTCTGTGTGAAAAACTTTCCTTGCACATCTCCCTTAAACTTTTGTCCTCTCACCTTGAAGCTGTGCCCCTTTGTAATTGAAACTTCAACCCTGGGAAAACACCTTTGGCTATCCACCCTATCTATGCTCCCAAAATTTTGTAGATCTCAATCAGTCCTCCTCTCAGCCGCTGTCTTTCCAGTAAAAACAATCCTAGTCTTTTTAACCTTTCCTCATAGCCAATGCCCTCGAGACCGGGCAACATCCTGGTGAACCTTCTCTGCACTCTCTCCAAAGCTTCCATGTCCTTCTGGTAGTGTGGCGACCAAGACTGCACACAGTTCTCCAAATGCGGCCTAACAAGGGTTTTATAGAGCTGCAACATGGTTTGCCAACTCTTGTACTCCATGCCCCGGCTGATGAAGGCAAGTATGCCATTTCCCTTTATAATCGCCTTGGCCAGTTGTGTTACCACTTTTAGGAAACTGTTGACCTGCACACCCAGATCATCTGTATGTTAATGTTCCTAGTGGTTGGACCATTAACAGTATAATTCACACCTAAATTTGATCCTCCAAAATGGATCACCTCGCATTTGTCTGGATTAAACTCCATCTGCCATTTCTGTGCCTAAGTCGCCAATCTATTTATATCTTGTTGTATCCTTTCATAATCGTCGGCACTTTCAGCGACTCCACAATCTTCGTGTCATCTGCAAACTTACTAATCAGACCACCCACATTTTTCTCCAGATCATTTATATATACCACAAACAACAGAGGACCTAAGACTGATCCCTGTGGAACACCACTAGTTACAGGTCTCCATTTAAAAACACCCTTCTATCGCTACCCTCTGTCTTCTATGGTCACGCCAGTTTTGTATCCATCTAGCTAGCCCACCCCAAACCCCATGTGATTTTAGTTTTTGTACCAATCTGCCATGTGAGACTTTATCAAATGCCTTATTAAAGTCAATATAAACTACATCCACAGCTCTTCCCTCATCAATTTTCTTTGTCACCTCTTCAAAATATTCGATCAAATTGGTGAGACAAGACCTTCCCTGTATGAAACCATGCTGCCTGTTGCTAACTAGTCCATTTTCTTCTGTCCCTCAGTATCTTCTCCAAGAACTTCCCCACCACAGATGTCAGACACACTAGCCTATAATTTCCTCGATTATCCCTGCGTCCTTTTTTAAACAGGGGAACAACATTGGCTAATCTCCAGTCCTCTGGAACCTTGCCTGTGGTCAAGGAGGATGTGAAGATATCTGCTAATGCCCCAGCTATTTCTTCCCTTGCCTCTCGCAGCAACCTGCGATAGATCTCTTCTGGCCCTGGGGACTTGTCTACCTTAATGCAATTTAGGATACCCAAAACATCCACCCTCAATATATTAACATTCTCTAGAGTATTCACACACTCATCCCTGAGCTCGACATCAGTCATGTTCTTCTCCTCAGTGATTACCGATACAAAGTACTTATTAAGGATCTCTCCCACTTCCTGTGGCTCCATACATAGCTTCCCTCCTTTGTTCTTGAGGGGGCCTACTCTGTCCCTTGCTACCCTCTTTCTTCTAATATATGCATAAAAAGCCTTGGGATTCTCCTTGACCCTGTTTGCTAAAGACATTTCATGGTCCCTTTTAGCCTTCTGAATTCTGTGTTTAAGTTCCTTCCTAATTTCTCTATACTCCTCAAGGGCTTTGTCAGTTTGTAGCTGCCTAGACCTATCATATGTTTCCTTTTTCCTTTTCACTAAGTTTATAATTTCTCTTGTCATCCATGGTTCCTGGATCCTGCCATTTCTATCCTTCAGTTTGGCATGTCCTACACTTTAATCAACTAATATTAGTTCAGCTATAAACAAACCCACTAGAGATCTGCAAGTAAGCAGAATTTACATGCTTCATTGGTGTTACACTTAGATAACGAAAAAATATTATTACAGAGGTTATGTATAATGTTGTAGGATAGGAACTGTCCAGAGGAGGCATGTAAAATTCAGACTGGCATCATCTTCCCAATCTGAAGTTAAAATTGTGAATGAATTCAATTGTTGTACAACGCATAGCCTTTAATATACAGGGAAAATCCAACAGCAGTATACCACAAAAAATCATTGAAGTGAATAATTACTTTTGTGTATATCTTGAAAGGTACTATAAGAGGTTAACAAGGCAGTTAATAAAGCATATTGGATCTTTGGATTTATAAACAAAAGGAATAAATACAAAATACAAAACATTACATCAAACCTATATAAAAAAATTGTTTACCTGGAGAAGTTTCCAATTCTGGGTGCCAATTTGCAAAGGATGTGAATGCTTTGGAGAGTATACATGACATATTTATTAGAATGGTTCCAGGAATAAGGGACATTTATATGGATGGACTCAATAAAGTGGGATTGGTCTCAAAGGAGCAAAGGCAGAAGGAGATTTGATAGAGGCTTTAGAGACAATTGACGGTAAGTTTAAACTGAGGGTCACCACTCCTGAGGTAAGACATGAGGTTGAGAAGGCAGAATCTTCATGGTATCCTCAGTTGGTGCAGGAATTAAACCCATCATGTTGGCATCATGGTGCATCACAAACTGGCCATCCAGCCAATTGAGCTAACCGATTCCAAGCTTCCAAATAAGAATCCGCTATGTAGTTAATGGAGAACAAAATGCTGGGTGATAGGGGAAGAGTGTATAAGTAGTACTAACAGCATGCTTCTTTGAGAGAACAGTTGCAGGCTCGAGAACTGAATGGCCTTTTTCTGCGCTGTTCTATGATTCCATTATCGCAACCTTTCCTGTATTTTATCTTGGAGTGTTTTATATTCATGCTAATGACTTTTTCCGCCACCCTCAGTTTCACAATTTTGTTGTACCCAGCCTCCCTTCCTCCTGTTCTTATGAATAGACCAGTTAATTTCTTTGAGTCTTCAGAGCATCAAAGCATATCCAGAGAGATGCCACTGTTAGGAATTCAGTCTTTGAATTTTGACCTTCCAGAGAATATTAGGGTAAGGCAATGTCCTTGTGGTATTATTGCTGGACTGTTATCCCAGAGACCCAGATAATGTTCTGGGGACATGAGTTCAAATCCCACCATGGCAGATGATGGAATTCAATAAATATCTGGAATTAGGAGTCTAATGATGACTGTGAGTCAATTGTCAGACAAACCCATCTGGTTCACTAATGCCCTTTAGGGAAGGAAACTGCCATCCTTACCTGGACTGGCCTACATGTGACTTCAGACCCACGGCAGTGTGGTTGACTCTTAACTGCCCTCTGAGCAATTAAGGATGGGCAATAAATGCTGCCTAGCCAGCCATGCCCTCATTCTATGAATGAATAAAGGAAAAAAAAAATTTCTTTCAATCTCTTTCCCATGTTTTTCAGCTCGCACTTTCGGAATGTCTTTTTAAATTATGTCCTCTCCAAAAGTGTCCCTGGCATTATATCGCTACTGGAACCATATCAATGTTCCTTCATTGTCACTGGATTAAAATCCTAAAATGCCCAGCAGCACTGAGGTTTACAAGCACCAGATGAACTGCAGCGGTTCAAGAAAGCAGCTCACCACCACCTTCTGAAGGGAAATTACGAATAGGCAACAAATGGTGCCCAGTCAAAGACAAAAACCCTCATAACCAAGATTTTTCACAACGGGCCTCCCCACTAAAGACTTGATAGGCCTGTTGTGTAATATTTGCCTAGATATTTATCATATTATTGTCTTAGAGTTAATATCCAGTGAGGGGTGTTCCTTAATATTGGAGCATGTGTAGTGTTTCTCTGTGTCTGTGATCAGGCAAGCAAGTAATTTTAAGGGAGTTAAGAGATGGCATCAGTGTGACATCATGCCACGTGATATTGCTGTATAAAGGTATAAACTCCAGTTTGAATAGCTACTGCTGTACTTTGTAATCCATCAGGGAAGTCAGTTCGTCAACCAACTTGTGCCCATACTCTACCATTGTCTGTGATACAGTTGTAATATATTTAACTAAAATAAATCAAAGAACTGTGGATGCTGGAAATCCAAAACAAAAACAGAAAGTGCTGGAAAAACTCACCAGGTTTAGCAGCATCTGTAGAGGGAGAAACAGAGTTAATGGTTTGAGTCCAGTTTGTGAGGCCTTTGGGATTTTTTCAGGTTTGAACAATAGAAGCAAACTGAATGGGTGGGACCAGCTCCCACTGAATCAGGATTTTTAGTTTTGTTTTAGCTTTTCAGTAGCAGCAGTTGTGGCTGGGATCTCAACAGGGTTTGGAAGCTGCAGTACATCTCTCCCTGCTACATCCTCTGTCAGCATTTTCTCCTGATGTTTTTCCTCCTGGATGCCTAGGATTGCATGTGAGGTAATATATTTTATTGACTTTGCCTTTGCCAAAGATGTGTTTATGAGATGTTACTGTATGGGAAAAGTTACTGCTTAGCAGTACAATAATCCATTATTCTGTTACATTTTCCAATAAAGTTATGTTATTTCAATTTCTTCTTTCTTTTGAATGTATTTTAACTACAGTGTACGAATAAAGTGTGTTTTGCTTTAAATCTGGTAGTTTGACCAATCAAATTGCATCAGAATGAAATGCCTGGCAATTGCCTTTAAAATAAGAAAAAGGTTGGGCTCTAGGTTATCTTCTTAATATATTTTGAGGGGGGTCTCTCTGGTCCATAACAGTTTGCTGAGGCATATTCTGGTAAGCTAGTTTCTCTCATATTGTCGGTTAGCAATAACTGGGATCAGATCAGATATTTGCCAGGGAAAGAAATGTTGTCAGTGGTTAGAGAAAAGAATTTCCATTAGAGGCCAAAAACAAAGTCTTGGTCTTCGAAAAATAACTTGGGGAAATTGCTGCTGCAGTTCTGGATGCTGCCCAATCAGTTGGAAGCAGTAGAGGTGTTGGGATTGGTATTAATAGAGTAGATTACCATTAGCTTGTAATAGCGAACCTGACATCATGGGGACTGAGCACTCACATCTGCTTCACAATTACGTAGCGACCGAGAGGAATTTTGAAGAAGAATCTGATATGGAACAGTTTCCAACTCAGCTCAATTCTGGGCTGCGCCACCTCCCTGGGACTCCCTGTAAATACCTACAATTGGCTTGCATGCAAGAGTCTTCCATTACAATTCAGGCAATGGAAGAATTTATTAACATACCAATTGTTTATTTAATCATATTTCTGAATGATACGCTCTTATTGCAGGCTAGCTCCACAGCTGCACCTTGAATCCTAACCAGAGCCCAGAGCTTGTCTACACAAGTTAGACATACCCAAATAATTTCCAGCCTGCGACTTGATGGACTGATTGGACTAAACACAGCTGATGTACAACCCCACCCCTGATATCTGATGCCCAATTCCTCCAATACCATGTTTGACTCACCAGTCACCTCTTTCTCTCCCAAACAGCTGAGTCACCTTAACTTTGCTCCCAATATCTCTTACATGCTTAACTGCCAGGCAGATGTGAATCTATCCTAGTGGAAGATAAGATGCAAGCAGCAGGTGTTTGAAAGTTTACCAAGTTTGGACTCTGGTGTGAAGAATATTGGACTGTTTAGTTGCGAGGTAACAGAGCATGGATGAGGGTTTCAGCAGCAGATGAGCTGAGGCTTGGCCAGAGATTGGCAATGCCATTCAAATACAAGTACACAATCTTGCTTTTGGAGTAACTATGTAGTTAAAGCTCACACCAGGGTCAAGCTAATAGAACACCAAAACAGCAGCCTCAGATATTTGCCAGGAAAAGAAATGTTGCCAGTAGTTAGAGAAAAGAATTTCTATTAGAGGCCAAAAACAAAGCCTTGGTCTTCGAAAAATAACTTGAGGAAATTGCTGCTGCAATTCTGGATGATGCCCAATCAGTAGGAAAAGTTGGAAGCAGTAGAGGTGTTGGGATAGGTATTAATAGAGTAGATTACCATTAGTTTATAATAGCGAACCTGACATCATGCTTTTGGATTATCCTGTCAACTGGCAACTTGTAGATGAGAAATAGGAAGAAGGTTCTGAGGAAGGGTCACCGGACCCGAAACATTAACTCTGATTTCTCTTTACAGATGCTGCCAGACCTGTTGAGCTTTTCCAGCAATTTCTGTTTTTGTCGAGAAAAACCCATCTGGTTCATCAATGCCCTTTAGGGATGACATCTGCCATCCTTACCTGGTCTGGCCTACATATGACTCCAGACCCACTGCAATGTGGTTGACTCTCAACTGCCCTTTGGGCAATAAATGCTGGCCTAGCCCATGATGCTCTCATCCTGTGAATGAATAAAAAAAGACAGATCAACAAGGATAAGAAAGTATAATTAACAATTATCACAGCTCATATAAGATGTTAAGGGCTATTTTAATCGAGGGCTGTACATTATTATGTTTGCTGTGTAAACTACCCTAATAGATAAAAAAAAACATTTTTGATAATCTTGATTTCTGTGAACCCTTCCTGAGTGCTGGGAAGATCTATAATGAGTAAAGCGTATTGCTGGCTCTCATAGTCTGGACTGCAACATTGACACCACTACACTTTCCCTAGAGCTGCACAATAGTCGTCCGGGAGATGCAGACTCTAATTTATCCTTTTCCCCTGTGGGGGAGTGGCTAATCTGCATTTGTTCCCTTCCCAACAATCTGAATGAGACTGGGAATCACAAGGGTCATGAATCAGCATCAGTACATCAGCCCCCTGTGTCGATGCGATGCCCTGAGTACTCAGCCTTTATGTACACCATCCCTTTTACTTTCCATTGGAATGTAGAGCAGGACACACAAACGTGGATTGTTCTGGCTGAATTAGTTTTATCCCGACCCATTTGAAGGCCTGTGGGAATCGAGTAGGTTAAAAAAAATGACAAAATGTTTACTAAATCAAGGAAGGCTACTTTAGGAATGTCGCTTCATTGTTCTTCGAACACAGAACAAAACTGAGAGACCAGAATTAGAAATGGGAGTCTGTCATCTCGAGCAATGGCTGGTACATGACACATGAGGATAACTAGAAACAGTCTCGACCTTTGGGGACCGAGCACGCACATCTGCTTCACAATTAAGTAGCGACCGAGAGGAATTTCGAAGACGAATCTGAAATGGAACAGTTTCCAACTCGGCTCGGCCTGAGCAGTTCTGGAGTGCACAATCTCCCTGGGACTCCCTGCTCTTATGTTCTCTATCAGACCCCTTACAAATGCCGGTGGCTGGAAGATTTGAAATTTATGAAGATGACCTGAATCTGACACAGTTTAAGAGGTATTGTACAATGCACCATATTTATGGTCACATTTTCTCCTTTTTGTTTTCAATGCTGCTGAGAAAGGTGGGGCTGATAAAAGCTGGAGGCTCTCTTTACTGCTGACAGTCTACAGTACCTGGAAATGATAACACAGAGAAGATTATATGTAGTTTTGCCCACAGGAGATCCCAGGAATTAACTAGACATCGAAGCTGTCAGACTTCCATTCTACGCCAAGGACACTGACAAAAGATATTTGCAAATGAGCCTTTAAATCCCTTAGCAGTCAATGCATAATGCGTGAAAGAATGTGCCTAAGTACAAAAGGCAATATTCACAGCATATCACAGGGTGATGGATAGGAATTGACACATGAACCTGGGTTTGTTGTTGTTGGACTGAGTGGGCAGCGAACTCCAGCTGAGACCTCCAAGGCCTCTCTCTATAGCCTCGTTTACATTAAAGCTGTACATTTGCATTTGTTGTGAATTTACAGCTGATTACTACCCAGGCCCTTGCATGCAAATAGCTAAATGTTTCAGCCACCTTCGTATCTTTTAAGGGGTGAAGTGAAGGAAAAGGATTCACCGCAGGTCGGAATGCAAAGCAACACAAATAAATGTACAAAATGTAAATTGCATTCAAATCCCAGAAGATCATTAACTGGCATTTGCATTCGGTAAAAATGAATAAATCTTGTTCCATATATAAACATTAACAATAAAGATACATAGACCTGAGAATTTTGGGGTGTGACTCACTCTGAGCTTCTGAAGAATGGTGGTGGATGTGGGGATGCAGAGGTGAAGATGGGAGGGTGCATTATGGATGAATAAAATGCAGTTTCACAGTACAATACTCAGAAAGGTGATAAAATTCAGGAATAATCAAAACAGGCAGTTAATGAACCACTCAGAGATAGTAAGGACTGCCGATGCTGGAGTCAAAGATAACACAGCATGGAGCTGGAGGAACACAGCAGGCCAGGCAGCATCAGAAGAGCAGGAAAGGTGACATTTCAAGTCAGGATCCTTCTTCAGAAATCAGGGAGTGGGAAGGGAGCTGGGAAATAAATAGAGAGAGGAGGGGTGGGGCTGGGGAACGTAGGTGGGATGGTGATAGATGGTAGGGAGTGATGGGGATTGGTCAGTGAGGTGGTAGGAGTAGATAGGTGGGAGAGAAGATGGACAGGTTGTGTCAGGTCAAGGAGGAGGGGATGAGAGGGAGGGTTGGTCATGGGATGAGGCCGGGGGTGGGGAGATTTTGAAACTGGTAAAGTCCACATTGAGACCATTGTGTTGTAGGCGCCCAAGGACCACATCATCCAAGGGAAGGCTTGCTAAGTATCATACACAGGGCAACACATTCCTATTTTGGTTTCAGATAGAAATTAAGAAATAGGAGCAGGACTATACAATTCCGCCCCTCGAGCCTGCCCCACCTTTCTTTAAGGTAATAGTAGATCGTCTTGAGACTTCAACACGCTGATATTTAATAACATCTACCGACATTAAATACTTTCAGTGATCTTGCCACCACTGCTCTCAGAGCTAAAGAATTCCAGATATTCACTGAATTTGCTATCAAACTCCCTCAGAATCTTATACATTTCAATAAGATCACACCCTCATTTTCTTAAACTCTAATGAATGAAGGCCTCATGGTCTGGCTGTTCTTGATAAGTTAACTCCTTCATCCCTGGAATCTTCCTTTGTGATCTCTATTGAACTGTCTTCATTGCCAGCATATCCTTTGCTTAAAGCCACCAGAGTCCCACTCTCACATTCAGGAATGAATGGTGGCACTTATGATCCAAGGATCACCGCACCTCAGGCAAGGTACAGCAGGCAGGATCCTGATGGTAATATGAGCAGGTACAGGAATTGAACCCGTGCTGTTAATATCACTCTGCATTATAAACAACCATCCAGCCAACTGAGCTAACCAGCCACTTGGGAAAGATAAAGGCACCACAGTCCCAGAGGACCACAGGGCTGCCCTCTTGTTCGAGAGGTACAATCAGTGGGGAGTTTAACTGGAAGTTCTAACTCTCAAATTCTATTTACGTATTATCAAATCCAGGAATGACATCATGAAGAAAGAGGTCATTTGGTCCATCATTTCCCTGCCAGTTCTTTGAAAAAGCGATCCAATCAGTCTCATTTCCCCAGCTCTTTCCCACATCCTTTTCTTGTATTTTCCCTCATTGAAATATTTATCCAATTTTTAAAAATAGAAACATAGAAGATAGGAGCAGGAGGAGGCCATTCAGCCCTTCGAGCCTGCTCTGCCATTCATCACGATCATGGCTGATTTTCCAACTCAATAACCTTTCTCCCCATATCCTTTGATCCCATTTGCTCCAAGTGAGACATCTAGCCACCTCTTAAATACATTCAATGTTTTGGCATCAGCTACTTCCTGTGGTAATGAATTCTACAGGCTCACCATTCTTTGGGTGAAGAAATGTCTCCTTAGCCCCATCCTAAATGGTCTACCCCGAATCCTCGAACTGTGACCCCTAGTCCTGGACACACCCACCATCAGGTTCATCCTCCGTGCATCTATCCTGTCGAGCCCTGTTAGAATTTTATCAGTCCCTATGAGTCCCCACCCCCAAAGTATTCCTAGCCCTCATCCCTGTTGATACTGGTCTCCCAACCCCCTCAGGGTCTGATCCTGGAAGAGACCAGACTTACGTACAAGTCTGGTCTCCATTGTTCCTCCCAGTCCTGGTGGCACTTCAGGGACCAGAGAGGTGTTGGCCTGACTGACTGATCAGCAGCTCTTCGCTGCTTCCCAACAGGTTATCTATCATGTAGGAATGAAATGGACAGATAATTCCTCCAAGTAACTACTGGGAAAACTGAAGGCATTTGTTTCAGTCCCCCACTCTGACTTTCCTTATCTACTGTTCCATCCCTCTCCCAAGCAGCTGTTTGAACTAACCCAGTCTTTTTGCATCCCTGGTGTCAAAATCAATCTCACAACGAGCTTTTAACAATATATTCACAGTGTTATATTTCCATCTGCATACATGGCTTGACCTCACTCCTCATTAATGCCATTGTTACTTCTAGACTTGATTATTCCAATTAATTCTTGACTGGTCTGTTATGTCTTACCCTCCATAAAATTGAAATCATTCAAAGTTCTGCTGAACATGTCTTAACTCAATCAAATCCCATTTATCTTTCAGCCTATCCGTTAATGTACATTGGCTCCCATCAAGCAGTGCCTTGATTTTAAAATTCTTAGTCTCTTTTAAGTCCCTTTATGACCTCTCCACATCTTTGTAATCTCCTCCAAAACAATATCCTCCTCGATATTGTTATGATTGAGTCTAAAAGAGTCCACTGTTGCTCTTGTCCTATAACTTCTGGGTCACAACATAAAATACAAAGTGTTTTTCCAGTTGCCAAGATGACAGATTGAATACTTTATCTATATCAAGTATTGAAAAAAAACAGATTAACTTGGATTCCTAACAAACACAATAACTGGTTTGTTATCAAGATAAAACCTAGACAATGAAGATGCAAAAATTGGTTACCATATACAATTAGCAATATAGATATGTAAGTGTTTTTCCCTCTAAATATCCCCAAAACATACACACTTCAGGAAAAGAGGAAAGAAACAGATCTCTCTGCAGAGATTGACTATCTGAAGAAACACATTTTGGCCAATGACTTGTTATCTCTCCCTGATGTTCTGGCATCTATGGTCAAATCTCTGATCAAACACAACTTACTCAGGAAATACAATATTGAGAGCTTTTCTCCAATCGCTTTTACAGATGAACAAATAGGTTTCACCCTGAACTCAGTAAGAGTTTTTCTGGAATTTCTGGAATTCTGGAATGGGTGAGATCAGCTGGGCAGCCCTTCCTCAGAGGCCTATTTGTCCTCCAACTGAAGATCTGAAAGCAAAGCACTCTCCATCCAGTCATGGTTCAAAACAACCCCAGTAGGAATCTCCAGTAAAGCAAACAGTCATGTGATTCCTAGGAAACCTTGTTCAAAAAAGGTCCAACCCTCGGCTTTGCTTTTCTTCTTTCATGTGATGTATAAAATCTCTCTTTGCAAGCTTTCAGTGATTGGACTCTTTAGCTCCTCAAGTGGCCCAACGTCATACCTTATTTCATAAGGTTCATGTGAAATACCTTGAAACAGATTATTACATTCAGGATAAAAACTGAAAGAACTGCGGATGCTGTAAATCAGGAACAAAAACAAAGTCGCTGGAAAAGCTCAGCAGGTCTGGCAGCATCTGTGAAGGAAAAATCAGAGTTAACATTCTCAGCTCAGAACTGAGGAAGGGTCACCGGACCCAAAACATTAACTATTTTTCCTTCACAGATGCTGCCAGACCTGCCGAGATTTTCCAGTTTAACTTCGATGGTTGGGAAGCATCCAGAAACAA
>NC_063336.1:108666504-108677805 GCF_021869965.1 Rhincodon typus
TAGGCCCGAAACGTCAGCCTTCCTGCTCCTCTGATGCTGCTTGGCCTCCCATGTTCATCCAGCTCTACACCCTGTTATCTCAGATTCTCCAGCATCGGCTGTTCCTACTATCTCTGAGTATGGAATCTATGAGGTTTATGATCGAATATCAAGTTAGTGCAAATGACACTGTCCTAAAATCAGTATCTCCATCAGACCATGAAGATGGCATAAAAATGGTACAGTAAGTTTAGCAACATGGAAAACACAGTACCAAACCTAATCACAGTGTGGCCCTATAAAATGGCAAGATAGTGCTCAAATTGAAACGTACATCTTCAATGCAATTCATTTTCCTAACTTTCCATTCAACTAACCAGGAAGGACAGAAGTGAAGGAATCCATGACTGAGAATTTGATTGCACCTCACAATAATGCGAGTCTCTGAAGTGGTTTGATTTCTGGTGCTATTGGTGGTAGCAGTATCACATACCTGCTGTTCATAGTACTCCATCAATGTCCAGCTCTCCGTAATTAATAGGCTTTACTTCCTGTGCAATGTGAAGGTTAATGGTAACGATTGAAACTATTTATATTGTAACAATTTGCACTGATGTCGACAATGTAATTTACGTTCGTTATGCACATTCAATGAGATCAATTATAAAATCCGAAATAGTCTGTGGCCACCTAATTAATAAGAACCTTTTTTTGCAACAATTTTAGACCATCAAGGAATTAAAAAGGAATTGATTGCAAATGAATGAAAGAATTACTTTCCAAATATGACATCTGATAAATAAAAAACCTTCTTTCTGAATAGAAATAACTAAATCACATGTATTGTGGATAACAATGAAAACAATATATTCAATTTTCATCCACATTTGGATTTTAAGTTATATTATACTCACAAAACAGTGTTTAAAACTCCTTTGAATTGCCTTTAATGTCACGCTTATCCATAATAACTCTCACTGGAATAGCAATTCAAGAGTTTAATGGATAGATGATAGCTAGCTATCAATGCCTAGATCAAGTCTTCAGAATCAAACATCCAGGTGACAAATAAGCCTCGAAATAAATTAGTTGGATGGACAAACTATTTTCTCAGACCATTTCCCATCCTCCATTGTAAGAGATTGGATCACCACTTTTGAATTGACCACTCCTGTTTGTTTAGGTGATGGCTCAGTCCTGTCCATTTCATAAATCCTCAAAAATCCTAAAGGAACGTCATTTATGGTTAGAACGTTAATGGGGAGGACAAGACTTGACAGTTACTTTGTGCAAGAACTGGTTGAGCATTGCTGTATAATATATATAGAGTCCATATATTGACTTCAGAAAACAGAAAGCTTCCGATAATGTCAACTTGCACTTTAGTATCATCCCTCTACACAATGACGTTTGTCTGGAACTTTATTGAAATATCTATGAGCTGAAAACGATTAGTAGGAGATAGTCACAGAGTCATAAAACATGGAAACAGGCCCTTCGGCCCAACAAGTCCACACCAACCCTCAGTGCATCCCACCCAGACCCATCCCCCTATAACCCATCCCTGAACACTACGGGCAATTTAGCATGGCCAATCCACCTAACCTGCACATCTTTGGACTGTGGGAGGAAACCGGAGCAAACCCACGCAGACAAGGGGAGAATGTGCAAACTCCACACAGACAGACACCCGAGGCTGGAATCAAACCTGGTGCTGTGAGGCAGTGTTAACCACTGTGCCACCGTGCCGCCTTACTCAGTCCAACTCGTCCATGCTAACCAAGTTTCGCAAAATGAACTGGTCCTACTTGCCTGAATTTGGCCCATATCCCTCTAAACCTTTCCTATTCATGCATCTGCCCAAATGTCTTTTAAATGCATCTACCACATCCTCTGGCTGTTTATTCCATATATGAACCAACCTCTGTGAGAAAAACTTGTCCCTCAAGTCTCTTTTAAATCTTTCTCTTCTCACCTTAAAAATATAACCTCTAGTTTTAAACACCCCTACATTAGGGAAGAAACTTTTGCTATTCACCTTATCTATGCCCCTCAATTTTTTAGTGGTCTCCTTTAGAAAGTAAAATGTTACAGCAATACCAATATACCATTTATAATCAATATTTGGTCTAACAGATATGTTTCTTTTACTTTCTATAAAACCTATCCCTTCCGGAGGGGGAGGGGAGCCCAGATACAAATAGATGGATGGGGGTGGGGCTAGGGTAAGTCAGTTTGGGAGAACCTTTCCTGGAGGCCCTGGAGGTGCTGCAGATAACTGTCGTCACGGTTGGTTCCAAATTGTGGTGTGGGAGAACCTTTTCTGGAGGCCATGAAGGTGCTGGTCTCCACTTAGTTGTGCCATGTGTTGAGCTGCCAAACCAAGGACTCTTAAATGGACCAGTGGAAGCCAGTCAAAAAATGGATAACAATGTTACTAAAAGGATTCCAGATTCAAAAATGTAATATATACCTGTATGTCAATTGGGCCCAAGTTGGATTAAGATATAATGTTCCTGTTTGAGTCAGACAGTGCTTCAATCACCTTAAGAAGAAGTAAACAAAGTGAAATAATAAAAATTAGAACAAAAATTGAATGTTATTGAGGAACATAACATTTTATTTCTAGTGGGATATTTATTGAATTTTCTTTATGTAACAGAAATCAAAAGTAGAGATTTTATTATCCTTCGATGTATACTCAAATTGTTCAGATAAAATTCACGTATTTGATATTTAAAAATAAACATAGAAATGGTATTAAATAGTGCACAAAGCAATTTTAACGAAGTACATTGTCTATTGGGAAATTATAAAGAAATTACATTTGCTGATTAAGGAAAATATGAATGGACTAAAGAACATTGTCACTATCTATATCATTCTTCCATCACCCAAAGTGAGCCACATCGTAAACAGAAATGACTGAATAAGAACCAATGTTTCATTTGGTTATTTCATTCAATCTTAACATCCTTGGATGAGTTAACTTTTCACTTTAACACAAGAATGTAGCATCTATGAATATCTACATTTTGTCTCTCTGTGGGGTCTGGATATTAGGTTTCTTACATACTGTAATCAGATTTTTGGAATTATAATCAGAAATCCAAACCCATGCTTTGTATTAGAACTTTGCTCTTGACAGTGCAAAATATAGGAATAAATATATGGGTGGAAATTGGATATGACTGGTTTTTGGATGTATAACCAATGGTACGTGGTACTTATTAGTGTGATCTTGAATTGGAAAAACTTGAGGGCAGCTGAAAAATTTAACCTCAGGCTTTTGGTAAACATTATTTATTGAACTTCTAGTGGTCCTAAGTTATGCCTTGTGTTGGTGGAAGTAACAATGAGGGATTGGGAATCAGGAGTATCATGGACCTGAATTCAGCACTGCTGCTTCACCTGGTTCCATGAAAATATTGAAGTAAACAGGTACATTTTGGTGGCTATCTCTGTTGAATCATCAGGACTATTGAAGAATCCTGAGCCAGCATTAGTCATTGAAATCAAATTCAGAAGAGGGTGCACTGTTAGGTGGGGTGGGTGGGGGGTGTGGGGGGGGTGGTGCGATGATTGTTCCACTTACAAAGGGAGAAGACCGACCATCTGTTTTAAGTAGATGACATGGACAGACTATTATCAGGCTGAACATCTTTCAGGTGCCCTTGGGCACAAGATGCTGGTCCTCAGAATCTCGTGATTGAGGCTCAATTTCTATCATACAGATAGCTCATCAGACTTTGGATAGAAAATAGTATTTTTTTTAATTATCAAAAGCAGATTCACTTTCAAGTAGATGATACTTCCGCAAAAGTAATTTAAAATAGCCTGAGGCTGTTCTGTTGTAGCGTTGGTAGACAGGGAATGTAAGACTGATGTGAACTAGTTTACAAATTCCTAACGTTCACAAAAATGCAAAACATATAATTTCCAGAGTTTAGAACCCGGACTGATAAGCCTTTACTTCACCATACAGTGCAACTAAAATAAACTGGATGCTGTCTTTGAGAAAATGCATGGAATTTCATTATGTTTAAATGTCAATGGGAATGTTTGACGGATGCATCTTGCTGAATACCTAACAGATAAAGTGATCGAGTGTGCTAGAAAAGAGATATAAATTTGAATGCGCAAGAAATTGGCTAAGCCAAGGTATGAAGGAGAAAGATAGGTTGAAATTTTAGGATCAGTTTTATGATACAATGATACTGGCAGAATGCTTTGTTAAGGATCTGTACAGGAAATGACAGAGTGTTCTGCTCAATTTTCAGTGCCTGTGAATGGATCATTGTGTGAATTCTACCTGTTCTTTACTGATTGTTATTGCTGACAAGTGAGGCTCCTCATCAGAATGCATTTATAAAAATTGATTATTTTTGGATACAACCCTATTATGTATCAGCACTCCGTGAGGGTCCAAATAATTTCTATTCCTTAACATCTGTTCCTTCCTCCCCATTTTGTACACTAGATTTACAAAGTACACAATACTGTCAGTGCTGTAGAGAACACTTTAATAGGTTGATTCATTTGAAAGATTGCTGCATGTTTATTGATGACATCAGAATGATAAGGAATTGTGATTGTATTTCAAGGCACACTTGATTGCAGCAGTCCCTCACTCCAGAAGGATCAGCACAGTTTAGGTCCTCAAGGCCCATGTTAGAAATAACTTTCTAACCCAGGGATGTCAGTGTTATTATTTAGCTGCTAAAATCCAAGGTCTAAGAGGGATTTTAAATTAATTTCCAGATTGATCCATTTTACTACATGGAATGTTAACCCGTCATGTTAACTAGATGCACTGCAGAAATTCACCAAAGATCCTCAGACAGCACCTTCCAAACCCACGACCACTTCCATCTCTAGAAGGACAAGGGCATCAGATATATGGGAACACCACCACCTCCAAGTTCCCCTCCAAGTCACTCACGATCCTGACTTGGAAATATATCGTTGTTCCTTCACTGTCACTGGGTCAAAATCCTGGAATTCCCTCCCTAATAGCATTGTGGGTCAATCCACAGCAGGAGGAATGCAGCGGTTCAAGAAGGCAGCTCACCATCGCCTTCTCAAGGGCAACTCGGGACAGGCAATAAATGCTGACCAGACAGTGACACCCACATCCCACAAATGATTTTAAAAAATGAATCTGGAGAATTTGTTTTTGAGATTCCATTTGTACAGCACTTCAATAACTTTTGAGAAAAATGAGATTCAGATCATTGCCACCTCTTCCAGAATGTTGTGTCCAGTTCTGATCATCCTGGTATTGGAAGGATATTATTGAGCTGGAGAGAGTTCAGAAAAGATTTACCAGGATGTTGCTGGAATTGGAGGGTTAGAGTTATGAGGAGAGCTTGGATAGGCTGGGACCTTCTTCCATTGGAGTGTAGGAGGTTGAATGGTGACCTTATAGAAGTTTATAAACTCATGAGGAGTATAGATAAGGTGAATGGCAGTTGCCTTTTCCCAAGGGTGGGGGATTTCATGACTAGAGGGCATATTTTTGAGGTGAGAGGAGAAAGATTTAAAAGAGACATGATGGGCAACTTTTTTGCACAGACAGTGTTTAGTGTGTGGAATGAACTTGCAGAGGAAGTTGAGGATGAGGGTACAATTACAACATTGAAAAGACAATTGGATAAGTACATGAATAAGAAATGTTTGGAGGGATTTGGGCCAAGCTCTGGCAACTAGGACTGGTTTAGTTTGGGATTATGGCTGGCATGGACTGGTTGGACAGAAGGGCCTGTTTCCATGCTATGTGACTCTGTCACTCCATGACTCTCTAATCATATTTTTATTTGTGGCTCCATCAATAGATATGAATGAAATTCTAACATATGAAGATTGAACAGAAGTCACATTTACATTTGTGACCGCAGCCAATAAAATGTTGGCTGAACCACAAAATATATTTACATTATTCAGAATTAAACACCGCCTCTTATTCAAACCTATAATTTCCCTTGACTCTCTTAGTCTTCTATTTCCCTTATATAAGTTTTCAAAGCGTGCCATGGCCCATCACCTATGATTTTCCATAATTAGGAAAGGAAATTATAAATTATTTTTCTTCTTACAATCATAGAACTATACAGTACAGAAGCAGCCTTTCAGCCCATTGACTCAGCAATGAAAAAATTACTCTAAATCCAAACCAGTTCCACTTTCCAGCACATGGTCCAATATCTTGAATGTTATGACATTTTAAGTGCTCATCCAAGTACTCTTTTAAAGTTTGTGAGGTTTCTTGCCTCAAATCGCTTCCCAGGCAGTGCATTCCAGATTTCCACTGCCCTCTGGGCGAAAATATTTTTCCTCAAATCCCTTCTAAACCTCCTGCCTTTCACTTAAAAAATTATGTCCCCTTTTTATTAACCCTTCAAATACAGGAAACAGCTGCATTCTATCCATGCCCCTCATAATCTTTTATCCTTCATGGAATCTTAGAATTCCTACAGTGTGGAAAGTGTGTATTGAGTCCAAACTGACCCTCTGAAGAGCCTCCCACCCAGACCCCCATTCTTTTTTAAAACCATGGTCAATCCACTTCACCTGCACACTGCAGACAATTTAGCATGGCCAATCCACCTAACATGCACATCTTTGGACTGTTGGAGGAAAGTAGAGCACCCACAGGAAACCCCACACAGACAATGTACAAACTCCACAGAGACAGTTAACTAAGGCTGGAATTGAACCTGGGTACCTGTCACTGTGAGGTAGCAGTGCTAACCACTGAGCCACTGTCTCACCCTCACTATGATTACTTCCTTACTATGCCAATGAGTGTCATCACTCAGGGCTTTCTGTGGTGTCTGAACTGCAGTAATAAACAATACGAGATTTGAAGATAATTTCTATTCATTAAAATCACAATAGTCGGAGAGGAGTCTATCTTTTTTATGCAAAGTAGGTGTATAACCGTGATGGACTGGAGCTGCTTAAGACTATATCACTCCACAGTAAGCTTTAAGCCAATGAATCTGGCAGCTTGCCAACTTCCTGCCTTTTCAAAGCAGGTAGATGTCAGTTAGTCAGAAACAATGAAGCACAGTTTTGGCATTAAATGCCTTTCTCATTCGTTGGTTCCGCTGTGGTAATTATGTCATATTCTAAAGCTTCTTTGTCTTAAATGTGTAATTAAGTAAAACTTTAGCAGTAGGTTAAAAGGCATTCGTCAGAACTCTTAGTTACTTTTAAAATGAGGTATTTGTTCCTCACCTGAGAAAATGTTTTGAATGAGATGATTGGCTATTCAGTTAATTTTCAAGGGCAAAGGAGTTAAAACCAATCTTTCCAATCTCGGGGTTATATATTAACAGACTGAAACTGCACATTACATTTCCCAGTCTTCACCTCTGCCCCCACTTGATGGACCAACAGATTGCCATGTAGCGCGAAGTTAATAGAATAATTAACCCTCAATTGAGAAAATTATAGCTGTGCTATTATTCAATAATGAAATGGACTAATTGGATTCCTCGACACTTTGATTCAGATACCCATGTTCAGGTGGGTCACTGACACAGTGAGCTGGATAATAATTTTGAAAGTGCTCACTACCATAATGAAAAGCAGTAGACCTTCAGTGTGAAAAGCAGTGCATTACTTAATGATGAGAATGGCACAATTAGTGATGCGATGGTGCATTCCAGCTCATTTCACACTATTGAACTCTATGTTTGCATCAAAAGGGAAAAAGTCAATTAAAACATGTTTTCACGAATATGGCTCCTCCGAAAGTGCTCATGCTTCAGACTAGTAACGATAGAGTCATAGGGTCATAGAGATGTACAGCACGGAAACAGACCCTTTAGTCCAACTTGTCCATGCCGACCAGATATGCTAGATTAATCTAGCCCCATTTGCCAGCATTTGGCCCATATCCCTCTAAACCTTTCCTATTCATATACCTATCCAGACAACTGAGTCATTATGATATCCAGTAATGTAAAATATCTATGTAATTTTATTTAACAATTTTCCTGATCATTTCCAAAACATTGAACATTCTCTCCATCTATCTTTAATCATGGGAAATTCTGTGGTCTAACAATGTAGACTAGCCCAAGTCATGTCTGTCTGTTAACAAAGCTGGGGATTCCTCCCGTCCTCATTTAAAATACCATGCAAACAAATTAGAATTAAGGATAGAAACTGAACTATATAGGATTTCTGCACTGGCAGGATGGCTGAATGAAAAGTTGGGAAACCAACCACTGTTGCATATTAAATGCCACTGTAACTTTTAATGTAGTTGAAAAACCTGTGTGGGTTTCAGATTAATATTATCCTGCATGAGGCAGAGTAAAGTCATAGCGTACTGTTATTATTCAGTTATATAATAGAATGAAGCACATGTGCTCCAGGCTGTAAAGCAAAATACTCAGCAGGCCAATAAAAGTGAAATGTAGCCTGACATGTTTTAGTGAGTAGGGAAGGTAACTGGGGATAGCAAGGAGTGTGAAGCAGAAACCAGTCTGGAAAAGTTCTGAATGAGGCCACCATGGCTGTGTATGATCTGCTGTGCTTAGTGACTTCAAGGACCTTTCTTCAAAGTGTTCTGATGTATTTGAAAGTTCGCAGCATTCAGGATCGCTTGATTTCGCTTTTGTCTGCAGTCATCAGACGAGAGTGACATCTTGAAAGCCTCAGAAGATTAAATAGCAAAACTCAGTCGGAAGCTAAAAAGAAAGGGCCAGGTCGGCCATTAAGGAGCAGGTCCTTTCTTGTCTGTGAAAGAGCTTTCAAGGAGCACTATTGGAAGCAGAAGGCCTGATAAAGAATACAATGAGGGGGAGAAAAGGAGAACTCAGAGTGGAACCAGAGGGAGGGGGCTCTGTGAATGAGGGATTAGTGCAGCTTCACAGCAAAGAATGGGGAATCCTAGTTGAGATGAAAATGAGGTATTACTGTTTGGGAGAATTTGGTTCATTGAGCAGTAACAATATATGTTGGAGCAGACAGGGGAGACTTGACATTGCACACCACTAAGCTATGTTGACCCTCAGCATAGGCCATATTAAAACTGTTTTATTTAAGGTCTTTAGGATATTTACATTAAAATATCTAATTGAATTGTTTGAATATTGTTTTGCAACGTGACAGTTCATTCCACCACGCACATTCACAATTAAAACATTGCTCACTTCAGATTTTCTCCATAACTCATCTAAAGAGGAACCTACATATAAACATATAAATGGCATCTATTGCATTTACTCAAAATTGAGCTGTGTAAATGCAGAAGCGTCTCCCAGTTAGTTAGAAGCAATGTGTGAAGAATCCCATTTTGTGAAACAATCTTGTTACAGCTAGTATCATCAATTCTTTTGTTTTAATACAAACAGAAAGTATCTGCTGAGTGGATCGGAAGATTTTATGCTGAAGCTCTTCCATACAGTAAACATGATGTCACTGGGCTGTGTAGATCCATGTTTACCTTACTTCCTGCAGGAATAAGAAGGACATATTTGGATAAATCACTCTACCTCGCTGTCGTATACATTCTAAGCCAAGACATGAGCTATTAGGAGATTAATGCTGTTTGCAAAATGCAACAAGAGAAGAGTTAATGAGTGTGGATAAATATTTACAATTATAGTTCAACCAAATTTGGGACATGTGGAACCCTTTCCTCAGGAGATTAAATGGGACAGAGGAGATTGTAAATAGCCTGTGGAAAGTGCAGATTCAATGACAAAATAGCTATTCCTTTTCCAATCTTTCTTCTGACACCTGGCAGAAATCTGGGAGCATCCTGTCTACCTTTAGCCAAGTGAATGGAATATTACAAATGCCACATTTGCCAGATTTATGGCCATAATCTCTCCCACTGATCCAGTGAACTCTGGTATACCAATATGTCTAAACTCCTTACTATTTTGTTACCAATTCTACTATGAACATCATTGAATTGTTGGCCCACATATTTATAGAGATCTAGGGAACTCCATGGAAGAAAACATTCTGGGTTTTCTGGCAGGCAGTTCAGAGATACAGTATGCACTCAACACTTCCGGCCCTGTAACTTTTCTTTTATTCTTTCATATGCAGTGAGCATTACTGGCCAAGCCAACATTTGCCCATCTCTAATTGCCTGCGAGACAATGATGTTGAACTGCCTTCTTGAACAGCTGCCGTGTTACCTGATGCAGATTCACAAGTGCTGGCACAAAAAGAGTTCCAGGAGTTTGATCAAAGTCAGGATGTTGCGTGACTTCGAGCAGAACATGTAGGTAGTGGGTTTCCCATGTGTTTGTTTCCCATATCCTTCCAGGTGTTTGCAGTTGTGGGTTTGGAAAGTGATTGCTGTGGCTCATCTTGTATATGGTACACATAATTGGCACTCTGCATTAATATTGGAGTTTAAGATAGTGGATAGGGTGCCAATAAAGCAGGCTTCTTTGTCCTGAATGATGTTGAAGCTGCTTTTATCCACATACATGCAGGATAATGCATCACACTGAAAACAAAAAATGTTGGAGATCTCAGTGGGCCAGGCAGCATCCATCGAGAGGGAGCAAGCTACTGTTTTGAGTCTAGATCACTTTTCATCAGAGCTATGTTTTTACCATATATCCTGACCTTCCCCGCTCTGAGGCTGAGTGTACTGTTCTCAGCAAAGGACATAGCTTCATATCCTATGCACCCACCTTAATGAATTTTGGGCTCACCCAGCTCTGATGAAGAGTCATCTAAGCTCAAAACATTAGCTTGCCCTCTCTCCATGTCCATCGCCTGACCCACTGTGATTTCCAGCATTTTTTGTTTTCAGTACAGATTCCAGCATCTACAATAATTTGCTCTTCCGGTATTCCATCATAGCCCTGACTTGTGCCTTGTAGGCGGTGGAGCAACTTTGGTGAGGCAGGAGGTGATAATTTGCTGCAGCATTACTAGTCTTTGGCCTGCTGTTATGGTAATATGGATGATGCAGTTAATTATCAGATCAATAGTAACACTCAGGTTGTGGGGATTCAGTGATAGTTAATCCAGGGAGATGACTAGAATCTCTCTTGTTGGACATGATCATCAACTGGCATTTGTGTGGCTCAAATATGACTGTATATTACTTAATAATTCTGAGAGAGCTTAAAAACCATGGTGGGCATTTATTTGAATCAGAGATAGTAGGAACTGCAGATGCTGGAGAATCCGAGACAACAAGGTGCAGGGCTGGATGAACACAGCAGGCCAAGCAGCATCATAGGAGCAGAGAGGCTGACGTTTCGGGCCTAGACCCTTCATCAGAAAAGGTCTAGGCCCGAAACGTCAGCCTCTCTGCTCCTATGATGCTGCTTG
>NC_063336.1:108677905-108685510 GCF_021869965.1 Rhincodon typus
GGTCTAGGCCCGAAACGTCAGCCTCTCTGCTCCTATGATGCTGCTTGGCCTGCTGTGTTCATCCAGCCCTGCACCTTGTTGTCTGGGCATTTATTTGCACCAGTTCTGATATTGTGTTTGTTTGTTAAAATGATTCTCCTTTTTGCTCTTGTGGTAACCATATCTATGGTTGGCACAAAGGAGCAATGTTAACTGGGAAACATATCTCATTTTTAAAAGAAATTATTTATTTGACACCAGGATTCTCACCAGGCCCCAAAAGTCTGGTATTCTCACACCATAACCATAACAGAAAGCCAATAGAAAGTCCAGAAATTAAGTTGGCTCCTGTAAGGGGTGAGAATCAGTTATTGACCTTTCCTTATTAACTCTCTTAGCAGAACCTGTGGCTGTAATAAGAATAGCAACGAATGGAGGATCAGTAACACCCCAATGGGAGGGAAACTCTGGTTTTAGAATTTGCACCCTCAAACCACAAAGGCCTGGCAGTTGTTTCATGGAGACATAGATATGGAATGTAGATATGGATATGGAAATAAAATCTATCTGGATGTTCACATGAAAGGCTGAACCCTTGCCTATGTCCTAAATGCTTTTTTAAAAAATTAAATGTAATGGACTTTCAAGTGGACTTTCAGGGGCAAATTCATCATAGAATCTCTACAACGGACCAGAAACTAAGCAGGCCATTCAGTCTATCAAATCCACACCATCCCTCTGAAGGGCATCCCACTCTGACCCAGCCCCCTACTCTATTCCTGTAACCCTGCATTTCTCATGGCTAATCCACATAGCCTGCCCACTGTGCGCAATTTAGCATAACCAATCCACCCAAACCTGCACATCTGTGGACCGTGGGAATGAAACTGGAACACCCAGAGGGACCCCACATAGACAGTCGCCCGATGGTGGAATTGAGCTTGGGTCCCTGGCCCTCTGAAGCAGCAGTGCTGACCACTGTGCTACACCAAAATGCAACGTGTAGACTGGCCAAATCTGGGAATCTCCCCTGGACTATAGCAATTTTGATGAGGTCTACAATAGGGCATCTTAGCAGATGCACTTACGCTGAAATGTATCCAATTGGGAGTTTTCAGAGTAGTTCCTCATCATTCATGATATCACAGCTAACTCGGTCTTTGCTATAACTGCTCCATTCTAGGACACACAACAGGGTTAACTTTACATCTGACTTACCATCTGTGTGGGAAAGTGCCTTACTTCAGCCCTGGTTTATCCCTGCAGGAAAACATCTGTGAATCAAGGAGTTCATTAAGAAGATAGGTCAAACCTGTATCCTATTACTTTGCTTTTGTTCCTAGATGTAAATGATTTCATGCAGGAGATACGTGTGGTTAATTTCACACAAAGCACTGGCAGTCGGGGCAAGTTTTGAACAGTGTCTTGCTTCTGACAGTCAACCTTATTTGACAAGGTGAATTGCAGTCCTCTGACACACAGGATGCTTCAAGACAACTTGCTGACTGCAACTAAAAGGAGAAACTATTTTAAGATGAATACTTTGTCTGTGTTTTGACCAGGGCAGGAAGGAGGAGGGAGCAGAGATTATCACTGTTAGAAAGCTGCTGTTTCTGATTCATATATATTTTTAATGTAAAAATCATGGCATGTGTAGGCAGAACACAAAGAGAAGTTCAGTCTGGCATGATTCAAACTGTAGTGGGAACATATTGATACACTGGCTTGTGAAGCTTAACATCGTTCAACATTCCGTCTTTTCTTTTGCCCTTAAGACAAGCTCTGGAAAACCTTGGGATAATTTTTGTCACAACTTATTGACCTGACAAATTCCTCTGTGTTCCTCACAGCGCAATTAGTGGCCATTCCAACGGAATTCCTGTAGGAAATTCACCCCAAAGCATTAGGTAATTTAAAGGGTTTTCTTCTTTGTCTGTCAACATTGGATAATGCAGTCCTGGATCCCGGCAGAACAAAAAAATGTAAAGAAGGTTTGGTGCACGAGGAATGTTAAGCTGCACAGAGGTTGTGAGCTTTGTTTTTGGGGCTCTCATTCTGGAGGAGGTGAGGATAGATTATAATTGCACCATGAGTCTTGAACAGAGAACCCCTGTAGGTAGAGTGGGCCTTTCAATCTTCTGATCAACGGACCTGAAACAAGAATGCAGAAGCTGCTTTCCCACGTTCTTTTGACAGTTCGGTCCTGAAGATAGCGTCCTTTCAGATCTCACTTGCACTTCTTTTGTGTTGTTAGAAAAATGAATAATTTGTCCTCCTCTTTTGATATGCAGTCAGATTTCATCTACTAAAAGAGACCAGTCTCTTGTGTATTCAATTTTCAGGCTTCCTATCTTGATAAAATGATTCTCTTTCAGGAAGGGGCATTTTTTAACCACTGACATTTACTGTTGAATCACAGCATAACAGCCAGACCCAATCAGCTCATCTGACACCACAATTATTTCAAAACAAGGGTGTCAATGCACCATATAATCAGAATTTACCCCATCTTACTAGAGAGTTCAACCATAGCCCTCAGATTTTCATATTTTTCACAGTGATATTTCGCATTGTTATGGTGGTGACGTTTCTTTACTTCAAAGTAGTCTGATCTGATTAAAATAACCTGCAATGTTCCCATTAATTCCCAGGAATGTGACACTGTTAATTATGCCCACTTTGCGATATCTGTTTTGATCTTAAAGGCAAAATTAAGTTTTCCTTGTTTTTGTTTGATAGACTCAAGCTCAACTTGTATCAAAACGGTGACATGGTAACATTCCATTCAGCCTAACCACTCCCACATGCTTACCTGCTGCATGAGAAATATTCCCATCCTGTCCTATTCCGATGTCGCTTTACGCCCCTTTCCTCCATCCATCTAATTTGTTAAACACTGCTATTATCTGCATTTCACTATTCTGTTAAGGCAAACTTCTGCTAAATAATTCTCACCTACTCAGGCGTCACATAAGGCCCCGGAACCTATTGGATAGCTTGATGCCTCATACAGTTGAAATGCATCTTGCACAATCTTCAAAGTTGAATATTCACTGCTCACGTTCAGCAGTGAGGCATGAGCATGAATAGTTAGAATGGGAGAGAAACTTGCTGAAAAGTCTGTCACTAAGCACTAAAGCCTTCAAGACAAAATTGAAAATGCTATTCTTTATACTAAAAGAGATGAATAACTCATGATCATAGAATCCCCACAGTGCGGAAGCAGGCCATTCAGACTATCAAATTCATACTACCCCTCCGAATGGCATCCCACCCAGACCTGCTCCATACGCTATCCTTCTAACCCTGCCTTGTCCATGGCTAATCCACCTAACCTTCACATCCCTGGACACTATGAGTAATTTAGCATAGCCAATCCACCTAACCTGCATATCTTTGGACTAGGGGAGGAAACCAGAGAACCCAGAGGAAACCCACGCAGACAGGCGGAGATTGTACAAATTCCACACAAACAGTCAGACAAGGGTGGAATCAAACCTGGGTCCCTGGTGCTGTGAGGCAGCAATGCTAATCACTGAGCCACCATGCCACCCCATCAAAGTCACACTGCTGTAGCACAGAGGATGAGAGGCAAGTCTGAGCCAACCTGTCTGCACAGAACAAAGTTTCAGACATCAAACTCAAGTTGTTAGGGAGGGAGAGTCATCACCCTTGCACAGGAAACTTACCAGGAAGGACAGTTAGAGATCTTGAGCCTATTCAAGACTCTGCCGTCATACACCTTTTTGCAGTGGATCATAAAATAGTACAGTCAAAGCACAGGGATCAGTTTGCCTTTTTGACTGACTCGCATCAAGTGAAGAATGATGTAAAGCTGGAGGGTCAGGTTGGGGGCTAGCGGATGTTATGCCTCAAAATTAAGATCAAAAGATTCCTTGATTAAGCCACAGTCTGTCCTGTGCAAATTAACTCAGCAAAAGTTGAAGTTAGTGTTCTCCAGTTACTCTTCAGTTCCTTGAGTGCAGTTTTGGTCTACCTGTCTGAGGAAGGATGTTCTGGCTATACAGGGAATGCAGCCAAGATTTATCAGACTGATTCCTGGGTTGGCAGGACTGATGTACAAAGAGAGATTGAATTGGTTTAGAACTATAGTGGGGGGAGTCTCATAGAAACCTTTAAAATTCTTACAGAACTAGCCAGATGTTCCGGATGACCGAGGAGCCGCAATCTGAGGCAGGTGGTACACCATCTAGGATTAAGACAAGGAGAAATTTCTTCATTTAGAGGCATGAAGCTGATGGAATTTGCTGCCAGAGAAAGCTATTGAGGCCAACACCTAGAATGCTTTCAAGAAGGAGTTCAATATAATTCAATGGCGTCAACATCATCAGCTTCATTGAAACCTGAATCAGCCATATAAAAATTGTGGTTATAAAACAGTATGTCAGAGGCTGAAAAAACCATGGATAAAAATCTCAGCTTCCAATTCCTCAGCACCTACAAAGACATGTCAGGAGTAGGCTAGAATACTGTCCACTTGTTGGATGAGTGCAACTCCAAAATCATTGGGGTATTATGATTGAAAAGAGAGGAGTTATCTATGTCCCACTACTTGATGGGTAACAATATAAATTTAATTGTTTTACTCAGTTCCCAAAATAGCTTTCAATTTAGAATTGAAAAGATCGATCAACCAGATCTCTTTAAGAAATACCAAGCTCTTGATTACAAATGAATTCAACAAAGATGCGAAATTAGTTGACACACCAAGTTTGTAATGTGAAAGTATACCTATCTCTCCTTCTTTGTCTTTCTCTCTGGGCATTTTTTTCTTTTGTTCTTTCTATCTCTATCCTTCTGTTTCTCTCCACAGGACCTTTCTATGTTCCTCGCTCTGTTTCTCTCTGGGATTTTCTCTCTCTCTCTGTCTGTGCTTCTTTCTCTCTTGCTAAGCTCACTCGCGCTCTTTCTGCCCCCTCTGTGCAATGAACTGCCAGAGGAAGGTACAGTTACAACATTTAAAAGACATTTGGACAGGTACATGAATAGGAAAGGTTTAGAAGGATATTGGCCAAATGCAGCCAAGTCGGACTAATTTAGTTTGGGAAACTTGATCGGCTTGGACAAGTTGGACCAAAGGATCTGTTTCCGTCCTGGATGATTCTATGCACACACACAAACACACATACACAGACACAGACACACACGCACATACACACGCACGCATACACACACAAACACACAGACATGCACACACACACTCACACACACACGCATGTACACACGCACGCATACACACACAAACACACAGATACACACACAAACACACAGACACACACATGCATGCGCACACACACACACACAAACACACACACATGCACACACACACTCACACACACACACGCACACGCACACGCACATACACACACGCACGTACACACGCACACATACACACACAAACACACACACACGCACGCACACAAGCATGCACACACACGCATACACACACAAATGCACAAACACACACATGTGCGCGCACGCACACACACGTATGCACACACATATTCACACGCATGCATGCACACGAGTGCGCACGCACGCGCACACATACACACACACACACAAACTCTAAGTTAAGGGGGAGAAAAGGATTTCTTTCTGCAGTGTTTCACTTTGAAAAGAATCTTTAGTCTACTTATTGTTAGTTCTTGAATGAGGAAAGAATAACGAGTAGAATTTTCAGGAAACAGGCAGGTCAATAGACGGGAGTCTCTGGGATCTTGGCAGGTGTAGCTTGCTCAGCAAACACATTATGAACTTTCAACAGGGGTGTTTCAGAAAGGAAAAATTTTTTGTACAGCTTGTTTCCTTGGCAGTCAGAGCTGTCTAATTTTTTAAGAAAAGGATATTAAATTCAAACTGTTCCTTTCTAAGTCGCGATCTGCTTGTTGCAAGATCCCACCAAAGTACCCAGTTGATCTTTGGACAGAGCCTGAACCAAAGACAGTCAAGGCCACAGAGACTTTGATGACCATTGACAGGACATTACAATCAATGCTATGAGATGTGAGGTCTTCAGAAATAAGAGTAAAGATCTTTGATATCATTGAGCTGGACGTCCATAGTTTCCTTTGGCATAGGTACTCACTCATCTTCAGATAACTCCATCTTCATCAGTAAATCCAATGCTGAGGATATCAACTCTGTTTCCTCGAAATCCTTATTCCTTATCTATGCCCTTATAATAGCCAGGGCTCTGCCTTTTTTGATGAGGGACTTGTTCGTCTCATTGTTGTGCCCATTGCTGGATGCTGCCTTTCTTGTGATTAGGCATTTTGCATTGCCAGCCTTGTCCTCTGCCCTTATTGCCTCTGTGATGCCAGGTGGATAATGAGTTATGCACTCCCATGTGCATAGTGCCCACGTCTCATACCACGTGGGCTGCTGCACTGGTTTGTCAATGGCTGAGCCCCTGTTTTTGTGATAATAATTTCCTGATGTGTAAATGACTGGTTGGGCTCCTAGAGTGCAGCTATCTCCCTTCACCTGGTCTATCCCGGACAGCTTGCAGCTCACGAGCCCTTGTGTTAGGCACAACATTCCCCATTAGTCCATTGTAATAGAGCTCCTCAATCTGCTTAATTGATTTTCGTCAGGGATTGGGCAGGATCACAGCGTTGCCCTGTCCCACTCCTGGTAAATATGACCAATTCAGGAATAGCATCCAGAAAGTATCATACTGACTAGTAACTTTGGAAACTGAGATGGAGTATATAAAAATGCTATATGAACTGCCCAGCAAATTTGTAAGGTCTGCCTTAGTTATACCTGCCATTAAATATATAATTTATACTTTATTATCCACTGCAATTTGCATGTTCATTCACATTTATCTAAAGTTGATCCGGGTTTTTACAGTATAGGTGAGACGCATGACAGCATTTCATGTCTGTTTTGTTTTATCCTTGTATGGTAAATATTTCCTTTGTTTGAAATTGTGGAATCGTTCGGGTTTCTTCTTCCTTAACAAAAATGTTGCTGGTTTGAACTGAGATCTTATGAATCTTATAGTTAATAACTCATTAGCAATAATTAATTATTATTAATTTAGTACAAATATACCTGACACAGTACAGTTATTTACTTCCCTTGCCTTAAGAGTATACAGATTGCAAAGTTTTATCTTACTACATCTTTCTTGTACTTGGTCTTTATGTCTTACATCTAGCATGTTTCTTTATTCATTCATGGAATGTGGGCATTGCTGGGCATTGCCCAGAGGGCAGTTAAGAATCAACCACATTGCAGTGGGTCTGGAGTCACATCTAGATCAAACCAGATACAGACAGCAATTTCCTTCCCTCTTGGACACTGGTGAACCACATGGGGTTTTCTAACAATTGACATGGTTAGCATTGGATTCTTAATTCCAGATATTTTTTATTAAATTCAAATTCCACCATCTGTCATGGTGGGATTTGCACCCAGGTCCCCAGAACATTACCTGAGTCTCCGGATTAATAGTCTATCGATATTGCCGCTAGGCCCTCAGCTCCCCAAAGGTAAGCAATATCTGTACTGTATCTTTACTGTAAGTATATTAACCAAACTTGTATCAGAGATAGTAGGAACTGCAGATGCTGGAAAATCTGAGATAACAAGGTG
>NC_063336.1:108690510-108784022 GCF_021869965.1 Rhincodon typus
TGTGTTCATCCAGCTCTACACCTTGTTATATCAGGGGTTATACTGGACCTGGTTTTGGGAAAAGAGCCTGGCCGTTTTGGGAATAGTGACCATAATAGTGTGTGTTTTAAGATACGCATGGATAGGATTAACAGCTGTCCTTGGATGAAGCTATTAAATTAGGGGAAGGCAAACTACAACAATGTTAGGCAGGAACTGGAGAATGGTGATAGGAGGAGGCTGTTTGAGAGTAAATCCACATCAGATATATGGGAATATTTCAAACGACAGTTGATAAGAGTTCAGGAGCAGCACATTCCTGCAAGAATGAAGGATAGGTATGGGAAGTTATATGAATCTTGGATAACCAGGGATGTTATGACCTTGTTCAAAAAAGGAAGAAAATGTAAGTTCTAGGAGGATTGGAACTTGAAGTGTATAAGGAAAATAGGAAAGAACATAAACAAGAGCTAAAAGGGGTCTTGAAAAGTCATTAGCAAACAAAATTAAGGACAATCTCAAGGCTTTTTATACATATATAAGAAGCAAGAGGTTAGCCAGGGAAAGGGTTGGTCCACTCATGGACAAAGGACAGAATCTATGTGTGGAGCCAGAAGAGGTAGGTGAGGTCCTAAACAAATACTTTGTGCTGGCATTCATCAAAGAGAAGGAATTAGTGGAGGATGATCTCAAGGAAGGGAGTGCAAATTTATCAGCCAAATTACTATTAAAAGGGAAGAGGTGTTGTGCATCTTAAAAAGTATTAAAGTAGATAAGTCTCCGGATCCTGGTGGGATCTATCTTAGAATATTGAATGAGACAAGAGAACAAATTGCTGGAGCATTTACAGACATCTTTGTATCCTCTTTGGTCACAGGTGAGGTCCCAGAGGACTAGAGTATAGCCAATATTGTCCCATTGTTTAAGAAGGGTATCAAGGATAATTCTGGAAATTACAGGCCTGTGAGTCTCATGTCGGTGGTAGGGAAATTGTTGGAAAAAATTCTCAGGGACGAGACCTATATGCATTTAGAAGCAAATGGACTTATTAGTGCGAGACAGCATGATTTTGTATGGGGGACATCATGCCTCATTATCTTGATTGAGTTTTTTGAGGAGATGATGAAGATGATTGATGAGGGAAAAGCAGTTGATATTGTCTATGTGGACTTCAGCAAAGCCTTTGACAAGGTTCCTCATAGCAGACTGGTACAAAAGGTGAAGTCACATGGTATCGAGGGTGAGCTGACAAGACGGATACAGAACTGGCTTAGTCATAGGAGATAGAGGGTAGCAGTGGAAAGATGTTTTTCGGAATGGAGGATTGTGACTAGTTGTGTTTCATAGGGATCAGTGCTGGGACTTCTGCTATCTGTGGTCTACATTATTGATTTGGAGGAAAGTGTAGCTGATTTAATTAGTAAGTTTGTGGATGGCACAAATATTGGTGGTGTTGCAGATAGTGAGGAGGATTGTCAGAGGATACAGCAAGATATAGGGATCAGTTGGAGGCATGGGCAGAAAAATAGCAGATAGAGTTTAATTCAGACAAATGTGAGGTGATGCATTTTGGATGGTCAAGTACAGGTGGAAATTATACAGTGAATGGCAGAACCCTTAGGAGTATTGATATGCAGAGAGATCTGGGTGTGCTGGTTCATAGATCACTGAAGGTGGTAGTAAAAGGTAGTAAAAAAGTCCTATGGCATGCTCGCCTTCATTGGAAAGGGCATTGACTATAAGGATGGACAAGTTATGTTGCAGCTTTATGGAACTTTATTTAGGCTACACTTGGAATATTGCGTACAGTTCCAGTCACCACACTACCAGAAGGAAGTGGATGCTTTGGAGTGGGAACAGAAGAGGTTTACCAGGATTTGCCTGGTACGTTGGGATTTTAGCTATGAAGAAAGGTCGGATAGACTGGGTCTGTTTTCACTGGAATGCAGGAGGTTGAGAGGCGACCTGATAGAAGTTTATAAGATTGTGAATGACATGGATAGAGTGGAAAGTGTGAGGCTTTTTCCCAGGGTGGAGGGGTCAATTACGAGGGGACACAGTTTCAAGGTGCTGGAGGCGAGTTTCCAAGAGATGTGTGTGGCAAGTTTTTCACATAAAGGGTGGTGAGTGCTTGGAACACATTACCATAGGAGGTAGTGGAAGCAGAAACAATAGCAGTAAACAGGAAACACCTGGACAAATATATGAATAAGAAGGGAATAAAAGGCTACGGATCCTGTATGTGAAGACAGTTTTAGTACGGAAAGGCAAAATGTTTTGGCGCAGGCTTGGAGGGCCGAAAGGCCTCTTCCTGTGCTGTGCTGTATTGTTCTTTGTTCTTTGTGCATCCATCAATCCCCACACTGCTGGACCCCTCATCCTCATGGGACATGATACTATCCTCCCCCAGGACCCACCAGAATTCGATCTTCCACCCATCCCGACCTAGCCCAAACACTACATCTCTTATCTGGCCTACTTGACATCTTGCACACTCCTCACCCTGGCACCCTATCCCCCATTGACCTGGCATCCTGACTGCTTAGAAACCTACACTTGACCTACTTGACGTCCTACCCCCTTACCACTTGGCACCTTATCCGACCTGGCACCCTACCCAGTACCTTATCCTACCATTTACTTTCACAAGTACCACGTGTGCTTACTGTTTGGCAGCAGCTGTCCTATTGGTTAGAGATAGTAGGAACTGCAGATGCTGGAGAATCCGAGATAACAAGGTGTAGAGCTGGATGAACACAGCAGTGCTCCTATGATGCTGCTTGGCCTGCTGTGTTCATCCAGCTCTACACCTTGTCCTATTGGTTATCTGTGTTTCTGGACCTTTCCCTTTCTGCATTTGACAGCTAACCACTGTGAAAAGGGGTCATGTTTTACCTGTCCCACCAGTTCTGTGCTGTGAGAGAACTGTCAGAATGAAAGTGTAGCTTGCATGTTATAAACAGCCTTGGTTGAAATATTCTGTCCGAAGGGTGGAGCTCTCTCTCATTCTGTGACTGGAGAAGTAGCACAGTGGCCATCTACGCAATATTACCACTCCTCGGAAAATCCAGCCTGTAAGTATATTGTTGTAAAAGAGTTTATCCCTTTCAGGAGTAAAACAAGGAAGCGCTTTTTCCACATTAAGAGCTATGGAAATTTGGTATGCTTTCCCTCAAAGCATTGTGGCTGCCCGATTAAATGGAACTTTAAGCCTGTAATCGATAGGTTTTCGTTTACAACATCAAGGAATTGGAAACAAAGGCAAAAGTAAAAGCAGTTCAGGAAGATCAGGTATAATCGAGTTAAATAGCAAGTGAAGCCTGAGGAGCTGAATGACTTAATTCTGTTTCAAATGTCCCTGTATTCCAATGAATGAAGCTTGAACACAGTTAGGTTAAACATGCCCTTGTATACTAAAGGGAGAACAGCCTAGCCAAGAAACGCCCAGAGCAGACCATTTGGTGAACAGACCAGTTAATGCAGGGGGAAGTGTCCTTGCCTCCCCACCATAAGGGTCTGGCCCAAGCCTACATTTGTTTGGCTGGATCCTAACCCTGCAGCAAACATGTAGCTGCCATTGAGTGAGTTGAGACTGGAATTCCATTCCCAGTTGAGAGGGGATTTAACCTCCAAAAGCAGCTTTTTTATCCCAAGGTCCACTGCTGGGACAGCCCCCTCCTGAAGAGGTGAGGTCAGGAGCGCAGGAAGAGGCGAGAGCAGATTCCTGCAGGGGCCAGTCTGACCAATTGCAGGATAGGTTTGCCTGGGTCGATGGTGAGCTGACCACGTCGGAGGGCGGGGAAATTCCAGCTGGGTGAAACTACTTTCTGGGAAGGGGTGGTGGGCAGCTCCAATGGACACAGGTTGCATGAGGAACCCTGTCCAACCGCCAACATTTACTTGACACTTGGCACGAGCATCCCCATTGCTGGCAACATCTCACCAACATTGGTCCCTGAGGGGACATCAGTTGATCACTTAAAGATCTCAGTTGACCCACGGGCAAGTGTCTACTTAAAGCCTCACCCACCATGGGTAAAATACCCAGCTCCAGCCTTGGGTCCTCACCACTGCTGTAGTGCCTAATTTTAATCCCCACTGCCCATTAGCTAGCTTGCCATTCTACCCAGGGGCCCATAAAATTCAACTTCAGAGTTTTTCTAATGGTCAAAGCCTCAAAACACTTCAAAGATCAGAGGAGCAGTGGCATGTAAACCTGCATGGTTTCCATGACGAGTTTTATGTGATTGATTGTGAAGGAGAAATGCCAATGGTGGTGAGAGGTTAAAGCAGTGAATCAGTGATTAGATGTTGTCCCTCATTTTTTTAACACTCACTATCACATTCCCACTCAGATAACAATGTGCAGAGCTGGATGAACACAGCAGGCCAAGCATCATCACAGGAGCAGGAAAGCTGACGTTTCAGGCCTAGACCCTTCTTCAGAAATGGGGGAGGGGAAGGGGGTTCTGAAATAAATAGGGAGAGAGGGGGAGGCGGATAGAAGATGGAATCAGGAGAAGATAGTTGGAGAGGAGACAGACAGGTCAAAGAGACAGGGATGGAGCCAGTAAAGGTGAGTGTAGGTGGGGAGCTAGGGAGGGGATAGGTCAGTCCAGGGAGGACAGACAGGTCAAGGGGGCAGGATGAGGTTAGTAGGTAGGAGATGGGGGTAGGGCTTGAGGTGGGAGGAGGGGATAGGTGGGAGGAAGGACAGGTTAGGGAGGCGGGGACAAGCTGGGCTGGTTTTGGGATGCGGTAGGGGGAGGAGAGATTTTGAAGCTTGTGAAGCACCTTTACACCTTGTTATCTCAGATTCTCTAGCATCTGCAGCTCCCAATATCTCTGAAACATTCCCACTCAGTTCTGAGCAGGAAAGTGAAAGATTCACAGCCTTAAACATGAATAAACAATTCGATAGTGTCATGTTTCAGATGTGACACTTCAAAATGCATAAAATATTTAATAAAAAGGGAAAGGCACACATTTCATGCTGCCTTTTCCTAAACTGGAACCAAAACTTTACAAGGTTCTTTCCAGCAGTAAACTTCCTTCACCAAACAACTGCTAAATGCTGATTGAACTGTTCAAACACAGTTCCACCCATGACAGCAGACTAATGGATGATATGAAGTAAAGTGCAGCACTTAATGTCAGCTTAAAGGAATGTATTCTCAGGTTTGCCATCAATCATGTCATGAGAAACTTGCAAATTTTTAAAAAAATTCTGCATGAGATTTTCTCATTACATTTTACCAAAATCCAACATTCTCTATATGGTGGTTCAATAGTTAGCTTTGCTGCCTCACAGCGTTAGACACCCGAGTTTGAACTCACCCTCGGGCAACTGTCTGTGTGGAGATTGCACATTCTCCCTGTGTCTGCGTGGGTTTCCTCAGGTGCTCTGATTTCCTCCCAGAGTCCAAAGGTGTGCAGGTTGCGTGGATGGGTCATGCTAAATTGCCCGTAGTTTCCAGGAGTATATAAGTTAGGTGGTTTAGCTATGAGAAATGTAGAGCTACAGGGAAAGGGTAGGGGGATGGGTCTGAGTTGGATGCTCTTCGAAGGGGCAGTGTGGACTCACTGGGCCGAATGGCCTGTTTCCCTACTGTAGGGAATGTATGATTCTATGAAATGTTAGCTTCGATTGTGCCTGGAACGGGGTTTGAGTTCACAGTCTCTGGTCCCTGTCTCACTTATGTAGCAATGGGTCAAGTCAGACTGATATGAAACATGCTGTAATGATTTCAGGCATTAAAGTAGTTCAATTTTCATTATAATGGTTGAGAACATGACTGCAATCCTTTGAGGAGCAAAGCACCTTTTCAGTTCGTTGACAAATCCTCAAAATCACACTCAAAGTGAATTCACTCTGAATATATCACGGACTCAGATAGGCAGGGACAGACACTGGTTATGTTGTCAAGATTCTGGAACTGCGATGGTTGTCGGCTCTTGCAAGCATTTTGAATATTCCTTCAAACTTCAGCAGACATAATTCATTTATTTTCAGAATGCCTCTCTAACTGGCAAAACTGGTATTTATTAACCATTAACGATTGCCCTCTCCCTCATTTCCCTGGCTGTGGATTAACTTCAACTACTCCTTCACATCAAACTCATTAGACCTCATGATCAAAATCTTGGGGATAATTTTGACTTCAGGTGGTGGTATAAAATGAGTCAGCCTTCAAAGTTCAAGAGAGATTTATAGCTGGCAGCTAATTCAATCTCGGCCATTTTACACTGTCACCCAAAGTCAAAACCACCTCCTTTGAGTTTCCTGGGATGGTCATGCTTTGCTTACTTGCGTAAAACAGCCACTACTTCAGCTTCCAATCTGATCACAAAATCGGCCAGGTTTTGTTTTATTTCTTTGTGATTAACACCAGTGAGGACATTCTTAAAAAAAAAATCAGCAAAAAGTACAATCAGCCTCACGAACTAGAATAAATTCAATATTTATTTCAATATATAATGTCCAAATTGGACATTATTAGGTTTTTCAATATTCTACAGGCGATGGGATGTTTTCAAAATTCAACAACGTCTGCTGCAGAAATAAGAGCCCTTTAGCGAAAGGAGCAGGAAAATGGATATTTAGCCTTGTCAATGAATGAGAAAATAAAAATGGATGAGGCTGACGCATGGCTGGGTTAACTGGAGTAATAATCATCAATTGACAAGCTTTTCACTTAAAAGTTAAGGATGTGGACCTGCTTCAACAGTCCTACAGTCCTGTCTGAAATGATCATATTCACAAATCATCATTGCTGTTACTTTCATGCTTGCTTGCACATTCTGTGACGTTCATATGCTTTCAGAAACAATGCGCACATTTGCAAAGAAGGTGCAGATTATTAGTTAGCGGCCGCTTGACTCCAGTAAAAGCATCATCCACTCAGTAGTCTTGTGCTGTTTTATATATCACTTCAGTGGGAGGATCAATTGCACAAACAGGCTGTTCTCAGGCATGAGAAATGATCTCTTATCTATTTCCATGCATTGTTAATATGGAAAACTGAATTCCCCTTGTTATTTTAGTCTTGCAGTGCTTTTGGCTCTTTAAGACAATCTGCTGCTGTATCTGTTCCAGAAACACATCCACAACTTGGCAATTAGTCTTGGTTGCAGAGCCTCGCCTTCACCCCATTCATTGACAAAATGCGACACAGAACCAAAGGAACAGCAAGCATCCATTTGAAAGTTATTGTATTTGATCCCTTTACTACCTGATCCCTTGGATTCCCTATAGCTGGCCTTGCTGAATCTGGTGGTTATGTCCACACTTTTTCAATGTAGATTAAAGGCTATGATCTCCGGGCTACTTTTCTATGCTAGGAATCAGCTTTTAAGACATAGAAAAATGAAGGCCAAGGACAGTCAGTTTCCCCATGAGCATGTTCAAGGGTTCAAATGATTACTTCTGCTCTTAATTTGCACAATCATATGTACATACTCTCAGGAGACAATGTACAATCCCTTCCCTCTCATCTTCTCTGACTCCCCTTCAAATTTCACTTCATGACACCTTAGTCCATGTCTCAGTTATTCCCCAATATCTGTGTTTCCTACAGCTTGTTTCCATGCAAATAAAGGAAATGCGGCAACTTCCCTTTTACCCACTGTCTTTTCACTGCCCAAGGCTCCCAAAACTCCATCCAAGTGAAATAGCAATTTACTTATACTTTTTGTGATTTAGTGTACTGTACATGCTGCTAATGATGTGGGTATCATGTGGCATTCAACACAGAGCAACACAGCAGACCTGTAGGTTGGAGACAATAAGGACTGTAGATGCTTGAAGTCAGAGTCTATTAGTGAGAGAGAAGAAAAGCACAGCAGGTCAGACAGGTCCTGGTGAAGGGTTTTGGCCCGAAATGTTGATTTTCCTGCTCCACTGATGCTGTTGACCTGCTGTGCTTTTCCAGCCTCACACCTATAGACAACAGACCTGTGGGAAAGGTTATAGCTTGTAGAATAGTAGCAATGTGGATACAAAATTGGCTGAGGAGCACAAAACAGAAATGTGACATGAAATGGAGAAAGGTTTTTTAATGGAAATCCCCAGAGGTGAGCATTGGCACCCTTGCTTTTTCTCATGTATGTATTTGTGTGATGAAGGTCTTGTTGTTCCGTGAATGACTTCAAAGTTTAAAGTCAATAAAAGTCTAAGGAACATTGTAAACTGTAAGGACAACAGTGTAGAATTCAAAGGATATTAACAAGTTAGTGGGGTGGGCTGATAGGTAGCAGAAGAAGTTCAATGTAAAGAAGTAAAGTGATATATATTGGAACAAAGAACATGGGGAGCCAATCTAAACAGAGGGCACTATTCTAAAAGGTATACACGAGCAGACAGTGGGTGCTATCCATGGGTGGATAGATGCATAAGTCATTAAATTTACAATACAGGAACTGAGAGCATTATAAAGCATTCACTGTTCTCGGCTTCATTGCTATGTGCATGGAGTACATGAGCAGGGAACTTACATTGGAGACTAATTAGACTTTATCTCGAGATTTGTGCACAGTTTGGCAGCTTCAGGAAAGATGTAAGTGCATTGGAGAGAGTTCAGAAGTCATTGACAAGAATGGTTTCAGGGTTGTGAAACTTCAGTTATGAGGATAGATTGAAGAAATTGAGACTGTTTTCACTGGAGAGGAGAAGGCTAAAGGAGATCTGATGGAAGTTTTCAAAATTATGAGGAGTCTGCACAAAGCTGACAGGGCAAAACTGTACCTGCTTATAAGAGGATCGAAAACCTAAGGACATAGATCGAAAATGTTTTGCAAAAGAAGCAAATACAAGTTGGGACATGGAATACACCACCTGGAAATGTGGTGGAAGAAGGTTCAAATGAAGCATTCAAGAGGGTAGCAGATGATTATTTAAATAAAAACACCACTCAGAATTATTATGAAGAAGATTGGATCTCAGAGAACCAGTGCATGCACAATAGATCAAACGGCTTCGGTCTGCACCATAACTTACATGTGATTCTGTCTCCACATCTACAGGGAGGCCAAATAGCGTCATAGAGTCATACAGCATGGAAGCAGTCTGAAACAACTGCACAAACCTTGGTATCCCACCACCAAGTCACTCTTTATTTATCTATTCACAGAACACTGGCTGTAGCCAGCGAGCTCTGAGTCATTCCCCCGAACTGAGATTCTAAATCCGTTGTTTATATGATCTTTATCCTTCTATTTTCCCCTTTTTCATTAAATTTTATTTAATATACCCCTTCAGTACTGCCATACAGCAATAGTGAATATTTTTGCCCCTGCAGTGCCTGTGTTGTGTGTATGTAATTGCAGGAACCAGTAAAAACACCACATACAACATAATTTTATTCAACATTCCGCTACCAGGAAAAACACCCATATGGGGCTAGGGAACCAGTAACAAGCAAAGCTCGGTGGGAGAAATACTTACGAAAAGGAAAAATCCCTGTTTTTATTGATCGGCCAGGGCTTCCTGATTGGCCCAGGTTAACAACTCCAATCAAGGACCTTATAGAAAACAAGATCCACCAGGGCCAAACACGACACAGACCCTTCGATCCAACCAGTCCATGTTGACCATAATCCCAAATTAAATTAATCTGACCTGCCTGTGCTTGGCCCATATCTCTCCAAACCTTTCCTATTCATGTACTTACCCCAACATCTTTTAAACGTAACTGTACCTGAATCCACCACTTCCTCTGGAAGTTCATTCCACACATGAACCACCGTCTGTGATAAAAAGTTGCCCTTCGTGTCTTCTTTTTAAAATCTATCTCCTCTCGCCTTCAAAATATGCCCACTAGTCTTGAAATCCCCCAGTGTTGGGAAAAACACCTACCGATACCACCCATGATTTTATAAACTTCTATAAGGTCACTCCTCAACCTCCTAAACTCCAGTGAAAAAAGTTCTACTGAAAATGTATCCTGCATGACCATTTTGTGGAACAGTTCCAGTCAGGCCACAAGTTGGACCCTGAGATTTGTGATAGTTTAATTCTGCAATCTGTTACAACTCTGATCTCTCTGCCTTTGACCTGCTACTGTGTTTCAGTGAAGCTCAGTCATTTGACTGGGCACTTTAAATTTTGTGAACTCAACATCCAGTTCAACAGCGAGATAATTGCTCTCACTTTGTTCCCTTTTTTGTTGGTTCCGATTTTTCTCATGTTTCCTTCTTAATCTCTTTTCTATTCATTCAGGTGGCTGATATGCTGCTATTTGTAACCCATGCATACACATCTGTTGTTTTTTTCTTCACTTGTCCTACTACTATTCCTTTTGGCTTTGTATCATGAAACCTTTTGTCATTTAATCTGTCCTGCACTGCACCCTCTCACAGGTGTTTCACTTATAAAATTCCCCCTCCCTTTCACTTGCTGAAAACCAATTACATTTTTTAACTGTTCTCATTTCTATTGAAGAGAGTCACGGGCCTGAAATGTAAATTCTGTTTCTGACTCTACAGATGCTGTAGGAATTGTTGACCATTTCCAGCATTTTATGTTTTACTCCCATCCATTGTCGGTTTGCACAAATAATTTATATCCTGACCAAACAAAAAACTTAGCCAGAAGTCTTTCTACTCTTTAAAGAATTTGACCAAGAATCCAGGATGCTGCCTGGATTAGAAGGGATGAGCTATAAGGAGAGGCTAGAAAATCTCGGGTAGACAAACATAAGGCTGGAAGAACACAGCAGGCCAGGCTGCATCTGGAGGAAAGGAACAGTCAATGTTTCGGGTATTACTCTTCTTCAGGACTGATGTGGGGATAGGGGGAGCTGCAGCTAAAGGGTGGGGTGTGGGGGGCTAGCAGAATGGTAGTGATAGGTGGACACTGGTAGTAGGTATGACCTGGTTGGTTGATGGGAGGGATGAATCCGGTCGGTGGCTGGAAGGGAAGGTCAGAAGGTAGAATGGAAAGGAGGAGATGGGGCTGGAAGGGGAGCCGGGGGATGGGTGGGAAGGTTATTTGAAATTAGAGAACTCAGTGTGGAGACCTCCAGGCTGTAGTGTGCCCAGGCAGAAGATTACGTGTTGTTCTTCAAATTTGCGTTCTGAGTCACTGCGACACATTTGAGGAGGCCGAGGACGGACATGTCGGAGGGAGAGTTGGATGGGGAGTTGAAAAATGGGCGGTGACCGGGAGGCTAGGCTGTCCTTTACAGGCCAGGCGGAAGTGCTTGATGAAACGGTCACCTAATCTACACTTGGTCTCACCGATGTAGGGAAGACCACATCAGGAGCACCGAATGCAATAGACTAGGCTGGACGATACAGGTGAATCTCTGTATCATTTGGAAGGAGTGTTTAGGGACCTGGATGGAGGTGAGGGAGGTGGTGTGTGGGCAGGTGTTGCATCTTTTATGGTTACAGGGGAAGGTACCAGGCAGGTTGGAGTAGTTGGTGGGGAGTGTGGTGCGAACTAAGGGGTGGCGAAGGGAATGGTCCTTGTGGAAGGCAGGGAGGGGCAGGGAGTGGAAGCTGTTCTGGGTGGTGGGGTCTAATTGGAGTTGGCGGAAGTGTTTGAAGAAGATACATTGGATGCAGAGGCTGGTGGGGTGGAAAGTGAGGACAAGGGGGGCCCTACCTTTATTATGTTGGGAAGGGTGGTGTTGGTTTAGAGCTGTAGAGTGGGGAATTGAGGAGGTGCAGTGGAGGCTTGGTGGGATGAGGACGGGGTTGAAAGAACATTGTTTGAAAAAGGCGGACAACATTCTGAGGACCTGGGTTCGAATCCCACCATGGCAGATGGTGGAATTTGAATTCAATAAAAGTATCTGGAATTAAGAATCTAATGATGACCATGAATCCATTGTTGATTGTCGGAAAACCCATCTGATTCACTTATGCCCTTTAGGGAAGGAAACTGCTATCCTTACCTGGTCTGGACTACATGTGACTCCAGACCCACAGCAATGTGGTCGACTCTGAACTGCCCTCTGGGCAATTAGGAATGGGCAATAAATGCTGCCTGGGCAATAAGTTCTGCTTTGTCAGTGATGTCCATATCTCCTTAATGAAATGAATAACGACTCGAATTTAGACCAAATACCAACATTATAATGTCAAGGAAGCAAGAGTCACGGTATGGCCAGGGTAGGGTAAAATAGGGTAAAGTGTAATGAAAGTGGATCAATGTTACTGATCTCATACAAATACAGTATGTTAAAATTAAGGGAAGTGATGGCCTAGTGGTATTATTGCTGGACTGTTGATCCAGATAACATTCTGGGCACCTGGGTTCAAATCCCACAACGGCAGATGGTGGAATTTGAATTCAATAAAATATCTAGAATTAAGGATCTAATGATGAATTGATTGTTGGGAAAAACCAATCTGGTTCACTAATGTCCCTTAGGGAAGGAAACTGGTATTGACTACATGTGACTCCAGACCTACAACAATGTAGTTGATGCTTAACAGCCCTCTGGGCAATTAGGGATGGTCAATAAATGCTGCCTAGCCAGTGATGCCCTCATCCTGTGAATGAATAAAGGAAAAGAAGACACTTAATACATAGGGTAGGTAGCTAACAGTTTTTCCCCATCGTAGAGGAGTCTAAAACGAAATGGCATAGGTTTAAGGTGAGAGGGAAGAGACACAAAAGGGTCCATCTGAGTAATTTTTCACACAGAGGGTGGTGAATGTCTGGAACAGGCTGCCAGAGGTAGTGATGGAGGTGAGTACAATTTTGCCATTTAAGAAACATTTGGACAGGTACATGGGCGAGATAGTCACTGAAATAACAAGGTGCAGAGCTGGATGAACACAGCGGGCCAAGCAGCATCAGAGGAGCAGGAAAGCTGACGTTTCGGGCCTAGACCCTTCTTCAGAAATACTGTGCTGATCTGCAAAACACCCGTATCGCCATCTGAACGAGATTGACTAGAGTACACGGCAGGGATCAAACTCGAGACCTTCCTGTTCTGCTTTGCACAAAGACCTCCAGCACTACCATTTTGGACAACTTTTAAAATGATCTTAATATAGGCACAATATGAATCCCTTAAATATGCATGAAAAAATACCATTTAATTTATGTTAGGATATCATGCTGCTAATGAGGGAGGGATACAGACCATTTTCTCTAGCAACACATCTTTTCATACCCACGCAGCATGCAATGTGTTGGAGTCACATCAGTCGTCTTCCTGATGTTAGTACTCTAATATCACTATGTCAAATGGTCCATCCATGTCTAAAACAAACAAGAGAATGAGATGCACTTTAAACGCTCAATTCATATTGTTGTGATGCTAATTTAATATTATGTATTTTTTAAAACATCCATTTTAAGGATGTAGATGAATAGGATCAACACTGTCATCAGTCTGAACAACTTGTGAAATGCAGCTGTGTCATCATAGATAATAAAATCTTCTGTTGTAAAGAAAAATCTCCTTCCACTCTTCTGCTCATTACTGTCAGTCACACAACCCAAAGAGGCATTGTGTTATATTCTAAAGATGTCGGTGACTAAATTGTTTGAAATGATGATTTCTCCATATCAGTGTTTAATGTTGACTAGGACTTCCTTCTATGGCAGACATTTATCCAAAGGTAATTTTTGTGGACAAAGTGCCTTTAGAAAAATTCGTGGAAACCTCTTATCTCGATTATTTTAGGCCTACTTTTGCCTTCTTTTGTTTGGACACATGTGGTTATCTTTGGCAGATTAGAGACGGGGAGTGTGTCATGGAAAATGTTTGCTATAGGAAGGAAACACTGTCATGATTGTTCTAAAGGCCCACACAGCCAAAGTCATGTTGGAGAGGACTAGAGTGGTCCAGCGAAAAAGCTTGTTGCAAACAGTGATCTATTTGCCCTGTTACAACTAAACCCAGGCAACACTCCTTAAGTTATTATGGTTTTGGGCAGGATACTCGGGTTGTCAAGCCCCTGGATGAGGAGGGATGAACTGACTCCTCTCCTTTATTCACATACCCCCTTTAGTTGGTTGCAACAATGGTATTTTACAAAAGTTCTTCTCTCTTGAAGATACATTTTTTCCCAGAACAAGTGAAACTATCTTTTAAAAAGGAATCAATAGAGCTAGACATTTTGAGTTAACAAAAATTGAGTTTATTAAACACAAAAACAAATAATTACGCAACATAAATATATACAGAGCAGAAAAAAAATGTTAAACCTAATAGGTCGGCACAATATCGTGGGCCGAAGGGCCTGTACTGTGCTGTACTGTTCTATGTTCTATGTACAGGTCTGCCTTTGGGTCATTCATGAAGAGTAGGTAATAGCACGTTGATAGTTAAGTGGTTGATTTTAGGATTCTTGGCTTTGCAGGTTAGTTGAAATTATTTTGTTCTGCTTCCTTTTGACTTGACTTGCTGTTAAATCACTGCTAGCAGTCGGAACAAAACCTGCAGTGGAAAAAGTGGCATGTGTGTCGTTCTTCAACTGTGACATTCACAGCTCAGCAACCCTCAACGAGGGTGTAATGGTGATTCAGTGGTTAGGACTTCAGCCCCCACAGTGTCAGGGACCCAGGTTCAATTCCAGCGTTGGGCTACTGTGTGGAATTTGTACATTCTCTCCAGACGCTCTGGTTTCCTCCCACAGTCCAAAGATGTGCAGGTTAGGTGGATTAGAACATAAGAACATAAGAACTAGGAGCAGGAGTAGGCCGTCTGGCCCTTCGAGCCTGCTCCGCCATTCAATAAGATCATGGCTGATCCTTTCGTGGATTCAGATCCACTTACCCGCGTTCTCACCGTATCCCTTAATTCCTTAATTATTGGCTGTGCTAAATTGCCCATAGTGTTCAGGGACATGCAAGCTAGGTGGATTAGCCATGGGAAATGCAAAGTACATCAAATATGGTGGGCCTTGGTCTGGGATGCTCTTTGGAGGGTCAGTGTGGACTCAATGGGCCAAATGGCCTTCTATCGCACTGTAAGGGTGCTAGGGCAATACACGAAAAGACCTTAGCCCACTGACAGACACTAACACCTCAACTAACTAACATACTTTCTTCCACTAAAATATACAGAGCAGAGTTGAACTGGCCTTAACTTCAGTTCGTGTGCATTCCTGAAAAGAGAAGACAAAACATGTCTTTTCTCCTATAATGTCCTCAATCTGAGATAAATCTGAGGAGATTACAGTTCAGTTTGTGGTGCATTTTGCCCATTTAAATCCATTCCGTTTTTCAAGAAAATAATACATGTTGAAATTAAATATCTCCATAGGTGTTCACGGGTTACAATCCATTGTTATGCCAGCTCAAAGTTCCAGATTTCAGTGTTTTCATTTGGAATGTGTTATAGCCATTACATCTATTCAGAAAATATCTCAAACTACACACATTCACAGAAATAAAATATTTTACTCTGAAGGCATTTTGACACTTTGATTCGTGCAGATTATATAGCGAGTATACACAATACTAAAGAACAGTAACTAAAGGCATTAATGATAAATATTTTCTAAAACAATTTGTTACAACGTTCCTGATAGGAAACGTTCTGCTTATGTGAGTTAGTCTGAATATGAAGTGCTTCAGGCTGCCTCAGTCTAAGGAGCTTTTTTGAATGTGTCGTTCATTTTGAGCAATTGCAATTTCAGACTGCAGTGGTCACTTTCCTACTAAACACAAGTGATAAGTGGACGATGGAGATGACTTGTTTTCAAATTAGCATTATTGTAAATTCATGTTGTTCTTTCAGTTCAACAAATCTTATGTTTTCTTAATTATGATTTATTTTCAGGCCCAGATCATATTTGGACCAAAAAATTTGATGGAATTACCGACAGGTGCACCAAAACCATGATCTAATTTTAGAACATAGAACATAGAACATTACAGCGCAGTACAGGCCTTTCGGCCCTTGATGTTGCGCCGACCTGTGAAACCAATCTGAAGCCCATCTAACCTAAACTATTCCATTATCATCCATATGTTTATCCAATGACCATTTAAATGCCCTTAAAGTGGGCGAGTCTACTATTTTTGCAGGCAGGGCATTCCACGTCCTTACTACTCTCTGAGTAAAGAACCTACCTCTGACATCTGTCCTATATCTATCACCCCTCAATTTAAAGCTATGTCCCCTCGTGCTAGCCATCACCATCCGAGGAAAAAGGCTCCCACTGTCCACCCTATCTAATCCTCTGATCATCAGAATGTTTTCAGAATTAAGTATAAAATTATACTGAAGACTCACTTTGCACCAAAATAGACATCTTCTGAATTTGGCTAGCTTTCCTCTCCCCACGCTGCTGAGATCAAATAGTAACAAGTTCTGGTAATTTTTATTTGAAATCATAGAATCCTGACAGTGTGGAAGCAGGCCATTCAGCCCCTAGAATCCACACTGCCTCTCCAAAGAGCATCCCACATGGACACACCCTCCTTCCCTTCATCTCTGTAACTCTGCATTTCCCGTGGCTAATCCACCTAACCTGCACATCCCTGGACTCTGTGGGCAATTTGCCATGGCCAATCCACCTAACGTGCACATCTTTGGCCCATGGGAGGAAACTGGAGCATCCAGAGGAAACCCACACAGAAATATGGAGGGAAAATAAATCATTCTTAAAAATAATGTTAAACCTGACCCTTAACTTTTGTGTTTACATGTATCAAGTGTGCATTATTATAAAAGGATTAGTTCAATGTCAGCCTTAAAAAGATAACGATATATTTATGATAGATACATTCCGTACAGTGTGTTTCAGTTTGAGCTCTAAATAGAATCAATATCAATTACCATAAGACCATAAGATATAGGAACAGAATTAGGCTACTTTGCCCATTTGATCATGGACGTTCAATATGCTGCTCAATCCCATTCTTTTGTCTTCTCCCCATTACCTTTAATCCCCTTTCTAATCAATAACCTATCTATCACTGTCTTCATAACTTGGACTCCATAGTCTTCTGTGGCAGTGAGTTCCACAGATTCACCACCCTCTATCTAACGAAATTCCTCCTCATCTCAATTCTAAAGGATCATTCTGTATTCTCGGCTCCTAGTCTTTCTGACTACTCTATCTATGCCTATCAGTAAGTTTCAATGAAATCCTCCCTCATCCTCCTAAACTCCATCGAGTGCAGACCCATTGACTAGTGTCAGAAAACCTAATAGCTCTGTCAACAAGTAAAGATCCAGTCAATTTTTTACTCAAGTTTTCCACGCTCTATGCAATGAAGCTGTTCCTGAGCAATTCATTCCACATTTTGCCCCTCAGTTTCCTGGATTGCACTTAACCAGCTGTTACATCGAAAATTATAGTAGTTTCTGTGTTAATGAGACCTTATCCTGACACTTCCTGTGGACTAATTAGCTGCACAGGGAAGTAAATACTAGTGAAGAACAGGAACACATGCATTGCCACCATTAAAACAAGTGAGTTACCATAAAATTCCCTCTAGATCAGAAACTCTTCACTCTGCTGCTCTGCATCCTCTTCCATTATTTTGCAAAGCAACTGTACTCCCTTTGGAGAGGCTATTCTAGATTGGCCGTTAGTCATTGTGAGGGTCTGTGGTCTAAAACAGTGTGAATGCACTGAGACATACAATACATTGATTAAGTACAATGCAGCCATATTTAATCTTGGCTGAATAAAACAAATAACTGCAGATGCTGGAAATGTGAAACAAAAACTCAAATTGCTGGAGAAACTCCTTAATTGTGAAGAGAAGCAGAGTTAATGTTTTGAGTCCAGAGACCCTACTTAGGAACTGTTCAGAAGGAGTTCTGAAGAAGGGTCACTGGATTAGAAACAGAGGGCAGCACAGTAGCTCAGTGGTTAGCACTGCTGCCTCACAGCGTTAGGAACCTGGGTTTGATTCCACCCTCCGGTGACTGTGTGGAGTTTGCACATTCTCCCCGTGTCTGCATGGGTTTCCTCCGGGTGCTCCGGTTTCCTCCCACAGTCCAAAGATGTGCAGGCTAGGTGGATTGGCCATGGGAAATGCAGAGATAGGGCATGGGGGTGGGTCTGGGTAGGATGCTAAACAGAAAGTTGGTGTGGACACAAAAGGCTGAAACAGCCTGTTTCCACTCTAAGGATTCTATGATTTACTCTGCTTTCTCTCCACAGATGCTGCCAGCCCTGCTGAGTTTCACCAGCAATTTTGGTTTTTGTTTGCTTTAATCTTTATTGCCTTTTCTGTACTTCCTCCAAAGTTTGGACATTATTGCTGTGATAATTTTACCAGAATTGTACATGGCCCTCAACTGTGATGATTTTGATGGCCTGAAGCCTGCTTTTGCCACAAATTAGGATGACACCACTACCATTTTGAAAGGGGTGTGCCACTGGATATCTAGGATACCTAGCTGTTTCAGGTAATAGCCTTTTTTTACATGCATACTTGGTGGTGGGGAGGTCCTTCCATAGATATAAGTCTAACTGCCATTTTAAGTTGAAACCGTTCCAAGCACACTCTGACAGCTCTATAGTAAAGACATCACGAGAAGCTCTTGCAAATAATTATTGTGGTGTTCACAGGAGCATGAATGCTCCTCAGGCATCAACAAAAATAAACTAGATTGCTGCCACTGCATTTAACCTCCAAACTATCCAGACACACCACCATCTTTGTGATTACAGCCACTTTGTGATCAGATAGACTGGCATTTACCAGTCTTAATCCCTTGTTTCTGGATCCAGAATTCACATCTTTGGCTTGTCATCCTGATGCAATTTAAGTGAGGATGTTAGAATTCTAGGGTTTCCACAGTGACAGTGCAGGTAACGGACCCCCTACTTGATCTTGAAAATAAAAGAGACACTATCTAAATACAAGGCCTTCTTTTCTTGAGAACTGTTGAAACAAAAATAAACGTTTTTGTCCAAGCTTTTCATCTTGCACTTCACAGGATTTCTCAGGAATACCAATGCAAACATATTATATAATAGAAGAGAATGCTGATTAGTTGACAAGTGGACCCTGATTGATCAAGGCATTGCCTTGAAGAATAGACCAACAATGGCTATCATCCATTTTGTTAAGTTGTAACTGATGCAATGTGTGTATATGTTCTTTCTGTCTGTCTACAAGGACCATAATGGTGATACCACTAATAACCAAGTGAGCATTAAAACTCCAAGATGACAGTTTGAAAATGTGTATTTATATATTACTTATTGAATTAAACCATTGATTACAGTAAAGGTCAGCTGAAGAAGTTGAATTATTCTAAAAGATTTACTTTGATCATAGATGCTCTTAATGGAAGATCATCTGTTATCCTTCCATAGTCTATTCTCCATCGCAGCTTAACAAATCACTCTGTTGTATTCAACTGAAGGAGGTCCACCATGACCACATTTTGAAGATAACCAGGGTTGGGAAATAAATGCTAGCCTTGCTGCTGAAACCTCTGCACTGAAAAACAATCCAAGTAAAACCCAGTGATGCTAAATTGTCCCATTTACACTAGGCCATAGGAGGTTGTGTGGCACGGTGGTGGCATCCATGCCTCTGGGTCAAAATCTCCAGGGATAAGTCCCATGGTAGGTGTTTGGCCCAAGAAATGTAATGTGGTCTAATAGGTTGATTGTCAGCATGTAAATCATTCCAATGCCCCTGTTGGCAGGTGGTAAGAGCAGGAACATTTCCTAGTAGAAGGCAATGAAAAATTAGTGATGATCTCCTAGCCAGTCACCCTGCAGAAGGTAATGAAAAACCCCTGCAGTACTTTACCTATAAATGTGGACCAATCCAACAGAAATCCATTGCCTAAGCTTTAAGAAAATGAGAATGTGTGAAAAGACAGATAGATGTTAGGGGAAAGGTCGAAAAACATTGGAAAAAATACATGTCAAAGACTGTTCATGTGCAAAATGTCCATCACATGCAATGTGAATGTAGAATTAAGTTTCTTCAATTTGATTAGCTGGAATATTCCTAGATATCAAAGAGTCAATAGTGCTTAAAAGTCAACAAATGCTGACTCTTCCATACACAGTTGATTTCTTTCTGACAACAGCAGCTTTGCCATGCAAACTATTCCTGGGCTAACTGTAAAAGTGCAAATACTTCCAATGGCACTGGCTAAAGTCCTTCACTTTATAAGATTGGCTGGGGTAATGTCTTGATCATCAAGGACAAGTGTATAAAGCAGTCAGGGCTTTTAACAAAAGTATGGTCAGGCTGACTTGATGGCCAAATTGGTTAAAGCAATGTGTGGCCAAGCCAAACTGTCCAGGAACTGGCCAATTTTAAGCTGGTGTCATCAACTCTGAGAAAGAGCAAGTAGGTGCAGCTGCTAATCTGCTTCATGATCTGACACAAATGAACCCACCATTCAATACTGTCATTGCATGGGCTCATCCATTAATGATTTCACTGTTAGTATTTTACTTCCTCAATGTTGAAGAGGTGACATGGCATAACTTGAACTGGGTCCTACTAGCGCTTCAGGACAGCCTGGTCTTTTTGAATTACTGGAGACTTAAATCTATGAAGGGCATTTCAAAATCCCCTGAGGTAATTCTGTTGATTAGACAGATGCAATTTTATTATTAGGTACCATCAGAAGAACATTGTCAAATGTAACTAAGCCCTGAAGAAACCATATGATTTATGCTTTTAATTAAGTTGACTATCTTTCAAAGATCGAATTGATATATTAATCTGATAAATATTAATCAAACTTCTGCAGGAAAGATAGCATTCTTTCCATATGTTATCTTAATAAAGGAATTCTTTTTATTCAAACATGTTTGCAGAAAAGTTTACACTCACTTTCCTGCTTAGATGTTACCTAATCTTCTAGTTAACAGTCTGTAACAAATCGTCATGCTTTGATAGGTTTACATCTCCAACTGAGTGAAGGGTCAAGGTCCCAAAGGCAGGCAGGAAAACACCAGAATAAAAGAAAGGCAGTAAAACAAGAAATCACCAAACCCATATTTGAATAATTGGAAGGTGTTGGAAGAAGATAAAACTGCAGGTTTGAGGGTTCATGAATGGACAAGTTGGAGGAGAAGAAGGTGCAATATATTTTCATTTAAACATGGTGAAAACACAAGGGAAAAAAAAGAACATGTGCAGTGAAATATTAGTAGGTTAGATTAGCCATTGATGCTTTCTTAAGATATTTTATTGATCCCAAAACTGTTAATTCTCAACAAGGAGGATTATAATTTCCTTGGATCACTCTGTGCTCCTGATTAGAAAGACAACATGAATACAAAGAAATAAAATCAAAAGTGATCTATCCAAAGGAACACAATAACTATCTGGTTCTTTGTAAGGCAGATATCATCTCGACAAATATTCCCTCTAAGCTGCATGCAGTAGCTATGAGGTTCTGCATGCGATGATTGGTGTCAGCAACAGATTTCTTGCTATGGAAGTTGCTGCCACGCATGGATTTTGGAGGCACACACAGCTGGCAAGAAAACTAAAGACAACACTTATCTGAGGAAGGGTCAGCGGACCCAAAACATTAACTCTGTTTTTCCCTTCACAGATGCTGCCAGACCTGCTGAGCTTTTCCAGCAACTTTGTTTTTGTTTCAACACTTATCATGACTTGGCAAACAATCATTATTCCTTCATCGCCACTGACTCATAATCCTGGAACTGCCTATGCCCAAGTACCTTGCCAGCTTGTTCTATAAACGTTCAAGAAGTAGAAACATCTTCCTGAGGGCAAATAGGAAAGGGCAATTTTTTTCCACAATTGTGCGTCCTCTTATGAAAATTTCACGTGGTGTAAATATTATTAGATAAATTTTTGTTTGCGCCAGAGTGCCCCATTAGGATTTCCGAACATGTTTCAGGCTACAATTTGATGAGTTATTTCAAGATAGTGGCAACAGAAAGCCCGGCGTAAATTTCTCCCAGCCTTGCATGTTGAATGAGGGTGACAACCTATTGACTATTAAAATTGCATAGGCTATTCAATTTGAGAGCTTGAGCATTTTCCTAGTTTGACAAATATTCTGAATTTTCTTCCTCTGTTTTCATGTTGTCTATCTAATCAGGAGCACAGGGCGATCCAACTTGCTGATCAACCCAATGCGTAAAACGGAAATATGAAGTTTTATTCCTCTAAATAACCAAACACACAAAAACAATTCTCACTCCGAGTGAAAGAAATAATTCCAAGATGGCAACAGAGTAGGACTCCTCTGCCGGAGCTTGTCTGATCCATCTGTTTCTTTTCTTCTTTTCCTCTTTTGTTTTGTTTTCTCCTTCTTTCTTCTTGGCGATGGCCTCTCGGCCCATCATGGCAGTCACTTGGCCTGGTATTGTGGTCTCTCAACCTGGTGAGGCTGTTAATCAGCCCAGTGTGGCGGTCTCTCGGTCTGGTGTGGCGGTGTCTCGGCCCAGGATGGCGGTCTCTCAGCCCATCGTGGCCGTATCTCGGCGGCTCGCCATGGTGGTCTCCCAGCTCGGTGTGGTGGTTTCTCGATAGACTGGCATGATGGTCACACAGCCTGGCATGGCCTCAGGGTGGACCTCCAGCCTCTAAATGATTCGACAGTGGTCTCCCAGCCTTGAGTACCTCAAGGTGAAGCCTAGCATAGTCTGGAGCCAAGGCCTGTTGCAGACTAGATGCTAGGTGCGGCATAGACTGGGTTGGAAGGACCTGTCATTCTGAACATTTTATTACTTTTTTTTAAAATTTATTGCTATGATCTGCAATGATGGACTTTTTATTTCTTAATTTTTCAATTTTATTTCTTCACCAAGAGTTTGTACTTAATCTGGACCGAGCTACCTTTGCACCAAAGATGGCACTATAAGTGGTGATTTGTAAACTTTTCACTGTGCTCATGTGAGTGAATGTGACAGTAAACTTAATTCTAATTTTAAATCTGAAATGGAAAAAAAAAGAACAGATTTGTCTCTGCAGATATTTACTTTGGGAAAATGAAACACCTTTGGCCAATAAGTCTTTGTTCTCGAAGGCAAAATGGAAATAAAAGAGTGTGGAATGTTCCGCGATGTTGTGCCACACAAAGACTGATATCACGAAATACAAACAGATGTCTCTCCGGTCTTTCCAAAACAGTTTACTCAGAAAACACAGTATTGAGGATTCTTCTGGATACTCTCAGGAGGAAAATCAATGCTCAGGTTGGATCAAGGGTCCAGGGACCGCAATACACTCACAAGCAGAGATTTTTCAGAAACCTGACAGCTAGGCTGGGAAGGCTTTTGCCTTTCCCAATCTGACCACCAACTGAGCAATCCAAACCAGCTCCAAAGCAGAAGCTACAACAAACAGTTCTCACAAAATACGGGACTTGCAAGAAAAGCCTTTCCTACAAATTGTTCCACTGTCCTTTCACTGACCTCTTTAAAAGATGTATCCACATATCCACTACCATTCAAACTCAAGTCAACAAAAATAATTTAATACGAAGACTGAAAAAGCTTCACAGAGGCTGGTATCCCTTCACCAAATGATCCCTTATTTACACGTGTGGAGAGCCCTTGACACTGATCCAGCTCCCTCAGAGTCACCTCTCAGACTGAACAGGATGTCTGACTCTCCTGTCCTTATCTGTTAGCCGGGGCTCCCTGATTGGACCAGGTTAACAGTCCCAATCAGGGAACTCATATTCCAGGTGGTCTACCTGGTTGACCTTATTACAATCACTACATCCCTACCTCTCTGAGTCTGAGGTTCTTTTTATTATGTAGCTCCTCCTGGGGTGTTCTAGCACCGGGTCAGGTTCCTCCAACTCTGACTCTGATATGGGTGACGTGTAACACATAGTAGCTCACCTCTTGCACCTGGAGCATCTCAGAAGAAATTCATTCTCCTCTTCAGGTGGCAAAGGCGTTTGAGGTGGTGACATCTCCCATGTCTGTCACAGATTCCGAGGTATTTTCAATGCTTGACAGAGCAGGAGAAGCCATGGATTCTGGAGCAATCAGAAAGGCTGTTGAGGAGCTGGGTACGTTTTGGTCCCACACTATTTACGTGTTTGCAGCTTTCCCATAGTCTATGTGCTTGTTCAGGACCATCGCACCTACCCAAACTTTATACATCACTGGACCTGACCTGGCATCAACCATGCCTCTTACCCATGCAGGGCCATTCCTGTGGTTCCTACACCAAACGTCATCCCCTGAGGTAAACTGTCTCACTCACTTAGCAGAGTATTGTGTCCGTCATTGGCTTTTCCGATGCTGTTTCACCCTGCCCCCTCATGTTCGGGAAGATCAGATATAATCTGGTGCGGAGTCATCTCCACATTAGCAACTCTGCTGGAGCTATCCCTGTCATTGCATGAGGGGTGGTCCAATAATCAAATAGGAAGCCGGACAGTTTGGTGTCTAGTGAAGCTGTAGGCTGTTTCTTTCAGCCTGTCTTCAAAACTTGGACTGTTCTTTCTGCCAGATCATTGGACAATGGATGTTATGGAGCTGTCCTTATATAATGAATACCATTTGACTTTAGGAAATACTTTAATTCCCTGGTGGTAACAGATGGCCCGTTATCTGTGACCAATACTTCCGGGAGTCCGTGTATTGAAAAAGATGTGCACAGTTTTTCAAATGAAATCTGTACATGTCCAGCCATTGTGAGAGGGCATCCACAATGACTAAGAACATTGAGCTCATGAAAGGACCTGTATAGTCGAAGAGTAACTGAGCCCAGGGTTTACCCGGGCATTCCCACAAATGTGGGAGAGCTACTGGCAGTGATTTTTGTCCTTGTGTGCACTCTGGGACACTGCCCCACCAATGCAGCTCTGTCCTGGTCACCAAACGTACCTTCTTGCCAACATCTCCATTTAGGAAACCCCTGGATGACCCTGGTGGAGTTCAGCCAGTATCTGGCGGCGACCTTTCCTCGGGACAATCACTCTTTCTCCCCACAATAATACACCGTACCCTACGGTGAGCTGGTCTCTTTGGGTCCAAAAGGGTTTCAATTCTGGCTGTGACGGATCTTTAGTTTCCCCTGTCACCAATAACTGTTTCAGTTTTTCCAGGGCCTGGTCTTTCTGTGTCCAAAGTCTGATGTTATCAGCTGCGAATGGATGTGTGACCGGAAAATTTAAACCATTACAGACTCTTCCAGTGGTGATACCACCGGTGGCGTATCTGCCAGTGGGAGGCAACTCAATATATCTGCATTTGCTACTTGGACTCCTGGACAGTGTTTCAACTTGTAATTATATGCACTTGGTTTTACAGCCCAGCTCTGAATTTGGCCTGAAGCTATGGGAGGCACTGCCTTGTCCTTTTCAAGTTGACATTGTTGGCATTTGTGATCTGTTATTATTACATATTTACACCCATAAAGGTATTGATGGAACTTCCTGATTTGAAATATGACCTCCAAACCTTCCTTCTCTATCTGGGCACAGATATGCTCTGCATTAGCCAAAGTCCTGTATGCATACACGCTTGGGCGTTACTCTCCATTGGGCTACCTATGAGATAATACTACCCCAATGCTGTATGGGGATGCATTGCATGTCTGTATCAGATCTCACGTGGGATCATAGTGTTGCCAACATCTTAGAAGGCGATAGCTGTTTCTTCACTTCCCTGAAAGTTATGGCTTGGCTGTGCAATCATTTCAAAGGCTGACCCCTTCTTAGGAGTTGATGCAAAGGTGCCAGGATGGAAGCCAGATTCTGTATAAACTTTCCGTAATAATTCACCAGCTCAAGGAAAGACCTAAGCTTTGATAGAGATGGGGAACCTTTGATCGCTCTCACTTTATCTTCCAATGGGTGTAACCCGATCTTGTCGACTCTGCAGCCCAAGCAGGTCACTTGGGGATGCCTGGAACAAATATTTTTCCCTTGTAAGGCGTACACCTGCCTGGAAGAAATGCCTAAGGACTGTGTCCAAGTTCTCTAAGAGGTCCTTATTCATTTTCCCTGTTTTAGCAGGTCATCTAGATAAATGGTGACCTGAGGTAGACTGTGTAAAATGTTCTCCATTGTCCGCCGCGAATTTGCACAGGCTGATGATACCCCAAATGGCAGTCTCATACAGGGGGGGGTTCTGCCGTAACGTGATAGTTGCATTCCAACACAATATCATGCTGTAGAAGATCACGCTATGGAAGTAGCTGGGCCTATGGGGAAAGCAGGGTTAGGGGCAGGCCACCAGAAAAGTGAACTCAAAGGATAGCACTACTGTCAACAGCTGTTCAGACAGTTTGGTACAATTGTGACTGCGAAAGTGGCTTTGCAGCTCCTTTTCGGATTGACACAACCGTCCTCATTATTTCCAAAACATGCAGGACAGCTGCCCAGGTGTCCTGGTCAATACCTATCCCTTAGTTAGCAACACAATGACAGATTGTCTGGTCTTTATCACATTGTTGCTTGTGGTAGATCGTTGTGTGAAATTAGCAGTTGTATTTTCTACAATGACTGCACCTCAAAAATACTTCAGTGGCTATCAAGCTCTTTGTAACATCCTGAGGTTGTGGAAGGTGTAAGCCTTTGTAAGCAAGAAGATCTAGGTTCAAGCCCGCCTCAGAACTCAGTGGTCAGGGAAAGTGCGTTCACAATGTGCCTAAAAAGATTGAGTATCAGTCGGCAAATTCTTCCAACACTGCCAGTAGCAGACTGTGTAAGATTGGGAGAGATTCCTGGTCAGTCATGTGACTAAAAGACTTTACCACCACTATCCACAGTTCCAGACTGCAACATATATGTGTGTACGTTGCCGTAGCAACTCGGACTCCTTCAGCAATCTTATCACCGCACCACAAGGGTATTGAGGGATATGGAGCAAAGGTGGGAAAATCAAGTTGAAACATAAGTCAACCATGACCTGACTAATTACTTAAATAGGCTGCTGGAGCCTCCTGTTGTACACAGGCCCTCAGCCTCAGTGTTTCCTTTCAAGTTAAGTTAGATATACTGTTTTTCATTCTCTCCTCCAGTCTATTCTTCCTGATAACAGACCTGCTGACTTCTTACTTTTCAGTTTTAATGAAGGCTGACAGGGAGAATTTCTCTGCGACTCTCAGAATCACAGCATCGTACAAGTGCACTATAGGTATCATTAGCAAAGGGCTCCTAACAGCGAGATGCCTACTCAATGGAATCGTGTTATGGCAAACGCAAGTTCGCATTTTAGAAATATGTTCCCCTATTCATCAAACGCGTTGTAGCCTCTTCGTGTTGCGGGAATATGCGTTATAGCAGAATACCCTGTATAATGGTACAAGACCTTATGGGCATTAATTGTAGCTTACTTCAGGGAATCGTCATCCAACCACAATTGCAAGTACACATGGCTCATGTCCAGCTTCATGAAGGACAGCCTCGTTGCCAGCTTTGCATATAAATCCTCTATCCGAGGGACTGGATATTTATCCAGCTGCGAAAAGCAGTTTAAAGTTTGTTTAAATTCTCCACAAAGGTGAACCGACATGTCAGGTTTTACCAGTGCTGCCCATTCTGCAAACTGATTTGATGGTTCCTTTGCTTCCCAGCCTCCTGATTTCTGCCTCTACTTTTGCCCATAACGCAAATGGCATTGGGTGGGCCTTGCAGAATCATGGAATTGCTTCCTGGTCAACATGCAGCATGGCCTTGGCTCCTTTGGACGTTCCTGAAAAACTTGCTCATCTGCCACCTTTCTACTCATTTCACCAACTTGTCAACATCCTTTTGTAATTCTTCTCTGTCTACCACCTCCTCCCAGTTTCCAATTCCTCCAAGTTTCATGTCACCTGAAAACTTTGAAATTGTTTATATAAACCTTTCAGTGAAAGATGTTTTCCAATTGCAAGACAAGCAAACGAGGATTATAGAATGGACCCTGGTAACCCTTAGATCATCAGTATTTTAACACAGGATGAGAGTACATTACTGTGTGTGTCCAATGCACTGGCACTGTGCATTCTTAGGAAGCGTAGCTAGCTTGTTTTATTTTGTAATATTAGATTAGGTAATTAAATGTTTGGGGATAGATATTTATGTTCGTATCATATACGAAGTCACTCTCCTGCGCATCTAATTCTAAAGCTGTCTTTCTGCACTTTCTCAGGGTCTGCATTGCTATCCTCTTTGGACCCAATTAATGTCTAATTTCTGAGAGATGCACATAAACCGCACAAAATCAGAGAACCTGAAGATTCAGAGCTCCAGTGGAGACATTGCTGACAAGCCCAATTGTACAACTCCTCTTCCAACAGACCTCTAACTCAGGTTCCTGGCCTTCCCACAGTGTTCTGCTCCTTATTAAACACAATCATATCAGTCTGTGTTTACCAGATTAAGATTAGGATGATCTCAGAAACAGATATGATTTTCATCCATCTGTCATTCTGTTCAGGCTGCCTTTGGTAGAAAACCCAGGCTTGTGGTACTAAGATGTTAAAAGGCAATCTGATAGACCAAGCAAAAAACTAGAAACTCTGTGAGCATTTTGGGAATAAATGCTGGAAAACTGTTACAGATGGCAACAGGGCTTGGCAGTCATCCAGTGAATTTACTAATCATTGATATTCACACAACATACGCATCAAACTATTGTAAACGGTTAACATTTAACTTCCCATCTTCAATCACAAATCACACACCTTCCGACAGCTTTATGAAAAGTTCATTTTCACCGAATTCAGAGTAACTGGAAACTAGTCCTCTCTGTGCAGGCATGCAGAGAACCAATGTTTACACAAATGTCTTGCGGCCAAAGGTGACACCTATCTGGAAATGCATTTTTTTTCTTTCAGTTTTCCTCCCTGTAATTAAGTTTTAAGCTAATCAGTTCCCCTGGTTGCTCCTTTTATTGTATAAGAATGTGGGAAATGCATTGTGCTTGAAAACAAGTGCTTTGAGTTTCCAGTGTATGCTCTCAGTTTAGCCTCCTTTCTTCAGTTGATTACATGGAACTTCTTTCAACAGCAGTTTTATTCTCGCTGCCCTCGAAGTATGATTTATAGAGCCTTGTAAGGGATCATAGTGTCATGTTCCAGGGTTTGTGAAAAGGCACCTTGAATAATGTCAACAACTTTCAGCAGAAATGGTTACGTGGCTAACTGTGTGAATAAAGAAATCATTAAAATCCTACGGGTGACAATTGTTCGTGGATGTTTTCTTGCGTCCAGAAAAGGAAATCAACATTTCACTCATGCATTTTAATATCCTGTTACTAAGCAGTACAGAATGTGTTGCATTTTGTCACTAAAAACCTCCCTGAGCAGCACACACATATAAAAGGGCAAGATTTTGGGTTTCATTAATATCCCTGACACTGTTAAGAAGGCAAGTGATTTGTGAATACTCTTGTTATTAGAGCCACCTCTCATGTTTTAGTGCTAAACTGTGGTACATGAGCAACAAATCACATTTGATGATTGTAGAACTTCACAAGATTTACTGTTCTGCTCCAAGTCACTGATATTAGTTATAGCACATATAGCTGAATCACAAGTGAATTTTCAGGTGCATTTTTAATGATAAAACTTCAATGTCATCTCATTTTTTAGTGGAGGTCATTTAGACTTTGAGTGATAGCGCTGTAAAACAGGTAACATTCCTCACATCCTGTTCGTGCAAGGACTTGATTCCACTTTTCCAGTTTCACCACTTTTCTCTTAGCAGGGATGGCCTATCTCTTGCCATTCACATCTAACCTGCATTTATATATCTCCCTACTATCATTAGTAGTCCTTCTGAGCACCTTCACCATATCTTCTCCTTTGTCAACAAGGTAGCTGAGGGTAGCTAACTTAATCTCAATATTTACAAGAAAAGGAGATAAAGGCAGAAAACAGGGAATTATTGGCTGGTTAGCCTGATATTGGCAACGGGGAAAATGCTGGAGTCCATTATAAAATATTTAACAGCAGAACACTTGGAAAATAGTAACAGAATCAGACAGAGTCAGCGTGGAGTTTCAAAAGGGAGGTCAAACTGGAATTTTGAGAGGATGCAACTAGTAGAGTTGATAAGAGGGAAGACGTAGATGAGTTTTATTTGGACTTTCAGAAGGCTTTCAATAAGGCCCTGCATAAGCGATTACCATGTAAACTGAATAAACATGGGATTTGGGCTAGTATACTGATATGGATTGAGAACTGGTTGGCAGAAAGCAAAGAAAGATTAGGAACAAGTTGGTCTTTTTCTGAGTGGCAGCAGTGATTAGTGGGATATTGCAGTGATCAGTGCTTGTATCCCAGCTATTCACAATATATATTAATGATGTAGATGAGGAAGCTAATTGTAATATCATCAAGTTTGTAGACGACACAGCTGAGTAGGTGGGTGAGCTCTGAAGAAGATGCACAGGCGCTTCAGGGCAGATGACTAATGATGTGGATAAATACAAGGTTACCCACTTTGATAGCAAAAACAGGAAGGAATATTATCTGAATGGTGATAGATGGGAAAAGGGGAGGTGCATCAAGAATAGTTGCTGAAAGTAAGCAAGCAGATGGAGTAGGCAGTGAAGAAGGTGAATGGTTTGTTGGCATTCATCCCAAGATTTGTGTACTAGAGCAGGGATATCTTGCAATTATGCAGGAATTGGTGAGAACACACCTGAAGTATAAAGTATAGTTTTGGTGCCTTTATCTGAGGAAGCTTTTTCTAGCTATGGAAGGTAATGAAATAAAGGTTTACCAGAATGGTTCCTGGAATGAAATTCATTGAATTGAATAGAATGGAAAATTGAACAAAGTAGCTATCAGCCTAATGTCATCCATTTTACAGCAGCGGTGCAAGATAAATTTGTCTCTGTTACATGCATTTATTGTTGAATCTACCAACAAACTAAATTCCAAGTAGTTTTGTTCATATTTTAAAATATTTTTAATCAGGTAGACATAAGATAAAATTAATCACAAAATAAAAAAAAAAATGCCTGGAAGTTCCTCGGAATTATATTACTGTGCAGGCCTGAGCTAAATTCCTTGGTTAAGGCAACAGGAAGAAAATGGGAACAACTGGATGCGATCACACTCATTTTGTATCAGGTTCTAAGGTAAGACAATTATGGGGACCACAACAATTAATTGAACTTGCTCTTGATTAGCCAGACCCTTGATGACATCTTGCCAAACAATACTTTTGGCAATGATGTGAAAATTATTTTTCTTTGCATGATTGGTTTAGAGAGAGAATGAGTACAAACTCATCATGAATCCATATAAGCTTCTGTAGATCTCACATTTAAGCATGTTTATATTTCAAGGACCAGCTTACAGTGAGCTTCTTACAGTAAGCTCATAATTTACACTTGTCTCCTCAATTTTTATTTAAGGCATTTCCTATCTTTATTCACATACTGCATCTGGAAGTGTACAGCTGGCACTCCAATTATTAACTGCCATATTTGTTGCTTAAAACGCATGCTTTTTCAAAAAAAGCCTTCCAAATCAGTGGGGAAATGATTGAGCTGGAAATTACCCTTGCAGCGTCTGCTCTTCAGGTGCTAACCAGTCTCTGGTCTCTTAAGATGAGCAGGAGACAGGTGCAGCTCTCTCACCAGATTTAGGACAACCTGTTACATTAGTGATAGTGGTGTCAGGAAGAACACTTTGAGAACATGTAAAAGCTCAAACAGTCTAATCACATGAGATTCCCAGTGCTGCTTGCAATTTCAAATACTTCCTGCTACATTCACCGGGTTCTGAACTTGCACAACACAGTGCGACACAAACTGGCAGGAAGGGCACTTCATCAATGATATTTAGCAGCTGTTGACTCCTGTGAGTAATCTGCACAAAGCTGTAAAGCAGGCTTAACAAAAACACCGCACAAAACCATCAAGTAACAATCAACATCCTCACTATATATTATACATATATCTCTAATGGCTGGGATTGTTATAAAGGTTGCTGATAGTACATTCTGAGGGACATGTCAAGATAGGCCACCAATTATTGCATACTGCACAACTTCATCATCATGAGAGACATGCCATTCCCACAAGCAGGACAAGTGCAGAAGGAGAATCAAAACATGTGTTTTGATATCATGACTACTGAATGTCTCAAGTACTTTTACAACCAATGGTGCACTTTTGGAAGTGAAATCACTCATGTGTTGTAAGAAATTCGGCAGACAATATGGACATAGCAAACTTCTACAAACAATAACGTGATAATGACCAAATAAACTATTTTGTGATGATGATTGAGGGTTAAATATTAATCAGGACAATGATGAAAATTCTCCTGCTCTTACAGTGATAGGATCATAGCGATATCCAGCACGGAAACAGACCCTTCGGTGCAACACGCCCAAGTCGACCAGATATCCTACACAAATCTAGTCTCATTTGCCAGCATTTGGCCCATATCCCTCTAAACTCATCCTATTCGTTTACCCATCCAGATGCCTTTTAAATGTTGTAATTGTACCAGCCTCCACCACTTCCTCTGGCAGCTTATTCCATACTCACACCACCCTCTGTGTGAAAATGTTACCCCTTAGGTCCCATTTATATCTTGCCCCTCTCACCTTAAACATATGCCCTCTAGTTTTGGACTCCCCAACTCCACGGAAAAAACCTTGTCTATTTACCCTATTCATACCCTTCATGACTTTGTAAACCTCTATAAGGTCACCCCTCAGCCTCCGATGCTCCAGGGAAAATACCCCCAGTCTACCGAGCCTCTCCCTACGGCTCAAGCCCTCAAACCCCAGCAATATCCTTGAAAATCTTTTCTGAGCCTTTTCTAGTTTCACAACATCCTTCCTATGGGAGGGAGACTAGAAATGCATGCAGTATTCCAAGAGTGGTCTAACCAATGTCCTGTATAGCCGCAACATGACCTCCCAACTCCTATACACAATGCACTGACCAATAAAGGCAAGCGTACTAAATGCATTCTTCACTACCGTGTCTACTTGTGACTCTACTTTCAAGGAACTATGAACCTGCTTTCCAAGGCCTTTTTGTTCAGCAACACTCCCCAGGACCTTAACATTAAGTGTGTAAGTCCTGCCCTGATTTGCCTTTCCAAAATGCAGCACCTCACGTTTAACTGATTTAAACTCCACCTGCCACTCTTCGGCCCATTGGCCCCCCTGATCAAGATCCCATTGTACTTTGAGGTAACTTTCTTTGCTGTCCACTAAACTTCCAATCTCAGTGTCATCTGCAAACTTACTGACCACACCTCCTCTGTTCACATCCAACTCATTTACATAAATGATGAAAAGCAGCGGACCCCCTTTTTGTCCTTGTGGCATGCCGTTGGTCATATGCTCCAGTCTGTAAAGCAACCCTCCACCACCACCATCTGTCTTCTACCTTCGAGCTAGTTCTGTATCCTAATGGCTAGTTTTCCCTGTATTCCATGCGATTTAAGCTTGCAAACCAGTCTATCATGAGGAACCTTGCTGAATGTCTTACTGAAGTCCATATAGATCACATCCACTGCTCAACCCTCATCAATCCTCTTTGTTACTTCTTCAAAAACTCAATTAAGTTGGTGAGACACGATTCCCATGCACAATGCAATGTTGACTATCTGTAATCAATCCTTGCCTTCCAAATATATGTAAATCCTGTCCCTCAGGATTTCCCCCAACAACTTACCCACCACCGATGTCAGGCTCACTGGCCACTGCTCACAGTTCCCTGGCTTTCCCTTACCACCTTTCTTAAATAGTGGCACCACGTTAGCCAACCTCCAGTCTTCCAGCACCTCACCTGTGGCCATCGAAAGTACAAATATCTCAGCAAGGCACCCAGCAATCACTTCCCTCGCTTCCCACAAAGTTCTTTGATATAGTGCCATGGGATTTTTACATAGACCTGAGCAGATAGATGAGGACCTCAGTTTAACATCTCATCAAGATACAGTGTATTTGAGTGTCAACGTTTTTGCATTCAAGCCTTGGAGTAGGTCTTTAATCCTTATCCTTAAGAATCGGCCCAGAGTGATATGGCTATGATCCCGACTGACACTAATTCTGAACAAGTCAGACCTCACTCCGAAGCCTGATTTATTAGATACTAACTTTCTTTTAAAACCATGGATTTCAGCTATTGAACATATTTGCAAGAGTCTGCGGTGATCTTTTAACACAGAGAATAAATTGTGTATTAGACATGATAACATGAACGATATTACACTGGATTAAAAGATCAATAGTTTTCATTATAAACACCAGAAGATGATTCAAGCTCATGCTATAAGTTTTTATCCCAGCAATATCCTTAACAGTGAAAACATTTTCCACTACCTCCACATCAAAGTTGCTTGGTACAGCTGCAACCAGTTTTCTTTTGATGATCTTCTGCAAATTCATTTGGAGCTTTACTTATACTTGTATCTAACCCTATGACACCAAAAATAAACTGTAAACTAAATTCTTTATTAAAAAAAAACAAAGAATGCAGGAGAAACCCAGCAGATCTGACAGCACCTGTGGAGAGAGAAACAGAGTTAACATTTTGGGTCGAATGTGACTTTTCTTCAGTCCTGAAGAAGGGTTGTACTAGACTTGAAACACTAACTCTATTCCTCGCTTGAAAGATGGTGATCGACCTGCCGAGTTTCTCCTGCTTTTTCAAACTGCCAGCATCCACAATATCTTGCTTGTACATAAACTCATTTTTACTTTAGCCCCAGAGCAAACATGAGCTTCATAAACTCAGCTTCTAGCAGTATTCCAGGATTTCTTATTAACCAGTATAACACCTTCATCTCTACTCCCTGGAATACCCACACTGCGTGATTGACCCCCTTTTTGATTCTTCTACATTCCTGTGTCCCCGTTATTGTAATAGTAAAGTTATTTTTCTACCTTTTTGTTAAATGCACTAACTTTCATTTTGTCACGTCAAGTGTTGTAAAACCTTATTTAAAAATTCATATAAATAAAAAGGCCTCCAGAATTCCCACCATATACTGGGGTTACCTGGGAATCAACATTAAGACCGGTGATTTTCTTGACCTATATCTATGACTTAGCCTTGCCTGAACAGGGTACAATTTCAAAATTAGTAGATGAAATAAAATTTGGAAGAATTGTGAATAAATATCAAGAAGACTCTGATAGGCTGGTAGTACAGTCAGTCAGGTGGCCAATGAAATTTATTGTAGAAATGTACAGAATCTACAGCACAGAAAAAGGCCCTTTTGTCCGTCAAATCCGTGCCTGTCATAAGCAAGCACTTAACTGTTGTACTCCCATTTTCCAACACTTGGCCATTAGCCTTGTATACCTTGGCATCACAAGTGTATAACTAAATACTTTTTAAATATTATGAGGCTTTCTGCCTCTACCATCCTTACAGGCAGAGTTCCAAATTCCCGCCAACCTCTGGAAGAAAACATTTTTCCTCACATCCCTTCTAAACTTCTTGCCCTTTATCTTAAATCTATGCCCCCTTCACATGCATCCCAAGGGGATAAGTTCCTTCCTGTCTGCCCTATCTGTGCCCCTCAATTTTACACATCTCTGTCACGACCCCGCCACCCCCCCCCCCCCCCCCGCCCCCCCCCCCCCCCCACCCCCCAACCGCCTCATTATCTTCTACTGCAAGCCCTGGTCTGTCCAGTCTTTCTTTACAACTGAAATTCTCTAGCCCAGGCAAAATACTGGTAAATCTCCTCTGCACCCTTTCCAGTGCAATCATATCCCTCCCATAATGTGGATTCTAGAACTGCACATAATACTCCACCTATAGCCTGACCATCATTTTATACAGTTCCAGCATAACTTCCCTGCTCTTAAACACCATGCCTTAACCAATAAAGGCAAGTATCCTATAAATCTTGTTAACCACATTACCTACCTGTCCTGAAACCTTCAGGGACTGGTGGACATGAATACCAAGCTCCCTCCGATCCTTGATGCTTCCTGGGACCCTACCTTTCATCATGTATTCCCTTGCCTTATTTGTTCAAAATCATAAAGGTACAGACTAATTAAATATAGAGAAACTGGTCCTACATGTAGGGGGATTAAGAACCAGAAGTCATTGATTCAGTGTGCTTCAATAGAACCATAGATCTCTACAGTGTGGAAACAGGCCATTCGCCCCATCAAATCCACACTAAGCCTCCGAAGAGCAACCCATCCAGACTAAACCCCCTACCCAATCCCTCTAACCCTAAATTTCCCATGCCTAATCCACCAAGCCAGCACATCTCTGGACGCTTTGGGCAACTTAGTTGTTCCAGTCGCCTAGTTTGCACATCTTTGGACTGTGGGAGGAAACCGGAGCACCCAGAGGAAATACATGCAGACACAGGGAGGATGTGCAAATTCCAGACAGACAGTTGCTCGAGGGTGGAATTGAACCTGGGTCTCTGGCACTGTTAGGCAGCCGTGTTAACCACTGAGCCACCGTGCTACCCCAAAAGAACCAATAGTAACAGGAGGAATTTTTTTTATATCACACTGTGATTGGTTAGGATTTGGAATGTACTGACTGAAAGTGTTTACTGCTTTCAAAAAGGAACTAGATAAACACCTCAGATAAGTTTCACTTGGCTGATTCTAGGTTGAATGGGTTAGGTCTGTTGAAGTTTTGAAGAAAGGCAATCTTATTGAAATTTAAGAGAACTCAAACGGACTTGCCAGGAACAATGCTGTGAGGCTGTTTCCACTTGTGTAGTGGTCAAGAATTTGGGACACTGTTTTAAAAATAAAAGATATTCCATTTAAGATTGAGAGAAAAATTTTGCCCCAGTGCTTTGCTATTCTGCAGGATTTTCTTCATCAGAGAACAGTGGAGGCTTGGTCATTGAATATATTCAAGGCTTAGTTAGGATTTGACTAACAAGGGAGTCAGGGCTATGGGCGTCACTCAGGAAAGTGGAGTTCCACCCATGATTGGAGCCATTATCATCTTACTCAGTAATGAGTGAGCTTGAGAAACAAATGGCCTACTCCTGGTCCTAATTCTTATGTTGCAGGTGTAACAAATCCACAATCCACACTTCCAACATCATCAGATCCATTGTCAGGGTTGCTATCTCTTAGAAGCTTGTTATTTCCATGGCATTGGGCTGGAGTCTCCATAACAGAGGTTCTCAGAGGAGTTGGGAACCATTGTCTGGATTCGGGAATTTTCTATAGGTTAAGTTGCCCACTCACTCCGTATGCGACATGTACAAAACCAATGAACTACAGAATCACAGTTCAGGCAAGTCCCGAAATGCTGAGAAATAGAACACCCATACAGAGATCTGTTTTGAAAACAAAACCTGCTGTTCTGACCTTATATCAATTAGACAGAACGATTTGTACTGTCAATCGCAGAAGGTTTCCTTCATTTCACACCTTTTAGTATTGTCCAAATCAATGATGTTGACAAAACAGAGAAAAAAACAAACGATTATAACATCATGAAAATGTCAAATCAGCCAAAGCAAAGCCTCTACATCCACTTCCACCCGTCAATTACAGACCCCCTGCTGAACTAATCTATTTAAGTGTCTTGGAGTTTCAAACATTCAATTGTAGGGCCATCTGGGAACTGTATCAACAGAAGCAGATGGCGAGACCTCGGTTTCTTCAAGTAACTAGTAATGACTGACAGCAATAAGTATTTATATTTAAAATGGTTATCACAAACATCTCTAGTCACTTCATACTATGAGTATGTTTTAAGAGCATAGACAATAAACATGGAGGCAACTCTTTTCACTGGAGATAAAATAATAGAAATTGCAAAGACAAGAACTAAATATTAGAATGTTCGTACTTTTGGCAACATGCAATATTGTTAAAAATTTATATTTTTGATTTCAAACTGACAACATTCATTAACACATTATTTGACATGACGATTACTTTAAACATCAGTTGGCAATGGCCTGGTGGTATTATTGCTGGACTGTTAATCTACAGACCTAGATAATGTTCTGGCGACCCAGGTTCAAATCCCGCCATGGCAGTTGGTGGAATTTGAATTCAATAAATACCTGGAATTAAGAGTCTAATGATGACCATGAATCCAGTGTCGATTGTCAGAAAAAAACCTCTGGTTCACTAATGCCCTTTAGGGAAGGAAACTGCCATCCTTACCTGGTCTGGCCTATATGTGATTCCAGACCCACAGCAACTGTCATTGACTCTGAACTGCCTTCCAGGCAGTAAAATAAATGCTGGGAAATAAATGCTGCCTAGCCAACGATGCTTTCATCCTGTGACTGAATAAAAATGAACTTCTGAACATTGAGGACATGTACATTATGACAAAGGATCGAGATGTAAGGAATATCAAACTCTGGAGCGGTGGCATATTTGCTTCCAATTTCAGCTGAACCCTTCACGCAACTAAGCATTGAGAAAGGGCGAATGGTCCAGATGATGAATATGACTTTTTCTTTCAACCCCTGTAAGCAGCTAGTGCAAAATAAGGATGCAGGGGATCATTCGTGCTCACTACTGTCTGCTGTATCATGATGTGCAGAAAGAAAAGAAAAATATTAAGCTTGGAGGGAAGGTTGGAGGATACAAATATAGGTAAGTCTGGTAGATGTTGGTGAATACTAATGGTCATCTTCATTGGACTGCTTTCAAAGAGTTTTAATTTAGTTTGATTTGAATATTGTCCAACTCAAATACTATTTCTTGCAGTGGATCTAAGCCAACCTAGTCAGTTCAGAAGCTGCTTTAGAACCTGTACAGCTGTCACTACTGCTCACTCTTTGAAAGTTTCAGTAACAGCAACATGTTTCCTTTCAACTGGTAACTGGGTAACCTTGGCAGATAATAGCTCGAATCCAAACACCAGTGCCAAGTACATGTCATATGTATTGCTTGCACACCATGTGCCCAGCGTGTCTTAGACACCACCCAATGAGACCCAAAGGAGGAGGTGCCCTGAGCTTTGTGTCAGGTTTGAAACTGAGGTGTGTGAAAGACATCTCAATCAGCGGGAGATGATGCAGACTTTTTCTGCTAGTGCTCATTGAGTTTTATGCCACTGGCTCATGCATTTGACTGATCTTTTTATCTCTTCAAGGGGGCTTCCAAGACCCCGAGAACGCAGATGACAGGATTTGAAACCCAAGTGTGGATTTCCTTTGTTGGCGGTGGCCTGTCATCAGTCAAATTCAGCATGTAGGTTAATAAGGCTTAAAAATAAAAGAACAGCCAAGGTTTGACTGACAGTCTGGCAAACTGAGTATAGTGAGCTTCTTTGTCATCCATCGTTTCTTCAATGCACACTAGCAATGAGAGTGTGAACAGATTTGCTGAATGCTTAGAGTTCATTATGACAAGTAGTCAGTCTCTGGAATATTTCCAATTATTAAGAGGACAGTTCAGGCAACACGTTCTGAAACTATTTCATTGATTATTATTCATACAGAATAAAATAAATATGTTCAACTTTCAGAACTGTATTTCTATCAACCCCTTAAAATTGCTGTGTCACACAGTTGCAGAACAAAGTATTCATTATTTGATTGTGCATTTTTCAATTGTTTAAAGGAAACAGACTGATGATGGATTAAGGGGAGATAAAAAAATTATAGAAATAATCCGATCAAATTGTTTGCTTCCAAAATGACCAACGAACTTGATGCATCAGATATAGGGTTCTCTCCCATAACAAGTTAAAGTCTGCATGGGCTTGACACTGCGTGCGCAGTACTTTCTCCAAATTAATATTTTTGAACACATTTTATCATGAATGTTGTGGAACAAACATCGTGTTTTATAGGTAGACTTTCTGTGACCTCATATGAATACTTATGCACTCAGATGTGAAGTACTTAATATTATTCAGTAGCGAGAAATATAAACACTAACCCCCTTGACAAGGTATGACTTTTAACCAACTCAAGCTGCATTTTGACATATTCCTACACAACAGAGTTTAAAAGCCTGGCCTGCAGGCAGCTTTTTAAATCAAATAAACTTGAAATGAAGTTAAAAAAGCTGGATAACCTGTTCCATCCAAGACAAGTAAGGCAAACACATTGTATTAGTGAGAACCTCTGGTTCCAAGAAATACTTGGAAGATGTGTAGTTTATTTTAAAATAAATTCTGAATCCTGAAGGAATCATTACCAAACTACCCTCCTCCCCAGGCTGAAATCACAATATTGAAAGTAAAAGAAAGAACAAATTACATATCCCCACTCAAAAGGCTTTACTGCTAACAAACACTGTACAAGCACAGTCACTAATTGCAAGGCAGGAAACACAATCAATTTGCACACAGCAAAGTCACTCCAACAAATAAATACAATATATGATCAGATCATCTGTCTTTAATTAATAGTTTGTGGATAAATATTAGCCATAGAACCATAGAATCTCCACAGTGTGGAATGAGGACATTCAGCCTATTTAGTCTACAACAACTCTCCAAAGAGCAACCCACATGATACCGAGAGAACACCCAAGCACTTTTTTTGCCATCAAATTGAAAGAGGGCACCTCCTACAGAGGTTCTAGTATCCTGCTTGCTCAGGTTTCTGATTTGGGACTGAATCCATAACTGTCAGATTCAGAGTCTACTGCAAGCTCAGTACTGATAATTACGATGCATTCTTAAAAAATCTTTCCTATTAAAATTACTCCTTTAATGTCTGTAATAAACAAGTTCTTGCTAATTAACAGTACTGTTGATTTTCTGTCAGTGGTCTCAATATTGAAGCATTCATGACAGGCAAAGGAGACTTGATAGTTGGGCAAAGTTAAAATAGTCAAAAATGTGAAATATGTTTGCAGCCCACTGCACACATGCGCAGTGATATTTTAATGACCGGTAGGTTTTGTTGCACCTCAAGTTTTGTCATGAGCTGAGGCACATTAGGAGCATTTGGAAAACGTACTTAACAATGGACATCCATACTCTAATTGGCAGCTGCATTTGCTGTGCAACTTCTGCAGGGGTTAAGAAGCATACAGTGATTGGCAGTAAGAGCAGATAGATTCATGAAACAAGTACCTTCCTCAGCTCTCTTGGTTAACCATAAGAAGCAGCAGCTAACCCCCAATACTCACCCGAAATAACCTTTGCACCTTCCTCTACCAACCATGCGAACTTTCGCCCCATCACCCACCCTGATCCCAGCCTCTGCCTTCCAATTGCAATGTCTTTTCTTTATTATGTTCAACAGGATTTCTGGGTCTCCAATTTTGCTTGGTTTTTCTTAATCCATTTACAGCACTCCCCCTTTCACTCATAAATATCAGGGCCGTAATTTTATGTATTTAATATGCAATCAATGACATTACTCGGTATTAATTAAGATGATTCTGAAACATTTCTAGCATAGTGACAAAGTGAGAGATATATAGAGTCTATGTAAAACAATGATGCTCATTCTGGTGAACTAACATAAGGTGATTAGACTTTAAAATTAGAAATAGGACAGTAGGAATAACATGGAATATTGTCATACAATAGAAGAATTGTAGGATGGGAATGTAAAAAAAAAATAAAGTAAATTCTTGAAATCATTACATGAAGAGTTTCTGCCAAGCTTACAGAATGATTAAAAAAAACAGAAAGAAAGAGAGTAAAGAAGACTCCCAACATAAGGTCTTGCGAAAGAATGGAGCAAGTCCAAATTTACGATACTTGGACTCTGAACATGCTCACCAAGATCAAACCCGATACATATCAGATTTCATACACTCTGCTGTCCCTTCTGTGGTCACCCATAACATGTTGCTTCGGTTCATTTTCTTTGTATGCACTTGAGTTCTCCCATATTTTAATGTGCACACATTGATAAATTCAGTGAGGTGGAAACAATTTTTAAAAAGGAATGATTGAATGGTCCTGTGGCGTGACACCATGAAATGGAAGACCCAGTTTCTGCTCCCAGAGGCTTAGTTGCCATTCACACTTGGATTTTGTCCAGATGGCAAAGTGCCAATCTGGGCTCGTTCAGTGGGCACAACACTAAAGGAAGCAATGTGCTGAGCAGATAAGAGTGAGGGGAAAGTGAGCGTGGAGCTTCACCACCTGCAGGGTTCCAGCACTCTCTACCGGTTAGCCACAGAACAGCATTGTCCAGCGGCTAAGAAAATGCCATCAGTCCCATGTTCATATGTAACAGCAATATTGTCATTTGTATCACTTTCTAAAAAGAAAAACCTCCAGAGGGGAAGCACACTCTTATTATAATTTGTATTTTACGCTGCATTATTTCAATGAATATGGAATGTTATCTGACACTGATATTACCATTTTGCAATGATGCATTCAGACAGACTTGCTAGACAAATATAATGAACTCTTTTACTAAATAGCTTCCTTCCATTTAGCACATTACATCACCATACAGCTTGAATTGTGTCAGTGCATTAGGTAAATCTCTAGCATTGATACAGTAAATGTTACACCTTGTGTATCATGAGAAGATTAAAATACTCGTGCTGAAAAATGATAGAATTAATTAATTAATCCTACTATCTCTGAATTAATTAAGCAGTTTTTTTAAATTCTTCCTTTGAGCATTAAGCATTCCTTGAGTGACAAAGAAATCTGAGGGGGGTGGTGGGTTGGGGGTTTGATTGCACTAATAGGGAAAACCCACTGAGATAACTGAAGCATACATTTGGCAGTCGGATGGTAGAATTTCCATTGTGCTCCATTAAGCTGATATTTAATGCCTAGGTGCTAAAGACCACAGGTTGCCTTTCCAAATGCACTCTCATTATTCCCCGAGCCAGCTACAATACAAAATATCAACATCTGTCCTCAGCTTTACTTACTTTTTAGCAGCATGAGTTTGAAATAGAAGTTACACTCTTGACCAGATAAGAAAGAAATGGAAGGAGACACCTAGAGTGTGCTCAGAAATCTGTTTCAGGTAAAGATACCTATGGTGGCTGGTACCAGGGCTAAGAATAGCAACGAGCAAAGTTTCAGACATCAAATTTACACTCCTCCAATTCTGGCCTTTTAAGCACTGCCAATTTTAATCACCCTACTGTTGGTGACCATTTCTTCAGTTGACTGGTCTTTACTTCTGAAATACTTTACCTACATGTCCCTGCCTTCTCTCTGGCTTTCTGCTGTAAGGTATTCCCTAAAACTCTACTCTTTGACCATGTCTTTAAATGGCCATCTAATATACTATCTCCTTATGTGTCTTGGTCCATAATTTTTCGCATAATGTTCCTTTGAAGTGCATAGTTATGTCCCATAAAGCTAAGGGTACTGCATAAGTTGTTTTTACTATTGTAGTATGTTGCAGCATGAAGACAGTCTGGGAACAGAGCCTCAAGACTAACTGCAGAGAATATGGGAAAACTTAGGATGGTGCGACTTATTGTAACCTCACTATGGGAGTCACTATATCTTTGAACTTACTGCATACATCACCAAACTTCCAGTGTCATGTGTTGTCATGTGTTGGGTGCCTGGGTCCCAACAGATTTCCCTCTTTTCCAGTTACTGCCATATTTCAAGGCTGAAATCTGGGAAGTTGTAGCAGTTGAGGTGATGATAAAGGCTCACAATTCTCACAATAGAGTACAAAGGAATTCTTGGAGAGGTCTCATCTCCCTTCAATCAGTGCAAGAGATTCAATTAATGGAGGCCACAGTCCCTCAAGGCATACTGTGGAAGTCTGTGGACTTTGGTCATTTAAGGTGCTTTGCTACCTACTTTGGTGCTAAATTAGTGTCTATGCTGTATAACTGTTACTGCAAACAAGGAAACCATTTCTGACTCCCATTTCTGTACAACGTCTGGATAAAGAAAAGGTACTTTAAAGTCCTGTCGGCAGTGTAAGAGTAACAAATGACATGGAGAACATGAAAATATGGAAAATCATTATGGTTGGGAAGTAGGACAAGGGCTAAAGGAGATTTTTTTTGGAGGGTGAAGTAAGGAAGAGGGTTGAAGAAAGTAGAATGGCCAATGAATGAGTTTCACAGGGAAGGAGAATAGCGAATTGTAAGAGTGGCTACCAGTAGCAGAGCAAAGAAGCTGGGAATGCAAAATGAACAAGTGACAGGTGGAGATTGCTAAGTGCAGAGGGGTAAAGCTACAGACAGATGAGGAAGCGACAGTGAGGTTACTGAGGCATAGGGTGGTTATGGCCGGTCTCCAACTTTATGTTTAACATTAAGATGAACTAAACCAAAGTTATCCTCTCTTGATCCAGTAAATAAGTGAATGCTTTTGGATTTGACTCCATGGAGTTCCCTGCAACCAATTTATACCTAGTCCAAAGACATGATACCTATACACGCCATTCAAACTAAAGTTGAGTTTTCAGTGCATTCATTTCATTCTCCTAAACAATTTACAATGTCTACCTCAACTTTTTCTACTAATGTTCAAATCCTAGTCTACAGCAGAGGAGAGAGCAGTTCCTTCACTGTCGCTGGGTCAAAATCCTCGAACTCCCTTACTAATGGCATTGTGGGCCAACACACAATAGGTGGACTGCAGTGGTTCAAGAAGGCAGCTCACCACCACCTTCTCAAGGGCAACTATGGGCAGGGCAATAAATGCTGGCCAGCCAGTGATGCCCACATCCCACAAATGAATAAATTAAAAAAAAACACATCACCAATTTATTACAATTATACAACTACATGGTACAATAGGAGGAGGTAAGCAGACAAACAATTAGTACTAAAGAAAACTAACAAAAAGCAGGCATGTTAGTGACAGATCCTCAAAACAAGTCCAAGATTCTCGAAAGGAAGCGAACTCCAAACATTAACTTTGTTTCTCTCTCCACAGGTGCTGCGCAATTCTGAAGAAGAAGTACCGGATTTGAAAGGTTAACTCTGTTTCTCAGTCCATAGGTGCTGTCAGATCTGCTGAGTTTCTCAATCAATTTCTGTATTTTTTTTGTTTCAGAAAGATAGATAGCTTGATGATGCTTGAGAAACAACTAAACAGGTTGGATCTGGTACTGAGAAGAGTTTATATTTTTCAAGGCTGCAAACTTAAAAAAAAATTTTGTTCAATTTCTGCAAGCAGATGGTAACAGGCTGCTGGACATAAACTGAATGCTTGATGTTCTTAATTCCAGGCCAAAAAGTGGCACCTGTGGACTGGATGCAAATTTCAACAGAAATGCAAATCTCTGTGATGACGCAATCTTCGAATTCCCAGTGGTAATACGATTTGATGGCAATGTGTAGTCTAATTGGATTAGGGAAGTTGTAGATGGCAAGAAATTAATTTGATTATCATAGAAAAGTTACTGTCACGTAAATTATTTGAATTCATTCGTTGATTATGCCAACCGTCAACAGATTTGTTTGCATAACTACTCAGTGAAAAGTAAAAAAGACACCTGTTTATCAGAAGCTATAAAGTTTTAACCTTTTAACAGTACATTGTCCTAGATTTAGTAAAGTGAGTGTTTTTAATAGGGAAAAGTATACATTTTCAATGAAGAGTATTGAGTAAAGTAGCAATGTTATTGACTTTTAACTGCTCTCTGGGCAAGTAGGGATTGGCAATGAATTCTGCCCTAATCATCCATGTCCACATCCCATGAATGAACAAAAAGAAAATGAAATTATACTGAGGCACCTCAGCATAGAATGTGGTATATAGAAAAATATTTATTTTTATTGTACTTTCAGTAATTTTCAATTTGAAATGTTTAGTCTTTGAGCTGTATACATGACATGGAATGTATATTGTGAACATTATGACCATTAAAATTGTATTGAGACTTAAAAATAAAGCGTGCTGTATAGATACTAATTGAATTCATTATAAAATTGTCAAGTGGAAATGTTTTGTAATGTATCATAAATAACATATTTTGGGACAAAAAGTCAAGTGGTTGTCCTGTAACTTTTATTTCTTTGTTGTTACTAATTAGTAACAGCTACTCAATCGCTTATTCATTTAAGAGATTTTTTTCTTAAATTGCCTACTTCCAATGTACTCAGTTTAAACAAAGTCAGTTAAAAATAAGTACCACTGTTTGTTCAGAAATCCTTGCATGATTGGTGATGACTTAACCAAATAACAGCGACATGCATTTACAGGCTTTCTTCATGTGTATGGGCAGAATGACTTCATAATGGGAACATATCTGGGGCAATCTATGACTTATCCTTTTTTTTGTATTTATTACTTGTTCAAAGTATTTTATAGTCAACACTTTATTGAGTTTTCTTATTTTTCCCTCAGACTTGTATATTTTTCAGTTTCTTAGAGCAGTTATGTATATTTGCATAATCCAAACTATCTGTCAATAAGAGAGATAGTAGGAACCGCAGATGCTGGAGAATCCGAGACAACAAGGTGCAGGGCTGGATGAACACAGCAGGCCAAACAGCATCATAGGAGCAGAGAGGCTGACGTTTCGGGCCTCGACCCTTCATCAGAAAAGGGGGAGGGGAAAGGGGTTTTGAAATAAATAGGGAGAGAGTGGGAGGCGGATAGAAGAGGGATAGAGGAGAGGATAGGTGGAGAGGAAACAAACAGGTCGAAGAGGTGGGGATGGAGCCAGTAAAGGTGAGTGTAGGTAGGGAGTTAGGAAGGGGATAGGTCAGTCCAGGGAGGACGGACAGGTCAAGGGGGCGGGATGAGGTTGGTCGGTAGGAGATGGAGGTGCGGCTTGAGGTGGGAGGAGGGGATAGGTGGGAGGAAGAACAGGTTAGGGAGGCAGGGACGAGCTGGACTGGTTTTGGGTCAATAACGTTTACATCCATGTCTGAGTATGTTTCCTTTGGTAACATTCCACTTCTTGCTATTAACCAAGTGAGTCCATATGACTTGTTCACAATAATGGGACATGGAGACATTCTGGATCCATACAATCAGCAATTTCACCAACCTTGCTAAACTTACAATATATTGGGACAGTGGTGGAGTGGGACTAGAAAAGGAAACAGTGCACCCCTCCAGCCTCAATCATAACACCGGACAGTTGCATGTAATAGTGTAAAAATGCATGAACAGGCTCCTTAGTTGCAGATTCCCACAGATGTGCAGATTCCCACCATGAAAGGGGAGGCAATGGCCTTGTGGTCTTATCACTAGACTATTAATTCAGAGACCCTGGTAACGTCCTGGGGACGCAGGTTTGAATCCCACCATGGCAGATGGTGAAATTTGCGTTCAATGAAAAGAAAATCTGAATTAAGAGTCTAATGATGACCATGAATCCATTGTTGACTGTTGGAAAAACCCATCTGGTTCACTAATGTCATAAGGAAGCTGTCATCCTTACCTGGTCTGGCATTACCTGTGGTCAGACCCAAAGCAATATGGTTGATCCTTAACTGACCCTGGGCAATTAGGATTGGGTAATAAATGCTGGCCTAGCCAGGGATGCCCACATACCATGGAGAAACATCTGCTGGGGCAGATGGAGGTGATGTGGAGGGTGCGATTTCTCATAGGGCACCTTTGCCATCTGTCATCCCCTTGGCCCTTCTGACTAAGGCATCATGTACAGTATGTTCTCTGTGGCTGATGCCAGCCCTGCATTGTCCCAGCGGGGGAAATCCGCGCTTGTCCCTTGCAGGTCTTGTAATACCAAGGACAGGCCCCACAAGCTGGATACAATCACAAGAAAGCAGCCCATTTCCCCTTCTGCATCAGACACGGTGGTGGGGAGAGCGTCCAAGCCTGGGCAAATGATGTCAGTAGTTTCAGCTTGTAGGTCACCCAAGTGAAACTCGTAATGTTTTCGTACACTGAGTATCATCATTGTAACTAAACAGTTTATTGCAGTCTGAACTGTGTGATCCATTATCTTGAGACGATTAATGCATCATAAAAAGTGTGCAATGTGGCACAAAGAGAAGCAGTGTGGGTTTTGTGACCTCCAGGCATTGTGAGAAAACAGGAGATGACTCCAAGCAGCAGGCATTTTAGATGCAAGCATTCTTTGCGGAAAAAATCGGGAAAAACGCAGTGAAGGATGAGGCTTCTTCAGGAAATAAGTTCGCAAATGGATAAATTAATGGTTTAATTGATATCCCATTACTTTTCCCACATGAATTGTGAGGAAATTGATAAGACATCTCCTCCACAATCATTAAGAGGTGGCACCAGACATTTGCTGGTGTCAGCCCTCTGAGCCTTATTCCACCACACAGTAAAAATCCGACCAAAGTTCCTGATGCATGTTACCCAAGGATAAACTTTCCTATTGGAAGTGTGATTTGTTAAAGTACTCCTCATGTTTGTTATTCTATGTACCTGCCACATTACAAAACCAGGTCAATATTCTCTTCCACTCATCCCATTGAATTGTTTCAAGGATCTGACTTTTTTTCACAAAATGGAAGTATTGGGCAGTTACATCCTTTCACAGGTTGAGCTACTGACAAGAGTCTTGCTTACTCATTACATATACCAGGGAACTGCCTTTGGATTCCCAATATATGGGGTGGAGAAACGGGATAAGCTTCTGTCACCATGTCCTCTCTCCCCTCGTTCTGTCCTTTCAAGTCTGGCAGTAAGACACATTATTGCTCTGCCATTCTCACATCCAATCACTTAATCTGAACTATCAACATCTTTCCTCCCCCAGCACTACACACCCACCACCCACGCACCCCCTCAACCATAGCATGAATGCTGTACCCTCCACACATCACTTCAGCTCTGATGAAGAGTCATCTAAACTCGAAACATTAGCTTGCTCTCTCTCCATGGATGCTGTCTGATCTGCTATCATCTCCAACCTTTGTTGTTTTCCCTAAGAGCGTTGTATATTTCAACAAGGCCACCTCTCATTCTTCTAAATGCCAGTGGTTACAGGCCCAACCTGTCCAAACTCTCCTTATAGAAAAATCCCTCCATACCTTGTACCAGCTTAGTGAACCATCTCTGGGCTGTTCCTAAGGCTAGTATATTGTCACGGACACCAAATTAACCACATGAATAAACATAGAGTAGAGAACTGATTTGGAATAATTGAGATACTTTCAGATTTTCAGTACTGGATTGGCACAGGGATTGGTTCTGGAGCCTCGACTATTAATGAACGATATTAATGGTTTAGCTAAGGAGATCGAGTGTACTGTAGCCAGATATGTTTATGCTACAAAGATAGATATGAAAGGGAGTTGTGAGGAGGATACAAAGATTATGGAAAGGGATACAGATAGGTTAACTTAGTGGACAGAAATTTGGCAGAGGGCATATAATGCAGGAAAATGTCAGGTTGTCCATTCAGGCTAAAAGAATAGAAGAACAGAATGTCATTTCAAACAAAGAGACAGAGAGAGAGACTGCAGAATGCAATAATGCAGAGGATATAGATGCTCTGGTACATGAATCATGAAATATTAGCATGCAGCAAGTAATTGGATAGACAAATGAATGTTGGCCTTTATTACAAGGTGTACAGCTATCACTTCTGGGCTTTGTATGTTTTGACAGATAAGGGATGGAACTTGCAAGTACAAACTAACAAGCATTTATTGGCTATTTACACTATTTACAGAAACAACCTTCTGCCGTACTCCTTGGAACCTTCTTCCTTCACGATCCAGTTCCATGTGATCTGACATCCTCTGATATCACTGATGATGCACTCTAGCTGTTAACTCCTTATTCCACACATGGGGATTTGGAGAATAAAAGTAGGGAAGTCTTATTACAATTGCAGGGGGCAATGAGACTGCACCATGAGTACTGTGCGCAGTTTTGGTCTCCTTATTAAGGAGAGACATACTTGAATTGGAAACAGTTGATGGAAGTTCCCAGGGCTGATTTCTGGATAAAGGGTTGGTCCTCAAATGAAAGTTTGACGAATGATTGAAACGTAGAAACTCTACAATGTGGAAGCAGGCCATTTGGCCCGATGAGTACACACTGACCCTCTGAAGAACATCCCATCTAGACCCACCCCCTACCTTAAACCTCTAATGTTGCATTTCCCCTGGCTAACCCACCTCACCTGCACATCTTTGTACACTATGGACAATTTAGCATGGCCAATTCACTTAACCTCCACATCTTTGAACCATGGGAGGAAACTGGAGAATATGGAGGAAATTGCAGATACGGGGAGAATATGCAAACTCCACACAGGCCGTCACCTGAGGGTGGATTCAAACCCAGATCCCTGGTGCTGTGAGGCAGAAGTTCTAACGACTGAGCCAATGTGCCACCCCAAGATCCCTTTGCTCCTCAGAATTCCATAGGGACCTACCATTCACTGTGTATATCTTTCCCTTATTGGACCTTCCAAAATCCATCACCTTGCACTTATCAGGATTAAAGTCCATCTGCCATAGTCCTGCCAATATACCAGCTGACTCGGGGACCGCTTTGCAGAACACCTATGCTCGGTTCGCAACAAACAACTGCACCTCCCAGTCGCGAACCATTTCAACTCCCCCTCCCATTCCTCGGACGACATGTCCATCCTGGGCCTCCTGCAGTGCCACAACGATGCCACCCGAAGGTTGCAGGAACAGCAACTCATATTCTGCTTGGGAACCCTGCAGCCCAATGGTATCAATGTGGATTTCACAAGTTTCAAAATCTCCCCTCCCCCCACCGCATCCCAAAACCAGTCCAGCTCGTCCCTGCCTCCCTAACCTGTTCTTCCTCCCACCTATCCCCTCCTCCCACCTCAAGCCGCACCTCCATCTCCTACCGACCAACCTCATCCCGCCCCCTTGACCTGTCCGTCCTCCCTGGACTGACCTATCCCCTTCCTAACTCCCTACCTACACTCACCTTTCCTGGCTCCATCCCCGCCTCTTCGACCTGTTTGTTTCCTCTCCACCTATCCTCTCCTCTATCCCTCTTCTATCCGCCTCCCACTCTCTCCCCATATTTATTTTACCACCCCCTTCCCCTCCCCCATTTCTGATGAAGGGTCTAGGCCCGAAACGTCAGCCTCTCTGCTCCTATGATGCTGCTTGGCCTGCTGTGTTCATCCAGCCCTGCACCTTGTTGTCTCGGATTCTCCAGCATCTGCAGTTCCTACTATCTCTGGCTTCATATTGATACGTGTTTCATCTGTTATGCATCTGCCCATCTTGCCAGCCTGACTAGATGCTCTTGAAGTAGGAGCAGGAGTAGACCATGCGGCCATTGAACCTGCTATGCTTTCCAATGTGGTCATGGTGTTGGGTTTCATCTCCATTTTCCTGTAAAATCAAATTAATCGAACATGATTTGCCTTTAACAAAACCATGTTGGTCTTCATTTATTCGCCCATACGTTTCCAAGTGGCAATTAATTTTGCTGCACACTATTGTTTAAATGGTTTCCCACCATCAATGTTAAATTGGCTACTATCAGTGGGGCATTGACAGAGCTTGTCCAATGCATACAATGGATTCAGGGAGAGTGAAGAATCAGTCACAAGTCAGCAGAAATTTGTCCAATTTTCAATGGAAGGGTGCCATGGTCTCAGGTGTCATAGCTGTCAACTCCACAGATTTATTTTACCACCATACCAGCAAGGTATAGTGGCAGTGAAAGCTCAAGACCAAGAGCAATAAAATCTAAGGAGTTGGGCAGAATAAAAGGTAAATCTACCACAGAAGCATTGATTGCACTGTTGTACCGTTAGAATACAACATTCACTGTGCCCAACAACTCCTCCTCAATTCTGAAAGTTTCTCACACTAACTTTAATTACATACACATCAGCTAATGATGCTTCAAACATTCAGGTTTAGTTTTCATTAATGTTGAATCCAATGAAATGGCTGTCATTTTATTAATGTTCAAAATTTCCTTCAATGAAAGTTCTCTTTTCATCAGTTACATAACCAGTTTAAGTTAACCTAAGCAATAAGACTGACTCATTCTCTGCTTTGTCTATGCGTTGTCATTTAATGATCTACTGAGAGACTGCCTGTTCTTCCTTCAATGGATGATCGTCACCTTCTGTCTTCCCATTAAATAGTTTGTTGCAAATCGCAAATGAGGCAATGTGTCCCATAACTGAGGTCTTTTCAGAAAATCTATTCACGAGTAGATGACATTAATTGCTGCTTCCTCTACAGCCAATCTAATCAAAAGCAGATTTTTTTTTAAGTGCACTGTGTTTTCTGCATTCAAAAAAGACCGCAGATGCCTACTGCACCATTCATTTTACATGCTTTCCTTGAGCTTTATAGAAGCAAACATCCACAGGGTGTCTACTTGACCTGTCACAGGCAGCAGTACATTATCTATTATAGATCAGATTCTACCAGTGACACAAAATTGGTCAGTAAATCAAGAACCACAGTTTCAGTAGGAACTCAACGGTAATAGCACTTGTATCTATAACAGAAACATGATCCTTTAGTCTCGATTAATTTCAGTTACCAGAGCAACAGCACACATAATAGGATTCATAGCTTTGCTTCAATAGAAAGAACCAATTGTTAAGAATAAGGTAACTAAAATGACTAAGATGTTCAATTTATTGCAGAGCATTGTTCACGTACTGTCTGAAAAAATGTGGATTAAACATTTTCACCTACTGAATCACTGTAATATTCTATGCTTGCAAGTTTTAATTCAGTCTGAAAGAACTACATTAATTTCTGTCATAGTCAATATATTAATAATATAACATAGTTACGGCACATAGCTACAATATTAGAAAACCAAACAGTGTAACAGCAGGTCAGAATGGGCAAGCAGGTCTTTGGAGCTTTCTCATTGTCAAACATGTTGGAAAGGCGATAACATATCATGGCGGATAACAAGGTGCAGAGCTGGATGAACACAGCAGGGCAAGCAGCATCAGAGGAGCAGGAAGGCTGACATTTCGGGCCTAGATCCTTCTGAAGAACTTGTTATATCTTGTTATCTCAGATTCTCCAGCATCTGCAGTTCCTGCTATCTCTGAAACATATCATGGGAATCTAGTTTAATTTCACTGAGATAACCCTTACTTCCATAATGCATTATGGCCACTGAGATTTCTTGATCATTTCATTTCCATTGCATCGAGTCCATGGCAGCTTGATGAAATAACTGTAAATCAAGTAGCCACATCAAATAAACTCACTAGCTGAGATTAAAGCAAACCAGAGGCTGACAAAATAGGACAGTCTCCGAAAGAAAGTGTTCGGGCATGAAGTAATGTCTTTGCCCAAAGAGTGATGAGAATGTGAAGCTTGCTTTCACAGAGTGGTTGAGGTGAATGGTATAGTTGGCATTTAATGAGAGGCTATATGAGGGAGGACAGAGTAGAGGGTTAAACTAATAACATTTAATAAAGGAGAATGGGGGGAGGATGGAGTGCAGTATTGTTGCTGGAATGGACTGGCTGAGTCAAATACCTGTTATTGAGGAGTATATTCTATGTAATTCTGGTGTTCATCTACATGCTCTGCTTCAGAGTCAACATTCGAAGATGTAACATTAGGCTTCATATACATGCTGCTGATAACCAGTTCTACTTCACCATCTCTCCAAACTGATCCTCCACTATTTCTCTGTTACTAGGTCACTTATCCAGGGTGAAGCAAACACAATTTACTCACATTAAATATTGGAAAGACAGAAACAATTGTTTACTTTCCTGCACCACTGATTCCAACCTGTTCCTGGTCACTATCTCAGGCTGACATAGACTTCACAAAGTCAGTGCCCTATTTCACCCTAAAATGAATTTACAACATAAGACCACCTATATGTTCTCTGTCATAAAGATAGCTTAGCTCCCCCATGCAACACTTCTCCTTTTTACATCTGCCTGCCTGACTGTTGTTGAAAATCTTATCCATCTCTTTCATTATTTATAGACTCTCCTGTATCATTGCTGTCCTGGCCACCACCCTAATCTCAAATCTCCATAAAATTAAGCTAATCCAGTCTCTGCTGCCCATATCTCAACTCACACCAAATCCAGATCACCCACGACCCTCGCATTCATCAACTTACACAAACTCTGGGTCTACTCATGTTTCAAATAGACTCATACTTCATATCTTTATCACCTCCATCAGTCTTAATGATTTCTGCAAACTCTGCATTCCTCTGGCTTTGTCTTCTCGTGAAATTCCATTGTGTTTAGCTCAGCATTGATTGCTGTGCCTTCACCTGTGCAGGCTCTAACATCTGATTTCTGTTGCCAAGCACTCCAACCCAGCTCCAAATAGCTTCATCTTTCTCTGCTCCTTCAAAACTTGACACCATTTAGGTCAAAGCAGCCCTCTTGATTGGCACTGCATCAACAAACATCCACTCCCTCAAGCATTAATGCCCAATACCAGCAGTGTGTACTATCTGCAAGAAATTCACATAAGATCCTTAGACAGCACCTTCCAAGCCCACAATCACTTCTATGTAGAAGGACAAGGGCAGCAGATACATGGAAATACCACTGCGTGCAAATTCCCCTCCAAACCACTCACCTTCTTGACTGGGAAATATATTGCCATTTCTTCACTGTCACTGGGTCAAGATCCTTGAACTCCATTCCCAAAGACATTGTGGGTTTACCTGCAGCACATGGGCTGCAGCAGTTCAAGAAAGCAGCTCACCACCACCTTCTCAAGGGCAGCTAGGGACAGATAATAAATGCTGACCCAGCCAGCGATGCCCATGTCCCTCGAATGAATAGAAAAATCCTTAAAGCTACTGTTTTAATCATCCATTATAACACCAGAGTCTTTTGTCTGTTGTCAGTTTATATCTAATTTTACTCCTGTGAAGCTCCTTGAGGTGTTTTATTACATCAATGCTACTTAGTAAATCTAAGATGTTACTGTTAGTTATAATAAGATGTAAGAGCAAAAGTGGGCTATTTAGCCCATTAAGTCTGTTCTATCATTTAACAAGATCACAACTGGTCTGATAATCCTCAGCTCCATTTTCCTGCTCTATCCCCAAAACAATTGATTCCTTTCCTGATTAGAAATCTGGCTGTTTCAGTCTTGAATATACTTAAGAACACAACCTTCTCAGTAAAGAATTCAACGGAGTCACCGCCTTCTGAGAGAAAATAATTCCTCCTCATCTTTGTCTTAAATGGGTGGCCGCATACTCTGAAATTATGCCCTCTGGCCCTTGACTCTACGCATCTACACTGTCAAGCCTCCTAAGAATCATATGTTTTTCAATCAGGTCTCATTTTTTGTAAACCCTAGTTGGTAAAAGCTATAACCACTCAATCTCTCCTCATAAGAAAATCCTTACAGACCTAGGATCAACCAAACGAACCTTTTCTAGACTGTTTCAATTTCAGTGTATATTGCCTTAGATCCGGGATCCAAAACTTACAAATCGAGAAGAACAGCCTAGAAATGCTTTCCCACCAGAACTGGCCCTCTTTTTAAAACAAAACAGTTTTATCTCTCTGCCCAGGATGCCTAAAATCAAAAATCCCAAGAGTTTAGCAGTGAGACAATACCTGTAAATGTTAACCTTTCTATTGTTAAATTTGATTAGTTTGTTCCTGTTTGTTGCCCAAATGTGGGTACACTCCACATGAATTTCTGATTGGCAGAATAGATTTCAGTTATCCACTAATTTATTTTACTCCTGCAACATATTTAATGTCAATAATTCATTTTCCATTTCTTATATAATAAATAGAGACCTTTAATATTGCTGAGAAGGGAGACATGGTGACCAATGTTTTTCATTTTGCACTCATCAGGAAAATGCAAGAGTGCTAAATTTCAAATGTTTTCAACAATTTATACTACCAGAGGAAGGGTGCTGATTGGTTTGCAAGACAACTCTGATTGGCTAAGGCTTTGTCATGAAGAAGGCAATCAGGATCCATTAAACCTTTGAACCTCCCAGAAAAGTCAAGAAAGTTACATGGCTTGAACATTCCCTTTTGTTTCAGATTCCTGCGTATGATTGCACGGCAGGTACTGTCCAATCACAGAGTCACATCGAACAGTAAACATAGAAACACAGAAGATAGGAGCAGGAGCAGGCCATTCGACCAGTTCAGCCTGTTCTGCCATTCATTATAAAGATGCTGGATTGTTGAATACAATATCCTAACACAATACTGCTCTCCTCCAATATCCCTTCACCCTTTTAGCCACAAGAGCTATATTTACTTCTTTCTTGAAAACAGAATATTTCGGCCTTAATCACATTCTATGGTAGCGAATTCCACAGGCTCACCACTTTCTGGGTTAAGAAATTTCTACGTGTTTTAGTCCTAGAAGTTTTATCCTTTTTCCTTAAACTATTACCCCACCTTAAGGAGCATCCTTCCTGCATCTAACTTGTTTCTAGTTCTAGTAGACATTTTACCTTGGATTTTTCAAGGATGGGTTCATTGAGTACAGTCTGTACTCTGTCATATGGCTGAAGGAACATGTTATTTGATTCGACCAGTCAGTCTTTGTGATGTAAAACCTACTTACTAGAAATTGTACCAGAAATGAAATTCACACAACAATGTTCAACAAAAATTTTGATATGAAGTACAACTCAAGAAAATAATCGACATAAACCTTATCATCAGCACTCCCAGTAATGCATACATTCCTGAAATATTTCCCCTTGTACATCCTTTAGTGTCAATCTTGCAGGTGTCTTTGCTAACTGAATGTTTCTACACAACACTGTCCCAGTTACAGTTGGTGAAAGGGTGATGACTTTCATTAGGGAGAACGTAGATGACTTTTGAAGGGCAACCTTGAACATTGTTGGGTGTTGAGGTAACACAGTGTGGAGCTGGAGGAGCACAGCAGCCCAGGCAGCATCAGAGGAGCAGGAAAGCTGACGTTTCAGGTCGCGACCCTTCTTCAGAAAAGAAGCTCCACACTGTGTTATCTCTGACTCCAGCATCAGCAGTTCTTACCATCTCTGGTTCTTGAGGACCAGTTTTGGACTTTACAACCTCATGATGGAATGCAGCAATTGATGCTGGTTGAGAGGCAGCAGAAGAGACACTATCAGTGCGAAATGGTGGCAAGATAAATGCTGAAACCCCAAAAGATAACAACAAAGAGCATTGGAATGTGAGAATGGGAATAAGCAATTTAGTGCCTCAAGCCTGTTCCAAAATTTAATGAGATCACAACAGTTCTGTGATCTAACTTCACAGTCACCTCAAATTACCTTTGATTAACATAAATCTATCGATCTCAGATTCAAAATTTACAATGGGTTTTGCATCAATGTCATTGACAGAACTGAGTGCTAAATTTCTACTATTCTTTTTCTCCGAGAATGTTCCCTAATTTCACTTGTGAAAATTCTTTCTCCAATTGTTAAATCATGCTCCAGTCCTAAATTTTCTAGAAATAGTTCTTACCAATTTCTCCTTAAAATGTTGAAAGCTTGATTAAATCAAGACCTAACCTTCCAAATTTCACGGAGTACAATGCACCTTGGACCTCTTGGAGCACATGTGATCTAACAAGCTCTTTGTGTAGCTGTAACATGATATCTACACTTCTAACCCTTTTGATATAAAAACCAACATTTCATCAGCGTTTTTGAATATTTTCAGTCCAAGCTCATGACATGTTATGAGTTCTGGTTCCCAGGTTTCTTTAGAATACCACTTTTCCCGAGCCTTTCATATTCTGTACTATCCTATTCAATTCAAAATGAATGACCTCAAACCTGATGACTTTGAAATCCATTTGCCACAAATTTGCCCATTCAGTTAGTCTATCAGTGCATCTTTCTAATTTTACACTTTGATCAATCTTTCTTACAATGTAGTTCATCTTACTATTTTTGGCAAATTTGAATATATGGCTTTTTGTTGCATTATCTAATTTGCAGAGATTAATAAAATGAATAGTTGAGTGTCCATCACAGAACCTTGTGATGCATCGCGAGCTAGATCCTGCCAATTAAAGCACATACCCATTAGCACTTCTCTATGCCTCCTTCTGCTGAGTGAAGTTCCTAAACAAATTCATCATGTGACTTCAATTCCATGAGTTTCAACGTTAGTTAACTATCTCTTATGAGGTTTTTCAAAAAAATATTTTAGAATAACATAACCACACTGTAACACTCACCTTCATGCTAACCGTAACCCTAACACTATCCCTAACCCTAATCCTATCGCAAACACATGCTAACCCTAACCCTAGCATTAACCCTAAACCTAACCCCTAAACCTAATCCTAATCCTACGCGGCAAACACACCGTAACCCTAACCCTAATCCTGTCCTGTTGTTATCTCTTCAAAAATAAACCAATCAATTTTGTCAGGCATGATATAGTCATTATAAATTCATGGTGGAATCCATACAGAAGCATGAATTAAGGTCTCTGTGGCTGCAAGGATGAGCCTGGGAGCCCTCCCTCTGCTACTGTTCCATTGGCACTTGTGCTCCTTGTGAGAAATACATTTTGTTAAAGATTCATCACCTATTGTAGCCAGAATACACATGCCCCTTAAGAACTGCAGACTGACTTGAAGGAATGTAGGCTGGTTTTAACTTATACCAATCATGGGCGTACCAGGGCAGTCACGGTGAAGAGGAGACAGCAGGACGTTTACCTCAATCTGCCACAAGGAATCATGCAACAGAATCTTCACAGTCACAAACAACCAAATCTGTAGCTGACTGAATTTAAATTAAAATAATGGCTGCAAATGTCATGAAATTCATGGTAGCCTTGTGTTGAGTGTTTTTCTGTCCAGTTGTGATTTAAGTTCAGCAACAGAGGGGTAGAAATTGAACTGCGTTGTAGCTATTTATCAGGTATAGAGCAAGTGCAAAGCACAGCAATGTTGCAATACATAATGAACATACAAATTAGGAACAGGTCTAGGTCACTTAGCTCCTTGTGCCTTCTGCCTCCCTCCATTCTTAAACCCAGGTGTTATATTCACCATTTTCGGCTCCACTGGGACCCTCTTTGGCCCAAGAGATTCCTGAAAGATCATCATCAATGCCTTTATAAATCTCCTCAGTGATCTCCTTCAGAACTCTGGGATGTAGCCCATTTGGTCTGGATGATTTATTCAGCTTCAAACCTTTCAGCTTCCCCAGCAAATTCTCCTTAGTGATTGCCACTACACTCCCCTCTGTTCCCTGAGTCTCTTGAAGTTCTGGTGTACTGCTCATGTCTTCCACTGTGGAAACTGATGCAAAGTACCTATTCAGTTCCTCTGCTATTTCTTTATTCCCCATTACTACTTCTCCAGCCTGGTCCAATGTCCACTCTTGCCTCTTTCTTACCTTATCTAAAAAAACCCTGTTGTAATTTACTTTTATATTACTTGCTAGATTACTCTCATATCTCATCCTCTACCCCTTTATTGCATTTTTAGTCATCATCTGCTGGTTTTTAAAGGCTTCCCAATCCTTTCACTTCTCATTAATCTTCACCACATTGTATGCTTTCTCTTTTGCTTTTATGTTGTCCCCAACTTTCCTTGACAGCCAAGGTTGCCTTCCCCGCGCCCCCCCTCCCCCCACCACCACCACCACCACCACCAATCCCACCGCTCCCCCCACCCCCCGCCATAGAATTCTTCTTCTTTCTTGGGATGAATTTCTGCTTTTTTTAATTCATTCACTGGCTAGGACAGGATTTATTGTCCATCTCTAATTGCCCAGAAAGTGGTTAAGATTCGGCCACATTGCTGTGGGTCTGGAGTCATATGTAGGCCAGGCCAGGTAAGGATGGCAGTTTCCTTCCCTGAGGGATGTTAGTGAATTAGTTGAGTTTCTGCCTTGCCTCCTGAATTACCCCCAGAAACTCCTGCGTTGCCGCTGCACCAATTTCCCTGCCATGCTCCCCTTCCGATCAACTCTGGCCAGCTCCTCCCTCAAGTCTTTGTATTTTATGTCTACCTTTACATTTCACCTGCTCACACAACAATCTGGTGTCGAGTGACCAAAGGCAACAGACCCTATTCTCAGCCAACGTCAGCCAATATGAATGTGCCCAACATCTGGGGATAGTTTGGTAAACTTCTTCCACCCCTTCCCACACCCCTACCTACCATCTCCTTCCCCCACACCCCCACACGCCTGAAACCACAGCTGAGGTCATTTTACTGATCATCAGTTGCTTAAACTGAATGTTAATGCGGATACTCATTATGATCTGCACAGTGAAGATATTATCTGCAGATTCAAATTTTTCACCTCCAGGGACCAGCGATGATTAATGAGGTGGTATCCTGAAAGATGGGAAATCTGAATTGGCTGTTTCAACCTATTGAGTTACCATCTGACCAATTTGGCAGTGAACCCCATTCCAAACAAGGCAAAAAGTAACCATCTCAGAAATCATGACCATCCTCTCACCAGGGTGCTTTGGTAACTGAAAGCCGCTGACTGCCCTTGTATTTCGAGCTAATTAACAGATTTAGGTTCCTTACAGTCCAAAGAAGCATTTAACTCATGAGATGGCACATTGGAGTCTGAAGACATTCCAGTGAACTGCAAATATAGGTTAAATTGCTGCTTGATGTCAGTAGCTAAACTGTGCAATCACTGAGATGCACAAGGGCAATCAACTCAGTTTCCAATTACGTTGTATCTTTTATTATAGTGAGTCCAGTTCCTTCGCAATTTAAAAGGGAGTTAGTTGATAAAGTTGAGGCCAGAGAATGATATCGCAACTTACAAAAGGTAGGTGAGAAGTTAGGGCATGTGCCTCATAGTTACTGTGGTCCCCTGGAATTTGCTTTGATCACCATTAAGGGCTGGAGGATTTGCTTGCAGAATTCTTTGTTCACTGCGTTTGACCTGATGCCTCTTCCCCTCCAAAGGGATTACAGGGCTGTTGGTGAGAGAGGAGGATTGGGACTTCGGATTCTCAATCACTGTCTGACTTAATGCCACAGGCTCAATGGACCAGCTGGTCTCTTCTGAGTTGAGATTTTTCTGTGTCTGTACAAATACGAATGCTCCAGCTGTTGTCTTCTAAGTCGGTGCTTGCAGCCCTTGTCTAATTGTTTCCAAGTTGTTCCTGCTGTAATGTGTAGCTGTTGGGTCCACACAGGGTTCAGCCTTATTGACTGTGAAATGCCTCAGTCAGAAAAAAGGCATGCAAAAACAAATGCAAACTTGCAGCCTAACCTTTGGCATGATGAATGTTCACATGGGAGATGTAGAAGAACTCAGCCAGTGTGCTGAGAGCTAACACCTATTATCAGTCACAGCTTGCAGGAGATGAGGGAGGGAAAACATCTGGAAGAAATGCAAAGCCAATTCATTTGAGAATCCTTAGGGTGCTGCATTGACAATGTCCAGTGAAACAATCTGGTCAACAGGTATAAGTTAGGACTGGCAATTTCTTTCAGGGTATCATAACAGCTGCCTCTTAGACTAAATGGTTATTAAGGTGTATTGACAAATGTCAGAGACATTGTTGATGAATGCGTCCTTAAGGGATGTTCCATCCATTGAATTTCAGTAATAAGAAATTACCCATTGTAGGTTGTCAGACGAAGATAGATAAGCAACCAATAAAGGCTTAATACTTCCCTGGCAGCTGCGTTCCTGAAAATACAGAACCGTCTAGCAGTAAATTATATATTAATCCACCTTTAAACTTGATGCCTGCCTCAAGCAATGTTAAAAAGTAGTTGATAGGAAAGACATACATTGATGTAGAAAAGATTGTTTTCAGCCTTCAAAAGTATGTGCTATTCTGCCATCAATATTTCATTGTGCAAGCAGGATTTATTAGATTATCTTCGTTCTATTTGTCAAATTGATAACATTGCTGTTTATCTGAATGCATTGTGCCAAGTCTGCCCTATTCAGTGCATGCAAAATGGATATCATTCCAGACTCCAGCACAGGAAGTTGAAGTATCTAATGTTTTCTGGGCAGGGCATAGATTAGCCCACCATGTTCTTTCAATGGGAGCTAGCTACTTTTAACTTGCTGACTGAATTATGCAAGGATTGGCAAGTAAGCTTCAAAGAAATGTGCTCCATCAGAGTAAAATCAAAGTTGCAACAAAATGATTCTGTTGCTGGTATCAAACTTATACTCGAGATAGAACAAGATCGGGAATTTGCGAAGATAATTCCAGTCTCATTCTTTTCAAATCACGTGATTAAAGAATCACATTGAAATGAAATTTGCACTGCAAATATTTTACTATATTTGGTTAATTTTCAGATGTAATCCCTGTCATCTGGCACCCATCCACGTGTGGTGTTGAAAACGGCTACTTTGAAAGATAGGACAGATTATACAGCAATTTCCAAAGCACGTGTTCACAATTCTATGTAAGATCATGTATTTTGTTGAACTTAAAATAGAATATCAGATAAATTTATAATAATGTTAGATGGGGTGGGGGAGCAAGACTTTTTTTATGATGTTAATATGTTATTGTATAATCAAGCAAGCAAATGAAAATCAATTTTGCTTCTCTCGATTGAAAGGAATTATGAAATAATGAAAAGAATTTACAAAAATTATGAAGTTGTCACATAATTAATCACCATACCTTCTAAACAGCAGTCTGTACCACCAAGAGGGAGACAGCTAGCAAGCGCTTTGGAACACAACCGATTGTAATTCTCCTCCAACTTTCCAGAGGACAGATTTAGGGTAATTGCTGGCACATGGATTAAAAATTGCACCAAGGAAAATGCACTGCCTGAAGGACTGATGTGAAGAGAGAGATTTGCAATAACTTCCAAAATGGAATTTGCAAAATACTTGGAGGAGAAAAGCTTGCAAGACTTTGAGGAAAGAGCAAAGGAGGATCCAGAGAAGTTCCCAAAAAAGGACATAGATAGCCCAGGGTACAGCAAATGTCTCTAAGATTATAGAAGAGAAATTGCATAATGGTGGATATCCCCCATTTAAAGTTAATTTTTTTCACCATTTGCACGGTGTCCATTTTTGCTTTAGTGCAACTATTATGTATGCTCAACTGGTTAAAAGCAAATAATTGCTTTCTCACTGGTTCCCTCTCCTGGGCCTCTTGATCACTGCTTCATCTTCCGTCCAGGGGTAGGGACAGAAACCCTGCGCCCTAGTGCTGTTCCTGGCCCAGGCCCCCTCATCCAAGCACAAAGGGCCCCATTGAGACCCAAATCTGGGTTGTTGGGCCCTGATGGATCATCCCAGCAGCTCAGGCAATTGCTTCTCACCAGCACACACATCGCTTCCCTTCCTGACCCTCCAACTCACCATGTCCTTCCCTGGACCCTCCAACTCACCGCTTGCCTCTTCCAAGTCTCCCACTCACCTCTTCCATTTCCTGATCCTGTCCCTCACCGTTTTGCTCAGCAAAGTTTTGCTTTTTCCCACTTGTCGCCCATTTCCCAAATTCCTGCTCGCACTGAGAAGGAGGAACAGAGCAGGGCAAATGGTGAGGCATTGGTTAGAAAGAAGTGGGAAGCATCTGGCAGGAAGTGGTGAATGAGGAAGGGGCAAGCAGGAAACAGAAAGTAGAGAAGGAGACAGGTAAGTAGTTAGCAAAGTGCAGGAAGCAGTCAGCATTGGGTGGAAAGTGACAAGTAGCAGGTGAGAAAAGGCGAGCAGCAGGAGAAGTGAATGGGATGGGAAGTGGTGAGCAGAATGGGGAAACAGGGGACAAAAAATAGAAAGCTACAAATGAGATGGAGAGCCAATGAGCAAGGTAGGTAAATGGCAAGTGAAATGGGGAGCAGCAAGTGAGACAGAGAAACAGCAAGTGTTATGGAGTTGCAGCGAGTGAGTTGGGGAAGCAGTACTGGAGATGGTAAGCTTTAGGTAAGGCTACTAAGGGATATAGAACAAACATGGGTACGGTTAAAAGACTTGATTTTTGCTAATTGAATGGAAGAACAGGTTCCTGGTGTTCAATGGCCTACTGCTGTTCTTCCTACGCTCCTCTGTTCTTAGCAATCAAATGATGCACTGAACTCAGATTATGCTCTTTCATGTTCAATAATATCAATCTCTCTTAGCAGTTTTCATATTACTTTTTATCTGCGTCTAATCCCCCAAGAACATAAGAAAAGCATTTGCTCTGTTTTTCTTTTAATCTGGATGTGTTGTGAAATTGTTCATTCCATTTTTTCAAAAGGACTGAGCAATCTCTTGATGAGGTGAGCCTAGCTGCGAATGCTAAGTAGCTTTTCTTCATATTAAAGTCATTGCTGCATTGCATCTCCACTCTTTTCCCTGTCACAAGGCTACAGTTATATTTTCATTAATTGTCACAATCAGTTGCATCATAGGACTCAGGCAGCATTTAGCAGTAAAACAGATGTAGAGCACTGTTGCACATTGCTGAGTTACTGTCATTGTGGCCTCATTCCTGTATCATTTCCCTTGAACAGCCATTAACAGTGCTGCAAGTGGCCAAGGCATTACCAGTTTGATTCTAGAAGGAATATTCATTGCTTCAGCCTACGTCAGGCTGTTAATCAGCTTCACATCCTTCTATTCTTTTGCACTAATCTCACAGCCAGGGAGCATTCACAACACTACTATAATTGCACTCACTGGAAATCATTTTAACCTTTATCTCTCAGTGAAAGATGGGTGATAGCAAATTGTCAGACTTTTTAACACCTCACCTGACTTTAATTTCCATTGAAGGCAACAATGCCAAAATGGGTATTCATTTTATCATCATCTGTTTATTGCCTGGCAATAAATGTTAAAATTATCTTCAGTTAATTCAGTTTATACAGTATATTTTCACAATATATAATTCAAATGTAATGAAAAAGCTAGGCTTCCTTCCATTAGTTGCTTTGCTCAAATTAAAATAACTTCCAATTCTACCTGCAAGCTATATGCTCCTCACAATCTTTTTCTGGGCCTCAGTGCTTCACAGATTTCTATTTTCAAGACTGCTTCTCCACAGCCTGATTCAGTACGTTTTTGTCTCTTTTATGTTTACAGGCAGAAAATAAATCCTTCTACCTAAGGTTTGCATCCCTGCCCCAAACAAAGAGGTGTCAGTGACTACAGAGACAGGCTAACAGGTTTCTTATTATTTGTACCGCATGAGGAAACAATATCAATGTTAACATTTTAATTGCATTGACAAAACCAATAACCCGAGTTTATATAGTGCCTTTAATGCAGTAGGCTATTCTATTAGTGATTGAAATGTTATTAAGCGTAACTTAACACTGAGCCACAAGAAGCTATTAAGAGAAGTGAACAAAAGTTTCATCAAAATGGTAGTTTTAAGAAGCATCTTAAAGGAGTGGGCAATGTAAAGTGATGGAGAGCTTTTGGAAAGATACTCCAGACCCTGAGGCCTAGCCAGCTGAAGGCATAGCCACAAATTTTATTTCACTTTTAAATTGCATGAAGGGCTTTAAAATTAAGAAAAAACATTTTAAAAAATTGCAAGATCTTGGAGAGAAAATGATCTTAATCTTGAAATGTAGTGCCACCATTTTAAAACTTCCTTGATAAGAACAAATAACAATAAAATCAATCAATCAAATGATTGCATTTATATATCTATTTTACAATCTCAGGATATGCAAAGTGTTTCTTAGGCAATGAGGTACTTTTGAAATTCAGTTACTCTTGTTTTGTAAGAAACATGGACTCAGAAAGCGCCCATTAATTGGAATTTGACGATGACAGGACATTGGCTTTGGTGGTGTTAAGGTGTAAGTGCCATCCAGGATAACACCGCTGTTTGCCTTTATATATATCATAAAACCAGAACTTGTGACAGTGCGCCACCCCCCTCAGTATCGCACTAGACTATCAATCTACCTTTTTTTGCTTAAGTGTCCGTAGTCGGTTTTGAACGTGTAAAATTTTTTGACTCAGGTGAGAGTGCTATCACTGAGCCACAGCTGAGCATATCAACAATTACATTTTACAACTCTTCCTCTACAGAATCGACTGTGTTGAATAATGTAATAAGGTCAATTTCTCTATCTACTGTGACCTTGAACACATGATGTACTTATGTGTGCTGTTCTGACAATGTTAGAACAGCCTGAGTATTGTTCAGTTTCCTTCATTATCATTTTACAGCAGGAAAACCAATAAGGAATAAATCATTTATAATGATCCAACTATAATGATTACTTCAATGACTACAACACATATAGTTTATTTCATTTGGTATAGAATTAACTGGCCAGTGGGAATTCTGATATTTACATTGATGATAATAGTTTTTTAAAAAAAGTTATAAAATATAAATAAATTATCACACTAAATTCTGAGACACTTTAAAGTTGTTCAATGTAATGTCAAATAATCAGACTTGCATCTAATGAATTTCCATTGACCCAGCCACCTCACTGTTTCATAATTTATGTTCCTTTATAGTCTCCTGACTTCTTTCATCTTATACCGAGCCTGGCATTAGGGCTAAAGTAAAGGATTGGTTGTGCAATTGCTGTCAATTTGGAGAATGATAAGTAAATCTTTGACAAGATGTCCTGAAGATCTGATGTCAGGTGACAAGGTCAGTTAGGTCATAGAACACTGCACAAAATATAAGCATCTGGTTGTCAGCAGCACAGAGTGCTGCATATTCTTGGGAAATAATGTCCATGAGCCCTTACAGGTCACTTGTTGAGAGGATAACTCAGGTAGATATCTAGAAATTTTTTTCCTATTCAGGACAAAACCTTATCTACTGGTTAATTGAACTGGCTGTTTGCACAGTCAAGCTATTACAACCTCTATATCTAACAACAAGCAAACATTGCAAAATGTTACAAGACCAATGACCATTCATCAGTAACAGCATGTCAGAAATCCTATAGAATGCCTTCACAAAATATTTACTTTTGCCAGTTAAAAGCGGGTAGGTTTTAATACAGTTTAACAAGGCATTCTCTTTGATGTGACAGGACATGTATGGCTAAGATCTATGAAGTGAAAAGCCTGTTTGCTGAACAAGCCACCCACTCGATCAGTGATTTCCCCCTGAATGACAACTTTGTGTTTCATAATTAACGTGCTTTGATAAATTTGTAAAGGAAATTCTTGCTAACGTTGTTGAGTCTTAAGGAGTAACCTTTATGTACCATACGATCTACACACAGGTCTCACCTTCACGCGTGTTTCAACATTTGGCATTCAGTGCCTAGTTGCTGAAACTGGACACAGCGCAGTTTCTGCTCCCTGTTTGCAACATGCATTCCAATATTTTCTTGTTATCAGTGGGTGTGCAAGGAGCATATCTCATTCAGAGAATGCCTGCTTAGCACATGGCACACCTATTTTTCAGGTAAGTAACAAATATTTAAGAACTGATATGGCTAGTTAGCTTGTGCATGACAAAACTGTGTTGCTGCTAAATATATTGAACATTCCATTTAAAGGGAGGTGATGACCTTGCAGTATAGTTGCTGAACTCCTAATCCAGAAACCCTAGTAATGTTAATGTGCTGGATTCAAATCCCACCATAACTGATGGTGGGGTTTTTAAGCTTGAATTTAAAAATATCTGGAAATAAAAATCATTGTAATTTTTTTATAATTAAAAAAAAACACCTGGTTCTCCGAAGCCTTTTAGGAAAAGAAATCAGCTATCCTTTCCTAGTCTGGCCTACATGTAACTCCATAGCCACAGTAATGTAGTTGACTCTTCAATGCTTTCTGAAATGGCCTAGTAAGTCATTCAGTTGTACTAAACTGATAAAAAGCCTGAAAAAAAAAGAAACCGGATGGATTTACCTAGGCACTAGAAACAACAATGGCAAACACAGCCTTATTGACCTGCAGAGTCCTCTTCACTAACATCTAGGGGTTCTATTGCCGAAATTAGGAGAGCTATCTTACAAACTAGTCAACCAACAGCCTAATATACTCATCGTCTCAGAATTGTATCTTACAAACAAATTATAGCCTATTGGTCTACATTTAGTTATCAGTAAAGCAGTGGGAGAAGGCTTTGATATTGTTACCAGATAGCACTTACTCAGCAATCATCTGCTCACCAATGCTTATTTTGGATTCTGCCAGGGTGCTCAGCTCCTGACCTCCTTACAGTCTTGTTTCAAACATGGACAAAAGAGCTTAATACCAGAGGGGAGGTTAGAGTGACTGCCCTTGACATCAAAACCATATTTGATTAAGTATGGCATTGAGGAGCTCTGGCAAAACTACTGTCAATGAGAATTGAGAGATCTACATTGGTTAAAGCCATACCTAGCACAAATGAAGATGGTTGTGTTTGTTGGAGGTCAGGCATCTCATCTCCAGTGTATTTCAACAGATTTTCCTCCAGGTAGTCCAACAGGCACCTTCTGGATTATGTCATTGTTTTAAGTCAAAGATCTGAATAAAGTCTGCTTTGCTCTATCTATATGTGGCAAACTGATGCCCACAGGACAGATCATTGACTTGTTTGATCATTGATGAATATTCTCCTTGTATCAAGAGGTTGCAAGAATAGCAAGTTCAAGAGGAAAAAGATCATTGCCACAGCCCTAAAGCAACTTAAATAACAAAAGGAATTTCAAGAGCAGTTCAAAACCTATCTGTAAAATCTTCATACATCCAACTCAGTTTCAAGATAGTTGAATCAAATAAAGTTGACTGTACTAGGCAATTTTGTCCAGACCATTGGGTTTGAGAATTGCCATCATCAGGGCTGGTTCAATGAAAATGATTCAGTAGTATGAGATCTTCTCGAACAAAAACAAACCGCATTAATTGCCTGGCAGAATATCCAAAGTCTCCGTTCAGGAAGTCAGCATTCCAAAAGATCAAGGCTGATACCCAAAGAGAAATCTGGAAGTTAAAGGTGGGAAGAGAAAGTCCAAAAGTGCCGACAATATGCTAACCATCATGACAAAAAAATCTTTTCTGAAGCCACCAGCCCATCTATTCATCAAGATCAAATGGACAAAATGTTCCCCTTTGCTCACATCTTGTTTTTTCCGGTTTTTTATTTAAGAGTGACAATGCCAACCACCATAACTGTAAAGAACATTTCCAACAACCACTCTATGGTAAATCCACTATGGTAGCCCTTTTCTTCAGGCTATCTCCCAGCACCAAGTGGTAGGATCCATGGATGAATCACCACCGATGGGAAAGTTGCAACAAGCAACAAAATAGATTAAAAGCAACGAAACCTGTGGCTCCAATGGTATTCCAGCTGATCTTCAAACCTGCAATACTTTTGCTTGCATTAAGAATCCATGCAATCAACATATAGATTTCTGTCACTACCCCTCCACCTGACATCAGCGATGTGACAATTGTAACTATTTCTAAGAAGGTAACTATCTTTGATTATGCTATTTCACTCTTGTTTGTAACATAGAAATTCCTAACCTTGCATTCTTCCAAATCATCTACATCCTGCGGCTGAGGAAGTTCGCCTAGAGTTGCAATGTGTCTTTAGGCCAACCTATGGAACTACTGACATTGTCTTTGTTCCTGGAGAAATTCAAAACAACATGTCGAGAAGAAAGCAAGAAACTCCCTGTTCCATGAGCAAATTACTGCAGATGCTGGGATGTGTACTGAAAACAAAAAGTGCTGAAGATCACAGCATGTCAGGCAACATCTGTGGAGAGAGAGCAAGCTAACGCTTCGAGGCTAAATAAGTCTTCATCAAGAGCTGAAGTGAAGGGTGGAGGGGGCAGCATTTATGCTATAGTGTGTAGGGGGTGGTGGTGGTTGGAGAGCTGAGGGAGAAAGGATGTTGATAGTTCAGGTTAAGTGATGGGAATGTGAGAATGGCAGAACAATGGTCTGTTTAACTGCCAAACTGGGAAGAACAGGCAGTCCTACTGGAATTGGGGGAGGAGAGAGAGGATGTGGCGACAGAGAATGTAATAATCTCTCACTGAATAATTTCTCCTTTAATTCAACTCAGTTCTGCCAAGTCAAAGGAGTGACTATGGGCACTCGCATGGGTCGCAGTTCTGCCCCTTTATGGGGTATGTGGAACACTGCTTGTTCCAGTCCTACACTGACCCCTCCCACAACTCCTTTCTCAGTACGTTGATGACTGTTTCAATGCTACTTCATGCTCCGGCCAGGACCTTGAAAAATGTGTTCATTTTGCCTCCAATTTCCACTCCTCTATAAGTTTCACATCATCCATTTCCAACCCTTCCCTTCCTTTCTTTGATCTCTCTGTCTCCATTTTGGCTATTCACTACAAAGCCACTGACTCCTGCAGCTACCTTCACTACAGCTCTTCACACCCCATGTCCTGTTAGGATTCCATCCCATTCTCCCAGTTCCTTAGCCTACATCATATCTGCTTAGCTGATGCCACCGTCCAAAACAGCACTGCTGTTATGGCTTCCTTCTTCCGTGACCATGGTTCCCTGCCCACTGTGGTTGACAGGGCCCTCAACCACATCTGACCTATCACCTGTGCTTCTGCCCTCGCCCCTTCCCATCACTTACAACAGCGTGATCAGATTCCCCTTGTTCTTATTTTGCATCCCACCAGCCTCCACATTCAAAGGATCATTCTCTGCCATTTCAGACAACTCCAGCAGCTCGCCTCCACCAAACACTTCTTCCCATCATTCCCCTATCTGCATTTCGCAGGGATCGTTCCCTCCTTGACACTCTAGTCCATTCTTCAACCATCCACACAGCCCACTTTTCCACGGCCTTAACCATGTAACTGCAGAAGGTGCAACACCTGCCCCTTCACCTCCTACCTGCTCACCATCCAAGGGCCTAAACAATCTTTCCAGATGAAGCAGCATTTCACCTGTCCCTCTTCCAATCTCGTGTATTGTATTCACTGCATCCAATATGGCCTACTCTACATTGGAGAAATCAAATGCTAACTGGGTGACCACTTTGCGGAACACCTCCGGTCCATGCACAAGCATGACCCTGACCTTTCTGTAGCCGGTCATTTTAAACAGCATCTTGCTCGCATGCCTACTTGTCTACCCCCAGCATGCTGCAATGCTCCAGCAAATTACAGCGAAAACTGATGGAACAACATCTGATCTTCAAACCAGGCAGTTTACAACCTTCTGGGCTCAATGTTGAGTTCAACATCTTCAAACTGTGAACGCATTCCTTCCCTTTCTTTCAGCTTTGCTTGTTACATTCTCTTCACTATGTCCTCTCTGCCCTCCCCCTACTCCAGTGGGACTGTCTGCTCTTTCCAGTCTGGCAGTTAGACACACCATTGGTCCGTTGCCCCCTCCATACTTCACTTCAGCTCTGATGAAGAATCATCTAGACGCAAAGTGTTAGCTTGCTTTCCCTCAATGGATGCTGCCTGACCCACTGTGATCTACAGCAATTTTTGCTGTCAGTGCTCTCTATTGCATTATCGACCTGCTCAAAGTATTTAATTCAGTAAAACATAAATGTCTGTGGATTGTACTCTTGATATTTGGATACCAAAGAAACTTAATCACAATTCTGCAGCTGTTTCATGATATGTTACTGCAAATGTCTTGAACGAGAGATCTGAAATAAATGCCTTCAAAATTCAGACCAGTAGCAAGGCTGTGTGATAGCTCCCATACTATTTACAATCTACCTGACACTGACCTTCACCTCATCAAAGATCAAATACCCTCTAGTGTTAATTTTTAACACTGTCCAGATGCAAAGCTCTTTAACCTCAACTGACACCATCATGACTTGCAATATGCAGATGTTTGCAGTTTTGTCGCTGACTCTACAATGCATTTACAAACTTCTCTCCATCTCTTCAATTCTGCAAACCAGAGACTTGGCATGTCCTTGAACACTGCCAGTACAAAACGTATATATCAACCCAGTCCTGGTCAGGTGAATATTTCACCTCCCATATATGTTGAAGGAGGGACTCTGGAAGATATTGAACACTTCCGATACCTTGACTGCCAGCTGTCTCTAAAGGTCACCATTCACGAGGAGATCCAATACTAGAACAGCTGGCCTGACAGCAAATGTTTGACAACAAAGTACTCCACAAGTCAACAGAACTCCGAATGTTCAGAGATGTTCGTGTCCACCATGTGCCCATACTAAAGAGAGCACGTCAGTGACGTTAATGAGGGCAAAAAAGAAATTCTATCAGCAATGTTATTGCCATGTTCTATGGATTCAATAGAAGGATCTTTTAACAAATGCTAGCATTCTTTTTGAAGCTAGCTGCACAAGAATGCAGGCAAAACTCATGTACAGTCAACTATTACAGTGGACTGGACACGATGTCTGGACTGTCAAAAAGCACATCTCCTGCTGGAGATAACACAGTGTGGACCTGGAGGAACACAGCTGGCCAGACAGCATCAGAGGAGCAGGAAAGCTGACATTCTGAATTTCTGATGAAGGGTCCCAACCCAAAACGTCAACTTTCCTGCTCCTCTGCTGCTGCCTGGCCTGCTGTGTTCCTCCAGCTCCATACTGCGTTATCTCTGCCTCCAGCATCTGCAGTTCTTGCTATCTCCTGCCAGAGCCTGGTTTCTTAATGCTCCAGGGAAGGACAAAGAAAACACCACAACAACACTCTGCAGCTCTTCATAAGGCAAACCAGCATTGACATTAATGACTAGGAGGATGACCAATTGATTAAAATTGAGACAACTTGTCCATTGAGATGTATCACACTTTGAGACCAAAAGCCTTAATGCCTGGGCAATGGCAGCGCCTAGGTAAATCCTGCATTCCAAATTCCAATACCTCATATGATAGCACCATGTGCCTAGACATTAGTAGGTCAAGAATTAGCTTATTCAGTCACATGAATACAGATGGCAGAAGCCGGGGACCCTGAGTAGACGTCACTCTCAATTTGAGGTATAACCAATAATGTAGCATGAAATTGTTGTAGGAATAGAAAAAGAGAATAGGGTGTGGAGAAACCCAGTGCTATTCCTGCAACTTTGCCACCAGCGATCTGTCAAATTTTCTTAACAACTGGGCAGGCCTCTGAGTCCAGTGTGTGGTATCATCTTCTGAAACCAGGAATCCATTTTGCAATCGCAGTGTCGATGCCAGTCACTATGTGTGGGACATTGGGGTGATGCAGCTTCGAAGGAATATGGGTTACTGCCTGCCATAGCCTCTGCCCATATCCCAACAAGTTTCTTCCAGAGGGGACAGGACTTGAAGGCTGGCTCAGCAACATCATTTTGCTGTCTTGAATCATAACGTGTGTGTGATACAACCCTGCAGAATAGGGATATATCAGTGACATCCTTGTTGGAGATGCATGTCATGTGTTGTGTTCTGGAGGGGTAAAGGCTATCATAATGGTGAGAATAAGATAAATGCAAAGTGAGTGAGAGGGAAGAGATGGAATTGGAGCAAATTGTGTTCAGTACTTGTCAGAGAGTGATGGAAGATAGCACAGGGAGTACTTAGAATAATGAGGCGGAATAGCAAGGCTGGAGATGATGTAAGTGTGAGGAGAGAATCTATTTTGGAGGAAAAAACCCTTCAATGAAGGCACAATTTGCTTTCCTTCAGTTTTGTCTGTTTAGGCTCTTTCAAATTAAATACTAGAACATCGTTGAAAAGTGAGATGTGCTGCTGAAACTTGTATTGTACTCATAAACTTATTGCACTATTGTAAACACTCACAACAATTTATACTAGAGGAGAAAATGGTACTGATTTGTCGACAAGTCAACTTTGATTGGCCAAGCCATTGCCATGGAGAAAGTGACATGCATCTATAATCTGTCCACACTCCTGAATAATTCACAAAAGGTGTAAGGCTTGTGAACAAACACCACTCCCTGGTGCAGGTATAGTCTGGGATAATTTTGAAACTGTGGTCTCACTGGGAAGCGTCTCTCTAGCCACAGATAGGTAACAGGAATTTGGGTATCAAAACATTATCATTTGCCATTCATTAAAATTAACAGGGAGCACAAGTCTGATTTCCCAAGATACACCTCAGCTGGGCCCCTTACCAGCTGAGAGGACTATTTTGTAAAATTTTAAATGAGATGCTACCAAGTATTTAATATCAATGCTGATTTATATTTCAATTACTCAAATGATGTGGTTCAGATGAGATACGGACTCTGCAGAAAGCTCTTTTGCAGCGGAGGCATATTCCACATCATGCATGTAGGCCATAACAGATCCATTGTTGTCTATGATCAAGTCATAAGTGGCTGGAAGCATTGAAGTGAACTCCCAAAACCGGTATTGACTACTGTTCACCAAAGTTGAATACAGTCATAACAGGACAGTCATTATCACAGTTCAGTCCTTTACAAAGCAGGAAATGAGACATTGGACCTCTGGAAAGAGCAAGCTTTTCACCATTGCATTCTACTCCAGTAACCTCAGCACAAAATGTAGGGCATTACTTCAGAGTGAGCAAAGGAATCCTGCACTACTGGAGAGTTTTTGTTTCTCATTTAAGACACCAAGGTGGAATCCACCTAGGAGTTCTTGGATAAATGTAATCCACCGACAAGAAAGGAAGCTGGAGAAGTTGGAGCTATTACACTTGGAGAATGCTTATCCCTTGGATCATGGAATGGGAAACACAGGAAGTCACTTGTGACAAAGCCCATCTATTGAATGAAAAGCTCTGAACTACTAAGCTGAGAGTGGTCTGTGTTGAACAGGTTTAGGAGAGGCAGATGTCCCAGCATAGCCAACATCCACTGCTGGAACCTCAATTACAAACCTTTGCCTGCACTTGTGAAGAGACATAAACAAGGCTGCATATAACTGAGGGATACCCCATCTACAGATTAAGTGGCAGATGAATTGTCTTAAACCCAACAGATGAGAGGGTTATAACTCAATGCTGAAGATTTGAATTCACTAAATAAATAACTGAATGATCATGAGGTCTGAGAAGCGTCCATGACTAAGAGAAAAATATAACAAGGTAGCAACCTCATATGTCACAGAAATACTAGAAACTAGTTGGATCAAAGAAGATTACAGAGAACTCCATTCAAATACGTCATTAAATAACTGCATGACCTGGAAAACACCATAAAGAAGAGATTGATAACATTTGCTAATCCAACCTGGAGTTGGAGATCTGTGACATTAGACCTAATTTGCAAATGCATGTATGGTAGATACGAAATTAGGAGAATAACTTTTTCTTTTTCTTTATTCTTTCATGGGATAGAGATAATTTTTTCCTTGACGCTAGCAGTTCTGAAGAAGGATCACTAGACTCTCCACAAATGCTGCCAGACCTGCTGAATGTCTCCAGCAATTTTTGTTTTTGTTTCAGTTTCTCGGCATCCACAGTTCTTTGTTTTATTTTTGGGAGAAACTATGCCTATTTATAAAAGGAACAACAATTTCTTTGTTTTATACTGTTGTATGGGTCAACATTTATTGACCAATCTTAATCATGGCCAATTGCCGTCTTGAATTACTTTAATCGATGTGATGTAGGAACGTCACAGTGCTGTTATGGAGTTAGGATTTTGATCTAGCAACAGTGAAGGAATGGTGATATATTTCAAAGCCAGTATGGTATATGACTGGGAAAGGAATTTGTAGATATTGGTGTTCCCATGCATTTGCTTCATTGTTACCGTGGAGATCATAATTTGGAAGGTGCAGTCATAGTAAACTAATTGAGTTGCTGCAGTACATCTGATAGCTACTACATACAAACGCCAATGTGCTTTGGTGGTGAGGAGAGTAAATGCTGAAGGTGATCGATTGTGTGCCAGTCAAGCAAACTGCTTTCTCCTGGATGGTGTTCTTCCTGAATATTATTGGTGTTACACTCACAGAGGCAGGTGGAAAATCTCCTATCACATTCCTAACTATGCCTTGAAAACAGGTACTAGTGAGTCAAGAGATGAATTACTTGCCTCTGAGATTCAAGCCAGAATTTTTATATGGCTGTTCCTGTCAGTTTTTTTTCAGGATACTGATAGTATATTGTCTTGTCAAATTCAGGCAAGAAATGGTCCACTCTTCCTACTCCTCAGTTGACTGCTACAGGCATTTTTATAACTAGTTATGCACGTGCAATTTAACTATTTTACATGCTGTAACTGTAAAATGAACAAAAAAACAGGTTTAATTGAGCTGTTTCCTAAAGAAAAGAGGACAGTTTCTACTATACTTAACTCAGTTGAAATTAAAGCAATAACTGCTCTAATTTTCAGATGTGCACACTCAGAATGATCACACAAACCAATAAGTTATAGAGTGGATGGGTAGATTAAGAATTATTTTAAATACCAGTAAAGATTACAGTTACACAATTCTCGTATGTTCATAACTTGTGTAGATCCATTTGGGCTCAATAATCCATTTGGTTTCAGTCTTGAGGCAGTTTATAGATGTGGATGGATAATTTATTTTTTCTTTTGGAGAGGGCAGATAAGTTCTTTAAAAATTTCTGACTGTAGGACATGGATACCCAGCTGCAAACAGGGTGCGAGCTTGGAAAATAATGAAGAGGGAGAGGACAAGGCCCGCATTTTGCCAATTGGCATCCATTATACTTCTGACTGGTCTGAAGGAATCAGTTCTACAAACAGACCAACAGAGACACACACACACACACACACACACACACACACACAATAATTAGCTGGCTTGTCCAAATTGTTATTTCTCTCCAAATGACTAGTAACCCATATACAGTCATATCTAGTGAATTCCAATTGAAACTTGATTAGATTATGGCTGGGTGAATTCTTCCCTCATGCATTGTCGTTTGGCTGAAGTGATTGTGCCTAATGCTTTTCCCCACTCACGTGAGCTTGGATATCCTGTGATTGAGAACAGGAGATGATCCCATTCACTCTCTTTCACTCTGTCTTTTTTGGGTTTTCTGGATGAGTTGGCTTTACTTAATGGTTTTGGCACTTATCCTGTAAAGCTATGGTTCCAAGTCATTGGAATATTGTTTCAGTCTTTTTTGAGAAAAACCAATGGTTTCCAGCCAATAAATTTATAGAGTCATTTTCTCATGACATTACATGACTTTGTAAAACTCTGGAGGAGTATTGAATTACTGACCTCAACTTTTGGATTTTCATGTTACTCTGTTAGTCTTGGAGCCCCGCAGACAGCAATCTCCAACTTTTATAATTTTATATATCTTATATCTCCTTTCTGCTGTGTTTTTGATGTTTAAGTAAACCTGTATTGAACTTTTACTTTGTAAATATTGATTTAAACCTAAGAGTGATAGCGCTTTGTTTAAATTCAAATAAATCAGTTATGTAATCAGCAGTAATATTATTTACCACAGACTGGACCCATTTCCCACACAAGGACTTCTATTGTGCATCATATTCACAGTTATTGTTTTGACCAATCTATTCTTGGTCAACTACATGGAAATGAAGACTGATGGATGAGCAATATAAGGTGCTGATAAGGTGGCACGGTGGCTCAGTGGCTCAGTAGTTAGCACCGCTGCCTCACAGCACCAGGGACCTGGGTTCAATTCCAACCTCAGGTGACCATCTGTATAGAGTTGCATGTTCTCCCTGTGTCTGCATGGGTTTCCTCTGGGTGCTGTGGTTTCCTCCCACAGTCCAAAGATGGTACATGTGATGCTAGGTGGATTGCCATGCTAAATTGCCAATAGTGTCCCGGGATGTTTGGGTTAGACACGGAGAAATGCAGGGGTAGGGGAATGAGTCAGGGTGGGATGCTCTTTGGAGGGGGACTGACTGACCTGTTTCCACACTGTAGGGATTCTATGATATGTGATGTGTAAACAGCCAGAGTTCTGTGAAGTCTTCTGGCTTTGCAAAATCTATGAGATGAAATTGATACAAAAAACCTTTCATTTTAGCAAAGTCTCAAAGGACTGGAATGGAGCCAGAAATTAAGTTTAAAAGGATGCTACTTCCAAGACTGACTACAGCAACTGGTGTAGTCTAGTCATCCATTGAAGGTGATGGCTAATGAAGGGCCACTGACTTACTGAACAGTCCAACCCATATATCGTTATTGAGCAATCTGGTGTCATGTATTCCACAGATAACTTTAGCAGGTTTAATATCTGTTGTCTACAACTTAATTTGTGCGATATTACAGTTTGTGCTGTATGAGAGTTGCCCTGTTTTCCCATAAAGATGCCTCCTTTCCTCTCGATAAACTTTTTAAATTATTATTTATTGTCATATTACCATTTATAATTGTCATATCATTTTCATTGCACTCAATAAAATTGTCATTATCCCAAAGCCAGGTAGCATCACTCATTCCTTTACATCCAAATTACAGCTTCAAACCAAATTGAGACTCAGCAGTATCCCTCGCCCCACAGCCTGTATGGACTTGCAAAGTTGCTGTCACTTTGTGAGGAACAATGATGAATTTTGACTTTTTTCCTGTCAGTACCAATGTAGCAAGAAATAGTTCCTGGCTTGCAGCCTCTGAAGTGGAGTCGAGCTGAGATTTAAACATAATGCCAACTTATGCCAACAATGCCAACTCCAGTGACAGTGAAGGAACTGCAATATACTTCTACTTCTGGATTGTGAGCAGCTTGGAGGGGGATCTTGCAGGTGGCTGTTTTCCCATGTATCAGCTGTCCTTGTCCTTCTTGATGGCTGTGGTTGTGGGTTTGGAAGGTGCTGCCTCAAGAGCCTTGGTGAATTTTTGCGGTGCATCTTGTAGGTGGTAGACACTGCTGCTACTGGGCACCAGTGGTTGAGAGAGTGAATGTTGATGGTGATGGATATGGTGCCAATCAAGTGGGTTGTTTTGTCCTGAATGGTGTCAAGCTTCTTGAGTGTTGTTGGAGCTGCATTCATCAGGCACGTGGGGAATATTCCATCACACTCCTGACTTGTGCCTTCCAGATGATGGACAGTCAAGAGCAGTCACTTAAACTCACCTCTGGAATTCAGCTCCACATTTGGACCAAGGCTGTAACGAGGTCAGGAGCTGAGTGACCCTGGCAGAACCCAAACTGGGCAACACAGAGCCAGTTATTCCTGAGCAGCTACTACATGATAGCACTGTTGATGACACTTTCCATCACTTCACTGATGATCAAGAGTAAACTGATGGGGCAGTAATTGGTTGAGTTAGATTTGTCCAGCTTTTTGTGTACAGGACATATCTAGGCAATTTTCTACAATAGATGCCAATGTTGTAACTGTGCAGGAACGGGGTGCTACAAGTTCTGGAGAACAAGTCTTCAATACTATTGCTGGAATGTTGTCAGGGCCCATAGTCTTTGTAGCATCTAGTGCCTCGAGCTGTTTCTTGATATCACATGGAGTGAAGCAACTTGACTTCAAATTGGTATCTGTGATGCTGGGACATCAGGAGGAGGTCAAAATGTATCATCAATTAATCATTTCTGGCTGAAGATCATTGCAAAGGCTTTTTTTTTGCCTTTGTGTTGGGCTCTTCCATCATTTAGGATGGGGATATTTGTGGAGCCTCCTCCTCCAGTGATTTGTTTAATTGTCCACCACCTTTCACAACTTGACGTGTTAGAACTCTCAAGCTTAGATCACTTGCTGATTTATGCTGATTGACATTGTCGCTTCACCAGGTTGATACCTTATTTTTAACTACGCTTGATGCTGCTCCTGGTATGCCCTCCTGCAGTTTTTGTTGACCTAGGGTTGATTGTCTCCCTACCTTGTTGATGCCCAGTTGCATCATTAATGAGGCAAACTTTGGATGATTGCATGAGAGAGAAACAAAACAATCTTCAGAAGGGTCCAGACCCAAAACATCAGCCTTCCTGCTCCTCTGATGCTGCTTGGCCTGCTGTGTTCATCCAGCTCTACACCTTGTTATCTATCGATAAGGTGGGATGTACATTTAATAAGGTCGTTATTAAGCAATAATCTCCCTTATTTGACACCTCAGTACTGCCTAGCGAGAATCTCACCACAATGCTACAAACCTAGTCAAAAGGTAAAGAGAGCTGATCCTAATGTCAATATAGGTCTTGTTGGGTGCCTCGTACAATTTTGTTGCATCTCTCATCATAGCCCCTGTTGTTCAAGCCACTGTACAGTTCCACCCAGAGTATCGATGAGTATCTTTGTATATGTCATTGGAAAAACATTCTCATTAATAAAGGAAAAAGGAGGACGTCAGTTTTCAGCCAAGATGGGGCTGTACCTTTAAGACAGTTAGATAATATCACAATGTGTGACATTCCAGCATTAAGTCACTCTGTCTGTATAATAGAGTCAGTGTCCTGTGTTAATTTAGACCGTGATGTATCGGTAATGTACAGTTACAGCAGTAGACACACCGCACACATTGTATTGGTCTGTGATATTGCAGTTCTGTAAACCTTTAATAAGCTTTAAGGCAATAGTCTCAATGAAAACCCAACTCACTGTGGTATATGTTACGTATATGCTAACATATAGAAAACCACAAAGCACAAAGTGGCACGGTGGCTCAGTGGTTAACATTGCTACCTCACAGTGCCAGGGACCTGGGTTCAATCTCCCCCCTCAGGTGACTGTCTGTGTGGAGTTTGCAGATTCTTGCTGAGTCTGTATGGGTTTCCTTCTACTGTCCAAAGGTGTGCAGGTTAAGTGGATTGGCCTTGGGAAATGTGGGGTTCCAGGGAAGGGTGTGGGTGAGATGCTCTTTGGAGGGTTGGTGTGAGACTTAATGGGCTGAACGGCTTGCTACCACAATGTAGGAATTCTGTATCATTGACATTAAAGAATGAAATACATAACGCTTCTCAGAAGAACACATAAATTAAAGAAAGAGTTTTCTCTTGAAAGTTGAAAACCCTAGAGCACATTTTCCTGCTGACTGCAATGCTGACAGTTAGGCTGACACATTAGCCTAGACCTTGGACTGTATTTTACAGGTCACCAGCGGGCCTAAAAACAGGCAGATGGATCCATACATTATGGTAACAACCTTTGGGGCATTCCCACTTTCTGTCCAATCAACCCTACCCTTCTACAGTGAGTGGCTAGGAATAAATGGGTTGACTGGTCGTTGTTTAACTTTGGCCCTTAATTGGCAGGATTATGGGGATAAATAAGGAGTTGGGTGTGGGTGTGATGCTGTTCAGAGGGTCAGTGCAAACTCGATAGGCCGAATGGTCCATTTCTGCCCTGTAGGGATTGTGTGATTTTATGAATTGGGCAATTAAAATCTATTTAAGGGTCTCATCCCACTGCCACTTTGTGTTGTCTGGCAGGTTTAATCATGTGGGCTGCTGGCTAGTGGTTGGGGAATTACCCCTTTCCAGGCCCCTTGTGGCAACTCGATGCTCCCCAACTACACTTCCGCCTTCCCATGACCCCTCCTACTGGCTGACCCAGTAAGCCATCCATATCCTGTCAATGGGGCATGGTCACCCTGACAGCATGGTCTTGCACTTACCTGAACACCCAGGTCCGCAGCTAAATGCCAGCAACTTGTTCCAGCTGCTTGGCACTACCAGTGTTCTGAATAACTGGGCAGTTCTGTGAGTCAGAACTGCCTGGAGATGGATGGATAAGCCACCCCATTGAACTAAAAGAGCTATCTTCTGAAAACTTAAAGGGGGCTAAGCTGACTAAGCAGAGGTAAGCTTGCTCTCGGAATTGATTTAGATAAGCGACTTAAAGTATTTGCCATTGCTTTCTGTCCAGTTTTGGAAATGACGAGGGAAGAAAAGATGTTACTCAATGTCTGACATAATGTAACGTATTGGCAAACAGAATTGAAAATTATTTTTGAACCTCTTTTTGCTGAGTGCAAGTAATCGGATCCCCATCACTTGTGTCTTAAGTCAGTACACCCTGCATATTTGGGCTGACATATTGTATGTACAGTCTCATGTCATGGCTTAAGAAGTAGTATCAGAGGAAACTCAACCTCCTCAGTTTAATGCAAGCCAGGAAGGTCTCAGTTCAAAGCTGAGTTCCCTCCCTAAAACCTCTCCACCTCTCTAACTCTTTCTTCTTTTAAGATATTTCTTCAAACCTATCTCTTTCATTAAGCTTTTGGCCATCTGTATTAATATTGCCTTATGTGGCTAATCTAAATTTATGAGCCTCCAGAGGAATGCCACGGGACATTTAATAAATATAAAAATAAGTAGATTTATTTAGATAACTGTTCTCTACTGAGAAGATGAAATGGGTATTTCAGTTGGATGCAGAGCCCTTGTGTTAGTGTGAGGAAATATTTACCAGGCTTTCTGATCTTTATCAGAATTCAGCAGCTGGAAGTGTACACACACAGGACTCAGCAAGGATAGAATCAGACTCCTTTGTGTTGTCCTTCACAGACAGATGACCTGCCAACACTCCCTGTCAGGACTCATTTATTGTCAGTGGTCTCATGGGCCAGGTGTTCAATAAGAGATAGAGCAACCTCATGAGCATAAGTGAAGAAACAAAAATCACAAACAAAAATACTTGGTATGTTATATTGTATTCACAAACCTTAGAAAGAGACTATACCTTTAAGACAACTAGATTAAATCATGTCATGTGACACTTTCCTGCAAAATGTATTATTCTCTGCTCAGCTTCTCATTCAGTTAGTAAGTAAATCGGTCTATAATGTAATGTAATCATAATGTCAGTAGGTACAGCTCCAAGAGGATATGTCATATGAGCATGTGCAGATGGTTGTTAAAAAACTTCCGGATATCTGTCCAATAAAGAACTCAAGTCTGAATGGTAGATGGGCTAACATCTTCAAAAACACATCACAGCATGACTTTTTTTTAAAAAAAACACTCGTAAAATGAATGCTAATTTCACATGGAGGATTTGACAACAATAAAAACTCCAATTAAAAGTGTTACATCAGCGATCAGGGCTAGATTTAAAGCATACCCATCAGCATTTAAAGTTTGGCATTTCTGCCAGACAGAACAAACTTGTATCAATATTGCCACTTTATGGTTGCTTCAGAATGACCCAAGGCACCTCACTGTTGCAAGGTTAGGTAGAGTGCCTGTGGATTGGGAGACAGGAAGTTAGAATTTGATGTTTGTAAAATGCTAGGCAGAAAAGCATTGCATTGTCCCTTTAAAAGATGATGTGCTTTTTGTATGCTTGGAGATGTAAAATGGACATCCGTGAGCAGCAGGTTGAAGGTTTGCAAGTACACAGAGAGCACCCAAACTGAAACATTTGTATCAAAAGTCCATACAGTTGGCAGGCCAAGCAGCAGTTTTGTTTTGTTACCAAAACAACAAGTTTTGAATTTATCCAATCAATTTGAACCAGACACTTAGATACCAAAAACCAATTAAATTTAAATCTGATCATGTTGACAATGTAGGACCAATCTTATTGTAAGAAATTGACATGTCATCAAGGGTATAAAAGAAGAGGACATTTGGACAAAGACAGAAGAGCTAACTGCCATCTGCCAGAAGAGAAAGATGAAGGAGTTGAGGTCCAGTTAGCTGACACTCTGTTTGATGAGATGGTAAAGGAAAAACTTAAGCATGTGGAGGATCAGGCAGAGATGTTTAGTTCTGAAAAGTTAATGGAGTTACAGCAAAGAGATGGAATGATGAAGGGTTTATATCATAAAGCATACTCAGAAAAGGAATCAGACTATATTCCAGAATGCTATTACCTTAAGGATATAAAATCTTAAAACAAAAATAGAGATCTTAGCAGGTCTCCAGATTGTGTTGCAGTAGAATACAGGCAGGAAGTATTGCGGGTAGCACACAAATTGCCTGTAGGAGGTCATCTAGGAGTGAGGAAGACTCAGGCTAAGATCCAGATGAATTTCTATTGGCCTGGATTACTTAAAGGTGCGGTTGAATTTTGCCATACCAGTCATATGTATCAGATGGTAGGAAATAGAAATAAAACTAGCACCTTTGATGCAAATTCCCACATTTGAATAACCTCTCAGGGTTATGATTGATTTTTCAGGTCCCGTCCCCAAAACCAAATGTGGGAAAGAAGTATTTGCTAACCATAACGGATGTGTCTACCAGACTTCCGGAAGCAAGTCCATTACGGAATGTCAAGGCAAAACAGGTTGTAGAGGAGTGGCTTGCTTTCTTTACCCGTTATGGACTATCCAGGGAGATTCAATCAGGCCAAGGGTTCAATTTCACTGCTAAATTATTTAAGGAGGTTATAGATAGTCTAGGCATCAAACACTTGAAATCAAGTGTGTACCATCCTGAATACCAGGGAGCGTTGGAAAGGTGGTATCAGACCCTAAAGACCATGGTGAAGGTTTATTGTCAGGATTACCAAAATGATTGGGATAAAGTTATCCCATTTATTATTACCATTGGAGATGCTCCAAATGAATCGACTCAGTTTATTCCATTTGAATTGATGTTTGGACACAAAGTAAGAGGGCCTTTAAAATTAATTAAGGAAAAGTTGATACATTTAAAGTCAGAGATCTCACAGTTGGGTTACGTATCGGAGGTGAGAGAAAGGTTAAACAGAGTAGGTGAATTAGCTAGACAATGTTTGAAGGTGGCACAGCACCTACTGAAGCAAGAAACAAATAAGACATCTAAAATTTGTATGTTTGCCCATGGGGATAAAATATTGGTGGGAGGAGATCCCTTCAAAGCAAGGTTTAGTAGTCCCTACCAGATTGAGAAGAAGTTAAGTCAGGTGAATTATCTGGTAAAGGTACCAGGTAGGAAATAACTTTATCAGGTATGTCATGTGAACCTGCTGAAGCCTTACTAGGACAGGGAAAGGGAACCGGAGAAACAGAAATGAGTTACTGCCATTCAGAGTGAGGAATCAAATCCAGATGATTTTGAAATGCCTCAGAATAAATTGAATAATAAGGAAGTCCTTAAGGAATGGGATAGGGGTAGTGAGCTATCTGACCCAGGAATAGAGAATTGAATTGAAAGGCTTGTTGCAGCGCTATGAGGACCTATGTAGAAATAGAATGGGGAGGACTATCACCATAGTACATGAGGTTGACATAGGAAATGCTGTTCTGATAAAACAACACCCCTACAGGCTTAATCCTTTAAAAGCAGCGCAGGTACAGAAGGAAGTGGAATCGATGCTCCAAGACCACATCATCAAGCCGAGTCAAAGCGAATGGAGTTCACCGATCATGTTGGTTCCCAAACCTAATGGTATGCAACTATTCTGCGTAGATTATTGAAGGTCCATCCCGAAGGTCAAATCTGACATATACCCAATTCCAAGGCTGGAGGACTGTATGGAAAAAGTAGGACAAGCCACTTACATCACAAAGTTGGACTTACTTTGCAGTTATTGGCAAGTACCTTTGTCGGAGAAAGCCAAAGAAGTTTTTTGCTCTTGTAACCCCAGATGGGCTATATCAATTTAAAATAATGCCCTTTGGAATGGAAAATGCACCAGCCACTTTTTCAAAGGCTTATGAACAGAGTTGTTGCAGAATTGACTAATTGTGCCATCTACATAGATGACTTAGCGATCTTTAGCCATTTGTGGAAAGATCATATGGAGCATTTGGAAGAGCTCTTTGAGAGACTACAGAAGACAAAATTGATCATAAACTTAGCAAAAACAGAATTCACTAAGGCAGAAGTGATGTTCTTAGGGCATAACATCGTGTATGGACGAATGACACTGAGGAATGTGAAGATGAAGGCCATCGAGAAATTTCCAAGACCATCTTCGAAGAAGGAAGTGCTGCAATTTTTAAGACTGAGTACGTTCTACAGGATATTTGTACCAAACTTTAGTAGCTGACAGGTTGGTTAAAAAAGGACATGAAATCTCAGTAGACAGAACAATGCCAAGAGGCATTTGAGAATTTAAAAGAGTGTTAACCACCGCACTTGTTTTAGCCACACTAAATTTTTTAAACCCTTCAAATTCGCCATCAACGCAAGCGATGTAGATGTTGGAGGTGTGTTATTACAGGAAGATGATTGTGGAATTTAAAGGTCAATCAGCTATTTTTCAAAAAAAGCTCAATATCCACCAGAAAAAAAAAATGTATTCAACCATTTGAAAAAGAGTTATTGAGCTTGGCATTGGCTTCACAATACTTTAATATTTACAGTGCAAACAACGTATCAGAGACGATTCTGTACACCGATCATAATCCTTTGATATTTCTGGAAAGATTTGAGGATAAGAACACCAGCCTGTTTTGTAGGAGACCCATGTTGTGGGCCGTGAAAACATTATCGAGAATACATCAATGAGAGTTAAAAAAAGTTTATATAAGATAGAAATGGCAGTGTTCAATGTTATATATAAATGAAATTTGTATAAAATGTGTAACTTTAGATTAATAGCTATGGATATAGTAATATAATGGAGATAAAGTTTTAAAAGAGGAAAACAAGAAGCCATCTTTTCATGATGATGGTTCATTTTTTTCTTAAGAGGGGAGGTGTTGTGAAGTTAGGTGGAGTGCTTGTAGATTGGGAGACAGAAATTTAGAATTTGGTGTTTGTAAAATGCTGGGCAGGAAAGCATTGCATAGTCGCTTTAAAACATGATGTGCTTTTACCTAAGCTTGGAGATGTAAAATGCATGTTTGTGAGCAGCAGCTTGAAGGTCTGTAAGTACACAGTGAGTGCTCAAATTGAAACATTCGTATTGAAAGGCCATACAGTTAGCAGGCCAAGCAGCAGTTTTGTTTTGTTACCAAAACAACAAGTTTAGAACTTAGCCAATCAATTTGAACCAAGCACTTAGATATCAAAAAACAATTAAATTTAAATCTGATTGTCTTGACAACATAGGACCAATTCTATCGTAAGAAACTGATATGTCATCAAGGGTATAAAAGGAGAGAGCAGTTGGACAAAGACAGAAGAGCTAACTGCCATCTGCCAGAATCAACAGCTCTCAGCTTACAAGAGAGAATTGCTGGCTCTAACAGTCTTCTCTAAGTCTTAGACAAAGCACCAGCTAAAAACAAATGTACCAATGGCATGACTAGTTAATATTCTTGACAGAAGAATCGAGGGAGAAGGCATTCCTGACAGAACATTCAATGGAGAAGGTGCAGAAAATTCCAGAAGATATATAACCTGGCTTTCATTTCGAAAGAGTACATTCGTTTTTTAATTTCATATAAGTGGGGCTTGTATTTATTGGAACTACATACCATTAACATCTTGTTTCATTCGGGAATAGTTAGTAGTTAGAAGGGTTTTATTCGGTTTATTAACAGTTTAGTTAATTTGTTCACTGTTAGAGTTTGATAAATAAATTGTTACTTGTTGAATGTAAAGTGATTTATTTTATTTAACCACTAGAAGTTGCTGAGACACAGGCTACGCCACATTTCACACTCCTTTTACAGACTATAAGGCGAGGTGCCCCTTTTTGCATGTTTCAGTTTCAGTTCTCAGAGTGGGGTCAACTTCCACTTTGTAACACTCACTATTAATAAATTACTTTGGTAAAGTAGTTGCTTTTGCTGCACCAGAAACAGCCCAAGATGTCTGACAAGGAGAAATGTGAAGGAGGGAGTGGGACAGAAGTCAATGGCGAGCAAGAAATAGAGGAGGATAAGGATTGAGAGAAGTAAAAGACTTGGAAGCTGCACAGCCAATGATTCCAAGAAACAGAATATTTAGGAAGCTTGCTGTGATGTTTTATTGTTAGCCTATGATACAAATAAATCATGTTTCATCATCATGTTCACTTACTCACTGGGCCCGTTGATTTTGAAAGTGGGCATACAACCATTAACAACCAAACTCTGGTATGGTATCTGGCATGTAACAAACCGTGACTGTCTATCTTAAAGAATACTCTTGTTTTCTAGATGCTAGTTTTATTTTCAAAACAATACACAATCAGTGGAATGATTATGACAAGGAAGATAGAGAGCTAACTGACATGGCAAATTTTTGACTATAAAGAAATACTATTCTGATGCTTCCAACAATACAAATGTCAGTCACTTGGTTTGCAACCAATCATTATTATCCTTTCAATCCAGACAAAAAAAACTGCTCATTTGTCTCACGAGAGTAATTGAGCTGCTACTAAAATATTTTTTTCACTGTTTTGTATGAATTAACAGTCTTTAAGTGCAAACCAGTGGAATCTTTTGGAGGAGTTCCTCCCTATTGTTGAGTTAAAACATTTTTTTAGCTGGCTTGAGTAAAGATGGCACTCAGCAGCAGCCAGTCAGCAACGCAGAAAAAAAAAGGCTTCATTCGTTTTTTTGAGAAAGATTCATGGGACTTCACTGCAGGATAGCCAATCACTTTGTAAGACATGTTGCTTCAAATGATTTGTTAATAATGGATTATCATCTGTTTTATAAGAACAATCATATTTATTATCTATGGAGTTCACACAGATGCCAAACCTGTCTTGGGGCTGCTGTATCATTTTTGCATATATAGATTGATAGATATCATTCTTCCTTTTAAGATAATTGCATTTAGAAGTCTTAACCTCCCAAACCAAAATTCTTTAAACATGTCTCAACTTACCATATAGTTTCTCCTCACTTTGCTTCAGGCACATTTCTAAGAGATTTGCTTAATGCAGGACTTGCTTAGGGATTTCCAAATTCATACTTTTCTTCTGGAATGTAGTTCAAATACCTAGAGGCAAGTTAATCCATTCAAGTTAATAAAGGAGGCATATGCCAAAATGCCACTTAAAATTAACTGATTTATTTATAATAAGTGAGATAGCAATGAGCAAGCTCTGAATGTATGTGTAAATGTGTATCACACTCTGGTGTACTAAATTCTGCTTATGTTACTCATCTGATAGTTCAGCCACATAAATAAAAAAAATGAAGTATTACATATTTAGGATAATGATGAAGGTAATAATGAGGTCAATAATCAATGTGAGCTTGTTAAGCTATGTTTGTGGTGAACAGACTACAGCTGTAGATATTTGCACTGAGCTGAAGCATGGGATATCGTCTTTAATTTAAAGTTTACTATCTGACAGAGAGATTATCTCGACTGAATGGTCCCATAGTCCACATATTGTTATAAACTGAGATGTTAAGTTATTTGCTTTCGGTCATTTCCAGCCAAACTGAGTAAGATGGCAGAAGTGTTTAAAATAGTGTTTAAAAGTGCAGCAGGTTTGTTGGAAGCCAAGTATTTCCAGTAGCTGAATCGTAAATGATGAAGGGCCATGAAAGCAAGATTAAAAAATATCCAATCTTGAACAAATGATAGGTGCAGACACTTCATTCAGAGAGTTGCGAGACTGTTCCAGGGTTAAACATTCCAGACTGGATTCATCAGGTGAATAAAGGAAGTAGCGTGAATGGAGCTTACTCATGTAGGGAATTCAAATGCTAACCTGTGCCACTTTGGTCTTTTGGATTGTTTCCATGATCTAACCTCTGTGTAATTTCACATTGAACTGCTGATTAAAGGCAGTTGGAAAGCAAATACAATAGGGGTGTTCTATAGGGTCCTCACACTCATCTTCCATGGCAAAAGAGCTATGGATTTCCAGGTAAATTGTGTAGGCACACTAGACTTTGTTCTTCAAAGATTCTGCAGCTTTTCTGGACAAATGATATTGTAAAAGTAAAATCCCCCCTCCTTAAAGCACTCAGATTGAATATAACATCCCCTCTACCAAAAACTTATATGAGTCTTAATGAAACTGGAGTACCCCATCATAATATCATATAAGGAGAGCTCACAAGCAACTTGTAACCAAAAATTTTATACATTTCAGAGTCAAACAGTAGAATAGGGTTAGAGCATTCAAGAGACATTCAGGAATAATCTTGCAAACTATTTGCATTAAAGCAACATTGAATGAAGCTGATTGCTGTCTTTGTGGGTTGGGTTACTGTCAGTGGCAACAGTAAATGTGCAGTAACATTGCCCCACACAGGAGGAATTAGGTAATTGTTTCTGCACATCACAGGTATAGATACCACTGGAGAGCGGCATCAGGTTAACATAGGAAGCGTTACCAAAACTCTTTCAAACGAGATGTACAAGAGACAGAATAACCCAAGGTACCATACAAGAGATCAGGCATTACAACAAAAGTGCAATTTCAACACAGACGGGAGGTAAGCTAGGATATTATACAAAACTCCATAAATAACAAGATGGAAAAGTATACAGGCCACCAAATGCAACCAGCCAGTTTTAAGCAGCACCAGAATAAGATTTTGCTACCTTTTTATTTGAAACTTGACAAAAAAAGAGTTATATTGTTGATGTTGTTGGTCTCATACTCACCATGACAAAAGGAAGAACACCAAATTTCAAAGGATCACAACAATTTATATTGCAGGAGAAAACTTGATTGCCAGGTTGACCCTGATTGGCCAAGGTGTTGCCATGCAGAAAGTAATGGGAACCATAAGCTCCCAACCTCCTGGGCAATTCCAAGTAGGCACAGGGCTTGTACATTTCCTCTCCCGCTCCTCCACCCCCAGAGACCAGGTCATTTTGTGTAAATGTATGTTGCTTCTAGCAAACTTAAATGAACCAAGATCTGAACTTGTCTGATTACCTTAAATTGGTTGTCATTGTAGCTATTTAGTGCATTCATCAGGGGGTGTACAAGGCAAGAATCCAATCCAATACAAAACATTTCGATTTGGGTTTTCCAGGTACAGGCAAGTTGGCAATGGTCCATACTCTGCCTATTCCTAACAACCAAAGGATTAATTTGGTTAGCCAATTGTTGGGACCTGCAGCCTGTGGACTTGTCAATGCACTGATTATGAAATTCATGCAAGATGCTGTTCAACTGGGAGGTAGACAGAACGTCTTTGTTGAAATGAAAGCAGCGACTCGTCACTGAAACATTTTTTGTGATTGCAAATGCGGAGGAGGGTGCCTAAAGTCTTTTGTCAGTCTGTTATAAAATGTTGAGTTTTCAGTGAATCTTTGCTAGTCTGATTCTGGAACTTATTTGCTGCTACTTTCTTCTGGCAACTGAAATATTTACAAGTAGCATGAATCCTGATTGTCAACTTCTGCATTATAAAACTCAGTGCAGCATGTACACAGGTGACCTGTGATTGACATCCATGCTCAATCACACAATATGTGGACTGAACTCCATAAACCATGTGGATTTGAATAACAAAATCTATTTCAGAATGGCAGCAATTTAAATTTAATTCTAACTTTTGCTTTGGATCATTTGATATGATGTCATCTCAGACGATAAGTGAAACCCTTCCATTTGCAGGTGCAGTTTGAATGCAGCCTTCAATTGGTGTAAGAATCAACCATTTATTTCCACTACTTGTCTCTGAGTCATAAGATGTGCCAATATGGTGACATAACCTCACAGCTCTTCTTGCTTAGGAGCTGCACTTTCAGGTTTTATAGGAATTTGTGCAGTTTCAAGAGCATACTTTTGAAGACAGCAATTTCCTGGGGTAAACTCCAGGACAACTGCCTTGTCAAGCACGAAGCTCTTAATCTATGCATCAGAATTACCTGTAGCTTAAAGTGGCATTAACATGTAAATTAAGTTTCAGTGGTTTTGGTTGATTTGGAAAAGCTTAGATATTTAAAGATGAAATCACTCCAGATTCACAGTGTGATAAGATAGCTTTTTTTTCTAATTGAGGACCAGAGCCTTTTTGGAAGATTCTGGATAAATTGTTTTCTGGTATCTGCACAATTTCCTCCTAATTACACAGGTTGAATGATGGAAATGTCAGTGCATCAAAGGCATGTTGTGATGGCAGGAAGCAGGTTCTATTATTTGTCCTTCTTAGCTTATCCTGCTTTATCTCAAAACAAATTACCACCAGCCCTTTGGCACAACTTAGGCATCTTTACTCTCTTCCTTCGCTTGGTACTTGTGTGACACGTACACTGTTAGGATTGCAGAGATTATATTCCGTTTCAGTCAAGGGTCAGGAATGATGACCTAAACTGAATGGAGTCCCTCCGGGGTTTGTACTGAGGGCTTGCTGAAGTGAATTTCAAGCACCTAAGTATTAAACTCTGTAAAATCCAGTACATGCCACATCTTGAAGATTTATGGTCGGGAAATCTGCAATTCTGATCTAAGCATTCCAAGTAACATAAAAGTAACAGCTACAACCTATATTTTTCAGCATCTGTCAGTCACATGTTGGAGATTTGTGCTGGACATTTTCTGCCATTCTGACAATACTTATAGCAATATAACCCAAGTATCAATTCCTGGTTATATACATTTCAAGACTTTCCAAATACCTAACCTGGACCTGAGCCAGAAATAAGAGGTATTTTGTTCTAGTGTGTGATATGTTATTGGAGTGAATAATTATAATGTTTGCTCAATATGGAAATATATCATTGTTGACAAAAAGCACAGGAAATTCTTCGGTCTGTTGATTAAAAGTAAATGGCTTCCTTCTAAAAAGAATGGTATGCCTGGCCTAGAGTTTGGGGTATTCTCTGATCTTCTACTGTAACATTTATAAACAGCATAAATAGCAGTTTACCCCATTTCTTTGGGGTTTCTGCTTATCACCCTCCAAAGTTATGAAAAACACTTGCAGAAATTAAATCACATAATGATTAATATCGTGCACACTCTGTATCCTCCCCTATTCCTCAGGCATGAGCTTTTAACTCAACGATGAGCAATTTCTAACCACATGGATGGATCTTATCAAATACAAATACACTTTTCTATCTTTACTGCAGCATGTACTGAAAACATACAATAAGCTATACATAGAACTCCAAAACATCAACATTGTAAACTTGGACTTGCATTTATTTAAAATAAAATAAGCGAGGACTGACCAAGAAATATCTCATAAGCCTCAAATGTATTGTATTGTGTCTTTGAATATTTTGTTTTGTAGACCTCACCATATATTCAGTTCCAATGGGGGTCATGGAAAGCAAGCATTTAATTAGACAATTAAGTCCTGTATGCATGGGCAAGTGAATTCAACACAACATTACAAGAGTTATTTCAATAACAGAAGTGATGGGCCAGATATACTAAACAGTCCAATTCAGCTTCTTCTGCAAGTATCTTGAATTTTTTTACATTATTAAATGTTCAAAATAATTCTGTCTCAAGAGAACAATACTGCCAATTGAATCCAATCACTGCCAATTTGTTGAAAGGTCATTGGCCTGAAAGATGAATTTGGTTTCTCTCTCCAGCCAGACCAGCTGTTTTTCCCCAATATTTTCTGTTTTGTTTTATTCGTACCAATCTAATAATGTCTGCTCCAAAATACAAGTATTGCTTCGATAATACTCACTGATTAGCTAGAACATGTAAAACACAGAGAATATGCTATACAATAGTATGGATGTATTGAAAAGTGAATCAAATTTAAACAACACCGAACTTAATTTTATCTTCTATTTAAATGTAATGAAGGCATTGGTAGTTCTTACCACACAAGAAAGGTAATTGAATGTTTCCTGAATAGTTGAATCTCCATGCAAACATATTGGAATATATAGAACTCAAATTTATTGGAAGTAGTTCAGACTAACACCTGGAAGAGAATGGCTTGTAATGCTGGGGTTTAGAAGAGTAGGAGTCAACTGGAAACATATTGGGCTGAATTTTACCAAAAATCAGTTAAGTGGCAATTTTGGGGAGTTTTATTAAAGCTTGTTCTCCATGAGCTTCAGTGGGCTAGCAGCATTTCACCAATGTTCTCTCCTCCTTTCATATCTCCATCGCACTGCTTTCAGGCTCTTTTGCAGTCAGGACCTCCTTGGATTCACACCTTAGCCTCTTCTTACAATTCAAACCCTCTAGTCCTGATAACATCCTTGTAAATATTTCCAATTTAATAATATCCTTCCCATAGCAGGGCAACCAGAACTATACACAGTACTGTAAAAGTGGCCTCACCAATGTCCTTTACAACCACAACATGACATTGCATCTCCTATACTCAAAGCACTGCCCAATGAAGGCAGAGATAGTAGGAACTGCAGATGCTGGAGAATCCGAGACAACAAGGTGCAAGGCTGGATGAACACAGCAGGCCAAGCAGCATCATAGGAGCAGAGAGGCTGACGTTTCGGGCCTAGACCCTTCATCAGAAAAGGTGGAGGGGAAGGGGGTTTTGAAATAAATAGGGAGAGAGTGGGAGGCGGATAGAAGAGGGATGGAGGAGAGGATAGGTGG
>NC_063336.1:108789022-108835844 GCF_021869965.1 Rhincodon typus
TTTCCGGAGGGACCACTCTCTCCGTGACTCCCTTGTCCGCTCCACACTCCCCTCCAGCTCCACCACACCCGGCACTTTTCCCTGCAACCACAGGAAGTGCTACACCTGCCCCCATACCTCCTCCCTCACCCCCATCCCAGGCCCCAAGAAGACTTTCCACATCAAGCAGATGTTCACCTGCACATCTGCCAATGTGGTATACTGCATCCGCTGTACCCGGTGTGGCTTCCTCTACATCGGGGAAACCAAGCGGAGGCTCGGGGACCGCTTTGCAGAACACCTACGCTCGGTTCGCAATAAACAACTGCACCTCCCAGTCGCGAACCATTTCAACTCCCCCTCCCATTCCTCAGACGACATGTCCATCCTGGGCCTCCTGCAGTGCCACAACGATGCCACCCGAAGGTTGCAGGAACAGCAACTCATATTCTGCTTGGGAACCCTGCAGCCCAATGGTATCAATGTGGATTTCACAAGTTTCAAAATCTCCCCTCCCCCTACCGCATCCCAAACCCAGTCCAGCTCGTCCCTGCTTCCCTAACCTGTTCTTCCTCCCACCTATCCCCTCCTCCCACCTCAAGCCGCACCTCCATCTCCTACCGACTAACCTCATCCCACCCCCTTGACCTGTCCGTCCTCCCTGGACTGACCTATCCCCTTCCTAACTCCCTACCTACACTCACCTTAACTGGCCCCATCCCCGCCTCTTCGACCTGTTTGTTTCCTCTCCACCTATCCTCTCCTCTATCCATCTTCTATCCACCTCCCACTCTCTCCCTATTTATTTCAGAACCCCCTTCCCCTCCCCCTTTTCTGATGAAGGGTCTAGGCCCGAAACGTCAGCCTCTCTGCTCCTATGATGCTGCTTGACCTGCTGTGTTCATCCAGCCCTGCACCTTGTTGTCTCTGTTTTATTTTTCTGACTGGTTCTGTTTTTAGAAAATAATAGTTTTCTTTTCTCAATAAAGTGCAAAATTAATAATCTTCATATGATGAACTGGTGCACTCTACTATACCTATATTGACAAGCACAGATAAACACATGAATGGCCTTGATTATTCCATTTCCGTTTAGAATTAGAATTCGGAATAGGAAATGAAGACTTTTTAATCCATTTTTTCTTCACTGTTGCTTCTTAAGCTTTATTTCAACACTAAATGGGAAAAAAATAGCTGGCTTACGACAATTAAGATCTTGTTAAAGGTTGATCAAGAACAAACATTTAGAATTACATAGGAAGAATAAAGGAGCATGTTGATTCATAGTGAAAAGAGAGTTCTAATTCTTACCTTCTAATTAATATTAATATGTTGAAAGAAGAGGATTTATTTCAAAATAATACCACATCGCTGTCAGTTATGAATAGACAAAAACTGTTTACAGTTGGATATCATGCTGGTCACTGCATGCTACCTCATTGTGCATTCAAAACAAGAGAAGAAGGCAACTGGAGATCACAGAAGGAAAAGGAAGCCCATGACTTGTAGAACAACTACCGCAAACAGCAGATGTTGTGCAACAGATTTAGGTGCCAGATATGATGGAAGAGCAATATACAATGGTGTTCACACTCAACAGAAAAGCTGAGACTGATGTGCACCACCTGCTTTAGGAAAACCTGCAGGAATAATTAACCATCTGGAATGTACTTTCAGTGGAGATGAAAGTCACCACCACCATCAACTCTCATGTCAGAGATTCTGTCTAACCACAACAGGAGATATTGTAAGATTTGTCCTCTTTGCTTATCTCTCCAGTAAGACCATTACTCTACCGTAATCATTGAGTTTATGCTTCGAGTCATTTGTTTAGCTACTGAAGATTTTATTTGCACCCTAAGGACTTGCACCAGTGCGAGGGGAATCCTTTGCCATAATTGTTACATGTCATTGCTTTGAAAACCAACCTTAATCGACAGCTATGCAGGACAGGATGAAGACGTGAAATTGTCAGTGATGTGTAAATGTTGGAAAAATCAGGGTCACAAATGTGCAATTACTATTAAATCTACATAAATCATAGCTGCTTCTTCTACAGAAGTGGAAAAACATTAAAGAAATGGAAAAAAGATTCTGGGAAGGGCCAACGGAATAGGACTTTGGACAGAACTTTACGGTTTCTGCTGAGTGGGGAGACCAGTAAAATTCTGTGGGCAGCTTTCCCGCTGTCTACTAGCCCAGCCCAAACTTGGTTGCAATGTCATCGGTGGCCAGAGATGCCTTGGTTGGCCTGTCCAACTTTCTTCCAACTGAAGCTGTTGAATGGCCAATTAATGTACATTTTAGGGCCATTCCTTGGCACCTTCACAATTCGTCAGTCAAAGACAGGAGGTTGGTAACTGGTGAGAAGCCTGGCAGCCTATTTGATCAAATTTCTTGACCCTCAGGTGGGAAGGAGGGTGTGGTGCTTTCATTGTTTGGATCAGAGACTCAGCCCCAAGGTCTGCTGCTCCTCCCCCCAACAACCTCCTCTACCAAAGCTATGCATCTCAACACTGACCATCTCGTGCCTTCCTTCTAACCCCCCTAGGGTGCTCTCTTCCTTGGCCCCAACATCAGCAAACACAACTTAGTTGTCCTTTAGTTCTTCTTCACTGAAATTGGGTGCAGTCCTAGCAATGACCATCACTCCTCTGACACTTCTGGGACCAGAGAGCTGCTGGTCAAACATCAGTTCTTCGAGCTTGGATTTCCTCTTCCCACCATTAGATGGGGCTGTAAATCTAGTCTTCAACCAATGAACGCTCCTCCAAGTTTGAAATGGTTAAGGGCAGCCAATTAGTGGAGGGGGTGAGTTTGATAATAATCTTTTAGCTGCAAGACAATAAACCTTTAAACCCTGCTCTAAATATTTTTCAGAGAGTCAGCATAAGGGTGATTGGCTGATTGGCATCTTTCCATGTGACATAAAATTGTTTGGTTTCATGTATCTTACTGATTGCTGGCACCATCATAGTGAATGGTAAACAAGATTTTTTTGGGAGGGTTTATAAACTCTGATTTTTTTTTCTTGTAGAATTTAATACCTCAGACCTCTCTTTAGCTGAGACCCAGCTTTGGCAGATGCCCAGCACATTCTGAAACAAAAAAAAAACAGAAGTTGCTGGAGAAACTCAGCAGGTCTGTGGAGCATCTGTGAAAAGAATGCAGAGCCAATGTTTCAGGCCCAATGACCCTTCTTCAGAAGTGATTGCCAAAGAAAAGATTGGCCTATACGCTGAAGACAGGGGGTGGGTGAATGGAGGGGGATATAGAAAGCAATAAATGTGGAGTTGAGATTGGCTGCAGGGAGCGAGAACAGCAATCAAACAGACAAAGGGATAGATAATGGTGAGAAAAGCTGCTACTGGTGACAATGAGCAGGTTAAAACAGGCTGACTGTGATCAAAGCCCAAGTGATGACAGACTCTGGAGTATAGCGGTGGGCAAACGCCATGAAAAAAAGTGTTCAAGCCTAAAATCTCGATTCTGAGTCCTGAAGACTGCAGGGTTCGCAAATAGAAAATGAGATGCTGTTCTTCCAGTTTGAGCTGAGCCTCACTGGAACACTGGTTGTCCTTTTCTTAATTCATTTGTGGGATGTTAGTCTGTCTGGCTGGCCAGCATTTCTTGCCCATCTCTAGTTGTCCTTGTGAAGGTGGTCCAGAGCTGCTTTCTTGAACCGCTGCAGTCCTCCTACTGTGGGTTGACCCACAATGCCATTAGGGAGGCAATTCCAGGATTTTGACCCAGCGACAGTGAAGGAATGGCGATATATCTCCAACTCAGGATGGTGAGTGGTTTGGAGGGAAACTTGTAGGTGGTGGTGTTCCCATGTGTCTGCTGCCCTTGACCTTCTAGTTGGAAGTGGTCGTGGGTTTGGAAGGTGCTGTTTGAGGATCTTTGGTGAATTTCTGCAGTGCATCTTGTAGATAGTACACACTGCTGCTACTGAGCTTTGGTGGTGGAGGGAGTGAATGCTTGTAGATGTAGTGCCAATCAAGCGGCTGCTTTATCCTGGATGATGACAAGCTTCTTGAGTGTTGTTGGGGCGGCACTCATCCAGGCAAGTGGGGAATATTCCATCAAGCTCCTGACTTGTGCCTTGTAGATGGTGGACAGTCTTTGAGGAGTCAGGAGGTGAGTTACTCGTTACAGTATTCCTAGCTTCTGGCCTGCTCTTGTAGCCACTGTGTTTATTTGGTGAGTCCAGTTGAGTTTCTGGTCCATGATAACACCCAGGATGTTGATAGTGGGGGATTCGGTGATGGTAACAGCATTGAATGTCAAGGGCTGGTGATTAGATTGTCTCTTATTGGTAATGGTTATAGCCTGGCATTTGTGTGGATCGAATGTCACTTGCCACTTGTCAGCCCAAGCCTGGATATTGTCCAGATCTTGTTGCATTTGGACACGGACTGCTTCAGTTTCTGAAGAGTCACGAATGGTGCTGAACATTGTGCAATCATTGGCAAACAACCACATTTCTGCCCTTATGATGGAGGGAAGGTCATTGATGAAGCAGCTGAAGACGGTTGGGCTGAGGACACTACCCTGAGGAACTCCTGCAGAGATGTTATGGAGCAGAGATGACTGACCTCCGACAACCACAACCAAATTCTTATATGTCAGGTATGACTTTAACCAGCAGAGAGTTTGCCCCCGATACCTATTGATTCCTGTTTTGCCAGGGCTCCTTGATGTCACTCTCAGTTGAATGCAGCTTTGATATCAAGGGCTGTCACTCTCACCTCATCTCTGGAATTCAGCTTTTTATCCATGTTTGAACCAAGGCTGTAATGAGGTCAGGAGCTGAGTAGCCCTGGTGGAACCCAAACTGGGCATCACTGAGCAGGTTATTGCTGAGCAGATGTTGCTTGATAGCGCTGTTAATGACACCTTCCATCACTTTACTGATGATCGAGAGGAGACTGATGGGGCGATAATTGGTCGGGTTGGATTTGTCCTGCTTTTTGTGTACAGGACATACTTGGGCAATTTTCCACATTGTCGGGTAGATACCAGTGTTGTAACTATACTGGAACAGCTTGGCTAGGGGAGCGGCAAGTTCTGGAGCACAAGTATGTACTATTGCCAGAATGTTGTCAGGGCCGGTAGCCTTTGCAGTATCCAGTGTCTCCAACCATTTCTTGATATCACGTGGATTGAATCAAATTGGCTGAAGACTGGTATTTGAGATGCTGGCGACCACTGGAGGAGGCTGAGATAGATCATCCACTCGGCACTTCTGGCTGAAGATTGCTGTGAATACTTCAGCCTTGTCTTTTGCACTGGTGTGCCGGGCTCTTCCATCATTAAGGATGGGGATATTTGTGGAGCCTCCTCCTCCAGTGAGCTGTTTAATTGCCCACCATCATTCATGACTGGATGTGACAGGACTGCAGAGTTTAGATCTGATCCATTTGTTGTGGGATCGCTTAGCTTTGTCTATACTTGCTGCTTTCGCTGTTTGGCCTGCAAGTAGTCCTGTTTGTGGCTTCACCAAGTTGATACCTAATCTTCATGTTTGCCTGGTGCTGCTCCTGGCATGCCCTCCTGCACTGTCCATTGAACCAGGGTTGATCCCCTGGCTTGATGGTAATGGTTGAGTGGGGGATATGCCGGGCCATGAGGTTACAGATTGTGCTGGATGCCCAGTCTTGAGCTGCTAGATCTGTGCAAAGTCTGTCCCATTTAGCACAGTGATAGTGCTACACAACACAATGGAAGTTATTGTCAATGTGAAGGCGGGACTTCGTCTCCACAAGGACTGTGCGATGGTCACCCTTACCGATACTGTCATGGACAGTTGCAACTGCAGCTGGCAGATTAGCAAGGATGAGGTCAAGTATGTTTTTCCCTCTTGTTGGTTCCCTCACCACTTGCCACAGACCCAGTCTTTTAGGACCCGAACAGCTTGATCAGTAATACTGCTGCCGAGCCACTCTTGGTAGTGGATATTGAAATCCCCCACCCAGAGTACATTTTGTGCCCTTGCCATCCTCAGTGCTTCCTCCAAGTGCTGTTCAACATTGATGAGTACTGATTCATCAGCTGAGGGAGGATGGTATGTGATAATCAGCAGGAGATTTCCTTGCCCATGTTTAACCTGAAGCCATGAGACTTCATGGAATCCAGAGTCAATGTTGAGGACTCCTAGAGCAACACCCTCCTGACCGTATACCACAGTGCCACCACCTCTGCTGGGTCTGTCCTGCCAGTGGGATAGGACATATCCAGGGATGGTGATGGTGGTAACACAGTGTGGAGCTGGAGGAAAACCGTCGGCCAGGCAGCATCAGAGGAGCAGGAAAATTGACATGCTCACATTTCTGAAGAAGGGTCCTGACCCGAAACGTCAATTTTCCTGCTCCTCTGACGCTACCTGGCCTGCTGTGTTCCTCCAGCTCCGCACCGTGTTATCTCTGACTCCAGCATCTGCGGTTCTTACTATCTCATGGTGATGATGGTGTCTGGGACATTGTCTGTGAGATATGACTGCATCAGAGCTGTTGTTTGGCTAGTCTATGAGACAGTTCTCGTAATTTTGGCACTCCCCCCCCCGCCAAATATTACTGAGGAGAACTTTGCAGGGTTGACAATGCTGTTTCTGCCATTGTCTTTTCAGTTGCCTACTTCAATGCCAGGTGATCCATCCAGTTCCATTTCTCTGAGACTTAGTAGTGAATGGTACAACTGAATGGCTTGCTAAGCCATGTTAGAGGACAATTGAGAGTCAACCACCTTGCTGTGGGCCTGGAGTCACATGTAGGCCAGACCAGGTGAGAATGGCAGATTTCTTTCCTGGAAGGACACTAGTGAGCCAGATAGGTTTTTTTCTGACAATCGGCAATGATTTCCTGGTGATCAGCAGATCCTTAATTCCAGATTTTTTTTTCATTAAATTCAAATTCAACCATCTGCCATGGTGGGACTCGAACCCATGGCCCCAGAGCATTAGCTGGGTTTCTGGATTAATAGAATAGCCATAATACCACTAGGCCATCACCTACCCCTGACCTGCACCCTGACCTCAGGTGCCTTTCTTTGACCAGGTTATTTTTGTAAAATGTTGATGATCTTCCTAACCTCCCCTGGAAGCCTGACTGAGAACTGGCTAAAGCAGTGTTTGCTGTAAAGTAGCATGATAACCAATTCTGAGGCCGGGAGTGCATTAAACTGGTCAATCAAGTGCTTCGTAATGAATGGCAAAGGGTATTTAAAGAACTTCTAAAGAATCCAAAACACAATGGAACTTTAAGAGCACAAAGTTATTTGGTGGGGGAATGATCATCGTATTCCAAACATTGATGCACATTGTCATTTTTTCCAGAAAACGCAGAAGTGGCTGATCATTCAGGGAGTTGGCTTACTACTCCCCAAATAATTTTCTGACAACTTCCACTGAAGTTATGTTCTGCTGCAGTGGATTATTTTGCCTTCTTTTCCCCAAGAGAGGTTTTACACTTACCCAGATAATAAAGTGCATTTATAGACAGCCTTCTTCATTTTGTTTCAGCTTGCTGGTTTTATTCCTCAAATGATCCTCCTTGTCTCTGGAAAGTAGCAGAACACTCGTCTATGACTTACACAATAACTGTCAAACAAATTTATTAAGCAGTAAAAGAAGCGAACAGTAGCAGTGATATACTGTAGATTTTGCAATTGTTTTAAACTTAACAGTCTCCTCCAGAGAGTAGTAATAACAAATCGTCATGACGGTTGTACTAAATTATAATGTGCATTTTTTTTAATGTGATTTTCTTTTCTGACCATCATCCACAGAGTCTCTCCAGGTAGACAATCTCACTCTCAAGAATTCCCTATCTTATCCTGATGGATGAAGATAAGTTGGATTGACTGCCTACCAAGCTCAGAAAGTGTAGTCGACCTTATATGGATGTACATATGCATTAGTAGTTTGTATTTGAACTGAATATCTTGGACCTTTCTTGAGGTGTGCTCCGGAAAAAAGAATTGATCACAATTCATATTAGCATTAGCAAAGGCAGTTTGAGTGAACCTGTTTTACTACTCTATTTACTTCAACAAAATTAAAGAAGTCAATGCCATGTCACATCTTGCATTAAAACATTTCTCGCAACACACAAACTAAGAGCTGGAGCCAAAACAACAGAAAATAGAATGAAAATCTCACATATTAGTCCTGTGTTTGTTGTCTTAGAAGCTAAAGTGGAGCCTCCAACTCCTATGATTCAAGTATGGATGATAGTAACTCTGATCCATGGTGTTAAGTAATGGACAGTGTTGTTCATTCCCGAAGGATATTGTTGAGGAGAGGATGGAGATTATAATGCAGTATAAGGTGTAATTTACCTCTGATTATAATTCCAAAGTGCTCAATTGGCTATGATGCACTGAAGGGTTACATAATGTGCATCATAGCCAATTAAACATTCTGGAATTATAATTGGGGTTGTAGGGTAGGAAAAACTGCAGCCAATTTTGCTCAAGAGCAAGATGCCATCAAAGCAATGACTGAAATGATTGAGTAATCTATTTTTGGGATGTTGGGTGACAAACCAAGGTTGGGTCAAACACTGTGAAAACCTTCACTGTCTTTTTAAAAAGTGCCATTGGATCTTTTACACCCAGTCAACAGGGCAGATAGGGTTACAGTTCAATATCATACCTGAAAGTTGGTACTTCCGACCATGCAACACATTCCTTTCTTGAAGTGTTCATCTAGCTTGTATGCTTAGGTCTCTAGAGCAGGACATAAGCCATTGATCAACTGAGATGCAGGTAACAATATACTGAACCCCAGAATACATTTGAGTGTCTGTGGGAGAGTCACAAAATGGTCTTAAATCTGTAGAAAGGTAAGTTTTATTAAAAATATTCCTAGAATTAACATACAAGTTTGCGTATTTGTGGTTGGTACTTTCATCTGACGTGCTGCTTAGGATAGGTACTCAATCATTGCATTAATGCTCGATGCTTGTAAAACATTCATTTCTTAAATAAAATTAAGTAAAGGTCAGCTTCTCAGGCTTAGCAAACATGGACTCAAGGATGTGTTTGGATTACTGGAACCACATATTCAATTGTAAATTGGAAAATTAGCTAGCAGGACTAAAACTGTCATTTTGTCACCTTTAAGTTACACAATTTAAAAAAAAACAAACATTCTTAAGAAAACTGAGTTCTTATTTCTGCTATGAATTCCAATTTTCCCCTGTGTTACAGCTCTCCCTTTGAAGCTGAAACGCAATATCATCTTCATATCTGAAACAGCAATACTGGAGTCAAGAGAAAATTGAAGACAATGAAGTAGAACATTGATAAACCAATTACTTTATTGAATTGAATTGAATTGAATCATTTATTGTGACACGTATTCAATGTAAAAATACTGTGAAAAGTGTGTACCTTCACCGTACATACATGGCACCATTCACGTTAACTTAGAATAAGACAAGGAAAGAAGGATAACTTAAGACAGTCCAACTTTCCTTCCCACTGCCAGAGTCCCGCTCCAGGCATTCCAGCCTCGCCATGCCTCCACCAGATTCCCACTCTGGGTTTTCCAGCTCTCGCCGTGCCTCCACCAGTTCCCCTCCAGATTTTCCAGCTCTGTCCATGCCTCTGCCGGGGTCCCACTCCGGGTTTTCCAGCCCTCGCCATACCTCCTCCAGCGCCCCACTCCGGGTTTTCCATGCCTCACCATACCTCCTCCAGAGCCCCACTCCAGGTTTTCCAGCCCTCTCCATACCTCCTCCAGAGCCCCACTCCAGGTTTTCCAGCCCTCTCCATCCCTCCACCAGAGTTCCATTACGGGTTTTCCAGCCCTCACCATGCCTCTGCCAGCATCCCACTCTGGGGTGCCTCACCGGCCCACTCTTGCCTACCCACTGTTGATCTGCCACCGTTGCTCTGGCCCACGCTTTAACATGAAATGAAGAAAGCTGCCATTATATACTTAGCGGGAGAAAGATTAGTAACCATGGTGCCTACTTTATATTTAAATTGTGAAGAAAACCTCCTAACAATAAAGATTTCCGTGCCTAAAACATTCCTTAATGTTTAATCTTCTCTAATGATGCACTGCTAGAGTTCAAATCTTTGCACTAATGCTTTTATTTCATCATCAATTTTCTTGTGACTACTGCCAAGCAAAATACATGAATAGTAGATCAAATGATTTTTTAGAAAAGGCAGTCAATTAATCAATGCTCTTTTAAATGTGTGCTGTGGTGTGTTAGTCAATTTACGAAGAATCCTAAGGGAAACAAGCTATTACTGATAAATCACCTCCTCACAGAAGTGAAACCAGGGAACCATGTACAAAATGTAGAAATAAGGGAGAGAAGAATACTGTCAGGTGAAAAATTGGAGTGTTATTTTTCTTTTGATATAAAGATTTATGTTTTAATTTTTCACCGTTGTCCCTTGAAGACAGTGATCCATTCTAGGGTACGGTTCCACAGGCACCATTAATTTGATTACTAAGTCTTTTGTAAACCCAGGCATAAAAGCATTGGTGGGCTAATTTAAAACTAAATCTGTGCACACATGACAATCGGAGATGTGCACTTCCCCAAAAGAATCATTAAATTTGGATCAGCATTGGAAACTGTGCGCTGCTTTTTCTCCTCCGTAGCTTGGAGATGTCCATGTCAATTACAGTGTTTCATTTGTGTAGCTTAGTGCTTAAGAGGAATTGATGCTGGAACTTTCCTTGTCATCACTCAGTGATACAGCATGCTATACATTGAGACCTTGAACCACTAGGGGGTGAGTACAGCAACTGAAAATTATCGCTGAATTCAATTCTAGGCAACTAACCATTACAGCTCATTTGTAAATACTAACAAATTATTACGTGCTGTTTGCAGCATGAATTTCTGAGACAACCTTTCATTTCATCAAACCAGATTGTCTCCCTTGTTGCCAGCTGAATTCTATTTCCTCACCGTAGTCTTTGAGATACTATCTATAATCAAAGGAACTTTGATGGTAAACTTGCTGCACTCATGAAATGTACAGCAGCTCTGCAAACACTAAAATCACAAACAGAGTGTTGTATTACTTTACCATCACCCTTTCTTATTAATTACATAAAAATATCATGCAAGATGCAAGTGGGAATTATTTTCATTGAGGAGTCAGTGATCTGGAACAATTGAGAACAGTGGAATGAAGCTTTGACGTGTTCTATACCCAGAGAGGCAATCTTCTCTGCTTCTAGACATCTAACTCAATGGGAGAAATTTTCTCTACACCTGATCACTGCAGACTGAGGACAACCTAGGACATAGCCAAAGGACTGTGTCATCTGCCGGGTTAGGAATTGAAGGGATGGGTGGATATCTGTCCCAGTAGCTGTCAAGGCGACCATTGTGATAAATCTTTGTGTAACAAGCTGCTTCCAAGGATCCGTTGGGAAGCTATGAGGGTTCTGGCATTCCTCAACCCACAAATGCATCAAGGCTGTTACCAATGGAGTTTATGGCAGATCACATCGCCTCGTCTCATTTCCCCACTATGAGGTCAATGTGGCAGCCCAGGCAGTAGCTGGCTTCCTCCAAATGCACGGCTCATTAACCAGTCCAGCTGTTGTAACCGATAACACTAACAACAGAAAAATGTCCCATTCAATCAATGTACAAATTATCTGTGATCATCAGGACCGCATCTACGTCGGGTACTCTGGGAACTGCCATGATGCCTACATCCTTGGTGACTCCCAGGTTCCTGCTTCAATTCGAGGGTCAAATGCCCTACATAGATTGTTAGCGGGAGACAAGGACTACACTTTGTGACCGTGGCTGATGACTCAGTTGCACAAAGGCTGACTGGGGCCGAGCGTAGAGACAGTGCAGACCATTCTTTCATCATTCTTCATCATGAAGCAGAAAATGGGTCTCAATGCTTGGATTGGTCTGGGTGCAAAGGGGAGATTCCTTATCGCTCAGTGTTCTGCATAATCCCCACATGCCGTGCTTGCTCAACCGGAGCAGACAAAGTGGGAATGTGATGGATACTGAAGAGCTGGGAGAGTGACATTAATCTTCCGAGGAGGAAGATGTGGATATTAAGTAGGAGGAACCTTATCTTCAGCATGACGGATCCTGGCAGCATTGTGCAGAACAAACCAGACAGGACGTAATAGATATCCATTTCCATTAGATGGAAGTTGTGTAAAAATCATCATTAATTGACTGTAAATTCGTAGTCGCTCAAAAAACAAGCAACATTTGTTTAATCCCAGAAGCAAAATGAGGTTTTATCGTTTACTTTTTTCTTCATTTTTCAGCTGTTTAATAGAAGTGAACACTAATGGCTGTTTGAAGCCTTTTCAAAATGTGATTGTCGTACACCCAATATTGACAAAATGTTGTTCTAAATTGGGAAAAGGGTTGTACTCCTTCAACAGTGTTCTAACATGGTATGGCGCTCAGGATGGGGGTGGGCCTCCTTAGCTTTAGTTTGAGAGCTACATGTACAAATGTGATCTATTTCCAAAGAAGTGTCACCCCTGCCACCTAAATGCCCTCAGAAGCTTTTCTATCTCTTTTCATTCCCACAGCATGTACTGTGAAGGGCTGTTCCTGCCTGGCAGTGTTTGACCAGATGAAGCGCTGGGCTTTAAATAAATACCGGCAATAAAAATCCTGGAAGGTGTCAGCATTGGTGAGCGCTTACAACATCGGTGCGTGCACCATTTTGCAAGTCTGACACTGCAGAGGCATTGGGGAACACATAATGAAGTGAAGAACAGAAAACTGCTTGAAGAAACTCACTAGAGCTCATGGAGTGAAACCCACCATGAAACTTCACGAAACTGACACAGCCGATTTTTGGTAAAACTCAGCCCAGAATGCCCAGAATAGATGGAAAAAAAATAACCTATTTTTCAAATCAACATATTCAGAGCTGTTATTACACACCTCTGGAGCAGGTGGGACTTGACCCTGGGCATCCTGATCCAGGAGTAATGACACTACCACTGCACCAAAGAGAGCCATAATATAATACACTCAAGGACATGGCACACAGAAATTCTCAAATACCAGAGGATGGTTTTGGTCTATTGACCTCTGTGTTAGGGGTCCAGCATGCTCCCACTGCACCACTTGGCTATAAAGATGTGCAGAGACGAGAGACTGGTACAATCATTTGGTGTTGGGGTACTAAGTTTGGGATTAAATGTGAATTGTAATCCTGCACTGTGTTGGGTCCAAATACACAACATGATGTTTGTAGAGTTACCCAATTAGTGGCAAGAAGTTATGCTTATATCCAATGAAGGATGGAGGTCGGGCTTCCAACTTTCAACCAGCAGGAAGCTGTCCAATTGTGAAGGGTTGAAAGACTCCAAAGCTGGTAAGATACTGGCAGAAGGACCTCCTTGGCACTTTTAAAACTTGCAAATGTAAAAGTAGCCACAGTTACCAGGTTAGCAGGGAAGTCCCCTTATACAGCAGGCTGCGGCCAACTTCATTTACGGAATGAGCTTTTCCAGCAACATCCGTTTTTGATAGTGAAGAAGGCGTTTGGTATGCTTGCCTTTATTGGTCGGTGCATTGAGTACAGGAGTTTGGAGGTCATGTTGTAGCTGTACAGGACATTTACTCAGCCACTTTGGAACACTGCATGCAATTAGAACAAAGAGAACAAAGAAAATTACAGCACAGGAACAGGCCCTTTGGCCCTCCAAGCCTGCGCCGATCCAGATCCTCTATCTAAAACTGTCGCCTACTTTCCAAGGATCTGTATCCCTCTGCTCCCTGTCCATTCATGTATCTGTCTAGATACATCTTAAATGATGCTATCGTGCCCGCCTCTACCACCTCCGCTGGCAACGTGTTCCAGGCACCCACCACCCTCTGAGTAAAGAACTTTCCAAGCATATCTCCCTTAAACTTTTCCCCTCTCACCTTGAAATCGTGACCCCTAGTAATTGAGTCCCCCATTCTGGGAAAAAGCTTCTTGATATCCACCCTGTCTATATCTCTCATGATTCTGATCTCCCTGCTAATAGGAAGGATATTGTGAAACTTGAAAGGATTCAGAAAAGATTTACAAGGATGTTGCCAGGGTTGGAGGGTTTGAGCTATACGGAGAGGTTAAATAGGTTGGGTGTATTTTCCCTGGAGCATCAGAGGCTGAGGGGTGACCTTATAGAAATTTATAAGATCATGAGGGTCATGGATAGGGTGAATAGTCAAGGTCTTTTCCCCAGGTTAGGGGAGTCCAAAACTAGAGAGGATAGGTTGAAGGTGAGAGGGAATAGATTTAAAAGGCACCTTAGTGGCAACTTTTTCACACAAAGGGTGGTGCATGTATTGAATGAGCTGCCAGAGAAAGTAGTGGAGGCTGGTACAATTACAACATTTAAAAGGCACCTGGATGGATACACGAATAGAAAATATTTCGTGGGATATGGGCCAAATGTTGGCAAATGGGTCTAGATTAATTTAGGATATCTGGTCGGCATGGCTGAGTTAGACTAAAGGGTCTGTTTCCATGCTGTACATCCTTATGACTCCATGACTCTATAAGTGAGAGACATAGAGCAGGGTTTAAAAACCATCGAGAAACTAGACTCTGACCTGAGATAGTAGGAGCTGCAGATGCTGGAGAATCCGAGACAAAAGGTGCAGAGCTGGATGAACACAGCAGGCCAGCAGCATCATAGGAGCAGAGAGGCTGACATTTCAGGCCTAGACCCTTCATCAGAAATGGAGGAAGGGAAGGGGGTTCTGAAATAAATAGGGAGAGAGGGGGAGGCGGATAGAAGATGGATAGAGGAGAAGATAGGTGGAGAGGAAACAGACAGGTCGAAGAGGCGGGGATGGAGCCAGTAAAGGTGAGTGTAGGTGGGGAGGTAGGGAGGGGATAGGTCAGTCCAGGGAGGACGAACAGGTCAAGGGGGCGGGATGAGGTTAGTAGGTAGGAGATGGGGGTGCAGCTTGAGGTGGGAGGAGGTGATAGGTGGGAGGAAGAACAGGTTAGGGAGGCGGGGACGAGCTGGGCTGGTTTTGGGATGCGGTAGGGGGAGGGAAGATTTTGAACCTTGTAAAATCCACATTGATACCATTGGGCTGCAGGGTTCCCAAGCGGAATATAAGTTGCTGTTCCTGCAACCTTCGGGTAGCATCGTTGTGGCACTGCAGGAGGCCCAGGATGGACATGTCGTCTGAGGAATGGGAGGGGGAGTTGAAATGGTTCGCGACTGGGAGGTGCAGTTGTTTATTGCGAACCCAGTATAGGTGTTCTGCAAAGCGGTCCCCGAGTCTCCGCTTGGTTTCCCCGATGTAGAGGAAGCCACACCGGGTACAGCGGATGCAGTATACCACATTGGCAGATGTGCAGGTGGACATCTGCTTGATGTGGAAAGTCTTCTTGGGGCCTGGGATGGGGGTGAGGGAGGAGGTATGGGGGCAGGTGTAACACTTCCTGCTGTTGCAGGGAAAAGTGCCGGGTGTGGTGGGGCTGGAGGGGAGTGTGGAGCGGACAAGGGAGTCACGGAGAGAGTGGTCCCTCCGGAAAGCAGATAAGGGTGGGGAGGGAAGGATGTCTTTGGTGGTGGGGTCGGATTGCAGATGGCGGCAGTGTCGGAGGATGATGCGTTGGATCCGGAGGTTGGTGGGATGGTACGTGAGGACCAGGGGGATTCTTTTTTGTTGGTTGTTGCGGGCACGGGGTGTGAGGGCTGAGTTGCGGGAAATGTGGGAGACACGGTTGAGGGCGTTCTCGACCACTGAGGGGGGGAAGTTACGGTCCTTGAAAAACGAGGACAACTGAGATGTACGGGAGTGGAATGCCTCATCCTGGGAGCAGATGCGGCGGAGGCGAAGGAATTGGGAATAGGGGATGGCATTTTTGCAGGAAGGTGGGTGGGAGGAGGTGTATTCTAGGTAGCTGTGGGAGTCGGTGGATTTGAAATGGATATCGGTTTCTAGGTGGTTGCCTGAGATGGAGACAGAGAGGTCCAGGAAGGAGAGAGAGGTATTAGAGATGGTCCAGGTGAACTTAAGGTTGGGGTGGAAGGTGTTGGTGAAGTGGATGAACTGTTCGAGCTCCTCGTGGGAGCACGAGATGGCGCTGATACAGTCGTCAATGTAATGGAGGAAGAGGTGGGGTTTAGGGCCAGTGTAGGTACGGAAGAGGGACTGTTCCACGTAACCTACAAAGAGGCAGGCATAGCTTGGGCCCATGCGGGTACCCATGGCCACCCCCTTTGTCTGTAGGAAGTGGGAGGAATTGAAAGAGAAGTTGTTGAGGGTGAGGATGAGCTCGGCTAAGCGGATGAGGGTGTCAGTGGAGGGGGACTGGTCGGGCCTGCAGGACTGGAAGAAGCAGAGGGCCTTTAGGTCATCTGTATGGGGAATGCAGGTGTATAGGGACTGGACATCCATGGTAAAGATGAGGTGCTGGGGACCGGGGAATTGGAAGTTCTGGAGGAGGTGGAGGGCGTGGGTGGTGTCACGGATGTAAGTAGGGAGTTCCTGGACCAAGGGGGAGAAAATGGAATCCAGATAGTTGGAGATAAGGATTTCACAGGCTTCAAAATCTTCCCTCCCCCTACCGCATCCCAAAACCAGTCCAGCTCGTCCCTGTCTCCCTAACCGGTTCTTCCTCCCACCTATCCCCTCCTCCCACCTCAAGCCGCACCCCCATCTCCTCCCTACTAACCTCATCCCGCCCCCTTGACCTGTCCATCCTCCCTGGACTGACCTATCCCCTCCCTACCTCCCCACCTACACTCACCTTTAATGGCTCCATCCCCGCCTCTTCGACCTGTTTGTTTCCTCTCCACCTATCTTCTCCTCTATTCATCTTCTATCCGCCTCCCCCTCTCTCCCTATTTATTTCAGAACCCCCTTCCCCTCTCCCATTTCTGAAGAAAGGTCTGGGCCCGAAACGTCAGCCTCTCTGCTCCTATGATGCTGCTTGGCCTGCTGCGTTCATCCAGCTCTGCACCTTTTGTCTTAGACTCTTACCTGGTTGTGTTTCGGTCTCTGTAATTGGTCTGCATTTTGATTATTAACATCCAGTCAGCACAGTGGAGTGAGAACAATTAAGTAACAACTCACAGGCAAGTAGCTGCTCTGGACCAGGCCCAGTGTCCTGGAAATTGGCAATGGATCTTGACCATGCTGGGGAATTGGCACATTAACAGCCCTGAACACCTTCTTTTGCAACCCCCTCCTATTCCAAAATTCCTGCTGCATACTTATGATAAAAACGAATATGGTAAATTAAGACATCAATCTGTTGGAGAGAAAGCCTTGGAATTTCAATGGATTTGTGGCTCAGAAAACCTAACTTTTTAAAATGGACGTCCGATCATTGGATTTTCAGTCCAGAGGTTAGCTATATTAGCGGGAGGTGATGGCCTAGTGGTATTATCACTGGACTGTTAATCCAGGACCCAGATAATGTTCTGGGGACCTAGGCTTGAATCCTGTCATGGCAGATGGTACAATTTGAATTCATTAATTACCTGGAATTGAGAGTCGAATGATGGCTGTGAATCCATTGTTGATTGTTGGGAAAAACCCACCTGGTTCACTAAATAAAAACTGAAAGAACTGCGGATGCTGTAAATCAGGAACAAAAACAAAGTTGCTGGAAAAGCTCAGCAGGTCTGGCAGCATCTGTGAAGGAAAAAACGGAGTTAACGTTTCGGGTCCGGTGACCCTTCCTCAGAACAGTTCACCCACTGCACACACTCCCAATGCCCAATCTGTGCCACCTCATGACTTTTACCAACTCCCATATCACCCAGGCCAACCTATGAGGCTGTCCCAAGCCAAGGCTGCACAAACGTTCCCTTCCAATTTATGCCTTTTTACCCACACCCTCCATGTGGGGTCAGGATCTCTGATGTATGCGCTGCTTTACAGTGTTGCCACCACAGAAAGAATTTCCGTTGTCCCACAAATCCAGGCTAAATTAATTCTTATAATTTCAGATCTGCCTTCTTTTGCAAAGAGGTAGTTCAATTTTAGTAAATGATGCTGTAAGTTTTGAAGCAAAGTTCCTTATATCACAGATAGCATTTACATCACCACACTACAGAAACAGCATTCACCTGAACAAAAAAGGTATCTGGTTTGATGAGATGGACATGAAAACATCTAGGGAAGCTTGGGGTCACGTATTTTTTTTAATCAAGTAACTGGAGTGGAGATTTAAGTTGGAAGAATCTTTAAGTGAATGGGAATTACCTTCAAAAAGTGAAGTCAGGAAAGAATAAAGCGTCAAAATAATATCTTTTCTGCAACTTTCCATTCCTCATTGGAGGGGAGGTGATGGTCCAGTGGGATTTTTGCTGGACTGTTAATCCAGAGACCCAGATAATGTTCTGGGGGCCCAAGTTCGAATCCCAAAACAGCAGATGGTGGAATTTGAATTCAGTGTATATTGGAATTAAGAATCTAATGATAACCATGAATCCATTGTCGGGAAAAACCCATCTGATTCTCAAATGTCCTTTAGGGAAGGAAACTGCCATCCTTACCTGGTCTGGCCTACATGTGATTCCAGATCCACAGCAATCTGGTTGAATTTTAACTGCCCTCTGGGCAATTAGGGATGGGCAATAAATACTGCCTAGCCAGTAACACCCTCATCCTGTTAACAATTGTTTAAAAAATTGATTTATTAAATAATATGAATACCATGGGAGAATGTTTCTAGCTCAGACCCATTTCTTTATCTAAGTATACAGCACTATACACTGATTAGCATCCAAAACACTGCTGCCTATATCCAAACTAATCCAATTCACCAACATCCCTGTGCTCACTGATTTTCATTGCCTCTAGTAACTCAAAATTGAATTTTGATCCCATCGCGAGATTAGTGCTTGACCTCTTCCCTTTCCATCTCTGCAACCTCCTGCTCTACAACACCCAATAACTCTGTGTTTTTCATAGAATCCCTACAGTGTGGAAGCAGGCCATTCAGCCCATCGAGTCTACATTTACCCGCTGAAGAGCATCAACAAATTAGACCCACCCTCCCCTTCCCTGTAACCCTGTACTTCCCATGGCTAGCCCACCTAACCTGCACATCCATGGACACTACGTGCAATTTAGCATGGCCAATCCACCCAGCCTGCACATCTTTAGATTGTGGGAGGAAACCCACACAGACACAGGGAGAATGTGCAAACTCCAAACAGACAGTTGCCCGAGGGTAGAATCAATCCCAGGTCCTTGATGCTATGAGGCAGCAGTGCTAACCACTGAGCCGTCATGCCATTCCAATTCCAACCTTTTGTATATCCCCACCTTCCTTCTCCACCAACTGCCAGGTCTCCTCCTATCCACAACCCAAACCAACCATATGCTTTCAGCTGGAAAAGCTCAGCAGGTCTGGCACCATCCGTGAAGAAAAAATCAGAGTTAATGTTTCAGGGTCCGGTGACTCTTCTTCAGAATAGGTACTGATTGGTGAGCTCCTGAGGAAGGGTAACCGGACCCGAAACGTTAACTCTGATTTATTCTCTTCACAGATGCTGCCAGACCTGCTGAACTTTTCCAAAAACTTCTGTTTACAGCATCCACAGTTCTTTCGGTTTTTATGTGCTTTCAGCTGTCAATTCATGTTCCTAAACGTTTCCATCTTGTTATGTCTCTGCTCTGTTCAGATGACCTGGTGTCAAATTTTATCTGATTATACCCTCAAGAGGCATCTTTGAATTTTTCGCTATATTAAAGACACTGTTGGAGCACGATTGTGTACGTACTCAATTATCTGCTCTCGTATTGCTCATATATCATGCAAAACCATTAGTACAATTCCAATTCTTACCCCATGACTGATGTCTGCCTAAATGTGAGAGCAATTAGTCATTATTGTAATTAAGCAAATCTATCAAACCAATATCACGCACCATATGACTTACAAAATGTAAAGATACTACAAACTTAGAAGCACTGAAAGAAATATGCATCACAGATATAATATTCATAAAAAAAAGTTTGAAAATTTATATGCTTGCTTGTCCATCACTCACTCAGCCTCTTCTTTTCACGTATTTGATTATGCACATGTGAACAATGATGGCAAGGACCAAAATCTAATGGATTCATATTTTAATATGAGGTGTGCTGGTCAGATCCACTTAAGACTCACTTGTGATAAAGATAGATTTGCTATGGGATTTCAGGCTATCTATGGGACACATAGCAGTGCAAAATGGAAGCAAAAATACAAGAGCTCACCAATCATTGCCTATTCTAGCATAAAGGCGTCAGATAATTGCAGTTTGTTTTTTCAGAAACCTTTATTGTTTGGTGTTTATTAGTTTAAATGAATGAATTTTTTTTGTGATGTTTGTCTGTCAGTTTTACTTCAGGTTTTAGCTAAATATTGAGACTGTTTGTTCATTCTTATTACTGAAAGTATGTCACATTTTCTTCAATGGACGATGCTGCCAATGTTTCCAGCAAGAACTAAGTTTTAAGGTCAAGCTTTCAACTGAGATGAAATCATTAGTTATTAGTTTGAGGTAATATAATAGTTAAGAAGAGTGGCAACATATTTATTCCATACCTGTTTTATTACCTGTGCAAATGACATGTTAAGCCATCTCTTCTTTATTGCTTGTAAAATAGGCACTGAAAAACTTCTTCCAATGGATAGTGTACAGATAGCGTGAGGTCAAGCAGTTCAACTCTCCACCTTTGACCTGGGCAGGATATGAGTCTGTGTGCAGCATGCTGTGAATATGCTGCTATTCTGCACATGTGTTCTGCATGGATACGGATTAGATTTTAGCTGATACATGAGGGAATGTAATAGTGTAGTGATTGTGAACATTATTTCATAGGATCTTAGGTCATACATAATTATGCATTTCAATAGGTTTATTTTGTGGTTCCAATTTGTGCCAGAACCTTTCAAAAAATAGCTAAAATTGAAGCATTATAAGGCCTGTAATGTTCCAATAAACAGTTAATGGATACTGTCTTTCACTATGCTTTCTGAACACTGAAGTTTGACAGTGTTTTATGTGTACTGACTCTAGTGTATTCATATGTTGTCAGTTAGCTTGCTGAAGATCAGCAAACTACAAAAATTGGAATAATGAAGCTGTTCCAATCATTCAACATAAATTGAATGATCAGTGCATCGTGATTATTAGAAACCCTCTGATACAGAACCACTGAGGTGTGAAATATAAGATTTGTTCTGTGTCTTCAAACAAGCAGCAGCACTCAGCTTCACAACTTCATTAAAGACTACATTGATGACCTTAACTAAATACAGATTCCCACAAGGAGGAAGTAAGTGCATAACTTCCTATACTGTCTCAACATAAAACCTCTGCATTAAAACAGCCACACATATTGAAACACTCTGGCAGTTTCCTAGTGCTCCCAGTGAGAGCCCTGAACCTGGTGACCTTGGGCATATTATTAAAACCTTTGCTGGAACTTGTCTCCTGAAGGAGAGGCCCAGTAACTACTGGGCATCTTTCTTTCCTTTCATTCCTCAATGAGTCCCTTGCTGAGTGCAGAGCATAGTCTTTGATGTCTATAGTGCCCTAATTGGGAGGAAGTCAAGTGTTAGCACTGTCAGGCTGTTAGTTCCATTGCCTCTTTTCCCATCATCCACTTTGAATGGTGTCAAAACACTAAAGTTCACCTAAGTCTGCCCTGAAAGCACTAAGTGGTCTGGTTTATGTCACCATTCTGGTACTTGTGCATTTAAAAGAAATTCTGCTAGTGATTTATATTTCATGCTTGGTGAAAACATAAATAGCAAAATCTTCATTCCTGTTGAATCACAGGGAATTCAAGGGCTACAAGCAATCTCTTTCAGTTTTTGTTACCTTTATGTCTTTCCAAACCATTTGTCTTTGTGCATTCTTTTCCCTTTTTGGAGTAAGTTGGCAGTACAGCTTTCCCAGCAATATAGAGTTATAGAATCCCTATAGTGCAGGTATAGGCCATTCAGCCCATCGAGTCAACACTGACCATCTGAAGAGCATCCTAATTTACTCCTGTAATCCCACATAAATCATGGCTCACTCACCACGCCTGGACATTATGGACAATTTAGCCTGGCCAATCCACACAACCTGCACATCTTCGGACCGTGGCAGGAAACTGGACCACACAGGGGAAACCCACGCAGATATGAGGAGAATGTGCAAACTCCATGGTTAGTGATGACAAAGTCTTTCCCAAGATCAAACTAAAAACTTGTGCTTTAGATTAACAGAGGGGTTATCACATGAGTCACCATTGCATGTTATGTCCCATCACTATGGATGATTAAAGTGAGCTTCGTAAATATTGCATGTGCATCAGGCGAGGTGGGAAGTAGCTTAGACTACCTGCAGGATACAAATGGACAGAACATTTGTCAAGTGCCCTTCCAGTGATAACAAATGACAATAGTTTGCCTTTTAAAAATTTTCTTTTGTTTCTGAATATGTTGTAACAAGATATATTTGTAAGTAGTGCCTGGTATAACTTTGTGAATTGCTGTACAATAGACTTCTGTATTTAGGGAATATTTTAGATATATTGAATATGTATTATATTATATATTATTTTCCAGAGAATAGCTCTTCAGCTATCTGACACAATGTGAAGTTAGTTTTTAAATGGTCACAACAAAAAGACAGTAAATTAAAGGAAAAACTCAAAAGATTTAAAAATGGCAAACATCTAACTATTTCTTATAATGTATACACATCTAATAAAAAAAAACACAAGATTGAGGCATGTTATTCATAGTAACAAGTTTCAGATAACTGCACATACCATTTGAGTTTCAAACCTTGATGATAATGTTGGAAGAATATTGAACAAAATGTTAGCGCCTGTAAGATTTAACATTAGTATTAACCAATGTAGAAATATGTTTTGCAATATGGAGGCCAGGCTCAGCAGAAATGGATTGTTAAAGGCAGTTATTGAGCCTCAGAATGTTTAAAGCTCAGAAGAAGGCCATTTAGCTCATTATATCTGGGTCACTGTTACTGGGATGGCTAACTCAAATATGACCACCACAAAACAACAATACCTATTGTTGTAGCTACAGAATGGAGAGACCTGCTGCCCTTTAGTCACAGAGCTAACTGATATAGGAATACACAATTTAAGTGCCAGTTATAGTCACAGCCAAAGTACAACAGTAATGTTTTTTCCTCTTGAGTACAAAAGGAGATTAATTCAAGCCCCACTTCGGTGACTTGAAAACAAAATCTAAGCCAATAGTGCAGCGTACTACTGTTGGAATAATGCACTGCCAGCAGTACCAGTTGAGATATTAAAACAAGGCTTTTTGGTGAACATAAAAAAGACCATGGTACTATTTCAAAAAATAACAAAGGAGTTCTTCCCAGGGTGCTGACTAACATTTATTCTTCTATCCATGTCATTAAAATAGATGATCTGATAACTGCTCTTTGTGGGATGCACTGCAATAGTGTTTACACTTCCAAAGCACTTCTTTGGTTGTAGAGCCCTTCAGGACTCCCTAAAGCTGTAAAATACATTAGATTGAACCAGTTTCTGATTTTCATTCCAATGGGATGAAGGTTTCCAATGGACCAGCAAGCAGCTCTGACATTTTACTTGTTAGATTACAGAGTTGAAAATGATCTCTCGTATTCTTTTCCAGTTCTTAAAATAATGTTCATTCTCATACCTGATATGATAGCTTGTATGTTTCCCACTATGATTTGTGCTGGATTGGCAATTGCTGTTAACCCATGTCATTGTATAAGAAATGTTTAGGTTCCTTCTCGGTTCTTTGAAGTTTAACTACACCCCCAAAATCCCATTAAACCCTCCACACAAACCTATGTGTCCATCTAAACCTATGAGCTTCATACCATCCATACCAACTTATGCCTTTTGCCAACACTTCATATATCTTTGTAATCCCATGCCAACTTGGTGTCAACTCATGATTTTGAACCCACCATTGTTTTCACTTTAACTCTCCATGCCAACTCACCCAGTAATAACCAAGAGCAGATCGCAGGGGGCACCATGCTTTGATAGAATAAAACAAAGTTCCTCAAATATCAAATGATGAATTCAGCATTGAAAAAAGCACACATTTTAAAAAGTCTGCACTACATTTAACTTTCCTCAACCATTGAATCCCCGATAAAAACAAGCATTTTTATTCAGAGCCCCACTTCAAAATCTCTATTAGCATTTAGAGCTGTGAACCATATTGTACATGGGAAGGCACCCCACTGTGAAAATGATAGGTTGTGAAATTGGCCTTGGAGTAAAAATCTTATGATATTAAGTCTCCAGGATTTTCAACACTGCAGTTTTTGTTTCAAAAAATTAAAGAACATGAGACTTAAATGCCTTGAAAGCCTGACAGTTCCCTAGAAAGACTGACAGTTCTCTTGACAGCTTAACAGTTCCAATGAGATTGATAGCTCCAATACATGGATGCATGCACTTTTGTTTCTTCTTTCAACAATCCCAGACCACACTTTAACTTTCTCAAAAAGTCATATTATCTATCCGGAAGGGCATCATATTTTCCATGCCTATCGAAAAGGGTTTCCCATCTCTCTGAAGGATACCCCCACTTCTCCATTTAACTTGAACTGTATGTGTCTGAGATCCAAGCCCGTTCCCCTCCCCCTCACAGAAATGTTGGTTGACAGGTTTGGATGTGAGATCACTGTAACTAGGCCTCAAGCACCATTTTGGTTAAGTCAGGGACCCTCTCTCCATCATGACAAAAGCCCAGGCCTCAAGAATCTAATTGTTATGGGCTCAAAGATTGCTGTCACTGTTCTGAGGAACCTGCTCAGATTTTCCAGTAATTTCTGTTTTTGCCATTGCCTCTAACTATGAACACCTTACGCATTGCTCACATTAAATTTTCCTTTTTATCACCTAACCAATCCAGCCACAGAGGCTTACTATCAGACAAACTTCAGAACACATCACATGAGCCCCTTCATTTCAACTTAAATTGAAGACACAGTTTTGAAACATAACAATCCCATAATTGTAACAATATGTTATCCGGATGTTCAAGATCGGAGCATATTGTTTAGACAGCACCATTACAAATCAGAGAATGATTGATTGCTAATTAGGTGAAACTTAGCCACACCTTATCTCTGAACGTTCAAAACTAAGGACTCAGTGCAGGCCTTTCTTTTGTTTTTCTTCAATAATATTGCATGATCTCTTCAGTAGCGCTGTTTTTGTTTCTGTTCCATTGTGTTAAATTGCAGGTAGCCCTTTATTAATCTGAAGGGAAGAAAATAGTTTGTGAAATTTTCCTCACTCTGCTTTCATTATTATTTTGCATCAAATAAGGCCGATCTCACTGTATAGCCTAAACACCTTAGGTTGAATCATAGGATAAATTCCACTGAGAACAATCAAAAGACGTGTCACTCTGATGCAACAACTCAATAGATAGAGATTACCTACCTACATTCACAATGTACGTCTGCCACTTAATTTGGAATCTATATGACACACCATCAAAGAATAACATACACCTTGATCTGATGGCAGAAGCAGAAAATGTCCTTCATCTGGCAAAAATACAGCTTCTCTGAAATTTTGGCAATTGACAAACTCACTGGCATGACTCTGTAATGTGCTAGATATTTACTTCTAGAACTTTGTTGATAATGTAACCCAGTTGATGGGATGAAAGTTTTATTGCTATATCTGTTCTAAGGAGTGTTTGTGAACTTACGGTCGCATTCCATTGACTGAGAACAAAAGTGCCTATTATACAATACATGCACTCAGAAAGGCTTTAAACATGTTAAAGATTTGGGAGTATTTACATTGGCAAGGACAGGGGTGTTTCATAAAGCCAAGGCAAGAAACATTTTTGGGCAGAATACAGGGAACTTTACATGCTACTTATTTTAACTAAACAGTTCTTTAACACCGACACTGAACCCACACTTAGGCTTGAGTGCCAAAAACTTTGATTCCCAGGACATCTAATTTTGATGAGAATAATTCTTCACCAAAAAACATTAATGAGCAGTAATGTGACCCAGTTTAGGTCACAATAAATTGCTTTGGTTTTGAAATCAATTTATTGGAATGCCCTTCACCATCAATACAATGTTATGCAGGCAATAGCAACTGAATGTTCATGGTGAAAATAATCTGTTGTCGACAGTGAATCTGTAAGAATAACCAATACAGAGAGAATCAAAAGACATAAGACTAACACATGAAGACAGCTCAGCTGTTATTCAGTTATTTAATTATTTCAAATGAAAGTGACATAGGAATATGTAATGTAATGTAGAATAATATTAGATTCAGTAATACTATGAATCGTTCAAACCATACTTGTGAGATTTAGCATATTCCCCGTGCTTTTGTCAATAGCGTCGTAATTTATTTCACCGCATCTTTTTATTCAATATCTAAGGAAATTTCTTAAAATGGAGCAACTTCAATGAACAACAAATGTTCCTGTGCAGTCAATCATTTAGATGGGGTAAAACACTTAACATGCTATTTCAATGCAGTTAATCAGGCATATTTCATTGTAAACCAGCCTAGCAGATCATGACTTGCTTCAAATGCTCACAAGGAATCTGACCACACAGTACAGAATTAACTTCACCTTACAGACTGTTGTTAGTGCATGCAATGGTTTATTAAAATAATTTCAACTTTGAACTAAAATAAGCAACCTGGTAATTAATGATGGATTCCTGTTATCTTGGCCACTCACTCACAAGCAATCTGGTTTAACCAAACTGACATAAACAGGAATGATGTTTTCCAGTCATGTGTGCCGATGGACTGACAGCTAAACTTACTCCAGTAATGATGTTGTTCCATGGAGGCGCATACAGCTCACTGGTTGGGTCTGTTAGTGTTTAATGAGGTCAATCTCCGGTAAGGAGATACCAGCTCTGGTCTCCATTTACATTCACTACAGGACACAAAGAGCCTAGCTACATGTGCTTATTTCTGACCATTAATTATAGTCTAAAAATATGCATAGATAAATAATATAAAATAAATGACAAAACATCATTTTGACATCTGCTTAGAATAGTAAAGTTTGTTTTCCTTTTGAGGTTCTGATGTTATTGCTGAACAATTTGAAAAGAAGAATTCACTGCAGTTACCAAATAGTAGTCAAACTTTAAAAAGTTCTCAACATTTCAAATGAGTTGTCCATTGTATGACAGATGTTACAGGAAAGAAATTCATTTGTGTAGCACTACTGCGCAGACTGGAGTCAGTTTCCCTGTGGAAAGTAACATCAAGTGTCATTATCTGCTCAGCTTATTGGGTGTTCCTCGTTCACATCAATGAAGGGCTGTAGCACGGATTAATTTCTTTCCTTTTATCACTGATGGTTACTGACATTCTTTCATTAAATGACAATCTGCATTCATATAGCAGTCAGTGCGACAGAACATTCTGAGGAACTTCAAAAAACAGCAGAAGGAAAACTGATACCTGAGCGAAGACAGAGTTCTAAAGGAGTGGGTGAAAGTTTGCTCAGAGGGAAGGAACTTACACAATTTATTAGAGATGGTGAAGAGAAAGAGAGAGCTTAAATTTAGAGAGGGAGTTTCGGAGCTGAGGCAAAGCGAGTGCAGATGCAAAAAGAGCTGAATGTTCAAAACATAGAAACACAGCAATTTAGAGCTGGAGTCAGCTATTCAGCTCTTCAAGTCTGCTTCAATACCCAATACGATCATTTCTCATCCCCTATCCCAAAACCATATTCTCTACTTTCTCCCTGTAATGGCTTTAAAATAAAGAAATTTCTAAAAGGATCAAGAGGAGAATAACTTTATAGAGATAGGTTGGACAAATCAAGGATTATTAATTACACATGTTGAGAGAGAAGAAACAAGTGCAGATTAGCAATGGCAGGATTATTGGAATCAGACTTAAAGCAGCAAAATTCTGGATCATTCACATGAAATGTCATTATAACTACTGGACTTGAAATGTTGGTATAACTCACAGATGCATGTCATCCTTCGAACAATACGTCTCTGACATCCATCACATGTGCAACACCTTCATATAATGCAACATAATGTGTTATGTTGCTTTTTCAGCACATCATGATACACAACAGGGTTCTTATTCTTCCCGATAGTTTGGAGATTTGTATTTTTTTTCAGTCTCTTGTTAATTATCAGATGAAATTTTATCCCAATTGTGATTTTTCAATGTTGATACACAAAATTTAGAGCTATCGGGATGGGGACAGAAATGTGCTGGGGCATCAGACTTAAGATACAACTCCATGAAATTTGAAGATTATACAAATTGTGCTGGTATAAGTGATAGTGATAATATGAATGCGGTTATTTTATAGACAATTTGTGTGTTATATAGATGCAATGCATCAATTCTCCAAGCCTTATTGGTAGCACCCTCCAAACCTGCGACATCTAACATCTGGAAGAACAAGGAAGGCCAGCAGATACACAAGAACACCACACCTACAATTCTCCTCCAATTCACACACTATTCTAACTTGGAAAGATTGAGTCATTCCTTCACTCCTGCAGGGTAAAAATCCAGGAACTGCCTCGTATCTGCACTGTGGATGTACCTAAACAAGGACTACAATTGTTCAAGCCAGCAGCCCACCTCCACTCCCTTAACTGTGATCAAGGATGGGCAATAAATGCTGCCCTGGCCAGTGATGCCCACATCCTCTGAAAGAATAAAGTCTTAACCACTCTCTGAACTGACCTAACAAATTATTCAGTCGTATCCAACCACTACATAAAAATTAAATAAGAATAAAACCCAATGGGCCACCTGATAGTGACCTAGACTCTGGAAACACAAAGGCTAACTCATGTCCAGTGGAACCCAAAGAATCTTCCTGTCTTGATTCACTCAGTATAATATTAAGAACCCTTAGAAGACAGGCAGATAAAGTTGTTAAAAAGGCATATGGAATACTTGTCTTTATTAGCCAAGATGCACAGCTTAGGAGTAGGGAGGTGATGCTGGGACTGAATCAAATGTTGGTTAGGCCACGGCTAGAGTATTGTATGCATTCTGGAGTCTACATTGTAGGAGGGATGTGATTGCACTGGAGAGGGTGCAAAAGAGATGTACCAGAATGTTGCCTGGGCTGGAGAATTTTAGTTAGGAAGAGAGATTGGATAGACTTTAGAACAGAGGAGACTCTGAGAGGACATAATTGAGATAAGTAGAATTATGGGGCGGTTAGATAGGATAGACAGGAAGACATTCTTCCCTCGATAGAGGGATCAATAACCAAGAAACATAAATTTAAGGTAAGGGGCAGGAGGGCTAGAGGAGATGTGAGGAATAATGTTTTCATCCAGTGGGTTGTGAGAGTCGAGAATTAACTGCCCGAAAGGGTGCTAGAGACAGAAATCCTCATAACCTTCAAGAAATAGACTTGTTCTCCAGAAATAGCTATTCTCCAGTCTTTTTCTTTGCTCAGGCAATGCCTGACTTGCTTCCAGACTGAAACTAAGTTCTCAGGTGACTGATGAGTCCAGTGCAATCTCTGTCCCAGGACGAAGGTTGGACAAATGGGAAATTGTGGTGTTCAAACAATCAGGTTGTCGCACACTTCTGTCTCTGTCAGTGCTTGACTTCACTTGCCCTCAACAATGAGGTTACTGATCCTTCTCATGCTTCCCCTTCACTTTGAAAGATATTTGGACAAGGTTTCCCATGTGTCAATGTTGATGTTGCATTTTTTCAAGGATGGTTTAAGGGTGTTTCCCTTGCCCTCCCAAGACTGATTTTCTGTGTCAATGCTCTACAGACAGCGTTTGTTCTGGGAGTCTGGTAGCGGGTCTACAGGGAACATGGTCCACCTAGTAGACACCCTCTTCACTAGGCGACTGGAGGCAATGCTGACCCTCTGAAGGCGCTATTGAATCTCATTGTCAATGTCTGCCCTTGTTCACGGTAGACTCTGAAGGCATGGAAAGTGGCCCACGATACCCAAGGCCTCTTTGTGGATTTTGATAACTAGAGGGGGCATTGTGGTGTGGCAGAGGCAGGATGGTAGTGAACCTTCATCTTAAAAATGTATAATGTAAGGATACTCTCATACACCTTGGTGAGGGTGTTGATGATAGCTTGGAGCTCACAAAGCAAGCATTATTTTCATACAGCATTCAATGACATAGGATGAGATGACTTTAGAACTAATATCTTGTTTCATATGTTCATGAGATGTAGTCATCGCTAGCTGACAGAGTTTCTGACACAGCAAATACAATATTTGAATATGTTGCTTGTATATACTGCAAACAAAGATCTGCAGAAATATTTTACAGGTAATAATATTTCTGTTAAGTATAATGCTCCATAAAATAGCTAATTGTTTCGGTGCGTGGTTGTCCCTACAATAATATTCTTACATTCAGTGAGGGACCACTCAATGCAGATCCTGAAAGTCTTGGGAACATAAGTACAAGAGTAGACCATTCAGCCAATCAAGCCTACGTCACCATTCAATTCATTTATGGCTGATCAAGCACTTTAATGTTTTTTCTAACCCACGTTATGCCCAAACCCTTGGTAAATAAGTCAGTGTAACACAACACAAATGGAAGATTGTCATAAATGAATAAAAGAGATGGTTAGAAATAAAATGTCTATTGTTTACCAGTACAACTGAGCATTGTTTTTTTCACAAATTATTATTGAAGGTGGATCCATCAATTCTATTCGAAAGTTAAAAGTTTTGAGTAGCTTGAGAAAGGTTAACTTTGGGGCACCTCAGGACTGAGCAAGGGGGAGTTGACATGAGAACATCATTGGCACAAACTTGATAGACTCAATGGGCAGCATCTGAGTCTGTGTTTAGTAATCTGCATTTTGATGCTATTGTGGGAGGAAGATGTGAGGGGAAGAGATATTAATATTAATGCCAATCAAATGTCTACATTTCAGTGCAGTCACTGAGCACTGATAAACCTTTAAGCTCATTAATTTTCCAGTGTAAAGGATTTATTTCCTCATAGTGTTACGTACAAAGCACTGTTGCTTCAACATTACTTAAATTATACAGAACAGCTGCTGAGTTATGCCACTTTCCTAAGTATAAATTTCAAACAATAAGAATATCATTTTGTACAGCCTGCTGTCTAGGAATGCATCTATTACAGGAACCCTACGAAGTCTGACTAAATGGAGCAACATGTCCTTGTGGGATCTGGCCAAAAACCATTGTGAAAGAACTTTTCTTTTGTGCTGCTAAGCAAAATCCCAAAGTGCCTTCCCACCAACAGCTATGGCTCGTGTCAGCTGGTCAGTGGGAACTAAATAAAAAAAAAGCCAAGCAAGATCAGTCAGCTTTACCAAAATCAGCATTCTCCAAATTCCGTTAAGGAATCCACACTAACAGAAACCGTTTCTCCCTGGAAACAGATGCAGTGATATATACCTTATTCTCTTGAAATGTTTAATTAACTGCACTGAAAGGTTATTTTCCCACGTCACAGCATAACTTTGATCATGATCACAGATTTTCAGTTTTGATAAACAAAAGCAGAATTGTTCTGTAATAATAAAGGACACCAACCCCTTAAGTAATGTAATTGTAGAATAAAATTGGTCATAATATATCTGAATAACCAAGATAGATAAATTACCATTTTTCATACAAATTACAAATGTAGTCATCATGATGGAAGGTCCAATATGGTATATAGTCAAATAAAAGGAATTTATACTTTCATTTTATCCTATATGTCATTTTAATGCAAAATTCTAATAATCATACAAGTACTTTTTAATTACTAATATAATTATGCATACTTTATTCATTGTTGTCTAATTTACTTCATTTCATACTATAATAAGCTGAATATATGGGAGCGTTTGGTACTGGTGTTCAGTCAGAAATTCTTTTGCCATCAGCGGCATCTTCCACTTTGAATAATTAGCATAAAATCCACCTAAAAACCATCTATTTGGAATTTTCACAGGGTCCTCTGAAAGCAGATCACCATAATTCCTACAGAATTTGTACAGATGCCTATTTACACATTTTCTTCTGGGTTTCTGACATTCCTCCAAAAATTTCCGAAACCTGCATTAATGTTTCAAATGTTGGTGTTCAAATCAGATCTCTGATAAATTTATAGTTAATAGAAACATATAAACATAGAAAATGGGTTGCAGAAGTAAGCCATTCAGCCCTTTGGGATTGCCTCACCATTCAATATGATCATGGCTGATCATGCAATCTCAGTGTCCTGTTCCTGCTTTCTCTCCACACCCCTTGATCCCTTTAGCCTCAAGGGCCATGCCCAGCTCCCTCTTGAATATATTTAATGATCCCAGTAGCTTTCTGTGGGAGAGAATTCCACAGGTTCATAACTCCCTGAGTGAAGAAATTCTTTCCCATCTCAGTCCTGAATGGCTTACTCCTTATTCTTAGACTGTGACCCCTAGTTCTGGACTTCCCCAACATTGGGAACATTCTTCCAGTCCCATCAGGATTTTATATGTTTCTATGAGATCCCCCTCATTCTTCTAAATTCTAGCGGATACATGCCCGGTCGATCCAGTCTTTTCTCGTATGACAGTCGTGCCATCCCAAGAATCAGTCTGGTGAACATTCACTGGACTCCCTCAGCAGCAGGAATCATTTTTGATAACTGCTTCAACTTTTGTAGTAGGTACAAACATTAATACCAGCTTGACGTAGCTACTTGTTCACCTCCAAGTTATTAGGTTGTAAGTTCAAAAATCATCCCATCACTTGTGTGGATAAACTGAGCTGCGCATGCTGGCTGTCACCGACAGTTTACAGAAGTAGATGCTATCATTGACATGGTTGACAAAAACCTAGCCTCAACCAATCAACATCCCTGACATGCACCAAAGTGCTTTCGGGAGAGTGGTTATACTTAAGTGTACATGGACCATGAGAGGGAAGCCACAGGAGGATGATATGGAGATGGGAACTCTACTCAAAAGTCTTCCATTTCTCACTCATTGTCGCTCCACCCTCCCAGTCAACACCCACATGCTGCCTTGCTTCCTAATGGCCAAATTTATCCCAGAACAGTTGTAGGTAAGGCATTCTTTAACTGGGGCTGTCCCAGGCTGCAAAACCCAAAGCACATCAACCTAGAGTACCAGAGCAGTCAGAGCAGGGATCTAAGCAGGCCTTGTCCAACTCCAGATAAGGATCACACCAAGTAGAAAATCAAGATGTAAAGATTTAGTGTTCGACAAGGGCATGCACATGGGTATTTAACACAATAATATATTATTAAATTTTTGGCATGCTTTTCTGTGTGATTATAATTATTTGACTGCAGCCATGTTCAAGTCTGACCTATTCTTGTCTATTGCCTGGCAAATGATGTTCTCCTTGTACTGAAAGGTAATGCAAGAATTAAAGATAGGCAATAGGTATCTTTGAACAAGATCAAAAGGATCCCCTCTCGATATCCTACGGTATAATTTGTTCAATCACTTGATCTTCTAGCTTTCAGTGTTGATAAAGGTTTTATACCCAAACACTTAGCATAAAATTTATTTTCAGATGCTGGAGAGCCTGCTGCATATTGTCAACAGTTCCTGATTTTATCTCAGTTTTCCAGAATTTGCAGTATTTATTTTTCTGTCTGTTTATATCCTGAACAGAAATCTTGTGACATTAAAGCATGCTGGCAGTTCAGTGGTTAGCACTGCTGCCTCACAGTGGTAGGGACCTGGGTTCAATTCCACCCTCAGGCAACTGTCTGTGTGGACTTTGCATGTTCTTCCTGTGTCTGTGTGAGTTTCTTCTGGGTGTTCTGGTTTCCTCCTACAGTCTAAAAATGTGCAAGTTCAGTGTTTGGGTGTCCAGGGGTATAGAAATGCAGGGTTGTAGGGGTGTCAGATTAGGTGGGATGCTCTTCAGATGATCAGTGGAGATTTGATGGATTGAATGGCATGCTTACACACTGTAGGGATTCCATGATAGGTAGAATCTGTGTTGCTGTTCATCTGCTGTTCTATTGCCACTGATCAATTTAAATTAAGGAATTAATTATCAGTATTGATGCTGCAACTTTAAATGGAATTTAAATTGGAAAGGACAATTCTGGTTTTGCTAGTTAATGAAGTCTGCAGGTAATCCAAAAGTATCTTACATACAGTGCTTCCGGCAATATAATATGTACTGTTCTTTCTCAGCTTTTGAACATAATGTTAGATCAATGGGAAAATGTAATTCATTCCTTCATGTATTTAACATATTCCTGCATGACTTGAAATGAACTGCACCTCTAAATTATTTACCCTTCTCTTCCTTTCCTTTTCTCTGCAGCCATACATCAAGAAAATACCAAAGTGCAGCTATCTTAAGTCTTTGCGAGTCTCCGAGTCAATGCTGAGGAATGGCAATAACCTTCCCTCTGAGTTTCCCTTCTCCTGTGGGAAAATGCCTGGTTTCTGTTCATTGTTTTTCTCGAGTGAAGTGGCTGAGTTCAGGAGTTCAGTAATGTGGAAGCTTAAGGTCCACATTTCTCCTTTTATATAAATAGAATGCATCCCCAGAGTGCTGAGACTTATTCCCATTGCTTAGATACACCTCTAACCCAACTGACTGCTCACATTCGGAGTGATTTATGTATTTTACAGCAGTGTCCATTAAGAACTAGGACAGAGGTCTCCTGCACATTTGCATCCCCAGAGGGCAGCACATTGGCTCAGTGGTTAGCACATCTATCTCACAGCACCAGGGACCTGGGTTCGATTCCACCCTCGGGTGACTGTCCATGTGGGGTTTGCACATTCTCCCTGTGTCTGTGTGAGTTTCCTCTGGGTGCTCCAGTTTCCTCCCACAGTCCAAAGATGAGCAGGTTGGGTGGATTGGCCATGCTAAATTGCCTGTGGTATCCAGGATGGGTTAGTGAGAAATGCAGGGTTACAGGGAAAGGGTAAAGGGGATGTGTCTGGGTGGGATGCTCTTCAGAGGGTCAGTATGGAGTTGATGGGCCAAATAGCCTGCTTCCAAGCTATTATAATTCTAAGATATTAAGCAGAGGCCTTTGATGTACTGGTATAACTTACAAAATTATTTTTAAAGAGGCCAAATTTGTCACTGGAGAAAAGATTGGATAACATATTCCTGTTATTTTCACATTTATTATATGTCTGCTTATAAATGAGTGGCATATTGTCTGTTATCAGTTCCTGCTTGTAGCAAAACATAGAAGCATAAAACTGAGTGCTGGTGGCAGAAAGTAGAACAAACCAATTTGTCACCCCAACCTATTCCACTGAAAATGCAGCAGGAAAATCACAGAGCTGTTAAAGCACAGAAAGATTCCATTTGGCCCATTGTTTCTGCACTACCTCTCCAATGAATAATTCAGTTAAAGTTACTTACCCACCTCATCCCTGTAATCCTGCACATTTTTCATTTGTAATTGATCACAGTCTAATTCCTTCTGAATACCTCAACTTAATCTGCCTCCACCACACTCACATAATGCATTCCAGACATTAAAAACTCGCTGCATGAAAAGAGTTTATCCTCAAGTCACTTTTGCTTCTTTTGCCAATTACTTTAAATCTGCACCTTCTTATTCTTGAGTAGGAACATGCCTCTCTGTTTAAATTATCTAGACCATTCATGATTTTTGAATACCTCAATCATTTCCTTTCAGGCTTCTCCTGCAAAGTAAACAATTCCAACCTCTCCAATCTATCTTCATAACTGAAGTTCCTATTCCCTTGAATCTTCCTCGTGAATGTTTTTTGCAATCTCTTACATATTTTCATATCTTTCCAAAAGTATAACGGAACTGTAAACAGTGTTAGTGCTGAGGCCAAATGAGTGTATCATAGAAGTTCAACATAAACCCCTTGCTCTTGTACATTTTCCATAGTATTTGCATTACACTTGTACACTCGATTAATAAAGCCAAGGATACTGTATGCTTATTTAACTGTATTTCTCAATATGTCCTCCACCTTTAATGACTTTGCATATATTCACTGACATCCCTCTGCTCTTGCACCCCTTTTAGAAATGTACTCATTTTTTTATATTATCTTTCTATATTCTTTCCACCAAATTGAATCACTTCTGCGTATTAAATTTCAACTGTCATTTGTCCACCTCTTTACCAACTTTCCCTACGTTTTTGAAGTTTAACGTTATTCTCCTCACAATTCACAAGGTCTCCAAGTTTTGTATCATCTACAAGTTTTGACATTAAGTGCCCCTGTACACCATGGTCTTGGTCAATAATATATCAGGTAGAGCAAATGCCCCAACAAAGTTAATGGGAAAATCCACTACAAACATTCCTCTAGCCTGATAAACATTTTCTACACTCTGTCTCCTACTGTCAGTCACATATCCATGTTGCTACCGTACCTTTTATTCCATGAGCTATAGCATTGATCACAAATCTGTTGTGTGGCATTGTATGAAATGCTTCTTGGAAGTCTATCAACAACATTGTCCTCATCAACCCTCTGTGTTACCTGTTCAAAAAACTCCAGCAATTTATTTAATCATGATTTCAGACTGGCTTTATTTAATTAGAACATAAGAACTAGGAGCAGGAGTAGGCCGTCTGGCCCTTAGAGCCTGCTCCGCCATTCAATAAGATCATGGCTGATCTTTTCGTGGACTCAGATCCACTTACCCGCGTTCTCACCGTAACCCTTAATTCCTTTATTGTTCAAAAAAATCTACCTTTTCTTTAAAAACATTTACTGAAGTAGCGTCAACTACTTCACTGGGCAAGGAATTCCATAGATTAACAACCCTCTGGGTGAAGAAATTCCTTCTCAATTCAGTCCTAAATCTGCTCCCTCTAATCTTGAGGCTATGCCCTCTTGTCCTAGCTTCACCTGCCATTAACCTGCATTTGTCCATATGATGATTAATTTTGTCCCAAATTACTGTTTACCACCACAAAAGTTAAACATAGTTGCCAAGCTCATCTTTATGGTCTTTTTTGAACAAGGGTACAACAATTGAAATTCTTCAGCATACTGGCATCACCCTGGTTCTATGGAAGACTGGGAAATTACAGCTAATGGGCCCAGAATTTCCAGTCTCAAGTAACAGATAATCACAGAATCCCACTTGATCCCCATAACCCTGCATTTCCCATGGTTAATCCACCTAGCCTGCATGTCTCTGGTCACTTTGGAAGATTTAGCATGGCCAATCCACCTAACCTGCACATCTTTGGACTTTGGGAGGAAAACAGAGCACCCAGAGGAAATCCATGCTGACATGGGGAGAACATGCAAACTCCACACAGACAGTTGCTGGAATCGAACCCCAGTTCCTGGTGCTGTGAGGCAGCAGTGCTAATCACTGAGCCACCATGCTGCCGCAATAAAATTTTAAATAACACCACAATCGCGCTGTGTAGAAACTCTTATAGCGCAATGCAAAATGCAAACAGAAACTGCTGACATCACGCCTCTACCCCTCACCGGGCAAACAAGTAGAACCTCCTCAATTAAGGACCTCTTAGTTGCAAGCTGAAGCCAAGACTCCAGATCACTGGGTGGCTCTTGACTCATCCCCCACTGGGGGATCCCCACTTAGTGCCTTGAGGAACTAGAGTTCAACAACACACTCTTCCTCTATCTTTCTGCTCCACATCTATACCATATCTATGTGACATAGGTCATGATCTTGTGCCAACTACTCTGTGGTAGCTGGGAGCCTGTGTTCCTATTTGGGCCTGGCCATTTTGTATTGCTTAATCTACTTCTTTAAGTCATGGTTGCATTCAAGCTCAACATTTTCACCTAAACACTGATGATGATGTGATCCATGTTTTGCATTGACCTGAAGCTATCATTGGTGCAGGCCTTTCGCAGAATTATCAATGAGGTGGCAGAAGACCATTTCTGGCCTCCTATTATATTCTTCTTGAACAGTGTTGACTGAACCATGCTAATCATTAGGATTAGGAGCTCTCTACAACAAAAATTGTCAACTGGAAAGTTATCTGTCTACAGTTGCAAGGCAGAGGTAGAAAGCAAGGAATGGGGAACAGTCCCTATCTGATGCCATATGCAATGATCAGAGACAATCAGGAACCTCAAACTGCTTCTTCACCCAGAAAGCCCCTTTCATGGATCCTTACCCCACTGTGAAAACTTACTTTTATTTCACCAGCACAGGCTGATGATAGGGAGGGAGGTCTGTGCAAGGGAAAGATTTGTTACCTCTGCGAAAGTCCTAGTTGAGAAACAGTGTTCTTTAGGCAGTGTTTAGCTATGCCAGGGTTAATCAAAGTGAATGCAGTATTCTTAGTGCAATATAGTTCAATACTTATGTATAATACCCTAATTTCAGAGGGTAGTTTTGGTCTCTGAAAAATTTTGCAGCAAAGCTCTATCCTCCAGTTCCTTTCACTATTTACCTATTATCCAAGCTGCCTTTTCTCAGCTTGTAATGATGTAAGTTCATGCTATTATATTTACTCGATCACCTTCAGTCATAGACTACAAATCATCCCGTCGTAAGAGATTCCCGAGATATGAGATTTCCAACAGAGCTTACAGAAAGCTTACTTTATCTAAGAATCTTCCCACACAATGCCCACGTCCTGAATCTTGCTCCTTTCAGGACAAATTCAGTTCAAAAACAGGATAAAGGTCTGTTGAGCAAAAGCTTCAAACTATAAAACTGAATTCTTTTAGCAGACTTGAGCTTTATAGTGACTGGGATTCAACCCAATATGTTTTGTTTAAGTACTCAATGGGCAAAATCTTAGAATGGCCTAAACAATGTGGGCTATGGCAAGAAATGTGGTAAAATCATACAAGAGGTCCAGCGAGGCCCATCTTGATGTGGGGAACAATTCACTGCATTAGGATAAAACAGAGAACTGCGGGTGCTGGAGATCTGAAAAACAATCAGAAATTGTTGGAAGAACTCAGTAGCTCTGGCATAAGTGGAGAGAAAGCACAGTTATCATTTCAGGCCCAGTGACTCTTCATCAGAATTCAAGAAGTGTCACTGGACCAGAAACATTAACTCTATTTCTCTCTCCACCAATGTTGCCAGACAAATTTTGATTTTTGTTTTGATCTTTTAACTCGGGTACAGGTGTCAAGGGTGATTATAACTAGGCAGTGGCGAGTTGCATTTTTAGGGGGCTTATTATTTGCAATGACCTTATTAGTTGCACATCTCTCCTCATTAGTCTGCAGCTTTCTAACCTACAACCCACTTTGGTAAAACGAATGCTGAGAAGTCTCAACATGGAAGTCAGAACAGGTACCTGATGACTTCTACTCTCTTATCACTCCAAAGGACCTCCACTTTGGACACTGGGCATGAACATCTCAGGACTCACTGTCTGGGCACCTGCCACATACACGCCAGAGTCACAGACACTGGCATCTGACAAGAGCTAGCATGTAAGATCCCTCAGGGCACATCTCCCACCTGGAGCTGTTTCTGCACTTCAATGTTACAACTTGGACACAACAGCAATGTTATCATTGTAATGCTGCAGTGGGGACACTCAGTGTCCAGGGACATGTACCCAGCTCATGGTCTGGTCCAGGCTGCAGCCCTGGGTTGTTCACCTGCTCTCTTAGCGCTCACTCACTTTGAGCCTAACTGGATGCTCACAGCATCCCTGCCTTGTCTCTTTGCATGGTGCCCCACAGCCAGAGGTACCAGGGTCACAGTACTGCGGCATTGCTGCACTCTGTAATGGCTGTCAGCGGGTCTAAGTAGTAACAGGAGATACACTTTGCTTCTGGTGTCCCAGCACAGGAAGTCAAAGGCAGCCTCTGATATCAGTCCAGGGGCTTGGACACTGTCATTCAGCTTCTCGGGGCAGTAAGCATCAACTTCTCCTCTTAAGGGTGAGGACCCAAATATTGGGCAGTCCACCATTCTTTTTGACTCTTTCCTTCATATTGTGAGCTGTTTTCCTCTTGGAATGAGAAAAGCAGGTAAAAAGGGAAATGCAAGTAGATGGTACAGCTGTTAAATTTGGAGCAAGTGGCATGGTGACACAAAAGAGTGTCGTGGTAGCCCAGAGGGCATCTTGGGTTAGTGGTGTTGGGGGTTAGGGTGGCTGACAGTGAGTGAGGAAACATGTTGAACCCAATAGTGAGACTGGTAGAGCATGAGCTCTGATGGGACTTGGGTACAAGAGTGTGTTGAGGTACTAGCGAGAAGATGGTGGCACTTATGTTGACAGAGTGGAGAAGGACGTTGACCTTTTTCTTACAGTACTGGACATTCCTCCAGATGACTGAGAACGCCAGCGTTGTGCTGGCCCTGGGATAGTCAACATCCTCCCTTTGCAGTACCCAATTCACCAGGATCTCAAGATCTCTGCTCGGAAAGTGAGGTGCCAACTTTCCCTTGTTTGTCATATCTGTGGCAAATGTCGAAGACCTGAGCCAGGCAGTTTGGGATGCCAGTTATTGTCTGGGTGCACAACGGACTTTCAAAAATGGCACCATGCCAGGGATGCTAGTCTAATCAGGACTATCCAGACAGTGGCAAGTTGATCTGGGAAAAGCAACTGATGGAAGGGGACTAGAATCAGAGAAGTTGAGGTAGATAGGCAATGAGTCAAGTTTGGTAAGATGTGGTGAGAGAATTCATGAGAACTTGCAGAGAAAAATCATTGATGAAATTTGATAAGTCTGACACTTAGTCAAAAAAAACCCATAAATTCCTCGTTTTTCAAGGACCGCAACATCCCCCCCTCAGTGGTCGAGAACGCCCTCGACCGTGTCTCCCCGCATTTCCCGCAACTCATCCCTCACACCCCCTCCCTGCAATAACAACCAAAACAGAATCCCCCTCGTCTTCACGTACCACTCCACCAACCTCCAGATCCAACGCATCATCCTCCGACACTTCCGCCATCTGCAATCCGACCCCACCACCAAAGACATTTTTCCCTCCCCACCCTTATCTGCTTTCCGGAGGGACCACTCTCTCCGTGACTCCCTTGTCCGCTCCACACTCCCCTCCAGCTCCACCACACCCGGCACTTTTCCCTGCAACCGCAGGAAGTGCTACACCTGCCCCCATACCTCTCCCCTCACCCCCATCCCAGGCCCCAAGAAGACTTTCCACATCAAGTGGATGTTCACCTGCACATCTGCTAATGTGGTATACTGCATCCGCTGTTCCCGTTGTGGCCTCCTCTACATCGGGGAAACCACGCGGAGGCTTGGGGACCGCTTTGCAGAACACCTACGCTCGGTTCGCACTAAACAACTGCACCTCCCAGTCGCAAACCATTTCAACTCCCCCTCCCATTACGCAGATGACATATCCATCCTGGGCCTCCTGCAGTGCCACAACGATGCTACCCGAAGGTTGCAGGAACAGCAACTCATATTCCGCTTGGGAACCCTGCAGCCCAATGGTATCAATGTGGACTTCACAAGCTTCAAAATCTCCCCTCCCCCTACCGCATCCCAAAATCAGCCCAGCTCGTCCCCGCCTCCCTAACCTGTCCTTCCTCCCACCTAGCCCCTCCTCCCACCTCAAGCCCCACCCCCATTTCCTACCTTCCTATTCTCATCCCCCCCCCTTGACCTGTCCGTCCTCCCTGGACTGACCTATCTCCTCCCTAACTCCCCACTTACACTCACTTTTACTGGTTCCATCGCCGCGTCTTTGACCTGTCTGTCTCCTCTCCACCTATCTTCTCCTCTATCCATCTTCTATCCGCCTCCCCCTCTCTCCCTATTTATTTCAGAACCCCCTTCCCCTCCCCCATTTCTGAAGAAGGGTCTAGGCCCGAAACGTCCTGCTCCTCTGATGCTGCTTGGCCTGCTGTGTTCATCCAGCTCTACACCTTGTTATCATAAATTCCAGCCTAATTTTTTTCTGGCAATTTGCAGCTTACCTGCGAGTATTGTGTTTATCAAGTCTGAAATATTTACAAATTGTTATGGCATTGTAAGCTTTAAGCCAACGTTTAATAAAAGTTTAGACTGCATCATGGGTAAGGTTCAATTCTTTCACAGCCTGTACCAGATCTGCTGAATTGGCATCTGAAGGCAGGCTCTATTAATGAATAGCCACCCATTCCTCGTATTTCCACACTTCTCCCATGCCCACCATTGGCCCCTTCAGTGGCACTGCGAGTGCACCAGCTTGTGACACATGTTCAAGTGCTGTCCACCTCTGTGCCCGCCATCAAGATCCGGGCTCTTCTTACATATTGTCTGCCAAAAAATTGAGGTCTAGGACCTCTCTGGTCTTAACCTTGTTTCTCTCCCCACAGATGCTGCCCAACCTGCTGAGCATTTCCAGCATTTTCTGGTTTTCTCATTATTTCTGATTTCTAGCATCCTGTTTTAGTTTTAGGTGGAAAAGGCAATAATTACCACACCACCACTACTCTAATTCAATTAGTTACAAAATAACCCTATTCAACTACAGTAACCATTAATTATCATTGAGTGTCAAGGGACACTGGAGGAAAGTTTATAGCTTGGGAAATTATACTCCAGGTTAAAAACATCCCTTGGTTTACGTTTAAGCTATTTTTCACCCTGAATAAACTTTCATTGCTTCTTTTTCCCTGCAGCAAAACAAAGGCTTTGTTATTCATTACCACTCATGGACATCAAAGTTACTTTTTAGTGAAATGAGACCTATCCGAATTCATTTATAAGTTACATGGTAGAGCGTGAGACAAGGTGCTCTGGTGTCAAAATGAAACCTTATCTTTCTCACACCATTAAGAGTTGATAAAATTAACGAACAACTAACTACAAGGTGATGTACGAGTGAATTCATGAGAATCAGAGTTTAATGGATCCATTCCTGTTTCCAGTCAGCTGTGCCTTGCTTCTTCACCCTATTTATTATTAATGCTCCACTAAAGGTCGTTACATTTCCAGGTTGGCTAAGCACCAGGATAACGTGAAATCTCCAATTGGATAAAGACTAGCCCCATCAAACTGCTTCCATATGTTTAACCAGATCAGCAAAATCCTGAAAACTCTCAGCCACTCAAATAGTATCTCTAAAGGGGACAGAGCATTTGCAATCTAACACATGGACACTGCCAAAGTTAGAAGATTTCAGCAACATTTTCAAAAGAACAGACTAGGGGAAAGGATAATAAATCAATGCCAAAGAAAAGAATGCCAGTGACGTTGAATAAGGTCAGAAGTTAGACGACACCTGGTTATAGTCCAACAGGTTTATTTGAAATCACAAGCTTTCGTAATATTGCCCCTTTGTCAGGTGACACTTGTCAGGCATCAGCTGACACTTCACCTGACAATGGGGCAATGCCATTTCTGAAGAAGGGTCCCGACCTGAAACATCAGCTTTCCTGCTCCTCTGATGCTGCCTGGCCTGCTGTGTTCCTCCAGCTCCACACTGTGTTATCTCTGCCTCCAGCATCGGCAGCTCTTGCTATCTCAGTGATTTCAAATATAACCTGGTGTCATCTCACCTTTGCCCTTGTCCATCCCAGTCCAACACCGGCACTTCCACATCATTGCGCCGCTGAACAAATTATAAAATACTTCAGTGAAAAATAGCTTATTAAATAGCAGAACTGATACTTGCTTATTTGATGTGTTTCTCACATTAACAAATTGACCTCAACTTTAACAATGTATCCTCATCCTGTTTAACAGACTGACATCCATATTTTGAATTAGGCAGCAAAAGACTTTCAGAGATTTACAAGGGTTTTGGTGTAAATTGATTGTCTACTTGGACTTCAGCAAGGCTTTTGATAAGGTCCCACATGGGAGACTTATAGTGAAGGTTAGAACCCATGGGATCCAGGGAAATTTAGCTAATTGGATCCAGAATTGGCTAAGAGGCAGCAAGCAGACAGTGATGGCCGAGGGGTGTTTTTGTGACTAAAAGCTTATGTCCAATAGGGTTCCGCAAGGATCAGTGTTGAGGTCTTTGCTGTTGGTGGTAAATATAAAGAATTTGGACTTGAATATAAGAGGGTCAATCAGTAAATTTGCAGACAATACAAAAATTGGTGGGGTGGTAAGTAGTGAGGAAGGTAATCTTAGATCACAAAAGGTTATAGACAGTCTGATCAGATAGGCTGATCAGTGGGAAATGGAATTCAATCTGGAAAATTGTGAGGTGATGCACTTGAGCAGGATAAACAAGGCTAGGGAATACATGATGAATGGTAGCCCCTGTGAAGCACCGAGAGAGAACTTGGCATGCATGTCCACTTGTCCCTTAAGGTATTGGAACAGGTAGTTAAAGTGCTTAAGAAGGCTATAGGTTACTCGTCTTTTATTGCTGAGCCACAGAGTTTAATAGAAGGAAGCTGAAGCTACAACTGTAGGAAATGTTGGTTAGGGCCACAATATGTGCAATTTTGAAATCCATGTTATAGGATTACACTGGAGACAGTGCAAAGGAGATTTACCAGGATGTTAGATAACAAAGTGTAGAGCTGGATGAACACAGCAGGCCAAGCAGCATCAGAGGTGCAGGAAAGCTGACATTTCGGGTCTGTACATTTCTTCAGGTCCAGACCCAAAACATCAGCTTTCCTGCACCTCTGATACTGCTTGGCCTGCTGTGTTCATCCAGCTCTACACCTTGTTATCGCAGATTTCCCAGCATTGGCATTTCCTACTATCTTTTTGCCGGGATGTTGCCTGGACTGGATAGTTTTAGTTATGAAGAGAAATTGGATAGATTGAGCAGGTCTGGCAGCATCTGTGGAAAGAAAGCAAAGTTTGGATCAGGGGTCAATGAACTGGAAATATAAACTCTGCTTTTGCTTCACAGATACTGCCTGGCCTGCTGAGTTTCTCTAGCAATTTCTGTTTTTATTTGAGATTTCCAACATCTGCAGTTCTTGGTCTTATTGTACTGGATAGACTGGGGTTGTTTTCATTTGAGCCAGAGGAGACTAAGGGGCAGACATGACTGAAATGTATAAAATTATGAGGGGCACAGACAGGGTAGACAGGATGGACCTTTCTTCCTTGGTGGAGAGATCAATGACTGGGGGTTGGGGCATAGATTTAAGGTAAGGGGAAAGAGGTTTAGAGGGGATGTAAGGACATTTATAATTCTAACTCAAAAGATAGTGGAAATCTGGAACTCACTGCATGTGAGGGTGGTAGAGACAGAATCCCTCAGAACATTTAACAAGTACTTAGATGCATTGCCAGGTAAACAAGGCTGTGGGCCAAGTGCTGGAAAATAGGGTTAGAATAGTTTCGAGTTCTGGGGAAGGGTCACCGGACCTGAAACATTAACTCTGTTCTTTCCTTCACAGATGCTGCCAGACCTGCTGAGCTTTTCCAGCAACTTCTGTTTTTGTTCCTGATTAACAGCATCCGCAGTTCTTACGTTTTTTAATTATGATACTTTTGTGCTTGTTTATGACCAGCACAGACTGGATGGGTCAAAGGGCCTTTTTCTGAACCATAGACCTCAGCCTTTTCGGACCCTCTTCATCAGTTGGGGTCACTACACTTCAGTGAGTCCTCAAATGATCCTGACCCTGTCCCTGGTAATTCTGCACTTCCTTCTCCTTAGTGGCTTAAGTGACTCTTGAGGGTGAGAGTATCGTGCACAAGCTGAGAGGGAAAATCAAGGAAATGCAAAAGTGAAGCATCATTCAGTTAAGGTGAGTTACTTCAATGGGAATTGAAGAAGTCTACTGAAAATGCATGAAGGTTGAGATCTACAAATGCAATGAGAGTAAATTTGACAGGATTGGAAGAAGGATAAAGAATCTGAGCATGTGTAAATATCCAAGTGTATACCCGCGACAGCAGAAAGCTGTGTCTATCAAAAAATTGTATGACAGAAATGGTGAGATGATATGCAACTGTTACACACAACAGAGTTATGCCTTAATGATCATTCAGCTTGTGACAACCACACAATTTTGAAATGTAATGGTTAAAATCTTATCTGCTGTGTTGCCCAAATTTAATGAATGACCGAAAGCTGTCGGGATCAAATATACTTAAGCCTTTTCGATATTAATGTGCACTTTGGGTAGCAGACGCTTCATGGATGCGAAAGTGTGGCCTGAGGGCAGGAAGATGTGGGACCACAATCTCAGCAGTGAAACTCCCACTGAAAATGATAACGTTATTCGGCCTGCTGATCACTTCATAGATGAGCAAATATTTCATTCCTAATTTGGTGCATATGAAATGTAAAACCAACAGGATGACCTGTCCATTATGAGTTCAGAATGGTCGCCTGCTCTTATGTAATTCAAATTTGCATAGTGAAAAATGGAGGCTGTCTTGTGGTACAATGGTACGTCCTTGTTTCTTGGACTGGGAGTCCTGGGTTCAAGTCTCACCTGCTTTGGAGGTGTGTAGGTGCATCCCTGGAAAGACTGATTAGGGAAAATAGTTTAAATAAAAATAATACTGAAAAGTGGAGCATTTACCTTCCAAAATCCATGCCTGATTGGGGTGGGAGGGGATATATATTTGTCACCACAAGTGCAAACGACACACTCGCTGCATAGACAATATCATTGTCTTTGATATTGCTGTGCAACAACACTGCTTGTATCAAAGAAAAGGACTGTTTGAAATATTGAATATATGATAACAAGGACAGCAGCAATAAAATGTGCTTCTTCCTCTCTGATAGCCTTATGTCATGTTTAAGGATTTCAATTTTCAAAGAATATTGAAAAGATCCCAATGTAATTTGTTTGCCATCCAGTTACTGCCTCAATGAATGAAAGTCATGCTAGAATATCCAAAGTTGTTCACTGGCCTGGGGAGGCTGAAAGTCTATGACCCAGATCTACAAGCCACAGCTGTGGCTGATGCATTGTCCATAGGCCTTGGGAGCATCCTGCTCTAAATTTAGTGCGACAGTTTGCATACGTCATCTCCAAGACATTGAGAGACAGAGTAGTGATATA
>NC_063336.1:108836244-108864127 GCF_021869965.1 Rhincodon typus
CTTATTATCTCAGATTTTCCAGCATCTGCAGTTCCTACTATCTCTGAGTAGTGATATGCTGTCTTTGAAAAAGAGGCCCTAACTTTCACCCAGGCCCATGATTAACCTTTCAATTACATTTTGAGACTTACATTTAGTATTCAGACAGACCATGAGCCATTGGTCAGCTTGTTTAATTGCTGTGGAATTAATCTGCACTTCGCTGGACACTACGGGCAATTTAGCACGGCCAATCCACCTAACCTGCTCACCTTTAGACTGTGGGAGGAAACCGGAACACCCAGAGGAAACCCACGCAGACACGGGGAGAACGTGTAAACTCCACACAGACAGTCACCTGAGTTTGGAATTGAACCTGGGTCCCTGGCATTGTAAGGCAGCAGTGCTAACTACTAGGCCACCATTTCGCCCTAGAGGAAGAGGGGTCTGCATTATCAAATTGCTGTTAAAGAAGAATTTTAACATTCCTTTAATCCTACTAAGTTATTAATGCAGAACGGCCTCACTCTACTGGAAGTCAGATTAGGCAGGAATTTATGCGCAAGGCTCCTGGCTCTTCAACATTGCCCTTGACCAAGACTCAAGGCGGTGGTGATATAAAGCAGGTAGGCAAAAGAGAGCCAATACCACGCCAACTGGACTATGAACCACAATCGTCATCTAGCCTCACTCCAGCTGGACGCATCAGTGGGGGTCTGCAACCAGGATCCAAAAGACCAAGTTTTGAGCCGTTCAATTTCTTTCATGGTCTTACATTATGCACATTAATCAAGAGATGCTCGGGAGAAACAGGCGTAGTGGACAGTGAAGAAAGCTATCTCAGAGTACAATGGGATCTTGACCATGTGGGCCAATGGGCTGAGGAGTGGAAGATGAAGTTTAATTTAGATAAATGTGAGGTGCTGCATTTTGGAAAGGCAAATCAGGGCAGAACTTATACACTTAATGGTAAGGTCCTGGGGAATGTTGCTGAACAAAAAGACCTTGGAGTACAAGTTCATAGTTCCTTGAAAATGGAGTCGCAGGTAGACAAGATAGTGAAGAAGGTGTTTGGTATGCTTGCCTTTATAGATCAGTGCATTGAGTATAGGAATTGAGAGGCCATGTTGCGGCTGTACAGGACATTGGTTCAGCCACTTTTGGAGCATTGCATACAATTCTGGTCTCCCTCTGATAAGAAAGATGTTGTGGAATTAGAAAGGGTTCAGAAAAGATTTACGAGGATGTTGCCAGAGTTGGAAGATTTAAGCAAAAGGGAGAGGCTGAATAGGCTGGGGCTATTTTCCCTGGAGTGTCGGAGGCTGAGAGGTGACCTTATAGAGGTTTATAAAATCATGAGGGGCATGGATAGGGTAAATAGACAAGGTCTTTTCCCTGGGGTGAGGAAGTCCGAAACTAGAGGGCATAGGTTTAAAGTGAGTGGGGAAAGATATAAATGTGACCTAAGGAGTAACTTTTTCACACAGAGGGTGGTGCGTGTATGGAATGAGCTGCCGGAGGAAATGGTGGAGGCAGGTACGATTACAACATTTAAAAGGCATCTGGATGGGTATAACAATAGGAAGGATTTAGAGGGATATGGGCCAAATGCTGGCCAATGGGATTAGATTAATATAGGATATCTGTCTGGCATTGCTGAGTTGGACCAAAAGGTCTGTTTCTGTGCTGGATATCTCTATGACTCTACACACTTGTATCCAAGAATAAAAGTCCTTTTCACAAATGGACCAATTACTCAGACAAACAAGATGACATCTCACCAGCCTGCTGATGACCCTCTACAGAAAGACATTGCTTCTCATCACCTTCCAAAGGAGATAAGACTGTAATTAATCTGGCTGGTCCAGCAACTATCTCTATAATTCCCATCTCTATAACTGGGAAAAGGTATCAGTGACTTTATGAGGTGGATGGATGTAGGGTAACTCAGTGCAGTATACAGAACTGATATGCTAACAGCAGGTAATATCAATAATATACAATAGCCGTTAAAACCTGAGGCATGCCCCCTACCCATCCCCACCCCATTAACATTAAAAGTACTTGCTCTTATGTTAACATTTCTGTCCTGGGGTTGTTTCAATATTCCAATGAAGCATGACACAAGCTCTAGGAACAACACTGCTGGAGAAACTCAGCAATCTGTGTAGAGAAAGCAGAGATAATGTTTTGAGTCCAGTGGCCCGTCTTCAGAACTTTCTTTTTTTCCATTTCAGATTTCGAGTATCCAGAGTTCTTTGTTTTACTCAAGGAACAACACCTCATTTTCTGCTTAGACATTATAGTCTCAAATTGTCAACACTAAATTCCAGAATTTCAGAAGCCTACCGCATGATGTCTGTGTCCATTTTTCTTACATTTTCGCTCCACCTCCAAACCCCAACACCACAGCTTTTTCTTGTTTATATCTTGTTTACTTCACTTTTTGTAGCCAGGGCCCATTCTCTTTATTACACATTTTTATTTACAGATATTCCACTTCTCATTTCACCACCAATTACAACTGCTATGTCTTCTGCATTGGGCATCTATGCCATCTGATTTCTTGTTCCTCCTCCTCTGCCTGTCAAAACCCATTGGTCAACATCTTTCAGTTCTGAAGAAGACTCATAATAGACTCAAAACATTAACTCTGTTTCACTCTCCACAGACGCTGCTGAGTTTCTCCAGCATTCTCTGCTTTTGTTTCGTTATCCGACCCGATTTATTGAATTTGCAAAGATTTAGGGGTACTGTCATTCTCATTGCAACCATGCATCAATTCTGTCAGTTTCACGAAATGTGAGACTGTTGCTGTTTTCAGTTGTTACCGAAGTTTCATGGGCTCTGCTTGAAGCAGGTAGTTTCATTGGGCGAATTGATTGAACCATATGGATATCAAAACAGTGACTGTGCAAAGCAAGAAGGTTATGCATCACATTAAAATGGTCAAGAAGGCTACCGTTCCACTTCCTCTAACCCAGGAACTTCTGGCATCCATTTCATGACTCCACAATCTTGGCAAAGCTTGACTTGAGATGGAGCTATCTTCAGATATCACTCATCAAACAGAGCCCATATCCTTACAGCCTTTGTTACTCACAAAGGTGTGTTTTGGTATTGTCGAATGGCCTATGGACTAAGTTCAGCATCTGGTACATTCCAGAAGATCATGTAATCAGACTTTTCAGATGTTGAGGAGATGCTCAATGTACTTGACAATGCTATTACCATTGAAGGAAAAATGCAGACTGCAGTCATCAGTTATGAGTGCTGCTCACTCAAGTTGAATAGCACAATTTGACACTCAACAAGGACAAACAAACATTTGTGACATCCAAGACATTTAGGGTACAGAATGAAAGCTGGAGTAAAGCATACACATGTCAAAGCCAATCATGTGCTTCCATCTAATGTGAAACAGCATCATTCCTCAATACTACTAGCTTTTATCATAAAATCATTTCTAACTATACAGAGTTGATGGAACTACTTCAAGGGTATAGCATGAAGACGAACAAACACACAACAAACAGGCTTTGAAATGTTAAAGAGAGCATCTCCGCCAATCCTTACACACATTAACTCCCATGGAGAAATGTACCTCAACAGATCATCAGGAAATATAATTGGTCCTGTACTGTTATAGTACAATGCACAAAGCAAATGACCTTTTGCTTATGTGTAATGTTCATTATCTAATAATGAACACAAATACACAATTGGAGAGCATATCCTGAATCTACACTTGTGAGCTTTGGCAAGATTTTTTCATGATAGAAAGTTTGTTCTCTGCTCTCCTATCACTATACGACTGGCCATATCATAATCACCCATTGTTCTCTATTCCTTACAAAAATCTGATCATATACATCAGTACAATGTCAAGGTGAAGTATCGTGGAGAACCATAGTGACAAGTTTATAGATCTAAGTCAGCACTGTCATTAGAGACATTCATATCTCAAAAACTATTTCTGCACTTGGAGAACATGGACAAGCTGAGCTCTAAGAAATGTACATATGTTTGTTGTTAAGAATGATTTGATTTAAAATAAGGTCATTCATAAGATTTTACTAGTGGGAAAGAAATGCAGTGCTCAGTTGCTCAATGTCGCTTATATATGCCTATTGATGGTTCACTGCTCATTGTATGTGATTACTTAAATCTGGCTGTAGACTCATAGAAAGAAAGAGAATTGAACTGAAGCAAGTTGCTGTAAACACGGGAACACATGTTTTAAAGCATTGCACATACAGCTTGTACTCACATAGAAACTGATGTAAAATCTTACATATCTCCAAAGCATAACTCTAAAACATAACATATCTCCAAAACAAGACTGCAGTGGTCTTCAGTTTTGTGAATCTAATGATGGTAATTATGCATTATACAGCCAGTCAAAGTTAAATGTGTAAATGTCATGATGCCATAAGCCAACATTTTTCCGAAATGAACCCTTTATGTCATTAGTAAAAGAAAATATATTTGTACTGTTTGCACTATAGCACATTGTTCATTGATTACATTCAAAAAATGGATTTCAAGATGTATGTTTGCACCACCTCAGTCAATTAAAATGATTTGTTGTTAGCTACGGAAGAATTGAAAGGAAAACTAACACTAATCTAAAACTGACATCAAAGTTTTGCACATGAAAACTTCACCACTTTTGATAAAAATCTGCAGATGCCACAGGGATGAATGCAATTGTGTTCAATTTCCTGCTCGTAGATTAAAATCTGGAATGAACATTGTATATGGGAAGTAATAAGGAGATTTGCCTTTCATAGAGTCATTGAGTCATAGAGATGTACAGCATGGAAACAGACTCTTTGGTCCAACTTCTCTATGCCAACCAGATATCCTAAATTAGTCTAGGTTCATTTACCAGCATTTGGCCCATATCCCTCTAAACCTTCTTATTCATATACCCACCCAGATGCCTCACAAATGTTATAATTGTACCAGCCTCCAACATTTCCGCTTGCAGCTTGTTTCATACACGCACCACCCTCTGTGTGAAAATATTGCCCCTTAAGTCCCTTTTAAATCTTTCCCCCCTCACTTTAAATCTATGCCCCTTAGCTTTGAACTCCCCTAACATGGGAAAAAGACCTTGGCTATTCACCCTATGTATGCCCCTCATGATTTTATAACATTCTATAAGGTCACCCCTCAGCTTCTGACACTTCAGGGAAAATAGACCCGACCAATCAGCCACGCCCTATAGCTCACACCCTCCAACCCTGGCAATATACTTGAAAATGTTTTCTGAACCCTTTTAAGTTTACCCAGGCAAACAACCTCAACTCCATTTCACTGCCTATGGAATTTCCACAATTCGTAACCAAATCATGTCAAAATCTGCCATAAACTACAGATACAAATGTGAACTCAATATGGAATGTATTATTCCCCTACTGCAATCTTCCACTTCATTAAAACTGCAGAATTGAAGTATTTTAAGCATTAATAAAAGATGACCTTTTTTAACAATGATAGAAAATTCCAACATTTCTAAAATGTACACACTTTCTTTGCACCCTAACTCTTTCGTGACTGCATTTTAAATGAACACAAACTGAAAATTTGCACATAAAACAGAGAAACAGGGAAAAATGATAAGAGTATGCGAGCTGATGTATTGCATTGCCGTTAAACTGGCGTGCAGCATATTACACCTCGAGAAACTAGGGTCACAATCAAACATGTTGCCTGAACAATGAGACGCCACTGTGTCTAAAGATATTCTACAGGAACGAAAAAATGAAAACAGTATAAAGGTAGTTGATCTGTGTCACATACCCCTTTATAGTTAGTTCAGGGTTCTGAGACTAAACTTATCACCTAACATTTCAAACTAAATTGAATGTGTTGATACATGGAAACATGGAAGGAAAGGTACAATAAAAGGAAAGAGATCATGGAAAAGCTGTAAAACTGAACCAGGAATAGGTAATGCTATAACTGCAGAAAAGGATGGCTGGTACCTGGGATAGCGTCATGCAATGGTGCAGACCAAAGCACTGAAATACCCGTGACAAAGCCAGTTCTTCCATATCTGCTCTAACTGCAGCTGGGAAGCTTGGGTTGTACCAAATCTAACAGAGCTGTCTCTTCTGGCTTTATTGGGCTAAACATTTGGTTACAATCTTGGTTTCATTGGTGCCAAACTGAACATTCCTTCAAGGAACCAAATATCCAGTCAACAGTGGACAACTAAGCAAGTTAAGGATTATATAAGATTAAATGAAAAAACCTATCAAGTTACAAAATAACGGTGATAAACTGAGAACTGGGAGGATTTTACAATACCCAACAAAAGGGGCTCAAGAAACCGATCTAGAAAGGGAAAATGAATATGAATGCAAACTAGCAAAAACATGAAAACAGATTGTAGATACTTATTTAGCTACATAAAGGAAAATAATTGGCAAAGACAAATGTGGGCCCATTAGACACTGTGTCTGCAGAATTTATCATAGGGAAAACAGAAATTACAGAGAAGCTAAATGATTATTTGTGCCTGAGTTCACTGAGGAAGATTCAAAAACATCTCTTAGAACTAGAGGTTGAATGAGGGGACAATGAGGAGTTGAAGCTAAATAGTATTAGTCAGAAGGTCATGTTGAAAATAATAATGGAAACAAAAGTTGATACATCTTGGGGCTGATATTCTACACCACACAATGTTAAAAGAGAAAGCTGTGGAAATACTGAATTCATGGGTGATCATTTTCCAAACCTGTACAAATTCTGGAATGATTCCTCCCCCTCCACTGACACCCTCATCCGCTTAGCCGAACTCGTCCTCACACTCAACAACTTCTCTTTCAATTCCTCCCACTTCCTACAGACAAAGGGGGTAGCCATGGGTACCCGCATGGGCCCAAGCTACGCCTGCCTCTTTGTAGGTTACGTGGAACAATCCCTCTTCCGTACCTACACCGGCCCTAAACCCCACCTCTTCCTCCGTTACATTGATGACTGTATCGGTGCCGCCTCGTGCTCCCACGAGGAGCTCGAACAGTTCATACACTTCACTAACACCTTCCACCCCAACCTTAAATTTACCTGGACCATCTCTAACACCTCTCTCCCCTTCCTGGACCTCTCTGTCTCCATATCGGGCAACCACCTCGAAACCGATATTCATTTCAAGCCCACCGACTCCCACAGCTACCTAGAATACTCCTCCTCCCACCCACCTTCCTGCAAAAATGCTATCCCCTATTCCCAATTCCTTCGCCTCCGCCGCATCTGCTCCCAGGATGAGGCATTCCACTCCCGTACATCTCAGTTGTCCTCGTTTTTCAAGGACCGTAACTTCCCCTCCTCGGTGGTCGAGAACGCCCTCAACCGTGTCTCCCACATCTCCCGCACCTCATCCCTCACACCCCGTCCACGCAATAAAAACCAAAAAAGAATCCCCCTCGTCCTCACGTACCACCCCACCAACCTCCGGATCCAACGCATCATCCTCCGACACTTCCGCCATCTGCAATCCGACCCCACCACCAAAGACATCTTTCCCTCCCCACCTTTATCTGCTTTCCGGAGGGACAACTCTCTCCGTGACTCCCTTGTCCGCTCCACACTCCCCTCCAGCTCCACCACACCCGGCACTTTTCCCTGCAACCGCAGGAAGTGCTACACCTGCCCCCATACCTCCTCCCTCACCCCCATCCCAGGCCCCAAGAAGACTTTCCACATCAAGCAGATGTTCACCTGCACATCTGCCAATGTGGTATACTGCATCCGCTGTACCCGGTGTGGCTTCCTCTACATCGGGGAAACCAAGCGGAGACTCGGGGACCGCTTTGCAGAACACTTACGCTCGGTTCGCAACAAACAACTGCACCTCCCGGTCGCGAACCATTTCAACTCCCCCTCCCATTCCTCAGACGACATGTCCATCCTGGGCCTCCTGCAGTGCCACAACGATGCCACCCGAAGGTTGCAGGAACAGCAACTCATATTCCGCTTGGGAACCCTGCAGCCCAATGGTATCAATGTGGATTTCACAAGTTTCAAAATCTCCCCTCCCCCTACCGCATCCCAAAACCAGTCCAGCTCGTCCCTGCCTCCCTAACCTGTTCTTCCTCCCACCTATCCCCTCCTCCCACCTCAAGCCGCACCTCCATCTCCTACCGACCAACCTCATCCCGCCCCCTTGACCTGTCCGTCCTCCCTGGACTGACCTATCCCCTTCCTAACTCCCTACCTACACTCACCTTTCCTGGCCCCATCCCCGCCTCTTCGACCTGTTTGTTTCCTCTCCACCTATCCTCTCCTCTATCCCTCTTCTATCCGCCTCCCACTCTCTCCCTATTTATTTCAAAACCCCCTTCCCCTCCCCCTTTTCTGATGAAGGGTCTAGGCCCGAAACGTCAGCCTCTCTGCTCCTATGATGCTGCTTGGCCTGCTGTGTTCATCCAGCCCTGCACCTTGTTGTCTCGGATTCTCCAGCATCTGCAGTTCCTACTATCAGAGATAACCAAGCCCTGATGTGCTAGCAGGTAATTAGGAAGGCTAATAGCATGGTTAGCATTTATCATAAGAGAACTTAGGTACAGGAGTAGTGAAGTCTTGCTTCAAATCTATTGAAACCTGATTACATTGTACCGGGAGTATTATGTCCCTTTGGTCACCCTTTTGATTCTGAAATCAGTGAGGGAAGCCAGGGTTATGTAGAAAAGTGGAGTTAAGGATTATCAGAGCAGCCAAGGTCTCACTGAATGTTGGAGTAGACTCAATAGGTTGAGTGATCTACTTTTGCTCCTATATCTATGGTCTTACCTTAGGAAGGAAACTATTTTTATTGAGTGAGTGGAACAAGGGTTTGCCAGACTTGTTCCTGGATACTCCGACTAACCTATGAAGAGAAATTGAGAAAACTGGACCTGTTTCAAAGACTGAGAGGTGATCTTGTTGAAAATTACAAATTACTCCAAGGTGTGGACAGGGTAGACATGGTTAAAAGAACCAGGGAACATTGTTTCAGAGGTAGTAGGAACTGCAGATGCTGGAGAATCTGAGATAACAAGGTGTAGAGCTGGATGAACACAGCAGGCCAAGCAGCATCAGAGGAGCAGGAAGGCTGACGTTTCGGGCCTAGACCCTTCATTAGAAATGGGGGAGGGGAAGGGGGTTCTGAAATAAATAGGGAGAGAGGGGGAGGCAGATAGAAGATGGATAGAGGAGAAGATAGGTGGAGAGGAGACAGACAGGTCAAAGAGGCGGGGACGGAGCCAGTAAAGGTGAGTGTAGGTGGGAGTTAGGGAGGAGATAGGTCAGTCCAGGGAGGACGGACAGGTCAAGGGGGCAGGATGAGGTTAGTAGGTAGGAGATGGGGGTGGAGCTTGAGGTGGGAGGAGGGGATAGGTGGGAGGAAGGACAGGTTAGGGAGGCGGGGACAAGCTGGGCTGGTTTTGGGATGCGGTAGGGGGAGGGGAGATTTTGAAGCTTGTGAAGTCCACATTGATACCACTTGGCTGCAGGGTTCCTAAGCAGAATATGAGTTGCTGTTCCTGCAACCTTCGGGTAGCATCGTTGTGGCACTGCAGGAGGCCTAGGATGGACATGTCGTCTGAGGAACGGGAGGGGGAGTTGAAATGGTTTGCAACTGGGAGGTGCAGTTGTTTAGTGCGAACAGAACGTAGGTGTTCTGCAAAGGTGTTCTGCGGAGGCTTGGGGACCGCTTTGCAGAACACCTACGCTCGGTTCGCACTAAACAACTGCACCTCCCATTCCTCAGACGACATGTCCATCCTGGGCCTCCTGCAGTGCCACAACAACGCCACCCGAAGGTTGCAGGAACAGCAACTCATATTCTGCTTGGGAACCCTGCAGCCCAATGGTAACAATGCGGACTTCACAAGCTTCAAAATCTCCCCTCCCCCTACCGCATTCCAAAACCAGCCCAGCTTGTCCCCACCTCCCTAACGTGTCCTTCCTCCCACCTATCCCCTCCTCCCTCCTCAAGCCCCACTCCCATCCCCTACTACTAACCTCATCCTGCCCCCTTGACCTGTCCGTCCTCCCTGGACTGACTTATCCCCTCCCTACCTCCCCACCTACACTCACCTTTACTGGCTCCATCCCCGCCTCTTTGACCGGTCTGTCTCCTCTCCACCTATCTTCTCCTCTATCCATCTTCTATCTGCGTCCCCCTCTCTCCCTATTTATTTCAGAACCCCCTTCCCCTCCCCCAGTTCTGAAGAAGGGTCGAGGCCCAAAATGTCAGCCTTCCTGCTCCTCTGATGCTGCTTGGCCTACTGTGTTCATCCAGCTCTACACCTTGTTAAACAGGGAACATAATTTCTAAATAAGGAGGAAGCCATTTAGGATCTGGGTGGGGAGACTTATTTTTACTGAATCTTTGGAATTCTCTACCCCTGAGGGCTAAGTTTGAATACCAATAATGCAAACGAGTAGGGAGATGTTCTGAGAAAAAGTACCTGGATCACCAGCTGTGATTGTATTGAATGAAGCAGCGGGATAATTTGAAACTTCCTTCAAATTGTATTAAGAACTATGGATGCCAAAAGCTAAAGTGTTTTATTGTGGCTAAGCAAGTTAATCAATTGGAAACTCAGGTACTGCAGCCGACCAATTTCACAAAATTATAACAAACGTCTTTAACATTTCCAGTATTGTCCTGGGTACCCATGATGGTTGGCACACTTCTCCCATCTGTACATCAATTAGAAATTATTCGTCAGATTCTGAAAGCAATTGCTACCATTTCACGGATTTTCTATTGGCAGAAAGTGGAGAATTGGTGCTAAGCTCCCCTAGCAGAGGCGGATGAGAACGAGTAAATAGAATTTTGTCAGAAGTAGAAGGTGACACGTGACTTTAACAACCTGAACCAACTTCAATGCCATCTCTCACATTTACATGCCCCCTGGTCAATCATGCTTCAAAGTAATTTTCAAAGTAATGTCACAGGATGGGGATTACTAGAGACATGTTTGGCCACTGAGATAACAAAGCGAATCTGTGCACACTCTTTAGCACAAACCTTGACATCCCCATAACTTCCACTCCATTGTTAACAAATATTATCTTGATAAGGCCAAGAAGACTTTGACTTCTTCTTAGACAAAATTGTCATTTTTTTCCCCTGTGGGGGAGCATTGATGGAGTATCAGCAATAATCTGGTATTTCTCTTGCACCTACTCTGTATCTGCATCATTCTGCATCAGCCATAGCTGGAATCTCTTGGTTCTGGGTGGCATCTTTGTAATCAATAAAATTATAAACAGTTGGTTGTCAGTTTCAATCTTTTGATGGTAGACCATCAGATGTTTTGCAGATATTTTCTGAACAGCCTGTTCAGGGATGTTAGTACACACCTCCAGAGCATGTGGGACTTGAACCAAAGCCTCCTGGCTCAGAGGTTGGGACTCTACCACTGTACCACCATGCCCAAATCATTGCAATCCTTTTTCTCTACTATAATGGCACATGCTGCTTGATTTCTGTGAGACCCATTATAGCAAAATTGACAGATCTTTGTATCCCTTCATTCCTAATGTGGAATAAGACTAGTTCCACCTACTGCAAATGATGCAACCACTGCCACAACAGTTCAAAGTGAAGGATCCCAATGTGTTAGGAAATCTGAAGGTATTTACATTTTGTTCTGATTCAGTGAAACGATTGCTGTTGATGCTCAAAATCTGCCTTGAGATTAATGTAGCTTGGCTATGTGGAGTAAGAACTTTCCCACTGGGCGAACCAACGCCAAGAATGCTTGGAGTTCTATAAATTTCCTGTGAAATGAAAATTGGCTGATGGCTCTCATCTTGTGCGGGGCGGTTGCCTAGACAACAGGGCCCAAAATGTTTACCATGGTTTTGAAAATCCACATGACAATTTACAAAACTCTTCAAAATTAAATACCACAACTGTATACATGTTTACACCAAGGAAAATTCCGTTTCTAATAAATGTAATATATTTAAGCACCGCATCTTGAAACATTTTCAAGATCCTTTCCTAATCTTTCGTCACATGTTCTTTAAGGGATCCATGGATGGGAACATCATCCATGTGGCATATGATGTCTTCCATATATTCTAGTATGGTTGACAAGATCTGTTGAAAAATATCAGGTGTGGGCATGATTCTAATAGGCAGATGGTTGAAACAATCATGGCGTTGGAAGTTTGGACTGCTTATCTAGCAGAATTATCAGAATCCACTGTTTATGTCCAGCTTGATAGAATTTCTGCTCTTTGTGAGTTCAGCTAGGCTGTTTAAGTACCGATGTCACTTGCTATTTTTCTCATTGCACTGTCTTGTTTACATTCAAACCTACACATTAAAAGCAGGAGATGGACCTTTGGCCCCTTGACATTGCTCCATCATTCAATAAGTTACCCATCCTGCCTATGCCAATAACTTTTCATCTCCTTTCTTCTCTCATGTCTATCCACCTCTGCTTCAAAAATATTCAAAGACAGCTTCTACTGTCTTTTGAAGAAGAAAGATCCAAAGATTCACAACTTCTGAGAGAAAAAATATCTCCACGTATTTGTCTTAAACGGGTGGACTTTTAAATGTAACAGTGACCCACAGGGTGAGATTTTCCCACAAGAGCTGTCATCCTTTACACACCTGGCCTGCCAAAACCCCTCAGGATCTTTACACATTTCAATCAATTTGCCCCTTACTTTTCTAATCTGTGGACACAAGACAACCTTGTCCTCATAACCAGTCCATTCCAGATATTAGTCTATTAATAATTCTCTGAATTGCTTCTTATGCATTTACTTCATTCCTTACATGAGAAAACTAAAACTGTATGTAATTCTCCAGACAGTACCTCACCAATGCCTTGTATAACCAAAACATAACTTTATAGCCTTAAGTCAATGCAATTTAAATGGATCAATTCAATTTGGGAACTGGCACCACAGCAGAGCATCACAAAATTAGTTCTGGGAGTAACTCTGTGCTGATGTGTCAACTCAAACGCTGTGTTACATACTTTCAAAGTGGAATCTTCCTTGGTGTAAAAATGTAGATGTTTGTGGCATCTACTTAAGTCTGACGTGGTATTCAAGTTTGAAGAGTTTTGTAAATTGTCATTTAACTGCATTTACTGATTTCTGTTTGTTAACTTCTTCCACTTTAAGAATGAATATGAGACCTTTACAGGTTTTCATGCTTAGCAGTAAACCTTGAAGTTTGATAGATGCAGGGTAATATTCTGCAACCATATAAGTTTATCAGACAGAAGAGTAACTCCAGCTCTGCTGCCTAATTAAAATTCAGTGTGATATCCAAAGATTTCAACATTAGCGGCTTGATACTGATTTTATTCTTTGTGACTTCCCCAAAAAAATCAATTTCCTGTGCAGGGCTTCCTTTGAAGTCTTTTACCTTGTGCTTCCTAAATACAGGTATTTTTAGGCGCTCTGCTGTTTTAAGATGACTGTTATTATCTTAGCTGCAGCTTTTGGCAATTCAAGTGGGAGCAACATCTTGCCCGGGCCATCCTAGGTAAGTTGTAAAATGGCAATTGGCACCTCTTTCATGCACTTCCTATGTTACTGCCTCAGTGTATTGGCATTTCTGCAACCTCTAAGGTGAATAGTTTGAAATAGCAGATGACCACTCTGCTGTTGCTGTCTGGAGTTACACAAAGTCCTTGGGTGAGGTAGGCTGGAGTTCATTGTTCACCTGAATTGAAGTCTGCGTCTTGTGCTGTGATGTCTCTGATAGTTGCTAGACTTTTCAAACAGCCTCCCTCCCTGCAGTGTTCAAAATATTTCACCAGTTCTCTCTGCTGTTGGGTTTGTCTTCAGCCATTTCTTTGTTTCTTACAATGGTTTTTTCTGCAAATGGTTATGACCTGCCACCATATGGGAATAAGAACATAAGAACTAGCAGCAGGACTAGGCCATCTGGCCCCTCGAGCCTGCCCCGCCATTTAATAAGATCATGGCTGATCTTTTTGAGACTCAGCTCCACTTACCCGCCCACTCACCATAACCCTTAATTCCTTTACTGTTCAAAAATTTATCTAGCCTTGCCTTAAAAACATTCAGCGAGGTAGCTTCAACCGCTTCACTGGGCAGGGAATTCCACAGATTCACAACCCTTTGGGTGAAGAAGTTCCTCCTGACCTCAGTCCTACATCTGCTTCCCTTTATTTTGAGGCGATGCCCTCTCGTCCTAGTTTCACCTGCTAGCGGAAACAACCTCCCTGCCTCCACCTTATGTATTCCCTTCATAATCTTATATGTTTCTATAAGATCTCCCCTCATTCTTCTGAATTCCAATGAGTATAATCCCAGCCTACTCAGTCTCTCCTCATAATCCAACCCTCTCAACTCTGGAATCAACCAAGTGAATCTCCACTGCACCCCCTCCAGTGCTAGTTTATCTCTTCACAAGTAAGGAGACCAAAACTGCACACAGCACTCCAGGTGTGGCCTCACCAGGACCCTATACAGCTGCAGCATAGCCTCCCTGTTTTTAAACTCCATCCCTCGAGCAATGACAGACAAAATTCCACTTGCCTTTTTAATTACCTGCTGCACCTGCAATCCTACTTTTAGTGATTCATGCACAAGAACACCCAAGTCCCTTTGCACAGCAGTGTGCTGTAATTTTTTACCATTTAAAACATAGTCCATTTTGCTGTTATTCCTACCAAAATGGATGACCTCACACTTATCAACATTGTACTCCATCTGCCAGACCTTTGCCCACTCAATTAGACTATTTATATCCCTCTGCAGACTTTCAGTATCTTCTGCACACTTTGCTCTACCACTCACCTTAGTGTCATCTGCAAATCTTGACACACCACACTTAGTCATCAACTCCAAATCATCTATGTAAATTGTAAACCAATTTAAATTAAACCAATGCTGCCAAAGAACAAGGAAGTTGAGACATACAAGGCCTGAACATAATATAGGTGCAACTGTAAGCATTCAATGTCTATAAACCATATACATGAGCTCGTTAGAACAAAGCAGCACTAGTTCCATCAATACTCAGTCCCATGTGATCTGATATCTTCATGACATAATTCCTTTTGCACGTGCTCGTGAACTGTTATTCGAGTATTGGAATATTTAACCCTTTACTCTACATCTCTTCAGGTTTTTAATCCCATCTCCTATTTAGACATTCTCGTGCACTCAGGACTTGAACACATATCAAATTTGTCATCCAAGCACAGTACTGATGAATTGTCAGAAGTACTTATGCAACATTTAATCCTAAAGTATGTAACAACAAAATCATAACGTTTTATTAAAGGTAAGAAAAAGCAAAGAGAATTTGTTTAGCTTGCATTTTCTTGGAAAGAAAATGTATTGAATCCAAAGGTTATTTTTGCATTGGAAATTGACAGCACGGTGGCTCAGCATGCCACGCTGCCTTCACAGCACCTGGGACCCAGGGTCGATTCCACCCTCAGGTGACCGTCTGTGTGGAGTTTGCACATTCTCCCCGTTTCTGCGTGGGTTTCCTCCGGGTGCTCTGGTTTCCTCCGACAGTCCAAAAACGTGCAGGTCAGGCGGATTGGCCATGCTAAATTGCCCACAGTGTTCAGGGATGTGTAGATCAGATGTGTTAGCCATGGGAAATGTAGCATTAGAGGGATCGGTTACAGGGATCGGTCTGGTTGGGATGCTCTTCGGAGGATCAGTGTGGACTTGTTAAGCCAAATGGCCTGTTTCCATACTGTAGGAATTCTACAAAAAAGACTCAAACCATAACAGTCAAATTCAGTATTTTTATTCCAGGAGCTCTAGCATAGGAAACTGTTGGAACTGCAGTTGCTGATAACTTCTCCTCTTCACCAATCCACATTCTCATTACAAATTTAAAGTAAGGATAGCAATAAATCCCTTACTCATGAAATGTGGACTGGACGGTTTGAGTTATAGGGAGAGGCTGGGTAAGCTGGGATTTTTTTTCCCAGGAGTTTAGGAGGTTGAAGGGTAACTTTACAAAATCATGAGGGGCATAGATGAGGTGAATAGTAAAGGTCTTTTCTCTAGGGTAAGATAGCTGAAAACCATAGGGTAGTTTTTAAGGTGAGGAGAGAAAAATTTAAAAGGGCAACTTTTTCACACAGAGAGTTGTTCGTATGCGGACTGAACTGCCAGAGGAAGTGGTTGATAAAGAAAGAGTTACAACATTTGGCAGATATTTGGACAGGTGCATGAATAGGAAAGGTTTAGAGGGATATGGGCCAAACACAGATAAACAGGGCTAGTTTAGTTTGGGAAACTTGGTCGGCATGAACAGATTGGACCAATGGGTCTGTTTCCGTGTTGTATGACTCTGTGACTCTCAATGGCTCTACTGCCTTTTAGATGCATTAGAGTGACCAGATTTTCAAAAGTCAGAACCAGGACAAATTGAGAAACCATGGGAAGGTAGGGCTTTATGATCATTGACATTTTGGGTGATTGATGTCAAAAGCCTGGGCAAGGAGCAGCTGAATGTTGAATGATATATGCCAGGATATGTCCAGCAAGACAAAGCAATCCTATTCCATAGATTGTTTAAAGGGCATAGCCAGCGATGGAGACATTAGGGTCAAAAGGTAATGACAATCCCTTGGAGACAATGAGAGGTGGTTGGGGGCAAGATGGACACATGTCTGCTGCATGTGATGCAATGCAACATGATCAGCATTTACAGGAGAAAGGATGGAATTTCAAACAGATTTCACGCATTCCCCCACACAAAGGCACATTTTAATTTAACAACAAGGGAAAAAGGTGACAAGCAGGATATCTGAGTTATTTGTTAGGAATCTGTACTGACACTGGAGGAGTCAAAGAAAAACTGGCACTCTCTCAGCAAGACTGAGATTCCTGGTGATGCTAGATAAAGACCAAAACCCAATGTGGCACCTCCAATGCACCAGGTAAACAGTAAAACAACTCTGGCAAAACTGAAAGAGCAGCATGAAGTTTCTTTGTGTGCTATCCAACATTTTTCCCTCAACTGGAACCCCAAAAAAGATGCAACTCGCTCATGATTCATCTTAATACTATTGGTGGGATCATGCTGTGTGCAGTATGGCATCCACATTTACCTAAATACCCGAAGCAAGGCTTCGACCATAATCACTGCAAATGAAATGCTTTGGGATTCTTCTCGTGCACATCATAAAGCGTTGTCTTTAACGACAACTTTCTTCTCCTAAACAGGCTGCAGTAATGCATCTTTTCCCACTTACTGACAGGTTTTAATTAGCTGACAAAGAAACAAATATTATTGGCTTATATGAAAGCGGTGATAATTATTGTGAAGTACTTACAATAAATGTATCATATTAGAGCTCTTAATACTGATACTAAAAAATGTCTTATATACTAACGTATTGTAACATAAAACCCATGAGAATCAGCAAAATCTGAGTTTAACTGTTGCGCTCATTATAAAGCATGACAATTATGGTAATTGTGACAAAACATTGGGAAAACTGGCTATGACGACAGTAACAGGCCCTTTTTACTTGGACAAAACAGCTTGCATTTCCTGGAGCAAAAGCAGGATTAACGAAATTTCACCATATCTTATTCCTTGATATATGTCTTTATGCATGTTTTAAAAGATCATTGTACTGCCAAAAAAGCTCATTGTGACATCCCTAACTGATAGTGGCAGAGATTGTATCCTTTGAAGCTTATCTCGAGTTGTTAGAAGTTTAGCCATTCATCAGTGACGATGCAGCGATCTGCTGGCGGAGTTCCAATTAACAGTTATGTTATGAGAGCTGAAAGATACCATAAATGGTCTCTGTGATGAAACATCTAAGTTTCATAAGCTCTTATTCATGATCTTTATTCACTAATCCACTAAATTAAATATTTAGTAATTCATTAAGTAAGATTTTTAACGTTCCTTACGCAATTACAGCCGCTTACCTGTTGAGTTTCATTTTTGCTGCATCATAATTTGATGAACATTAGAAAAATAATCTTCTCCAAAAGATGTCAGCTTATTTGGTTTTTGTAAAAATGGGGGCATAGATTAAAAGTAATTGGACCAATTAGGGGCAAGTTGACAATTTTCTTTTCACTTGGAGTTATGGAAATCACTGCCAGGGTAAAGAGTAGAGACTGAAGCCCTTATCACATTTTAAAAACAAAATTAAATACGTTCTTGAAATGACCTGACCTACACAGTTGTGCAAAAAGAGCTGGGTGGGTGGCTTGGGCTGAATAGCATTTCTTTGGATAGTACAGACACAATGGACCGAGTGGCTTCCTTCAGTGTCCTAGAGTTCTATAATTTTTGCAGTTGGCATGAATCATTCCACAAGATGCTTTCTTGCTGATTCTTTTCAACATCAAAGCACATTTTTGTAAATTTCTTAAATTAGTAATAGCAAATAATATAAATGTGTGCCCTTAATGTATGCTGTCAAATAGAATGTGTTTGTATCCTTATTAGCATTTGAAATGCCAGCCATATTAGCATGCAGCAGGGGTCAGAGGCAGACTGCGGTATTATGATCGCTATATCAAAGAAAGGCTTGCAGTCACAAAGGAAGTTTAGTATTGATAAAAGCTGCTCCAGCACTCTTAAAATTTTATGTTCACATGTATAGCTCAGCCTTGTTTTGTAGCACAACTTTTCCCAGAGTCTGGGAGTGTTCCTGAAACAAGGTATGTCTTCAGTAGTGGCTGTGCAGCATGTTGCAATTAGGCTGTTGAGCTGATAGATGCCACTGGAGTGGTTTTTCTGCTAGTTTGGTATCGTGCCATTTTACTCCCTGGTGGCAGAGACCTTTTTTACCTAGCAAAAACTCCGAAAACCTTTCTGAAACGTTACACTTTTCTTACTGACTCCCTGTTAATATTTTATGTGTCAGTGCCTTTTCAATAAACTGTTAAAAATTATTTCCTACAGCTGAGGGTCAGTACTGTTTCACTTCAATCTATTTAAGCTTTGAGCTCAGGTAGGTTAAAAGCAGCCTCTGGGTTTTGTTTGGAATCGAGTGTGAGCAGTCCCAGTGGAGTTTGTTGATAAGAATATCCCCATTTATCAGACATTTTATGGGCACTTTCCTTCTCCAGCACTTTTAAAAATATACAATAATTAGATAAATATCGTATATTTTGAATTTACTGCATTCTCTGAAGGCTAATTTTTATTTTCATTTTTTTTAAATTTTGAAAAACATAAACTCAGAACAATGTGTCTTCAGTTCCAGAAGAAGTAATGAAATTATAAGGCTACTAGATCTTGGAAAATGGCAATCTACTTACTCACTGGACAGCTGAAAACAAAACACTTCTTTCAGACATCGTAACATATAAACAAAAGTACCTCTCATTGTCAGAGTTGTCGTCTATTCTCCTAGTGGCTAGATGTAAATTAAAGAAACACATCAAGCTAGAACATAAAACAGGAGGAAATTGATATATTTGCATACTGATATCAAACTTTAAAGTGAATGGAACTGTAACTTCAAAGCAATATTTGGGCTGTAAGTTCCAACTGCTTACTGACCACTCCAGTATAAATAGTAGTGAATTTGTTAAGCAGAAACCGTATAACAAGATAATACTTAGTAAGCACTAGTCACAATCTGTTCTTATGTACATCAACTCTGGGTTTCCTGGTTGAGTGGGGTGCTGTCTTCTGTTCTATCCTTGCTATTCCATTCCGGTTGACCATAGTTTATCTCCTCTTCCCTTGGTTGTTGGTTTTATGTTCACAAGACTGTTCTTCTTGGAATACCCTTTTGCGACCAGCCATATGATGTATTGGGAGTCTGATCAACTTACTCTTGAAGAAGGAGGAACTTCATCTTAACCAATCTGATTAGTTTACTATTATTTAGTTATTTTCTACTATTCAATATTATTATATTGTAACAAAAACAAAGTTGCTGGAAAAGCTCAGCAGGTCTGGCATCTGTTCTGAGGAAGAGTCACCGGACCCAAACCGGGGTCACCGGACCCAAACCGTTAACTCTGTTTTTTCCTTCACAGATGCTGCCAGACCTGCTGAGCTTTTCCAGCAACTTTGTTTATGTTCCTGATTTACAGCATCCGCAGTTCTTTCGGTTTTTATTGTATTGTAAACGTATATGTCCTCATGCCCGGCATTTTATTAAGCAGTAGACACTTTACTGAACATAATTAACATAATGTAATTCTTTATCATTGGTCTTGTCTTATTACAGAGTTCAGCAGACAAAAATGCTTATCCAAGCTTCCAAACAGCCAAAAGTCATAACATTTTAGGACCTATGTTTTTATATCAGATTAACACTTCTTTTTGTTGGTCTTCGGATTGCAGAATTTCACAGTATAAGCCTGTCTGAGGTGACCTTATACAAAGCTCAGTAACTGATGGTTAACCGTTATGAGTGATCAAACTTCTGTACCAGCCCATTTGGGAAATTAGAACAAAAAGTCTGTTTTTGGAGCATCTCTTTACCCATCTAAGAGATAATGGCAGTTATCAAACACAGACTGCTTTTTTGTGGATTTGGGTACTGTTAGCAAGGTTTCTTGGAAATCTATTGATTTGATTTGATTTCATATGTACACAGTCATGTTTATAGCTCAAAGACCTTGATAAAGTAATACCGCAACATAACGGCAATATTGATATGCCATTTCTAGAACTGCAACCATTTCATTGTAAAAACAGAATGCTCATCTATTTGATAACTTGATTGACAAGATGCCACATAAAAGACGGATCCAGAACGTTAGATCCCAGGGGGTTAAGGTAGAGTATTGGCTTGGATAGATGATTGGCTGACTGACCGAAATAAAGGGTCAGGATAAATTGGTCCTTCTCTGGATGGTGAATTGTAACTACTGGGTGCTGCAGGGTTCAGTTCTCAGACAGACTGTAACAAGCAAAGTTTGCAAATGATTCTAACTAGGTGGGAAAGTAGGCAGTAATGAGGAGATAAAGATAAATGGATATCGATAATTTAGGAGAATGGGCCAGAATCTGGCAGATGGAGTTTAATGTGGATAAGTGCGAGGTTATCCATTTTGGATGGAAAAATAAAAGGGCAAATTATTATTTAAGTGGGAAGCAGATTCAAAATACATCAGTGCAGAGGGATCTGGGTTTCTTTGTGCATGAATCACAGAAGGTGGGTATGCAGGTGCAACATACAATAAGAAAGGCAAATGGAATCATGGCATTTATTGCAAAAGGATTGGATTATAAAAGTAAATAAGTGTTGTTGCAATTATATAAAGTGTTAGTGAGATCATACCTGGAATATCGTGTTAAGTTTTGGTCTCGTTATGTGAGGAAGGATATAGTGCACTGGAGGCAGTTCAGAGGAGTTTCACAGGTTGATTCCAGGGCTCAAAGGGCTGTCGTATGAAGAGCAGTTGAATGCCTTGGGCTCGTACTGTCTGGAGTTCAGAAGAATGAGGAGGGGATTAGATTTAAGTGTATAAAGTGCTAAAGGGGATTGATAAGGTGGACATTGAACAGATGTTCCTACTTCAGGGCAGTCTAGAACAAGAGTTCATAGATATAGAGTGAGAGAAGGTAGATTTCAAACAGAGATAAGGAAAAACTACTTCTCTCAGAGGGTCGTGAATCTGTGGAACTCAATGCCCCAGCATGCAGCGGAGGCAGAATCAACCAACACATTCAAGAAAGAGATATGTTTCTGATAAAAAGTAGAAATAAAGGGCTCTGGGGAACAGACAGGAAAGTGGAGTTGAGGCCAGGATAAGATCAGCCATGATCATATTAAATGGCAGAGTGGGCTCAAAGGGCTGAATTTCCCACTCCAGGTCCTAATTCCTATGTTCCCAATTCGCTTTGAGAATACAAGTGCATCAGTTCCCATGACAGCTTCTGTGGCACGTCCTTCTTCCGAATATTGTTTGAGATGTCTATAATGGTGATGGAAGTAACAATTCAATCAGCAACATTTGTTGTTGCACCAGGCAGCAAAGCTGTAATTATTGGTCTGCCATGCTGATCACATCGAAACATCACTCCTGAGGGTCTGGACAACATTGATCCCCATCAGTAATCATGCCAGCAATCTTGCCCATTCCCTCCATGGACCCTGAGACAAAGTGAATAATCTCCCTGTGTTACTGGCCATTTGGGATACAGACCCATCCCGAATGACAAATTCAGTCCCTGGATTGAGACTAAATTCTGAAACTTGGTTGTAAGCTTCCCCATATCTTTAGTTAAACCATTCAACTGTTGCTGCATCAAGTTGGGAGGTGTGAAGGTGTATGGGGAAGTTTCTCCCGAGGCAACAGAAAATGTTGTGTGAGCAGGATGCAGGTCTCCTAGGCAGACCCTTCCTCACTTGCTTCTCCTAACTTCCATGGGATGGCCACTCTCTGGACATATGTTTTTGGCTCCACAATTACAGCATCTTAGCAGCGGTGCTGACGGTAACATTCATGGTCCTCTCATGGTGTGGACAGGGTGCATGACTCCTGATGTATTCCAAGACATTCCCAACTTTCTCCCACATGTTGCCCACAGGACTCTCTGGATAATAATATAAATTAAGGCATTCCTAAATCGGTGTAGTCTTTGTACATACAATCTTATCAAAGGGCTTCAAGATCGTGTTAATCATTTCTTCACTTTACATCATGTATATTGCCATTCGGCAAACACTGATGGGCTGTCAAGTACAATTAGTCTGTGTTATGTGATAATTCTAGTAGGTCTATGTGATCCAGCACTAAGGTTTATTGAATTCTGTGTTTGAAATCTCACCAAATAGCCCGGCTTAATAATATCTCTTGCAGAAAGTTATCTCTCAAATCCCTGGTACATGCTGACAGTATTATCTGTTTTATATCCTCATCCCCTAATTGTGAGTTACACTATCAAAAGAAAGTGACCCTCTGGGCCAACTCAAGAGGGAATGTTTTGTGACCTGCAGGGCCTAACAGTTCTCAGTTTTTTGAGTTCCATGAAACTCAAGGCGGGGAAATGGGTTCTGTCAAACTTTGGAGAGTTGTAGTCTCTGGTGTGCATTTGTTCTCCTCATCACTTCTTCACCCTAGCAGTCTTCAAGCCTTGCTGTTAGCCTATTATATTTAACTGCTTTTGGTCTTGTGGTGGGATGCATTAGGAGGGAAACACCATCCTTATTATCTTTATCTTAATATCAAGGGGCCACATATTCCTTGGAAGATAAGTGTTTAAATGGTTGGAGGACCAGACGATGCAGTGGCATTGGTATGCAAAGGGATTCATACAGTCAGTGAGAAGTGGACAAAGCACAAGGGTTCATTTCCTGAAGGACAGAGCTGAGAAATAAGAGGTCTTGTGGCAATTTGGAGAGTGTGTCAGAAGCTTCAGTTTCAAGTCATATTCCAGAACTTGGTGGCCAGAAAACCATGGTCAGACAAGTTGAGTGTCAGTTTCTAAGTTCTCCTGGCCCTACCCATTGTGAAGAGGCCCACATTATGGCCTTTGGACAAAGAACAGAAGAAAAATTGATAAACAGAGAAACCATATTAAACCTTTACGTTTAGCTCAATCACTCTCACAGTGCTAAGCATTGTTCTGGTCTGCATATCGTGTAAAAACATACAAAGCCCAGAATAAAAAAACAACAAAAAAGATTTATTGAACTAATTAACTCTCTAGAAATGTCAAGCATTATTGGAGTTCTTTTCCATAAATTAGAGGAAGGGTGGCCTTATAGCGATCCTTAAGATTATTAAAGAGTTTGATCGGGTGGACATTGAGAAAGAATTTAGAATTTATTGTCATGTGTACTTTTCCAAGAAAAATACAATGAAAAGTGTTATAAATTGCCATGGCGCCTGAATTAATGACAGAAGTCTAAAGTAAATTCATATGTAACAATAAAAAGTAAATTTAAGACAAAAGTTCGTCACAGTCCATTTAACAGCACCTGGTTTTGGAGGAAGCTGATCAAGAGATGAAGCGCGCAGCTGGAATGAGACCATCAATCCACGACAAGAACATTACGCTGGGATGGAACCGACATGCCAAGCTGTCGGAAAAACGGGGCCGAAAGCCTTCGATGAAGTAAACAACCACTGGGCGCGAGACTGCCACCCTGGATGAAAAACGCCACGCCGGGCCATCGGAACACTGAACCGAAAGCATCTGCCTAAGAAAACGTTGCCGGGTAAAAAAAACCGCCAACCTGGATGAAGATGCCACGCCTGGCCATCGGAACACGGGGCCGGAAGCGTTCGCCGGAGATTAAGCTGGGCCCACCGACGAGACCGCAACACCGGGACAAAACCGCCAGGAAACGGCTACACAGGTCTGAGACCACCACACTGAGAAAAGATGGCCACTCCTGGCCACTAGAAGCCACCCCGTCACTGAATAAGCCGTTAAATGAAGGTAATATGAGTTTTGGAATAACAAGGTGTAGAGCTGGATGAACACAGCAGGCCAAGCAGCATCATAGGAGCAGAAAGGCTGACATTTCGGATGAAGGGTCTAGGCCCGAAAAGTCAGTCTTCCTGCTCCTATGATGCTGCTTGGCCTGCCGTGTTCATCCAGCTCTGCACCTTGTTATCTCAGATTCTCCAGCATCTGCAGTTCCTACTGTCAGTAATATGAGTTTTGCTGTTTTAATTTTAACTATACTAATTGGAAACATTAAAAATAGAGAAAGAGAAAGAAAATCATTATAAAAGAGAACAGAGTTGATGAGCTATGGGGTCCTGGGCTGAGGAACCTGCGCATTGCACTGCTACTCCACCGCCACCATCTTGAGAACAAATGGAGACACGGCAAATTGGAAGAGCAGTCGGCCATTTGACTTTTCACACCCTGTTTCTGCTTTCTTCCCATACCTTTTCATTTCTTTCACCCTCAAATCCATATCTAACTCCTTCTTGACAGCATTCAGCGTTTGGGCCCTAATTACTTTCAGTGGCAGAGAAGTCCACAGTCTCACCACTCTCTGTCAAAGGGCAGGAGCAGGCCATTCGGCCCTTCGAGTCTGCTCTACCATTCAATATAATCATGGCTGATCGTCCAACTCGGTCCCCTGTTCCTGCTTTCACCCCATACCCTTTGATCCCTTTAGCCCTTTGACAGAGAATTCCAGAAGCTCACTACTGAAAGAAATTTCTCCTTATCACAATTCTTAATCAAACCGTGAATTTTGGTTCTGGATAGCCAGTCATCAGGACCGTGCTTCCTGCATTTACCTGTCTAGTCCTGTTGGAATTGTATGGGTTTCTACAAGATTCCTCTTTCATTCTTCTAAACTCTGGTGAAGATTGTCCTAACCGATCCAATGTCTCTTCATATGTCAGTCCTGCCATCCCAGCAATCAGTCTGGTAAACTTTCACTCATTCCATAGCCAGAGCATCCTCCCATGGATAAGGAGATCGAAACTGCACACAATCCTCCAGGTGTGGTCTCACTAACAAAAACAGAAGTTGCTGTAAAAGCTCAGCAGGTCTGGCAACATCCGTGAAGAAAAAAATCCAGTTCTGAGGAAGAGCCAATGGACCCAAAACATGTTTTCTTTGCAGGTGCTGCCAGGCATGCTGAGCTTTTCCAGCAACTTCTGTTTTTGTTCTTGATTTACAGCATCCGCAGTTTTTTCAGTGGTCTCACTAAGGCCCTGTATAATCAGATCAGACATCATTGCTCCTGTACTCAAATCCTCTCGCTATGAAGATCATCATATTATTTACCTTTATCATTGCCTGTTGCACTTGCATGCTTACTATTAGTGACTGGTGTATGAGGACACCTCCTTCTTTCCCAATCTATTGCCATTCAGATAGTAAGCTGCCTTCCTGTTTTTGCAACCAAAGTGGATATTCTCAGATTTATCTACATTTTACTTCATCTGTCATGCAGTTGCCCACTCACACTATAGCACCTCAGCATTCCCCTCACAGCTCATCCCTCTCAGCTTCGTGTCATCTGCAAACTCAGAGCTATTACTTTTAGTTCCCTCATCTAAATCGTTAAGGTATATTGTGAACAGCCGGGCTCCAAGCATTGATCCCCAAGGTATTGCATGGGTTACAGGCTGCCATTCAGAAAATGACCCATTCATTCCTACTGTTCATTTCCTCTCTGCCTGCCATGTTATTATACTAATCTCAGTCAGAGTTTAGCTGCCAATTTCTGATGTGGAACCTTGTCGAAAGCCTTCTGGTGGAATGCTGCATTCAGTTCTCGTCTCCCTGCTATAGGAAGGATGTTGTGAAACTTGAAAGGGTTCAGAAATTATTTACAAGGATGTTGCCAGGGTTGGAGGGTTTGGGCGATAGGGAGAGGCTGAATAGGCTGGGGCTATTTTCCCTGGTGCGTCGGATGCTGAGGGATGACCTTATAGAGGTTTATAAAATCATAAGGGGCATGGATAAGGTAAACAGACAAGGTTTTTACCCCAGGGTAGGGGAGTCCAGAACAAGAGGGCATAGGTTTAAGGTGAGAGGGGAAAGATTTAAAAGGGGCCTATGGGGCAACTTTTTCAAGCAGAGGGTGGTGCGTATATGAAATGAGCTTCCAGAGGAAGTGCTGGAGACTGATACAATTATAACATTTAAAAAGCAACTGGATGGGTATATGAATAGGAATTGTTTAGAGTGATATGGGCCAAATGCTGGCAAATGGGACTAAATTAGTTCAGGATATCTAAATTGGTATGGATGAGTTGGACTCAAGGATCTGTTTCTGTGCTGTATATCTTTAGGACTCTATGAACGTCCAACTACACCACATCCAACGGGACTTTCTTATCCTTTTGAGTTCCAGCAAGCTGATGCATTTCTCCCTTGGTCAGTGACCGTGACGTTGTTCACCAGTATGTGCTCCCTTCTCTAAACCAGCAAAAATACTCAATGGGGTGTCAGTATCTGAGTTGGTGGATGATTGAGGAGGCAGCCTTGCCTGGGGATTCGTCTGAGGGATCTGTGGGAAATCTGCTGTAATTTTTGAACTTGAGTAATGATATCTATCATCGGGACACACAGAAAATTGGTCAGAAGTGGTAAAATAGAAACTGTAGCTGAAAATTAGTCAGTTGCAATTATTATACTAAGCAATTTCAATTAAATCAAAATAATGCCCTGCATATAATATGACATGCCAATATAAAATGTTTGAATAGAATACCAGAAGTGAAATATTACATTTAGTCTCTTGAGTTCAGATTGTTTTTTTTTTCATAAAAACACTGTCACTTGTACCTCTTCCCTCTAAATGTGTAAAGAAAAGATTTGCAGAGCTGCTGGGACTTATTTCAAAAATCAGTACCATTGCAAAGGCTGAATGACCACCATCTGTGTTGTGTGATTTGATGGGTAGAATATTTTCAGGAATGGTGATACTTTATTTTGTTTGTGCGGCTGTGGAAGCAAGTGTGGTTTAAAATTGAAATGAACAATCCATTCGATGGTTTCTGCTGCTGCAATGTGAATGGTTGTGATGTACCAGGAATGAGCTTCTCAGGCAGAAATTCACTTTATGGATGATAGTCTGATGTAGATGACCACAGTCACAATTTGAGCTGTTCTTCATGCTTGACTTGTGGAGCATCTAGTCACATTGTACCTGACTCGTCTTCAAGCAATTCATGGCAGGACTGACACATGACAACAGATTGCATTGGTTAGGGTTGTATTCACTATAGCTTTGAAGAATGGGGGGAAACTTCACAGAAATCTACCAAATTCTAGCAGAGCGGAACAGGTTACATGCAGGAAGGATATTCCCAACACTGGGGGAGTTCAGAACCAGGGCCTGCAGTTTGAAGATAAGTGGTAAACCTTTCAAAACTGAGGTGAGGAGAAATTTCCTCACCCAGAGAGTGGTGAGCCTGTGGTATTAAAAGAAAGTGGTTGAGGCTAAAACAATGTGTTTTCAAGAAGAAGGTAGATACAGCTTTTGTGGCTAAAGCAATCAAGAGA
>NC_063336.1:108864227-108881017 GCF_021869965.1 Rhincodon typus
CTATCTCCTATGTTTTCTGTGCAAGATTGAAACCTGGGACATCACCACTCTGTTATTAGTTTGTGGTTGACAATATTTTCACTCAAACAGGTGTAGCAAGAGATAGGATTGCCATTGATTTGTAGGGACTGGTGTGTCTTCCAGTATGGGCTACAGGGTTTAAAATCATTTAAATTTCTATGCTGTAGGAGTGCTTTGTTAGCTGTCAGCTAGAGGGTATCAGGGGGTCCAGTAGGTGTCAGCAGAGGAAGACACTCAAGCTGTTTTGGTCCCAGTGTCATAGAGATAATGCTAATGGCTTCCTGGATGTGGAAATGTACCACAATTGTGGAAGGTTTGAGTATGTGTTGAGTGCAACAATAAACAGTGTGTAGAGTGTTGACACTGTTGTCCAAGGTGATAGCCATCAGTTTTCTTTCGAGATTCACTGTCATCTTGACCTTGGTTCTGGCGGTGTGGAGACGGCAGTGGTAGATCAGTCTATTGTAAAGAGTAGAGTTATAGAGCTGTATAGCATGGAAACAGAACCTTTGGTCCAACTCATCCATACCGCCCAGATATCCTAAATTAATCTAGACTCATTTGCCAACATTTGGCCCATTTCCATCTAAATCCTTCCTATTCATATAACCATCCAGATGCCTTTTAAATTTTGTAATTGTACCCACCTCCACCACTTCCTCTGACAGCTCATTCCATACATGCAGCATCCTCTGAATGAAAAAGTTGCCTCTTAGATCCCTTTTAAATCTTTCCCCTCTCACTTTAAACCCGTGGTCTCTAGTTTTGGACTCCCCAACCCTAGAGAAAAGACATTGACTATTCATCCGATCCATGCTCCTCAGGATTTTATAAACTTCTATAAGTTCACCCCTCAGCCTCTGACGTTCCAGGGAAAATAGCTCCAGTCTATTCTGCCTCTCCCTAAAGCTCAACCGCCCCCAATCCTGGCAACATTCTTGTAAATCTTTTCTGAACCCTCTCAAGGTTAACAGCATCCTTCCTACAGCAGGGAGACCAGAATTGAACGCGGTATTCCAAAAGTGGCCTAACCAATGTCCTGTACAGCTGCAACATGACCCTCCCAACTCCTATACTCAATGCACTGACCAATAAAGGCAAGCATACCAAACACCTTCTTCTCTACCCTGTCTATCTGTGACTCTGCTTTCAAGGTCCTGTGAACTTGCACTCCGAGGTCTGTTTGTTCAGCAACACTGCCATGTCAGGATATTTTGGCATCGCATTATGGATGTGTGCTCAGCCATAGGATAGGCCACGGACTTTGGGCGGTTCAAGAGGGATGCTGAAATGACAGGTTTGGTTGAAATCTCCACCTTCTGAAATATTCTTCCAGAGAACATAAATCTTCAGTGAAGAATCTCAATAAGTTGCATTAAATGGCTGGCTTGATATCAGCCATCTGTTTTTCTTATCACACTTCATATTCGGTTGTATTGAGACAATGGGAGGAATTTTCATGGGCTGCTGGAGGCAAATGTGAAGTTATAGAGGCTGAGAAAATTGGTATAAAGTGATTTGACCATGATGTGTTCTCATCACTTTTCATCTTAACTTCCAGGTAATTTGTAGAGAATTTGTTTCTTACAGCTGTTTCGGAGAGAAACTAACTTAATTAAGGAGGTAAAAACCAAAAGAACTGCAGATGCTGTGAATCAGGAACAAAAACAGAAGTTGCTGGAAAAGCTCAGCAGGTCTGGCAGCATCTGTGAAAGAAAAAACAGTTAATATTTCAGGGCCGGTGACCCTTCCTCAGAACTTCCTCAGAGTTCTGAGGAAGGGTCACCAGATCCGAAACGTTAACTCTGTTTTTTCCTTCACAGATGCTGCCAGACCTGCTGAGCTTTTCCAGCAACTTCTGTTTTTGTTAATTAAGGAGGTGTTTAAGAGGGATTTTCTCAGTGGAATCCCTCTTTCCCAACGGCATGGCAATCTTAAAAACCCTAGTTGAGAAGCTGAGGGTTCAATGAGCAGGAGTGCCTCGGTGAAACTGACAGTGAAGACTTTGATCAGATACACTGAAGAACTGCAGACAGGGTCAGTCAGAGCAACTACCTTGCAAAGCCGTCCTTCTGTCAGAGAATGCTATCACTACAAGACTGTTGAAAGCCAACTACCTGAAGGCATTTCCCCTCACCAGTCAGACCAGTACCCTGCCAGCCTCCAGAGTGACACAGGGGCAGTTCATGCAGCTCTCCCATCCTGCTCTGCTGAGGGTCGAGGGCAGGGAAACTTTCACTGTAACACCCTCCAGTTACAGCAGGAGCAACACCAGCTACTTTCTTCACATCCCTCTGAACTAGACAGAGGTGATTGCTGTTGAGGTACAAGTGAACAAGAGGTGAGACCCCAACACAGTATCTACAGACAAAAACAGAAAGTGCTGTAGAAACTCAGCAGGTCTGGCAGACTCTGTGGAGAGAGAAACAGAGTTAATGCTTTGCATCTAGTAATGTTTCTAAGGGTCTTTTACAGCATCCACAGAAACAGCTATCTTGAAACATTTGGTACACTAACCTTCATCGGTCAGAACATTGAGTTCGGATTTAGATGTCATGTTGCAGCTGTACAGTACATTGGTGAGGCCACTAATGGAATACTGCATGCAATTCTGGTCGTCCTGACGTAGGAAGTATGTTATTAAACTTGAAAAGGTGCAGAAAAGGTTTACAAGGATGCTACTGGAACTGGAGGGTTTGAGCGATGGGGAGAGGCTGAATAGTCTGGAACATTTTTATCAGAGACTCAGGGCTGCCTTTGTCAAGGTTTATGAAATCATGAGGGGCATGGGTAGGATGAATAGCCAAGATCTTTTTCCCAGGGTGGGGGAGTCCAAAACTAGAGGGCATAGGTTTATGTTGAAAGGGTAAAGATTTAAAAAGGACCCAAGGGATAAATTTTTCACATAGAGGGTGGCGTGTGTATGGAACAAGCTGCCAGAGGAAGTGGTGGAGGCTGGTACAATAACAACAATTAAAAGGCATCTTGGATGGGTATGAATAGGTAGGGTTTAGAGGGATATTTGCCAAATGCTGGCAAACGGGACTGGGTCAGATTAGCATGTCTGGTTGATATGGATGAGTTGGACCGAAGGGTCTGTTTCTGTGCTGTATAACTATGACGAAGATATGTGCGAGCAGGCCATTGCTGAAATCTGCCTCTTCCTGGCACACAATGACCTTCCCGGTGGATCTGCAAAAAACATTACCAATACCTGAGAAAGTGCCAATCACTGAAGACCCCATACCCCTAACCACCCCACCCCCAACTTGCACCTTCATCTGTTTGATTTCTTCTACAGCAAGGAGGAAAACATGGCAGCATGTCAGGAATGGCTTGTCTATTTGCAGGAGTGAAGTTGTGCACGTTGCGAGGCACAGGCGTGAGACTGAAATAAAGTGAAGGTCATTGTGAGTGTTTGCAGCTCAGCTGGGAATGTGAGCTGTCTGTTGAGAAAGGTGTGAGCTATGAGATGTGACATTCAGGGGAATTTATTTCCAGAAAAGAGAGAATGTCCAGATGTTGCAAGTTGAATCGAGCAACAGCACCCCCTTACTTCCTTAAAGGATTAAAGTTTCTAGAGGACTTCCAGTGGATATTTCTAGTGCATCTTCCTCGTTCTAATTTGACGCCTCCTCTTCTGGCACATTCCATTATCTACTGACGAAAATACTCTAATTTAGTATTCTTTCCCTGCTCATGATGGATAGCTTCATTTGTGTTACATTTCGTAAATTAATTTTAGGATAGCTATATATAGCTGTAAGTCTAAATATATGCATTCTTCCAAATCTTAACACAGACTTGATGTTTAAGTAGGCAATGTGTTATTGAATATGAAAATGTTCTACAATTTATTCATGACACCACATAATATTCCATTTTTTTTCTTTCCCAATAGACTGCTGCTGTATATGTTACTTCAGACAAGTCAAGCTGATTTGAATGGAATAATGAGTCAAAGCTTTTCCTGCTGGTTCAAGAACAGGGCCATTTTAAATAGAGAGAGAAAATAAAGTGTAGGCACATTAGTTGGTAAAATGAGTTCAATTTAGCTGAATTTATTGGAATAACAGAAGCTGTTCAATAAGAGGGCCAACATATGAATGGACATGAATATTACTCCTTCATGTATTAGGATGTCTGATCTAGAATCATAGAATCCCTACAGTACGAGAAACAGGCCATTCGGCCCAACAAGACCACACCGATTCTCTGAAGAGCATCCCACCCAGACACAGACCTCTACCCTATCCCTGTACTTCCCATGGCTAATCCACTTAACCTACACATCCCTGGGCAATTTAGCATGGTCAATTCACCCAAACCTGCACATCTTTGGAATGTAGGAGGAAATTGGAGCACCCAGAGGAAACCCATGCAGATATGGGGAGAATGTGCAAACAGCACACAGATAGTCACCCAAGGCTAGAATCGAAGCCAGGTCCCTGGCGCTGTGAAGCAGCAGTGCTAACCACTGCACCACCTTGCCACCCCCAGATTTATTAGGCATCTGTTTTGAAAAGATATTGTTCTTATGCTGTAGCATTATGATCTATTTGATTCAGGACAGATCCAAGGAGACTATAAAAAAATTGGAATTTTTCTTCCTCTTTGGGAAATGATTTATTTTTCATGATCAAATGACAAAATATTTCAGTAAGTTTATCAAAAATAAATAATTCCTGTTAAAAGAATCTTGGAAAACAAATGACATGAAATGAGCAACATAGTACAAATATTTCAGATAGTAGATAGATTATGTTCTAAAGGAGATTGCAACAGGATCTTATTAAACTCAACATGTGTAAAGACATTGGGAGATATTTTCAAACAATTTAATTTACACGTGCAGTACATCAAAACAGTTACCTCTTGAAGGATACAATGTCCTGATTTTAGATTTTTACAAGTGGCGCCTTTTGTCAAAGACTGAGACCATTTTACAATTACAATTACAATGGTTTCAGAGTGTCCTCATGGAGAGCCAGTTGTGTCTCGAACGTCTGGAATTGACAGATTTTGCCTTTCACCTTAGCCATTTCCTCAGGCTGAACCACATCATGTGAAACCTTGGCACAACTGTTTGACACAAGGCTGAACATTGAAACACATATCCTGAGCATTTTGTTCCTAAGATTGTTTCGGAGATGACCTGCACAGCGTTTGCCCTGACAACCTTCACATCATCCCCTCTGCTGGTGAAAATCTCAGTCACATATTTAATCACCTGTACACCTTTTGTGGTTTTGAGCTGATATCCATGGGTTTGGGTTCAAGACACATTGTCCGAGGTGAAGGCAAGATTAGGAATTGTCGTTGATCTTGGGCTTCCTTGGAACACTTTTTATTGTATACAAAAAGCAAATACTACTTCTTCTGTTCACCATCATTCTATGATTTAGCTGTAAATGTGAAGAGAATTGGGAGGAGTTTTAGGCCCTCTATTTAAGGAAGGACATGCCGGCTTTGAAGGGGATCCAGCAGAAATTTATAAGAATGATCTCACAGATGAAAGGTTTGTCATATGAGTAGCAGTTGAGAACTCTGGGGTCTGTACTCAATGGACTTTGGAAGGATGAGGGGTTCTGATTGAAACTTACAGAATACTGAGAGGCCTGGATGGAATGGACATGGAGAAGATTTGTCATCAGTTGGAGAGCCCAGGACCCTTGGACAATGAGAAAGATTCTCCTCTGCCCATAGACCTGGTGAGACAGGACTGGCCTCCTGCAAGCTGTGTATCGCTATTGTCATAGATCATGGAATCTCCACAGTGTGAAAGCAGGCCATTCGGTCCATCAAGTTCACACCAACTTTCAAAGAGGCCCATGTTGTCCAATCTTATACACCTCTATCAGGTCTGCCCCTCGACCTTCTTTGCTCCAAAGAAAACAATGTGAGCTTATCCAGCTAAAGCACCCCATCCCAGACAACATCCAGGTAAATCTCTTCTGTACTCCAATGCAATCATCCTTCTTATAGTGTGGTGAGCAGAACTGCACAAGTATTCCTGCTGTGGCCTAACCAAAGTTCAGTACAGCTCCAACACAATCTCTCTGCCCTGATAATCTATACCCCAATTGATAAAGGCAAGTGACACTATGCCTTCTAAACAACTCTATTATTCTGTCCTGCCACCTTCAGTGATTTGTGGACAAGCACCACAAGATCCCCCATTCCTCTGAGTTTCCTAGTGCCCTATCATTAATTGAGTACTCCCTTGCTTTGTTATTTCTTCCAAAGTGCATCACCTCACATTTAACAGAGATAAGAGCAGTTTCACCTGCGAGTTGGAGGACAAGCAGAAACTCCACACCACATCTTCTGGGGAATGTCTGCCAAATTAAATGCCAATCAAGCTATGGCCAGTACCACATCCTCCAAAGGCTCAGGGTTGCTGATGGACCCAGGTATAGGTGACTGATGGTGGATTGGGTGTCATGTGGCAGGGTCACAGGGCAGGACAGGAAGGGTCAGCAGCAAATGCAAGAGGTGGCTCTCAGTGGGCACATGCTCTTCCCGAGGGCACGTTCCTCAATTGACCACTGAGGGCCTATGAAAGCAGAAACTCAGCAGAGCCTAATCCCACTGATGACAGGACTAGGGGCATGTGGGACCTAGCAGAACGCAGCCCAGCTTTGATTTTCAGCAATGCATATTCTCAATGAATGTGGCATTGTTACCTTGCAATTGGCAGAGACTATCCTGGAGTAATTTCCAGCATTTCTTTTGTTTTCAGAATGGATTCCAGCATCTGCAGTAACTTACTCCTACAATGCGTTTAATTGACTGCCACATCTCTTCAAGGAATGCCCACCCAGAGGAAGTCTTGCTCTTTCCTCCGACATCTCTTTCACTCTGCACATCCCTATTAACGACTAATATTAATACCTACCATTCACTGCTGTACTGAACTATTGCCATTCCCTTTGGCATTTGTTCTGTGACACCTGTGATCTCTAATCTCCCTCATACTCTAAGCTTCCTACAATCTTCCCTTTGGTTCCACTTGTCTCCACATTTTTCCCCACAGTGTCATATCCATCAATTTCCCAGCTTTCTCTTCAGCTCTGAAGAAGAGTCAGCTGACTCGAAATATTCAATCTGCTTTCTTTGCAGAGATGTTGCCAGACCTCCTGAGTTTCACCAGCAATTTCTGTAAATGTACTGAAGATTTATTGGATTAATTGTTTCTCTCTACAGATGCTGCCAGCACTTACTGTTTTTAATTGCAACATTGCTGGATTATTGAAAACACCCAAATATTTACCTTTCAAAGAATAATGAAGATGGACAATGGGTATAAAAATGGCTCATATCACTGTTGAGATTATTATAGATATGAAAACATAAACATTTTGACGCTGCGATTTTTCACTCCTGACAGAGAACTGTTCAACAATTCAGATATTTCTGGAATAAATAACTTGCAAAAATACATCTTGTTTTCAGTTGAAAATAAATTCCGAATCACTACAACTAGAAATGACTTGGCACTTTGAGATACAATCAATATCTCCACTTGATAAAACCCAACATAATTCAGTTACAGAGATATTCATCATATCTATGGGGCATGGCATGTGCGAAGCTCTACGACAGGACTGAAATGATGTATGTAGGGTCTTCACTGATGTTTTCTAACATGGTGTTGGAAGCTGAATGGAGCTTGCGGTGCACTTTAACCATAAAAATGTTACTGTGGATGTGGCTACTTTAACCCACCCTTCAGTTCACATGAGCTGATAGATTCATTATCCTGTGGTTAGAACTCGTTAGACCACATTTGCATCTGGAAACAACGGATTAAAAACCACAATTATTTTTGCATATTGGTCAAATGCAGTGACCCAGACTTTTACTGCAATTACTGTTGATATTATCCCAACACAAGTTGCTTTGGGGTAAATGGCAGTTCGCTCCCCAACCCGTCTCCCCTTGACTCTCTTGCCTGAACTCCCTCCCAGCTGCACTCTCTCACAAGCCTCAGAACCCAACCACCTCAACTCTCACTTAGACCCACTTCCCTTTCAAGCTGGTCTCACAACTTCCTGCATAACTCTGAGTGGTAAGTTTGTTTCTGCAGTTATTAAAAGTCTGGCTCCAGTGAGTTGTGAGAAAGGAGAAATAAAGCAAATCCCAAGGCCTCTGGAAAGAGAAAGAGAAAACAGAAATATGTGAGACACCTTTGTCTCTGGTTTGAATACTTCTCCCATTTTTGGAGTGGTGCAACAGACTAAAGTAGAGATTTACAGGGAAAGTATTAAAAGAATTATGAATGGATGTGCAGCGTTGGTAATAAGAGAAAGTGTGCGCTAAAAGAAAAGACAGAAAGAAACACAAATAGAAGGATAAAATAAGAATCGAAGGGTGGAGATGAGGCACTAAACAGACCCTTTGGAAATTGCAAACTCTTGGAGGTTATGGGTTCTGCCCTTTGGGACAACAATTTTACAATTGCTCTCACATCTGTTTCCGTCCCCGTGACAATTAAAAATCTACACCCTCATCTATTCTATATTGCCCAATTTTCCCAGAAAAAAATCATGTATCTCCACTGCTTGCTTTCATCGGTCAGAGAATTGAGTGCAGGAGTTGGGATGTCATGTTACAGCTGTACAAGATATTGGTAAGGAATTGGTGAGGAAGAGTCACTGGACCTGAAACGTTAACTCCGATTTTTTGCTTCACAGATGCTGCCAGACCTGCTGAGCTTTTCCAGCAACTTCTGTTTTTGTTCCTTGATTTATAGCATTTGCAGTTCTTTCCATTTTTAACTAGTAAGGCCTCATTTGGAGCATTGCATACAATTCTGGTCACCCTGCTATGGGAAGGATGTTATTAATGTGGAAAGGGTATAAAAGATATTCACAACGATGTTACTGAGACTCAAAGATTTAATTTATGGAGCGAGGCTGAATAGGTTGGGATAATTTTTCCCCTGGAGCATAGGAGGCTGAAGGTTGCCCTTATAGAGGTTTATAAAATCACGACGGGCATAGACAAGGTGAATAACCAAGGTCTTTTCCCCAGATTAGGGGAGGGAAAAACTTGAGGGCATAGGTTTAAGGTGAGAGGGGATAGATTTTAAAAGGACCTAAGGGGCAACTTTTTCCACAGAGTGTGGTGCGTGTATGGAGCGAGCTGCCAGAGAAAGTGGTAGAATTACAACAATTTAAAATAGATTTGGACAGGTACGTGAATAGGAAAAGTTAAGGATATGGACCAATTGAAGGCAAATGGGACTAGTTCAGTTTAGGAAAACTGGTCAGCATGGACAAGTTGGGCCAAAGGGCGTGTTTGTGTGCTGTATGCCTCTGATTTGTATAAATATTGGAGTTTATTCAGGTGTGATGCTGTGAGGAAATAGGTGAGACAGGAGGGATTGATTTAATCACTACCCATGAGCTGTTTTTTTTTAACTCTGAGACCGGAAGTGGAATCTAATGGGATGGGTTACTATGAAAGGATGTTTCTCATATGTCATTCATTCTTGGTGTGGGGGAATTGATGGCATGACTGGTATTTATTTCTCATCCTCAGCTGCTGTTAAGAAATTAGTATTGAACAGTCTTGAATTATGGCAATCTGGTGAAGATACTCCCATAGTGCAGTTGGGTAGATTAAGGAAGTTAACATGATGTGTAAGGGAAGGAGATGAAGATTATCTGAGATGGCAAAGAAACATATTAACAGCAACGATAAGGAAGTAAGACACCAACACAGCAGAGAGAAATAAGCAAAGAAGTGGAGAGCATAATCAAGTTATACCCTTTCATTAATAATAACTTCTTGCTCGAGCGGATAGAGGTAGAGGTTAGATGACCAGCCTTCCATGCCTAACAGTGTGACAGATATATCTAAAGTCATATTGGTTCACCTCTGATAGTTGCCCAAAAAAAAGCAAACTGAGACTGAATGGTATACAAGAAAAGCCTGAACATTGAAATTAAATACTCTATACAACTTTCAGAAGTGCAATTTACCTGAGGTCAAAGCTGTTTGGGAGGGAGGCAAGTGCTGGCAAGCCAACGATATCGCCTAGTATTGTTTCCAAGTGTGTAAATCAAAACAAATTCTGTGGACCATTCAGATTATGTTTATTATTCCTTCACAGGCTGGCCCACATTTATTGCCCATGCCTACTTGCCCTTGAGAAGGTGGTAGTGAGCTGCCCTCTTGAACTGCTGCAGCCCACCTCCTGAGGTGGAACCACAATGCTGTTATGGAGGGAGTTCTTGGGGAGGGACGGGGCTTGCTTAAGTTTGTAATGTTTAAAATATTACATAAATTTTAATATAATAACACTCACATAAGCAAGACGACAGACTTTATAGTGGATCTGGAAGGCAAAGCATCAAGGAGATTAGGAGTACACTCTATAAAAAAAATCCCATTTTGTCATGCTGGCTTTACAGATGAATAATGTGTTCAGCAATAAATGTCAGTAAGTTTTTTTTTTGTCCTGATACATTAATGGCATATTCACACAGAGTTTAGTATCAGCGCAAAGTAATTTCAACTTTGCCAGACCTTTAAGTAGAGAGAGCAAATTGAAATTCTTTATTAGAATAACAGACTGCTTCAAATCTCTGTGGCCATGAAATTTAGAGGCAGTGTCACTTGCTTCTGCAGAGAATACATTCATTAATCTCAATGAAAAAAAAACATATTATCTCCCTGAACATGTGGATTGGCTGGAGTATTGATGATATTTTCCCACGTATTTGCCATTTCCCAATAATTCTGTAATGACCTGCTATGCTTTTCAGGTAAACTGATGATTACCCCTATGATTAACCCTATGATTCTGGAATGGAAGAAATTCTATTTTGTGATTGACCTGTAACAGCACAAATGAGAACAAGAAATTGTGAAATGAGAAAGCACAATTTAACGTGTCAAGACCCCCATTCTACAAACTATGCTCAATCCGACGATACATTCTATCCCACCCATTCAATTACATTGGCCTCTATGTATTATGTCGTAGGAGTAAAACAATTGGCCCAATTGGTTCGTGGCTGTGCTTAAGTCACATTCTGCCCATCCCACTTTAGCTCTCTCCACCCTTCCCCCCCATATCTCCTCTTTCATCTATGGATTAAGCCTCCTCATGTTCAGTAAAGCTATGGTTCAATCACTATGTTGCAGTTGGTGTTATTTCTCACCACCTTTGATTTAAGAAAAAGCATTTGTAGGTCTTCATCTGACAGATTAGTGACAAGTGCCAAGACCAATCTGAGGAAGGTTCCCCAAAATGTAACAGTTCCAGATGAAATACCCCAAATTTATTAAGCTCCTGTGTAAACTGTGCTGAACTAGCCTTCCTGCTATATTCATCTGCTTCCTTGCTTAATCACAGTAAGTTAATTTAGAAAGGATCATTCTCTTGTACATACATTTCTCTCAGAAAAAAAGAATTCAAATTTTTAAAGGAGCCAATTTAGTATGATATCCTAAGCTGGCAAGGGTGAATTTCTTAATTCCTAACCGTGTGAAGAGGTAACAATTCAACATACATTTGGAATAAGAAGGGAACCCAAAAAAGTTCAAAATATGAATCAGTTTCTTGGTCATTCATGATGGGTAGATAATGGAACATTTTATAGCTGAGTGGTTGATTTCAAGTAGGCAGTGGAATGTTGATAATTGAACAGTCGATTTCAAAATTCTTGACTTTTTTCGCAAGTTGACTGAAATTCATTTGTCCTGAAACTTTTCAATAGTGGCTTGCTGGCAGTTTTTCGCTTTCTTTACTTGTAATGCAAAGGTGTTTAATAGATGTTCTCAGAGTTGTGACTTTTACTGCACATTAGTCCACACAGTTTAAAGTTTTTTTTGAGTAGATTTGTAGCTCGAGTTGGGGATGAGGATGTAGACTTGCTCACTGAGCTGGTGTATTTGATTGTAGACATATCTTCACCCTGCTAGGTAACATTATCAGTGCGCCTGTGGTGAAGAGTTGGCGTTCTGTCCCTCTTGTTGTTTATATGCCTCGGTTTGCTGGGCTGGTTGGCATTACTTCCAGTTCAGTTTTTCAGTGGTTTGTATATCGTGTCCAGTTCAAATGTGTTTGCTCATTGAGTTCTGATTGGAATGCTAGGCCTCCAGGAATTCCCTGGCATGTCCGTTTGGTTTGTGCTGTTATGGATGGGTTGTTCCAGTCGAATTTGTGTCCTTCTTTGCCAGTGTGTATTGAGACCAGTGAGAATCAGATTTGTTTTATCCAGACCAGATGCTTAATTACACCAGCAACCACCACAACACCCATAAACGGATCTGCATCAGAACAGACCACAACACACTAAAGCAACCCGGAACTACACAAAGCAGAACAGAAGCACCTACACGGAGTTTTTAAAAGAAATGGATACCCAAAAAGCACAGAGACAACAAGGTGCAGGGCTGGATGAACACAGCAGGTCAAGCAGCATCATAGGAGCAGAGAGGCTGACGTTTCGGGCCTAGACCCTTCATCAGAAAAGGGGGAGGGGAAGGGGGTTCTGAAATAAATAGGGAGAGCGTGGGAGGCGGATAGAAGATGGACGAGAGAGTTGCAGTGGGAGAGAGATCCCCTGAGGTTTGTCCGGAGGGAGGAGGGTAACTTCTTCAGGCTAGGCATCCTTAGAAGAGGCTTCGCAGTGGGGTTAAAATTGAATCAGAGATAGTAGGAACTGCAGATGCTGGAGAATCCGAGACAACAAAACATCTAGGCCCGAAACGTCAGCCTTTCTGCTCCTATGATGCTGCTTGACCTGCTGTGTTCATTCAGCTCTACACCTTGTTGTCTCGGGTTCTCCAGCATCTGCAGTTCCTACTATCTCTGACCCAAAAAGCACAATCTGCCGTTACCTCTGTGACAGACCACAACAAGAAGACACATGCTAGTAACCCTACCGTACATCAGAGACATATTAGAGATGACCACACACTCAAATGCCAAGGTATCAGGGTAGCCCACAAACCAACAACCACACTGCGACAGCTACTGACAAACGTAAAGGATCCCACACCCACAACCAATAAACTAACGTAATATACAAAATACCATGTAAGGACTGTGAGAAACATTACATAGGCCAAACTAGAAGAAAACTGACAATAAGGATACACGAACACCAACTGGCCACCAAGAGACACGACTAATTCTCACTGGTCTCAATACACACGGACAAAGAAGGACACAAATTTGACTGGGACAACGCATCCATAATAGCACAAACCAAACAGAGACATGCCAGGTAAATTTCAAAGAAATCATGCAACTTTAGATCAATGAACAGCCTGAGGAGATAATTGCTAGGGTGTTTGCTGACTTGAGTTTTACAGCACAGAGAGAGGAGAGCGAAATGGGCCTAGAAACAGGTTCCTCCAGGTAGAAACTGGCTATGTTTGAGAAAAGAGGTTTTGAACAGCAGAGCAGTTCAAGCTGGGTAAAAGTCAAGAGTTGCTTCGGAGAAAGCCAAAAAACAGAAGGTTAGAGGAATTGTTAGAAAGGAGGCATCGTACAAAGCTGTTGAAGCCTTTCTTGAAGAATACAAAATCCTGAATGGACTTGACAAGGTGCTGTTGGAAAGAATGTTTTCTCTCATGTATGAGTCCAGAACTAGGGGCACTTATAACAATTAAGGACAGGGAAGAGGAGATTCTTTTTTATCTCTCAGAACATTGTGCAATGTGAAACTTTGTGTCCCAGAAGTTGGTGGAGATAAATATTTTCAGCAACTGACCTTCATGACAAACAAAAAGAAAAAAGAAAACTGCCAGTCTACCAAGCCAGGTCTCAAACTGGGATGTTTTCTAAATGAATCTGTTCAGATGTGTTACAGCACACGTCTGAAGTAGGTGGCACCGGATCCCAGGCACCCTGGCTCAGAGGTAATGACACTACTACTGCTCCACAACAACTACCCCCCACCGCCACTCCCCACCCCACCTGACATCTGATCTGTGTCAACTATTATCATCAACTGAGGATCATTACAAAAGGGAGAGCAGTGATTGGACTGAGCTATAGAACATTTCCCCACCTACTGCCTGCATGTTCAGTAAGTAAAAACTTCTTTCACATTTTTGGCATCAGCCTCAATCTTTTTAAGTTCTGTTGAGGCCCTAGAAACTTGCCTGTTGAAGAGTGCAAGTTTAATTGTTTTCTTTAGTTGCTTTCAGAGTCAGGAACAAAAGGATTGCTTCTTTAGCTCCCACAATTACCTTGTAGTGGAGAATTTTGCCTTTGTTAACAATGAAATTGTAGGTGATTACTTAGCCTTTATTACAACGAAACTGTAGGTCTTCCCTTCCCCAGTATGAATTTTGTGATTCCCTACAGATGTTGACTATTCTTATAGGGACAGTGTGGATCTTCTTGCTGATTATCATGTGGAAATTTCATTGTAGCTGGGTAAACAAACTGTAAACTGCTTTCAAGATCATAGAACATAATCAGGAGCTGACCCCCATAAGTATGCTAGTCAGAGGCTCATTCTTAAATTAAAGTCCTACCTGTAGTAAACACTTTTTATTACACTTTTGGTGGCAGCCTCTGGACCCTTTAAGGTCTGCTTCAGGCTGAGAATTTGTGCGCAGTCTCCTGCAAGTTTAATTGATTTTTGCTTCGGCAGTGACATTCACATCCCAAGATTAAAAAAAAAAATTTGTGTGTAAAATTGTAAACAAAATCCACTGCCTATTTAATGTCCAAATCCTGGCAATGTTACAGTTGCAATGAAACGAATATTCAAGTGACATCTCCTTAATTTCATAATTACAAGAAGTCTTGAAGATACAGGGCAGCCATGAGGGAGAGTCCATAAAGTTACTTTGAGGAATATGGTTTTATTTCGTTAGAAAAATGTCACATTTTAACTTACATGTGATATGTATTTGCTCTGAATTGCCACATGATAAGTTGTACACTTTTATACCTATGGAAGAGGACAGCCTATTGAAGTTTTCGCGCAAGAACTTCCTGAGTTAGCATATTTGAATATCCATTAAAGCAGCGAGTGATGTAAAACACATGTAATGTTGATGGAAATTGCTGAAGGCCATGGGTATTAGTATACACTCTGTAATAAAACCGAATGAACAGAAAATTGTAACAGCATCAGAGGCATGGAACTGAGGAGTGGTACTTGGCTGACTCACTTTATTAGAATATATGAGGGTTATTTTGAAATTTATTGTTTGCAGAGTCGCCTGACAGAATGAATAGACCACCTGGGTGAGTCTCTGTGACATTCACATTAGGTGGGTCTTTTGCACAGTTTTGATTTTCATTGCTTTATCATTGGCAGCTGTTACATTGGCTCTAAGCTCTGGGAATCCATCCTTAAACGTCTCTGCTTCTCTGTCTCACTTTATTACAAGACCCACCTCTTTGTCCAAGTCTTTTGTCATTTGTTCTAATTTTGTCTTACGTGGCTCGGTGTCAAATTTTGTTTGATAATATTCCAGTTTAAGGTGCTATATGATACAAGCTGTTACTGGTAGTGTGTATAGAGTCTGATGGTATTGTTAATGTTTGCATGTCACTTACAAAGGAACAATGTGGTCAGCCACAAGCAGGACGAAGCAGTAATGTTACTTAAAGAACCAGGCATCTACTTATAGTTAAGGTAATTTTGAATATCTTTTGGTTATCCAAAGGCACACAAAATACGGAGGACCACTTTGAAGGTTGTCTGGTGAATTCCTGAATGTAATAGGGACTGTTGCTGCATTTGGGCAGGGAGGGGAGAGGATTTGGTGACCCCATCACATGAAGGATGTAGTCAATCTGGAACCTGAGCTCCACAGTCTCTGGGTTTGCAGGTTGTGGGGAGATAGAGCTGAGGCTACAGAAAACGGAAGTCTGGATGATGCTGTCAGTCAAGGGGAGGCGATGGCCTAGTGGTATTATCGCTGGACTGTTAATCCAGAGACCCAGATAACATTCTGGGGACGTGGGTTTGAATCCTGCCATGGCAGATGGTGGAATTTGAATTCAATAAATTCTGGAATTAAGAATCTAATGATGACCATGAACCCATTGTCAATTGTCGGAAAAACCCACCTGGATCACTAATGCCCTTTAGGGAAGGAAACTGCCATCCTTACCTGGTCTGGCCTACATGTGACTCCAGACCCACAGCAATCTGGTTGCCTCTTAACTGCTCTCTGGGTAATTAAGGACGGGCAATGAATGCTGCCTGGCCAGCAACGCCCTCATCCTGTGAATGAATAAAGAAAATAAAAGTTAGATGCAGTCTTCTTCATGCTATTCGACAGTGACATGAGGCTGGCAGACCAGATAACACACCCAGTACCCCTGAGGTGCTAATGCTCACTTATGTTGTGTGATCCATTATGTGCAGGCCCCGACTATAAACTAGTCTTTGAGGTGCCTGACATCCAGAGTCTGGGATGGTAGCTGCAAGAGCCAGATCAAATGTCTCTTCAGTGCTGTGCCAGTCTCTGCCCCTCTGTCTGTCTTACTAAAGGGCAAAGGTTAAGGCGAGACAGAACACATATTAAAAAAGACCCAAGGGGCAACTTTTTCATGGAGAGAGTGGTGTGTGTATGGAACGAGCTGCCAGAGGAAGAGGTGGAAGCTGGTACAATTACAACATTTAAAAGGCATCTGGATGGATATATGAATAGGAAGGGTTTACAGGGATATGGGCCAAATGCTGGCAAATGGGACTAGATTTATTTAGGATATCTGGTTGGCGTGTCTGAGTTGGACCAAAGCGTCTGTTTCCGTCCTGTACATCTCTATCACT
>NC_063336.1:108881027-108896196 GCF_021869965.1 Rhincodon typus
CCTGTACATCTCTATCACTCCATGACTCTATCTGCAGGGCCAGCTGTCAGTTGGTAGGTGGCAACTCTTGAAAATAGAATCAGAAAGGATGAGGGAGTGAAGTGAAAAGGAAGAGGTCCATGGTCCCATCATCTACAGCTTGTTTGTTATGTTTACTAGCTGGTGAGGGGTAGCTGGGAGCTGTGAAGTAACTTAAGACAGAAACAAATCATCTGCATCAATGTCATAGCTGTCGTATCCAGTTTCATGTTGTGGAGAACCATCTCCTCCTTTGGGGTCAGGAGCTGCTCACATCTTTGTCCCCACGGTGTCAACTCTGTTCTTTTCTATTGTGTGCTGCCTTATCCTGTAATGTGTGACTGTCAGGTTGCCTACTTTGTACTGAATGTAAAGTCATCGGTGGCACAGCACAATATCTCAACAACATGTGGCACTGTCCGATCAGTGGGGTAGCTAATAATTTGTTATGCAAACTGCGTACACTGAGCCAGATGGTAGGCAAGGTGGCTCAGTGGTTAGCACTGCTGCCTCATGGCTCCAGGGATCTGGGCTCAATTCCAGCCCCAGATGACTGTGTGTGGAGTTTGCACATTTCCCCCATGTCTGTGTGGGTTTCCTCCCACTCTCCAAAGATGTACAGGTTAGGTGGATTAGCCATGCTAAATGGCCCATAGTGTGCAGGTCAGGTGGATTATCCATGGGAAATGCAGGGTTAAAGGGGTGGGTCTGGGTGGGATGTTCTTTGGATGTTTTGCATGGACTTGATGGGCCAAATGGCCTGCTTCCACACTGTAGGGATTCTATGATCACTACCTCCCATCACACATTCTATCTCCAAACTTTGAACTGGCCTGCAATTCTAGTCACAAGTGGATCTGCTCTGATCTCCATTGCAGCAATTGGGATAAGCCAAAACTTAGAAGCTAAGCTGAAGACATTTCTGTTCTCACTTGGGAACTGCTAGGAATATATTCAAAAAATCATCCAGCTACCTAAGGACTATATATGAAGATTTTCATCATTGAAAGCAAAACAGATTGTTAATTTATCTGAAAGAACATCTGCTTGTATAATTGCTTCCGACATTGGCTGCTCTAACAATAAAGCATACTTATCCACTGGAGTGGACAGCTTGCAGAAGCAGCTGTACCAAGGCTGTTTCGAAAGTGGCTAAATGATTAGTCATTGTTATAACCACATTGCCCAGTTAACTGAAGAATTGCAGAAGGGATGTCTTAAGTTTTAAAGAGGCATGACAGCACCAGTTTGTTAATTTTCTTTTCCATGCATGCAAGCCACTTCATAATAAATTGGATTACTATACAAAGCAGGAATGAAATTCAGATTGTAGCAATAATCTGAACCAGATGATTTTAGGTCAGGTTGAATTTCAGATCTAGATTTCTGTTCATCTTTAATAATAAATCAATCCCAAATCACAACTTACTGATGATGTACAAAACATGCTAAATTTGAAATACTCTTATCTTTAGCTCCCTGTCCCCATCTACAATGCCAGTCTGTGTGCAAAGTACTTTCAAACATATTAGGGCAAGTTGCTATTTTAAGTAAGCATTTTCCAGCTTTGCAGACACTCAACTTTGCGCACATTAGCAGAAATTAGCTCATACTACATTAAGTGTATATAGATGATCGTATATAATATTCAGAGATAAGCAGGAGGAGGGAAAGCAAGAAAGTCATAAAGAAAAAACAAGAAGAAAATGATAAAGAAATTAGATTGTGGATGTTTGAATCTTGGAATGGTCAAACAAAAATTTAGGATGAGATATTGAACTGAGGCCAAGAAGAGATACACACACAGAAGAGGAAATAAAATTGCTTTAACTCAACTTCAAATGTCAAGGGGACCTTGGAACAACATCATTAAGAGTACTCGCCAATGAAAATTAGTGAAATCAGTCTCTCATTTAGGCTTAAATGAGGTAGACTAGATTATTAAAAGCAATTTACGCTGATAAATGGAAGTGTCATCGAGCTGCTTATGTATTTCCTGTTTGGCAAATGGCAATTCATGTCAATCACGTGGTTTGAGATTACAGTCAAACACAGGATGGAGCTGAAGGGCACAGCAGATCAATGTTTTTAATAATTGTAGCAATTTACAATCTGCAGTGTACAGTTCTTTATTCAATACCTCGGAAGTGATAGCACAATATAAAACTGGAAAAGTGAACATTTTCTGCCAGTTATGGTTGGATTTGGCAGGTCTAGGCCACTTTGACAGCAACAATTCATTATTGAACCTACCAGCAGAGTCTGCAGCACGCTGCTTCTGCTGTTTAACATTGGTATGACACCACATATTTTTTTGTGGGACTATAAACTGAAGTGGAAGATATCAGTACCTGCTCTGCCTTCCATGCTGAGAGTTGTTCAAAGACATTTTGTTCAGTGTGTTCAGTGAGAAAGGAAGCTTCATAATAAGGTAAGATATGCAATTAATAAAGCATTAACAAACAATAGTTACCCTCAATAAGCAAATCCTTGCTGCCTTGCAAGAAACTCTACTCCATGTCCAGTATTGGCATAAAAAATACAACAAATTTCTCTCGAGTCAGGTCTCCCCAGACTTCTCACACAATTCTGTAACAAATCTCACATAGCTCAGTTCATTTAGGCCCTAATAAGATCCACCCAGCAAAAGCAAGAAAGATTAAAAGAAAATATTCTAGCAAGAAAAGACCTGGGTCCATCAGATCAACTATCAAATTGAAAGAATTGAACAATCAATCAATTGAAGAATGACCATGGCACTACAGACAACAGGGTGGCATCAGCGCTAAAAGTCAAAAAGGATTTCAAGAATATTTAACCCGCCTGTGAACACTGGAGTCATAATCTTCAGAATTTTGTATATATTTGAAAAACCTCCAGAGAGGCTGGTATCCTGTCACCAAGTCACCCTTTATTTATACATAGACAGTACTTGACACTGACCCAGATCCCTTAGAACCATAGCGTGAACAGGATGTCTGACACTCCTGTTCTTATCTGTCAGCCAGGGCTCCCTGATTGGGGCTGCTAATCTGATCCAATTAGGGAACTCATATTCTATGAGGTCCACCTGGCTGACCTCGTTACAATCACTTCAATATTCTGTCTCTCTTCTTGTTGCACCTGCAATCTCTGCATCAACCATTTGTCCTTTGCCTGTATTAATTATGAATGAGTATGGGTGGGTGTTTGGGGTTTTTCAAGGAGTAAAGTTTAATTTGCATAGTAGTAAATTTGAAATCCTTCTTTTTTCCTCCCTGCTTTTCATTAAAATTAAGTATGTTACAATAAAGGGAGTTTTTTTTTGTTAATGGCAAAATCTAGCGTAAATTACTTTTGTTCTGAATAGCAATCAGTCAGGCAAATTGATCATTTTGATGATTTAAATGGGATGTTTTTTGAAAGCATACATCTAATCACTGATTTGACAAATTAAAGAATGAATAAAGACTTTGTTTAAAGACTAGTTGGAAATGTATACATTTTGGGAGGGCTTGTGGAAAAATGGGGCTGAATATTAGCACATTCTCTTCACAGTTAAGTTGTAACATGTGGGTTCTGTCACAGAGAAAATGTGGATAAAGTTGAACCAGTTAATTGATTGTACTTAGATTCCCATAAGGCATTTGATAAGGTGCAACATCAAAGGTTATGGTTCAAAATAAAGTCTCATTATGTAAGGAATAACCTATTGTCATGGATAGTTGATTAACAGGCTAACAAGAAACAAAGAGTAAGTGTATATGGGTCATTTTAAGGTGGCAAAATGTAATGAATGTTGTACTACAAGGATTGGTCTGGTAAGACAACTGTTTACAAAGTATTTAAATTGCTTAAGTCAAGGAATGGAGGGTTCTTGCAGTTCAGAGGTAAGCTTTCTGCCTCTGAGCCACGAGGTCCAGGTTCAAGTACTACCTGCTCTGGAGGTATGGAATAATATCTGTGAACAGCTTGATCAGAAAGTATCTGGCAGGATATTTGAATCCACGCTCCTGTCCCCAGTCTCCAACGTCAGGATCACAAAATTTAATTGAAGGAATAGAAGCTACAATTGCCAAATTTGCTGATGACACAAAGATCGGAAGCAAAATAAGTTGTAAATATGACACAAGGATATTACAAAAGAAAAAGAATGAGATCAAGTGATTAGGCAAAGATGCGGCATTTGAAATGCAATGTGAAATTGCCCATTTTGGCAGGAAGAATAATGAAGCATATTATCAAAATGATGAGAGATTGCAAAGCTCTGAGAATGTAGTGGGATCCGAGCACTTTCATGAAAAAAACATTAGTATGTGGACACAGCAAGTCATCGGGAAAGTCAATCAAATGTTATCATTCATCACAAAGTGAATTAAATACACAAATAGGAAGGTTATGCTTCAGTCATACAGGAAACTGGTAAGGCCATATCTGGATAACTAAGCACAGTGTTGGTCTCCTTATATAAGGAAGGAAGTAAATGCATTGGAGGTGGCTCATTGAAGATTTACTAATTGAAACACCTGAAATGGTGGGTTGTCTTAGGAGGAAAGATTGGACAGTCTAGACTTAATTGCAGAGATTAGACGATTCAAAGAAAATTGTTTGATGGGTAGATGAAGAGAGGACATTTCCTCTTCTGTGAAATCTAGAACTAGAGGTCACTCATTAAAAATCAGAAGTCACCCATGTATAAGAGGGATCAGATGAACGTATTCTGTTATAGAACCATGAGTCTTTCGAACTGTCTTCCCGAATAGGTGGTGGAAACAGATTCTTTTTAAAGACAGAGGTGGCCAGATTCTTAAGCAAGAGTTGAGAGGTTATCAGGAATTCGCAAGAATGCATATTTGAGGTTCCAATCAGATCAGCCATGATCTCACTGAATGGCACAGCAGGCTCAAGGACTTGAATGGCCCACTCTTGATTATACCAGTTTGACATCTCATTTCTGGGTTTGCCTGGTACTACTCTGAGATCCCTGTGTTGTTTCAGTTTCTGTATGTTGCACATTGCTGATTTTTAGAGATTTACTATTGACAGCCATGTCTTCCACTGCTTGGGCCTTAAGCTCTGGAATTCTCTCCCTCAAGCTCACCTCTTCTCTACTACTCCATCTTTCAGTGTCTGCATACTTCCCAGTCTGCAATATTAAAGTGTGTACTTTTATTTCTTTCCTTTTGTTAAAAAAAAAGTACAATAACAGTGGTAGTAATGGCAATAGGATTTCTGGAGGTCCTACATGATGTTGTAGAATTGGTTTTAGGCCCATCCAAATAGAAATAGATTCAGGTGAACTGCCTACAAATGGTTGATGTTGAGAGCAGCAGCTCAGGAAGTAATAGACAATAAATATAACTATCATTCATGCCAGATCATAATGACAGTGTCCACTGTGATTCAGATACAGTGCACAGAAATCCATCTCTATTTTGTATAATCCTGATTGATAGTATAGCACAAAGCTAGAATATTAAAAAAAACTGCAACTCACTCATACTATTAAGTACAATCAATTCTACCTTGTACTTTACCAAATTTATGGATTGAACCTATTTTCAGCATATTTCTAATAAATGGGGTTTACGTATTCCTCCGAAATTTACAGAACTAAGCGATTGTACAGGTAGCTGTATTAAAATAGCACACAAAGGGCTTTCATGTTATTTATTACAAAATCCTACAGAAATGAATCCTTTAGTCTCCCAAGAGAAAGACTTGCAAAGGTTCTTTCCTTTCCTTCTTTTAACATTAGGTAAAAATTCAAAATGTCAAATGGTAGTATTTATCAAGATTATTAAATGATGAGTTCTATATTGATTAAATCTCAAACGAGCCAATAGCAGTGCAATGAAAAATCCTTTCTAAAGGGACATTTATTCAAAAAACTTGAAATCAGGAGGGTAGAAGAGAAGGAACTGGTACTGGGAATAGAAAGCAAACCCATACTTTACATTTGTGAACCCTTTTAAAAAGAAATTAAAATTTGCAATTTGTAACATCGACTCCAATAATACATCAGGATCCCAAGGAAGATCACAGACAATAACGATTTGTAAATGATTTGGATGTAGGAGTGGAAGGGTGGATTAGTAAGTTCGCGGATGATACGAAGGTGGGTCGAGTTGTACATAGTGCGGAGGGCTGTTCTGGTTACAAAGGGACATTGATAGGATGCAGAGCTGGGCTGAGAAGTGGCAGATGGAGTTTAACTCTGAAAAGTGTGAGGTGATTCATTTTGGAAGGACAAACTTGAAAGCAGAATACAGGGTTAACGGAAAGATTCTTGGCAGTGTGGAGGATCAGATGGATCTCGGGGTTCATGTCCACAGTTCCCTGAAAGCTGCCACCCAGGTGTTTAGAGTTGTTAAGAAGGCGTATGGTGTGTTAGCTTTCATTTATAGAGGGATTGAGTTCAAGAGCCGTGAAGTTATGCTCCAGCTATACAAAAGCCTGGTTCGGCCACATCTGGAGTATTGTGTCCAGTTCTGGTTGCCTCATTACAGGAAAGATGTGGAAGCGTTGGAAAAGGTGCAGAGGAGATTTACCAGGATGTTGTCTGGAATGGAGGGAAGGTCTCACAAGGAAAAGTTGAGAGAGCTAGGGCTTTTCTCTTTAAAACGACGAAGGATAAGAGGTAACAAGGTGCAGGGCTGGATGAACACAGCAGGCCAAGCAGCATCATAGGAGCAGAAAGGCTGACATTTCGGGCCTAGACCCTTCATCAGAAAAGGGGGAGGGGAAGGGGGTTCTGAAATAAATAGGGAGAGAGTGGGAGGCGGATAGAAGATGGATAGAGGAGAGGATAGGTGGAGAGGAAACAAACAGGTCGAAGAGGTGGGAATGGAGCCAGCAAAGGTGAGTGTAGGTGGGGAGTTAGGGAGGGGATTGGTCAGTCCAGGGAGGACGGACAGTTCAAGGGGGCGGGATGAGGTTAGTCGGTCGGAGATGGGGGTGCGGCTTGAGGTGGGAGGAGGGCATAGGTGGGAGGAAGAACAGGTTAGGGAGGCGGGTGACTTGATAGAAGTGTACAAAATGATCATAGGTATAGATAGAGTGGACAGCCAGAGACTTTTCCTAGGGTGGAGGTAGCTATTACGAGGGGGCATAGTTTTAAAGTGAGTGGAGGTAGATATAGGGGAGACGTCAGAGGTATGTTCTTTACTCAGAGAGTGGTAGTGGCGTGGAATGCATTGCCAGAGAGAATAGTAGAGTTGGCCTCATTAGGGGCATTTAAGCAGCTATTAGATAGGCATATGGATGATAGTATAAGGTAGGGGGTGCAAGTTAGATAGACCTTAGGTTTAGGATAAAAGTTTGGCACAACATTGTGGGCCGAAGGGCCTGTACTGTGCTGTATTGTTCTATGTTCTATGTTCTAATAGGAAATAGGAACATTACTAATTTATTCAGCTCCTGAGCCTGCTCCCCCATTCATTGGACCATTGCTGATCTGATATTCCACATGTCCGTTCTTCTGCCTTTGATTCCCCGACTGATCAAGAATCAATTGATCTCAGCCTTAAATATACACAATGACTCTGCCCCCACAGCTCTCTGTGGCCAGGGGCTCTAAAGAAATGAAATTCTTCCTCATTTCAGTCTTAAAATTGGTGACCCTTAATTCTGAGACCTAGATCCAAGACTCTCCCATGAGGAGAAACAACCTCTCACCACTTACCCTGTAAAGCCCCTTAAGAATCCTTTATGTTTCAATGAGATCACCTCTCATTTTTCTAAACTCCAATGGGTAGAATCCCAACCTATTTATTTGAAAATATACCCCTCAACTAGAAAAGAACAGTCTAGAAAGGTTGATGAAAGCCATCAAAAAGCAGGAGAGGTTCAGAAGACCCCAGGGAGCAGCAAAGCCCATGAAGGTTAGTGAGCCTCAGGAAAGGTCACTTACATTAAACCAGTGGGAAGCAGCAAATAGGCTAAGGACAGGAGAGTTTTATAAGCCCTGTGGGGTGTAATTAAAAGGTTCAATGTGCCTCAGGAAAGGTTATTTGAATTAACTAGCAACAAGGACAGGCTATATGGCCTAAATGTGGATTTTACCAGTTTTAAAATCTCCCCACCCCCGGCCTCATCCCATGACCAACCCTCCCTCTCATCCCCGCCTCCTTGACCTGACACAACCTGGCCATCTTCTCTCCCACCTATCCGCTCCACCCACCTCACTGACCAATCCCCACCATTCCCTACCTGCACTCACCTGTCACCATCCCACCTACCTTCCCCAGCTCCACCCCTTTTCTCTCAATTTATTTCCCAACTCGCTTCACCTCCCCTTTTCTGAAGAAGGGTCCTGACCCAAAATGTCAGCTTTCCTGCTCCTCTGATGCTGCCTGGCCTGCTGTGTTCCTCCAGCTCCACACTGTGTTATCCTTGACTCCAGCATCTGCAGTTCTTACTATCTCTGTATTAGGCTAGTAGCCTGCTCTGGAAGGTTAGATCACATGGCATCCAGGGAGAGCCAACAAATTGGATACACAATTGACTTGATGGCAGGAGGCAGAGGGTAATACTGAAGGATGCTTGTCTGACTGGAGCCCTGTGAGTAGTAGTGTGCCTCAGGGTCGATGCTGGGCCCATTGCTGTTTGTTATCTATATCAATGATTTGGATGAGAATGTATAAGGCTTGATTAATAAGTTTGCGGATGACATTAAAATAGGCGGTAACGTGGACAGTGAGTAAGGTTATCAGAAATTGCAGCGGGATCTTGATCAGCTGGGATAGTGGGCCAAGAAATGGCAAATGAAGTTTAATACAGATAATTGTGAGGTGTTGCATTTTGGAAAGTCAAATCCAGGTAGGAGTTTCAGGAAATTAAGGAGTGCAATGGAAGAGAGGGACCTTGGAATTCAGATGCACGGTTCTCTGAAAGTGGAGTCACAGATAGACAAGGCAGTGAAGAAGGCTTTTGACACACTGGCCTTCATCAGTCAGGGCATTGAGTACAGAAGTTGGGAAGTTATGATGCAGTTGTACATGACATTGGTGAGGGCACACTTGGAGTATTGTGTTCAGTTTTGGTTACCTTGCTACAGGAAGGATGTTATTAGACTGGAAAGAGTGCAGAAATTTAGAAGGATGTTGCCAGGACTCAAGGGACTGAGTTATAGGGAGAGGTTGGACAAGCTAGGACTTTTTTATTTAGAACATTGGAGACTAGGGGGAGTGGGGGCATCTTATAGAAGTGCACAAGATCATGAGAGGCATGGATAGGGTGGATGCACTCAGTCTCTTTATCCCAGATTTGGGGATTCGAGGACTAGAGGGCATCAGTTTAAGGTAAGAGGGGAAAGAATTTTTGGGAACTTGAGAGGCAACTTTTTCACACAGAGGGTGGTACGCATATAGAATGAGCTGCCAGCAGAAGTGGTTGAGGCGGGTACATTAACACCATTTAAAAAGCATTTGGATGAATACATGGATAGGAAAGGTTAAGAAGGATATGGGCCAAGTGCAGGGAAATGGGTTTAGTGTGGATGGGCATTTTGGTCAGCATGGACCAATTTGGGCCAAAGGGTCAATTTCTGTGCAGTAGGACTCAATGACTCTATGACTGTCTCTGACTCGAAGGCCAAAAAAGGGAGGGGAAAGATGTCAAAAGGTGATAGGCTAGAGCCAGAGATAGTAGGAACTGCAGATGCTGGAGAATCCGAGACAACAAGGTGCAGGGCTGGATGAACACAGCAGGCCAAGCAGCATCATAGGAGCAGAGAGGCTGACGTTTCGGGCCTAGACCCTTCATCAGAAAAGGGGGAGGGGAAGGGGGCTCTGAAATAAATAGGGAGAGAGTGGGAGGCGGATAGAAGATGGATAGAGGAGAGGAAACAAACAGGTCGAAGAGGCGGGGATGGAGCCAGTAAAGGTGACTGCATTCAGTTTTAACTGAGGCAGAATGGGGGAGTTTGCAGCACAGCCTTGGGTGTCCACATCCCATTCCCAGGAAGGAGAGACACTTTCTTAAGTAATTTAATGAAGGCATTGTGGTATTTGCAGGTGGAAGGATACTGTTGGCATTGTTATTTCCTTGACTGGATCTGAGGGCCTATTGCATTTACACTAACAAACGAACACCCACAAGTGATTTTCTTCTTAACGAGAAGCAGTTCATTGCATGACAACAACTAGATACAAGTTACATTAGATAGCTATTGGGAGAAATCATTAACACATCTGTCCCCTCTGAGATCCAGTGCGAATCTCCAGATTTTCCCACCCAAGACAACATCAGACCAAATGTAGCTGAATGCAGGGTTCAACATCAATTTTTAAGAACCATTATCTTATACAACAGCTGCGTTCTGAAGATTGTAATTGGTGTTTGGATGACCTTGGTTGGCCATGTTTTTCAGGCCTAGGGAGACTTGATAATTAAATGGAAGGCTGAATGCAGCGCAAAGAGCTAAGAGCTTCCTATGTCTCACTGAGCAAACTTGCTAATGTCCTTAGCTATTAGAATCCCTCTGAACATCTCTAACATTCTACCTGATCGCAGAACACACACTCCTTTAAAATCATAGTCCTACCACATAGCCATTGAAATCCACACCACCCAAGATCACCAAACATCCCATTGATCACTAAAGCCTGCTAAGATCACTGAACACCCTCCCCACCACATGATCACTAACACTTCTCAATTTCCCAGGTCTTTCTTCTATCTCTCTGTTTGCCCTTCCAATTTGTCTCCAACCTCAATATCTCTTCTGCCATCCTTCCAGCCTGACAGCTTTGGGCCTGCAGCTACTTCTGCACTGTCCCTCCATCCATTAGGGAACCGAGCCTTTTAACAAGGCTAACATCTGGGCAGGGACTGCTTTTTAAAATAAAAGGCCCCATACATGTCCATGGAGTGAGGTTGTCACAACCGTTTCATCACTCAGTCCTTCACGTATAGGAGTTGAAATGTCATGTTGAGCTTATATAGGACGTTGGTGAGACCTCTTCTGGAATAAGGTGTCCAGTTCTGGTCGCCCAGTTATAGGAAGGGTATTATCAAGCTGGAGCGGGTTCAGGAGAGATTTACCAGGATGTTGCCAGGAATGGAGGGTTTAAGTTATAAAGAGAGTCTGGATAGGCTGGGACGTTTTTTCACATGAGAAAAAGAGGCTGAGGGGTGACCTTATTGAGGTTCATAAAATCCTAAGGTGAATAGATAAGGTGAATGACAAGAATGTTTTCCCTAGGGTGGGAGATTTCAGACTAGGAGACATATTTTTTAAGGTGAGAGGAGAAAGATTTAAAAAAGATACCAGGGGCAATTTTTTTTACATAGAGAGTGATTCATGTATAGAATGAACTTCCAGAGGAACGAGTGGATGTGAGTACATTTACATTTAAAAGACATTTGGATAAGTACATGAGTAGGAAATGTTTTGAGGGTTATGGGCCAAGTGCAGGCAGGTGGGACAAGTTTATTTTGGGATTATGGCTGGCATGGACTGGTAGGGCCAAATGTTCTGTTTCCGTGTTGTGTGAGTCTGTGACTTTATAATACTCAGCACGGCCAGAAATGTTTCTGTATCAATGCAAAGCACCCCAATGCCTCACTGCCTTAACTCTGCTTGGTAAATATCAAAGCTGTATGTAATTGGGGCTTTTTCAGTCTTAAAAAGTAATGAGGGAGCAAAACATTAGGTACGTATGAAACATTTTTTGAAAAAAGAGAAATTTGCAGATGCTTAAACCAAAGCTTCATTCAACAGACAGAACAAGTTAAAAAGTTTGTTTAAAAGTATGTAGCCTCAAATGGCTTCCCGGGAGTGACAGTGATCACGGAAACTCTGGAATTATTCAAACGGATTTTAGATGGTCTATTAAGGGAAGAGGACATAAAGAGTGTCAGTGCACTTGCCTGTTGTGATTTCTATTTATTAAGCATCAAAGTTTGAACAAGTTATTCTAATTTCAATTGACTATTTACCATCAGCTAAAAATTACCTCCCAAACTCCAAAAAAGTCAAATTGCCTTTCTTATGGTGATGTGTTTGCAATTATTTTATATCATTGAAAAAAAGAACAAAACTTTATGCATATGTTGCCTTTCCTCAAAACCAGGACGCCACAAGGTACTTTGAAGCCAATGAAATATTTTTTTTTCCAAAGTATCATTACAGTAGTAATGTACGAAACATGTCAGTGAATATCTGCATGCCTAGGTTCCACATATAACTATGTAATAATGCACGTATTACCTACTTTAGCAATATTGGTAGGAGGACAAAAATTGATCAGAGCATTGGATAGACTTTGATACCAAGAACTGCAGATGCTGGAGTCAGAGGTAACAAAGTGGGAAGCTGGAGGAACACAACAGGCCAGGCCAGCTGACCCGAAACGTCAGCTTTCCTGCTCCTCAGATGCTGCCTGGCCTGCTGTGTTCCTTCAGCTCCACACTTTGTTATTGGATAGACTTCCCCTGCTTGTCTTTGAAAATATTAGAGATCACCCTCTCACACACTTTGGGGAAAGAAAAAGACTAAATGATTGTCCCTAGTTATTACATGTTGTTATTTTCTCAATACATAAAATTATCATAGAATCCCAGCAGCGTGGAAACAGGCCATTTAGTCCCTTTAACATCATAGTCCTACCACATAGCCATTGAAATCCACACCACCCAAGATCACCAAACATCCCATTGATCACTAAAGCCTGCTATGATCACTGAACATCCTCCCCACCACATGATCACTAACACTTCTCAAGTCTACACCATCCCTCTGAACAGCATCCCACCCAGACCCATTCCCTTAATTTCCCATGTCTGACCCAAACATCCCTGGGCACTATGGGCAATTTAGCATGGCCAATCCATCTAGCCTGCACATTTTTGGACTGTGGGAGGAAACCGGAGCACCCGGAGGAAATCCACACAGACACAGGGAGAATGTCCAATTCCACACAGGCAGTCGTCTGAGGGTGGAATTGAACCCAGGTCCCTGGCACCGTGAGGCGGCAGTGCTAACCACTGAGTCACCATGCTGCCCCTATTGCTGAATCACCTAGCTTATAATGGTTTTGCTTTTGAAATTCTCCCAATTGGAAGCATTTTTAATCAATATCTTTGAAGAAAAAACACAATTCATCCATTTTTGCGCAAAACACCTCTGTCAAGTATTTTTTGCTGTTTTAGAGAATTTAGCCTTATGCAATTGAATTCTTTTGTCAATATCAGAGTTAGATAAGACAGGGTATTCCAGGTCAGATGACATAATTGTTACTGGCCGATACTTTGTTTCCAAGAAAATGCTGACTCCAAAAATAATTCAAATTCCATTTTCTGCTCTTTCTCAAAACAAATAAAGATAAGAACTCTGTAAACATAAATAAGTCAAGCTGACCACAGTTGATTATAGCCAAGATGATAGGATTCCTTCAAGGATTCACAAGACTGAGAAATTCACGTTCCCTCACTTGTGTGTACTTTTGAGTAACAAAGAAGTGAGGTGAGTTTTTGTTCAATAGTTGCAAAAACAACACCATTAACAAGTTCAGTTACAATTTTAAGTGGAACACAGTTCAGATACCAACTACAATATTGAGAAAAGCCACGTGACTTATTCTATGTTAGATATTTTAAAGTGAACACCTACAGAAAGAAAATGAATGAGAGTTGTAAGCAATGGATATCTGTTGTATGGCCATTGTAAAGGAGCACTATATATCAGTAAGATTGAATTTTGATGAGAGTCTAAGAATGGAATCTATTATTTTCCTACATGACTACCTTGTGGTATTTGCCATCATGTGGTACTGGGTGAAGGTTTTAAAAAAATATCTTTCCACCACCAGGAAAAGACCCGTGTGGCCAATTGAATATTTACAAGCAAAGCCTGTTAAGGGCAAGCTAACATCAAAAAGTGAGTGGGAGGTAAGGAGAGAGGGAAGGGGCTAAATCAAAATGGAATTGCAGGGGAAAATAAAGGACTGAATCCCCAGGTTGTCCATCTCTCTCAAGAGGCATCAAGAGCATTGATGAATACTGTGCGCTCCCTCTCCAATGACACCGTGGCAGATATAAACAGCAGATATAAATGCCTCTAGAGCCCGCTGCCTGGACCTGTTTATAGCCAGCCTGGCCAGGACCAGCGTGAAGGTGTTTTTTTTTCTCATTTAATTTGCTGATTTGCTGCCACTAATCCTCTTTTGCTTTGCATTGTTTTGGCCTCTCTCGTGATCAGCAATAAATGTGATACCCAGGAAACTTCCCAGGCCTGGAATGATGTGGGATATGGTGATAAATTTGGAAAATTTGCACACGAAGTTAAATGAGACTGATCTTGATGTCAGGAGCAACAAATTGCATTTGCCAACAAGGTTTCAGACACTGAGATAGGTTTCTAGCAAGTAAGTGGCGGGAGGTCAATTAACAGGGATTATTGCTCATTCTGATCCTGATTATTATCTAACTCAGCTCACCTGTATGCAAGTTTCTACCGATTGCTAAATAGAAACGAGAACCTTAGAATTCCCAACTTGAACGACTGAGTGGGTACCCAGTGACTCCCAGCTTGCCACTTACTCCCCCAGACCTCCATGTTGGACACCTGGCACAATGAGATCTCAGGGCAGAGACCCTGGGAAGTAGCCACACTAAACCCCACTCCATAGACACTATCCTCTCGACACCATCACTGCACAGTACACTTCTACACTGCTATGTTTCACTTTAGAACACACTAGCAATAATTATTGCAATGCTGCTGCAAGAACGCTTTGCAAACAGAGATAGGCAGCCAGCACATGGATTGGACCAGGCTGCATCTCAGGGTTGCTCTCTGACTTCCTCAGTACTCATTCACTTCCTGGCTACCTGCATGCTGTTATGATCCCAGGTGATGTTACTACAAAACAAGTCAGATCTCAGACAGATATTTTGGCTTGATAGATCATAATTTACTTTGTTTTGTTTTTATTCTTGCTGAAGCATAAGCATACAATGCTGAAGATTTTGGAAACTTACTCCAAAAAAAAAGATGAAGTAAAATGATCCTAATGATTTATTTATTGGGCAAATTCAAAGAGTTTTAAGGACATGGTAGAACCATAGTTCCATTATACCAAAACACTGCATTATAAATTGAAAGGAAACAGAACAGCTTTTGTATAATATCTAAAACATGACCACCCACCCCACCCTAGCTCCCCCC
>NC_063336.1:108896296-108972548 GCF_021869965.1 Rhincodon typus
GCCCCCGGTACAGTATCTAACTCATCACTTGTATAACACCCAAACTAGAGTTGCTATATCTAACAGATCGGTTGGTTCAATTCACTGGTAACTTCAGCTTTTAGACTGAAACTGAAGATACCTTCTTCCTGGAGCTATCATACACCTGCTTAAGTGTACTAAGCTTTAAGTAACCTCTTCAGGGTTTGATCCCAACACTTATGGTCTGAGACTAACACTTGCTCTTCACTCTCAGGTGGCACTGTTGACTTTATAAACTTCCCTTCTCAGGATCACTTTTACACTCAGTTCCATCTTATTCTAAGGACTTCATAGGACTTTCCTGCTCAAAGAAGTAATACTAAAAGCCTTCCTCTCTCAGCTATGGGCACTTCCCTTAAGCCTAAATAAAAACAAGTTCCGGAACACTCTCACAAGCCTTGAGGCACCATTATTTACAATGTTGGGCTGCAAAACAATCTAAAATACATAAAAGTCCATTAAATGGTGCATAAAGCACATTAATTGTAACGTAAATTTTAAAAACTGTTTATTAAAGAAATTGCCATGGCTACAGTCATACTTAGAAATTAATTATTAACTTCAGGTATGCAGAAAATCCTTCAATTAATTTCTCCAAATTCAGAAACCCAAATTCACACTAAATGAAATGAGAAATTGCCTAAAAATTAAATAGTTCTCATCACAATGTTTGTAGCATTGCTGCATTGATTCACCTTTATTGTGCCAGAATTTAAAGGCGCACGGTGCTGCTGCATTGCCTTTTTGTTCAGTGCAGGCACAAAGCCAGGTAGCTTGTGTTGCTTGTGAGCAATCATCAGGCAAGGGGACATCTTGCTGACCTGGCAAACATCCTGCATGAGCTTCGAAGCTCATATCTCCAAATCTATGCAGAATAGTCCTCTGGCAACTCACAGGAGACACCTTTCAATCAGGGGTGTCCCATCCCTGCAAATCAGGGGCAGCCTCTAATATCGCTCCAAGGACTTGGACATATTCAAGGGCCTAGTTGGGTTCGTCATGGTCAGGGGGTCCAGACCTCTTCAGTGCAGGCAGTGGGTCACAGATAACTCCGTCGGTGCAGTACACACAGTCCAGTGAGCCACATGGAACACAGCCAGGGATCTGTATTGATATCAGTCAGGGTTCTGGTCACTCAGTGTTTGGCACTGTCCAGCTAAGCTGTTCAAGAGGGTGGACTCCATCCACAAAAGTTGAGGGAGATTACCAGGGGACAAGTATTACGGAAGGGAGGTGGGGAAAATTAATTGTGGGAATTGGAGGCAGAATGTGGGGATGTGGAATGCATGACAATTATGAAGAAAGGGACAGCTCAATATACAAGGAACATTAGTGTATGAGAGTCAGTGGGATCATGTGATGGTTGGGATGGTTGTCAACGGTTAACAGCATCCTGGCTTTCATGGGACTCAGTGGCAATGCAGTTCGTTATCAGTCCTTGCTCATTTTCTTGGTATTCCTGGGGTTGGGGGTAAGTGGGTAGATGAAGACTCAAGTAGACAGAATAGGTGGCAACTTGAGGATTTTCAAAGTCCATGGGATTGATGGGAACGTTGTCTGAGAGGTTGATCGACACAGCGAGGTGGGGCCTGAAACTCACTGTCCAATGAGTGGTTGTTGTTGCTCCTGTATGTAGGAAGTGAGCAATGGAGATGAAAATGGCTGTGCCCACATCCAGCATGGGCAGGATACCTACTTTGGTTTGAGAGTGAGGGGGTAATGTGGAACGTTTTAATGAAACACAGCATTACACTGAACTTGAAACATACTTATGAGTCATATATCCTACATGAACGTTTGGTGTTAAGTTACAGTACATAGTCCAAAGACTTGCCCCAAACATTCCTAAACATATCATGAAAGATAATGAAATGAATCCCACTAAGGTCTGGGATGCACTAACAATTGTTTGCTGTCTGGAAAGTTGGAGCCCAGTTGCCAAAGTTGCAATAGCTGCAATTGATCCATGACTTGCACATGGTGTGGGAGCTGCTCACTTCACACCTCGGACTATCAAACATCTTACTGGTACTTGAGACAGAACATCATAATCATGTTGTAGACACTGGTGGCACAGGTACCAGGGATGCTAGTACATGCCAGGATATTGGCCTTTGTGAGCCAATATCAAACTGGCTATGGTAAGTGGGGGAAAGGAGCTGACACTGGACAAGAAGGTCACCAGAGGAGCATGGTAGATAGTTAATGAGGTAAGTGTGGAATGACCACATAAGAAAACTTGCCAGGCCTTGCAGAGAGAAACCCTCCATGAAATTCAGCAAAAATGAATCCTTGACGAAATGTGGTATGATTCAGCACTTTGGCTCCGTTCACAGATTTGCCCTACACATTCTGTTAAAATCACACAAAGAGACCCCATCAAAACCACTGCCTTATACAACAGAACAATTAGAAAGTGAACTGACAGACAGCTCATGGGCCAAGATGTTACTTACTTCTCTATTTTTATCGGTCATGATCTGATACACAACGACACTGAAGCAAGTCATAACCTTGTAACAACTAAATTATTAATTAGCTTTGTCACAGTAAGATTAATCATAAACATCATCACCAAATGTCATATTTATCCACAACTTCACATAAAAATATAAATTAACTACTTCATTGGTCAGTGCATTGAGTATAGGAGTTGGGATGTCACATTGCATCTGTACAGGACGTTGGTTAGATCACGTTTGGGGAATACTGCATTCAGTTCTGATCTCCCTGCTGTAGGAAAGATGTTGCTAAACTTGAAATGGTTCAGAAAAGATCTACAAGGATGTTGCTGGGGTTGGAGTGTTTGAGCTAGGGGGAGAGGCTAAATAGACTGGGGCTATTTTCCCTGGAGCATCGGAGGCTGAGGGTGACCTTGTAGAGGTTTATAAAATCATGAGGGGCATAGATAGGGTAAATATTCAACATGTTTTTCCCAGGGTAGGGGAGTCCAAAACTAGAGGGCATAGGTTTAAGGTGAGAGGGGAAAGATTTAAAAGGGAGCTAAGGGGCAACTTTTTCACACAGAGGGTGGTGTGTGCATGGAATGAGCTGCCACTGGAAGTGGTGGAGGCATGTACCATTACAAGATTTTAAAGGCATTTGGATGGGTATATGAATTGGAAGGATTTAGAAGGATATGGGCCAAATGCTGGCAAATGGGATTAGATTAATATCGGATATCTGGTTGGCATGGACAAGTTGGACCGAAGGGCCTGTTTCTGTGCTGTACATCTCTATGACTCTATGACTGAATGACTTCAGCTCTACTTGCCATGGCTTCCCATGAAGCTTTATTTTCTCTGCTTTTCCAATCCCTTGCTCATCTGTTTTTATTATTTACTTTTGCTTTATAGAGGAAAGGAAGACTTGCATTTATATAGTGCCTTTCCTGACAATCAAAGTGCTTTCCAGCCAATAAAGTACTTTTAAAGGGAATTAATTCTCACAAACAGCTACGTGATAAATTATCTTGAAATTAAGGGTTGGTGGTCAGGCCAGGAACAGCAGCATTGCCTGTGAATTCTACCCCTGCCCCTGGCTTGTGGTCTTCCCATGGAATCTACTCCTCTTGTCCTTCTCAGTGACATAAGTTGCAAGTTTGATTAAGGGCCACAGTACAAACAAAAAAGAAACAAATAAAACCATGGTGGATGCACGTACAGTTACAAATGTTTAAAGACATTTGGATAAGTTCATGAATAGGAAGGGTTTGGAGTGATATGGGCCAAGCGCAGGCAGGTGGGACTAGTTTAGTTTGGGAATATGTCAACATGGACTAGTTGAACCGAAGGGTCTGTTTCCATGCTGTATGACTCTATGGCTTGAGGAGCGAAGTGGGAAATCACTTTGAGATGTCATCTAGAAAACAGCACCTTCAACTGAAGTAGACTGAATCTGAAGGAGCAGTCGTGAGGTTTGTGCTCCAGTCCTGAAATCAGACTTGAGCACACAACCTTCTCACTCAGCCTCAAGACTCAGTTAACAATCAGACAATGGCTGACACTTGGACACATAAGATACCTTAACTCAGTTATGAGAAAGTGACAAGAGTCCAGCCAATAATTTGAAAGCAAACTCCCCAGAGAAATGTCTGCTGTTCATTTTCAAGAAGCAAGCTTTATCATTCAAGATACTACCATTAAAAAAAACCTATCATAAAACATAACCAGCAACTTTAATCACATCATACTGATTTCGTCAAAAAGTAGTGTCACTTCCAGCCTCAACATTAACGTTTTTTTTAAGTAAGTTATTCAAATTATAATTAAAAACAAACTTATATACAGGTATTAGGTCACCTGGAACTCTTTCTGGATGTAGAATAACTGAAAAGAAAAATTACAAATGCTTACCCTTATTATACAGTTAGTTACCATGGTTACTACTGGCAACTAGAAGTAAACCTTGAAGAAATTTTGTTTTAGAGGATACATATTGCTCAAAAAAAGATTGGGACATAATGGAGCATTATATAAACCAGATATCATCTTCTCCATTCTTAATTGGATACTGTAAGAGCTATGGGCCCTGACAGTATTCTGCGAATTGTAGTGAAGACTTACAGAACTTGCTGCATCACTAGCCCAGCTGTTCCAGTACAGCTACATTGCTGGTATCTACTTGTTAATGTAGAAAATTGCCCAAGTATGTCCTGTACATAAAAACCCAGACAAATCCAACCTGGCCAATTACTGTGCAATCTTGATCATCAGTGCAGTGATGGAAGGGGCCATCACTAGTGCTATGAAGCAGCATTTTCGTAGCAACGACCTACTCGCTCTCAATCAGTTTGTGGCTCTGCCAGCGCTACTCAGCTTCTGACCTTATTACAACTTTAGTACAAATATGGACAAAAGAGCTCAACTCCTGAGGTGAGGTGAGGGTGTCTGCCCTTAACACTAATCTACCATGGGATTTTATTGCAATAAGCTCAGGAAGGAAGCCCTGAATTTATCTCCGCCAAATGAGGATGAAACCCATACTGTTGCAGTTAATCTGATCCACATATTAACCATTTAACTAAGTGAGCTAAGCCCCCAGCAATCCTTTACTGACATCAAGAATATAAACATCTACGTCATCCTAGTGTGGTAAGTGCTCTTTCTAATGCACTTTAAAGTGCTAAAACAAGGTGTTGCTCTGCATCCCCACTTGAGCTGGAGGTCCCCTTGGCCTGAGATAACCCTGGGTGCCTGAGGCCTGGAGGTTCTCAGCATGGTGAGAGAAGCTTGCATCAGTACAGAATCCTTCCCTGGGCTTGATTCCACGAGAGGCAGGGAAAGGAGCTGAGGAGCCCTGCCCATACTAGGAACACCTTGAGCCGAGCCCCGAGATTGTAGCTTCTCCTTTCTGGTGCTCAGTAACATCACCGTGTGCACCGGGAAACTCAAGTTGTCCATTCCCATCTTTTGGTTTTATTCACTGATGGGATATGGGTGGCACTGGCTGGCCAGCATTTATTGACTGTTCCTAGCTGCCATTGAGAGACTAATGGTGAGCAACCTTCTTGGACCTCTGCAACCCATGTGCTGTGGGTAGACCCACAATATCCTAATGGAGGGAGTTCCAGGATATTGACCCAGGATCCCACTTGGCCATCGCTGTCGAGATTCAATGCCCAAATCAATGGTGTAAGGATCTGCTCAAATATCTGGTCGTCACTGAACGCTTGGTCACTTGATGGCTGTATGCCCCTATCTTGTTAATAGGTCAGATGCTGATCGATTGTTTGGACTGGTTGCATCCAAACATAGCAGCAATGCCAACCACTCCCGGATCAGTTTACCAGACCCATAGTGGCAACATTAAATTCTACCTAAAGCATTTCTCTCTCCACAGATGTGACTTGACCTAAGTGTCTCCTGTTTATTTTTACTATTAACACCGATCTATTCTGATATAATAATGTTCTGTTCCATTGGAATCAAGGTAATTAATGTGGTAAGGTAATTTCCTGGGAGTAGGATCCAGGAATGCAAATCAACAATGAATTGGATATTTCCCACTGGTGTCATTTTATTGTAAGAGTATGTTCCATTTAACTGCAGCAAGAATTTTCCACCAAGAGAGGTCATTGCTGTTTGTGTGGTATCTCAATTGCCTATAAAAAGAAACAAGTTAACACTGGAGAAAACTGGCCTATCTGGCTTACTCTCCATTGGGTTGAAAGTGGTCAGTGAGTATTAATACTAAATTACTTGGTGCAACATTTACTGAAGGTGCAAGGCATCAATCCCACAGCTTAAAATCTTTGGCCATCGTACAGAGGAGTTTCATACAAACGTACTAGAACATGAGCAGGAATAAGCCATTTGGCTTTTTTGCCCACTCCATCACTTGGCTGCTCTGATTGGGGTCTCACTCTCTATTTTCCTGTCCACCCTCTATAATTTTATAGTTTCTTGTTACTCAATAATCTTTTTAACAATCTGAAATTATTTAAGAAATGAGCCTGTGCTGCCTTTCGGAGAAAAGAATGCGCAAACTAATGACCGTCTGGGAGAACAAAATTCTCTTAATCTTCACCTTAAATGGGGAACTATTTATCTTCTAAACCTTGCCGCTTAGCTCTTTCAAGAGAACATCCTTCACTTTGTCGAATTCCCTCAAGATCTTTGATTTTACAGTTGGATTGCCTTTCACATATCAAAACTCCAATGAATGTAGTCCCAACCTGTCCGATCTTCCCTCATAAGACAACCCCTTCATCCTCAGAATCATCATATGAGCAAAGGTTGAAAGCATTGGCATTTTACAGCCAAAATTAGTTCATCCATGGTCTAGCAGAGCAGGCAAGAAGGGCTGAATAGCCTATTCCTGCTTCTCATTCCTATGCTCATATACAAATGTGTTAATAGTTAATGTCACACAGTGACATTTCATCCCCTCAGAAGCTGACAATTCCATTGGATGATCAAATTTCAAATTGTTTAAACAGATGAATTAAGCTTGTTGCACCTCATGCTCCAAATCCTGTGGTAAAAAGCCTATAGCAGGGCCTATCGGCAGGAAACTAGTACTGACTATACAAGTGCAGACTGCTGCTTCTTTCATTACTTTATCTGTTTATATTGGCACAAGTTTGGTCATGGTAATAGCAGCGAAACTGTAACCTTTGATATTCTGCTCATGTGCAGAATAACTCAAGTTATGAAGAACGATCAGTTTAAACTCCTGTAGCAAAATGGGAAAACCACACCCAGTGATCACAGCAAGCACCATTGCTTTGCATTTACTGCAAAATCCAGCTCAATAGATCTTTTTATACTTTCTGGTGGATTTTTAAAAATATTCTTTCATCTGATGTGAATCATAGAATCCCTACAGTGTGGAAACAGACCCTTTGTCCCAACAAGTCCACACTGACCCTTGGAGCATTTCACCCAGACCCATCCCCCTATAACCCACCTAATCTACACGTCCCTGAACATGATAGGCAATTTAGCATGGCCAATCCACTTAGCCTGCACATCTTTGGACTGTGGGAGCAAACCGGAGCACCCGGAGAAAAACCCATGCAGACACGGGGAGAATGTGCAAACTCCACACAGACAGTCACCTGAGGGTGGAATTGAACCCCGGTCCCTGGCGCTGTGAGGCAGCAGTGCCAACCACTGAGCCACCGTGCCGCCCTTAAAAAGACAGCAAATAAAAATATACTGGAATGTCCCTGGCAAGTAGTAATTATTGCTCTAATTGTCTGTAAATAGGTAATAAGTTGAGCTTTATTGAGGATTTATTGACAGTGCCAATGAGTTCTAGCCTCTTTGATGCTTATCTCCCTATTTGTTATTCCTGTAAAAGTGACAGTTTGCTTTGACTAAGCAGAAAACCAGCAGACCACTCCCTGATGTCGCCAGCCACAATCCTTTCTTTCTTTGACTGCTGAAGAATCCTTAGTTGCCATGATTGCAGCCAGCAGCATGCTTTCATTAGTTTGCAATTGGCTGTGAATAACCTTGCACCTTTGCACTTGCTTGCAAGTGTAGCACTCTTCTGTCACTCAGGCTTTTAATAATGGAACTATAAGGTACATACTATCTAACTGTACGTCCTTTGTTAATTGTATATTATGTGATCTTTGTTCATTAAAATTAAACAAAAACATGAAGGGATTAATTTTTTTGAAAGACAAAGTTTGCAATCGCAGAATCACTGAATCATCATGCCCGTGCCTGCTCTATGGTTGAGATATCTAATTAATCCCAAATCCAATTTTCTCAAATGCCCTGCAACTATTTCTATGTGAATTATTTACAAATTCCCTTTCAAAGTTAGTATGGAACCTGCTTCTAACACCTCTCTAACTTCAAATAGTGTTGATCTTGCTTTGTGCACTTTCTGTGCAGCCATATTCTTATATGCCTCACTCTAAGTGCCCTGTGCTCTGTATGTCATTGTTTGCTATGATCTACCCATACTGCTCGCAAAACAAATCTTTTCACTGTATTTAGGTACATATGACTACAATAAAACAAATCAAATCCCAGTAATAATTCAGATCTAAATCTTGCTCAAAAGCTTTGGAAGAAAGCAGGAAAGCTCTTTCAATCTGATTTAATTTGAGGTAGCTGTATCCTGTTGCCATGGACCAGCAATGCACATTTGCATTGTACATGATGGTAGCTTTAACCTTATTGTTAGATAGATACCTGGAAATAGCATTTCTGTAATCTAAATGCAGCCTCATAAATACGTAACTGTTGAAAAAGTTCAGCCTTGCTAAAAACAGATGCCGGGGAGCGTAGAAATCTATTCAAAAAGATAACTTTGTTCATGGAATGTAATCTCTGTTACTTCTTGTCAACCATTAAGATGGATGTTAGCAAACACAATAGTTGGTCAAAAATGATGGTATTAAAGAATTATCATAATTATTTTAACATAGGAACCACAAAGGAATTTAATAATGAGAATGAGACTGTCTGACTTTGGATCTGCCTCTCCCATATGAAAACAAGCTGGAATTTGCCTAAGGAAAGTTCTTCATTTTCCTTGCACAGCTGAAGTTCTTATTACAGGATTGAATTTGAACAGCCGGCCTCTAGGAATTCACCAGACCATATGTAGGATAGAAGGAACTTGGCAGCTGAGGATAGCATTGAACAGCTGAGGCTTTGGAAGGCTACGGCATATGGCCAGATTTCTGAGCTGCATACATGTGGAACAGCTGGGAGACAAGTTTCCCAATTCTCATCACATCCTTATTAAATTTGGAGCAAACTAACTTCCTACTTTCACCTTGGTGTCAACCCCAAGGTAAAAGTGCGACCACGGACAGAGTTCACAGGGTTGTTCTCAGAGTTAGGTGCGGTCACTGCCAGAAGGCACAATTGATATTGCTGCAGAAGCTGTGTAAATTAACAGAAGGCGGGATTTTTCCGTGACAGGAGTAGCAATTGATACAATATCACTGTGCAGTAACATTATGTAATACAAATAACAGCCTAGAAATGCTGGAATGCACTATCAGGCTACAAGTACGTAAGGCAAATGTGTAAAATTCCTTTGCAATTTTCAAAAGGAAGACTTGTATATATCTAGCACCTTTCACAATCTCAATATACTCCAAAGCATTTTACAACCAATGAAGTACTTTAAAAAGTGTAGTTATTCCAATGTAGGAAATGCAACAGCCCATTTTTTATATAGCAAGCTCCCACAAACAGCCATATCACAATGAACATGTAGGCTGCTTTAGCAGTTTTGTTTGAAAGTTATTTTGTTGTGTGCAGATTGGCATCATTTGATCACCTGAATGCTTTGTGTTGCTTCTGCTCAGCTTCATGTTATCCCAGGTCATGTACTATAAATGTAAGATTAGCTGAATTTTATTACACAAGTTCAGCGATGTTATCCTGTTTAAACTCTGTGCTTCCCAATACACAATCCATGATCAATGATGGCACATTTGTCATTTTTCTCCCCTATTTTCTTCAAAGTATTAGTTTTTGTTTGAATACCAGCAATTTTGAGGATCTTTTTGTCATCACTATATCCCTATTTGTGCAAAAGGACACCACAACTCTGCTCAAGTCTGTTCTCAATCATAGAACCATAAAGATTTATATCAACAGAGGCTACTTCACTATCAAGCCTGTGTCAAATCTTCTATTAATCCCTTTCTAATCCCACCATTCTGCGTCCTCCCAAAGATCCCACAGTTTTCTCTGGTGAATTGTTGTGTTTCTGCCAATAAGAATAGTCTATTAACTCTTTTTTAAGTATGCCCACACTCTTGCAACTATCAATAATAACAAATGCAAGATATATTTTCCACTCCCTCGATGAGGCACACTGAAACATTGCCAAACCCTGGTCAAGATCGGTGAACTCAACAGAAATCAGCAATTCAACTGAGGACTTTCTATCCAGAGTGTTCTTCATAGTACACACTGCTGCCACTGTGCACTGGCGCAGGTGATGAGAGTTAATATTGAAGGTGTGAGATAGGATGTTAGTCAAGCAGATTGCTTTATCCTGGAGAGTGTTGAGTTTCTTGAGTGATGTTCAAGCTCCACTCAACCAGAGTAGATCACCCTGCGGACTTGTGCTGTGTAGATGCTGGAAAGGCATTGAGGAGTCAGAAAGTAAGTTAATTGCTGCAAAATTCCTAGCCTCTGACCTCCTGTCATTGTTGCAGTATTTTTATGGGTAGTCCTGTTCATCTCCTGGTCGATGGCAAACCCCAGGATATTGTTAGAGGGCATTAGGTGATGGTAATATCATTGAATGTCAAGGGGCAATAGTTAGATTTTCTGTTGATGATGATGGCCATTGTCTAGCATTTGTGTGGCAGACATGTTACTTACCATTTATCAGCTGAAGCCTGAATATTGTCCATATCTTGCTGCACATACTACTTCAGTATCTGAGGAGTTATTCATGGTGCTGAACATTGTGCAATCATCAGCAAATGTCCCCACTTCTGACCTTAAGATGGAGGCAAGGTCATCAATGAAGCAGCTGAAGATGTTTGGTTCAAGGACACTACCTGAGGAACTTCTGCAGAGATGTCCTGGGGCTGAGATGTTTGACTATCAACGACCAGAATCAACGTCCTTTCAGTTTAGTATGAACGTAACCAGTGGAGAGTTTTCCCCTGTTCCCTATTGACATTAGTTTTACTAGAGTCCCTTGATACCACACGGTCAAATGCTACCTTGATGTCAAAGGCAGCCATTTTCCTTTTCAAATTAAGCTCTTTTGTCCATGTTTAGATTAAGGCTGCAATGAAGTGAGAAACCGAATGGGTCAAGGGAACCCAGGACATCAATGAGCTTCTTAATATTGAGTACATGCTGCTTGATAGCAGTGTCATCACTCTTGTTGACAATTGCAAGTAGACTCATGAGTGATAATTATCCAGGTTTGTCCTGCTTTCTGGGGACTGGACATAGTTGGACAATTTAGGTAGATGCTAGTGTAGTAGCAGTCCTGGAACCTTATTCCTGAAGTTATTTGGCTAAGGGTGCAGCTAGTTCTGGAGCACAATTCCTAATATTATCACCAAAATATTGTTAGATTCTATAGACTTTATAATATCCTTCAGTCTATTTCTTAATATTTCATCAAGTGAATCAAATTGGCTAAATGCTGGCATCTGCAATGTCGAGGACCTTAGGTGTAGGCCAAGAATAGACTCTGTCCAAAGATGCTTACAAATGCTTCAGCCTTGTCTTCCTGCATTGATGTGCTGGGGATTGAGGATGGGGCTACATGTGAAGTGTCCTCATCCAGTCAGTCTTTAATTGTCTATCACCATTTATGAAGCATTGTGTGCAAGACTGCAGAACTTAGATCTGATCTGTTTGTTGTGGGATCACAGAATTGTTACAGTGCAAAAGAGGTCATTCAGTCCACCATGTCTGCAATAGTTGCCTAAGCATTTTAACTTACTGCCATTGTCCTGACTTTCCCTGTAACCCTGCACATCGTTTCTATTGAAATTATCACCTAATTTTCTTTTGAACACCCCAGTTGAATCTGTCTCCACCACTCTTCCAGCCAATGCATTCCAAACTACTTACTGCATGAAAATGTTCTTCTTACTTCTCATTTACTTCTTTTGCAAAACTTTTGAAAACTGTGCCTTCTGGTTCTCAATCCCTTTATGGGATTATCCCCATCTGCATTGTCCAGATTCCTCATGATTTTAAAAATTTGCATCAAATTTCCTCTTACTATTGTCTCCAAGGAAAACTGTCTCAACTACTCTAATCTTTCCTCATAACTGAAGTGTCACATCCCAAATCAAAGCAGGTAGATGAAGTTAACATTGAAAATTGATCGGAAATCAGATATCAACACAAACAAAACCAAATAAAAAATAACAATTACACAGTATAGTAATATTCAACATATAATTATTAAAGTTGACATATTATAGATCAACACTGTTGTATAAGATAATGGTTCTGGAAGAGTCAATGTGATGGTTGCATTAGCTCCACCCATCCTGATGATGTCACACAGGTCCACATGGAGACAGATATGACTTACCTGGCTCTTGGTAATTGTAATTATGTCTGATCAGATAATTTCAATGTTACCTATTGGTATCATGCAATAACCTATACCTTGTTATGTAAGACAAGCAACTCTTCTTGTTAAGACTCTCTAGTGGTCTATCCTCTCCAATTGAAAACTAGACAGACCTTTACACATAAATAGTAGCTGTCAATAAAAACAGATACCCTGAATGCTGGAGATCTAAAATAAAAAAAAGTGCTGGTGAAACTCAGCAGGACTGGTAGTGTCTGTGCAGAGAGAAATAGAGTTAATGTTTCAAATCCAATATGAATCTTCTTCAGAACTAGCTACCAATGGTTGGTAGCCAGAGCCTATGGTAACCAATGATGAGACGGAACATTGAAGAAAGAAGACAACTTTATTTGAAGACCCCACCTGGCAAGTTTACCAGTTTAAGAACACAAATGCATTGATTCAGCAGTAAAATGTAAAAATTGACAGTTAGCAGCAGTTCTTGGAGGAGCAGCAACATGAAAATAGCACTCCAAAGGAAATGTTCACTTCAGAGTTGGTAAGAAGTGCAGGGAAAACAGAATGGGTTGGAAAAGAGTCAAAGAAGAGACAGAGACCTTTAGAGGAAAAGGTGTGCAGGATATGTTAGATGGCTCTGAAAGTAAATTTAGATATCCCAGAGTGAGCAAAGGAAAACCTTTACAAGAATAACACAAAGACCAGACGGTGAAGGAAAGGAAGTGGGAAGAGAGTTCTCACCTGTAATAATGAACATCTCTGTCATTTTCAGCAGGTCCACAGGCACACCTGCAAGGAACAGAATAAATTTCAGACAAAATAATTTGAACTGGGATCGCATTGTTGCAAACTACATAGACTTAAAGGGGAAAAGTTAGAAGATTGTACAATAAATCTAACAGAAGATTAGAACATTCAGGCTTTAAACCCATAATTTTAGCAGGAAGAATTATAAAGGCAGCACAGAAAGTAGAATATGCAGGTGCAGCAGATAATAAGGGAAGCAAATGAAATTTTGGTATTTATTGCTAAAGTAGAGTATAAAAGTTGGAAATTGCTGCTACAACCGTACAAAGCATTAATGAGATCATACCTCGATTTGTGCACAATTGTGCACAATTTTAGTCCCTTTACTTGATGAGGGATATGTGAAATAATTGCATAGATGTTGGTACCCTGTCACCAAGTCACCCTTTATTTACATGCGCTCAGTAAACTCGTTGTGACCAGCCAGTGTGGAGTCAGTCCCTGAAAGGCAGGAGATTCTGAATCCCCTATTTATGTCTGTCAGCCAGGGCTCCCTGATTGGCCCACGTTAACAACCCCAATCAAGGATCTCATAGTCAATGGATCCACCTGGTTCCGATCACTACAATATGGTTGTATTCGAGGCTGGTCAGAGGAGGTTCACTAGATTGGTTTCAGCAACACGGGCTTTGTCTTATTAAGAGAGAATGAGTAGCTTAGGTCCACACTCCCTGGAGTTTAGAAGAATAACAGGAGATCTAATTGAAGTCGACAAGATGCTAAGGGGGATTGACAAAACAGACAGAGACAGAGGATGTTTCCTCATGAGAGACAATCTAGAATGAGAGGCCATCGTTTTAGGATGAGGAGTGGCTAATATAAAACAGAGATCAGGAGACATTTCTGCTCTCAAAAGTTCATGAATCTGTGGAATTTACTATTCCAGATTACGGTGCATGCTGGGACACTGAGTAGATTTAAAAAGGAGATATCTAGTTAGCAATGAATTGAAGGGTTATGGGGAGCATGCAGGAAAGTGGAGTTGAGACCAAAATGAGATTAGCTGCGATCATATCAAATGATGGCGCAGGCCTGTGGTGCTGAATTGCATAATCCTGTTCTTAGTTGTTATGTTTTAGCAGTTGAAGAACTTTATTTCAAAAGCTGCACACAGGGAAGTGCTTTTTATTTGTGTTGTCTGGAAGCAGCCATTAAACCCAGGAGTAAATAGAACAGATCTTTGTCTTGGCTGCAGAAGGTAGAAACCACCATTCGGATGTTGGAAGAAGCAGGAAAACCCGAGAAAACAGTGCTGAGGCACAATATTGCCATTTAATACAATTTGAAATTTGAAAGAAGGCGCATAACAGCATTAACACTTAAAACTTTATTAGAAGAATTTCATACACTATTTCTGCAGAGTTCAAAAGTTTGAAGCAATTTTAAACACTTGAATATATTTTAAGATGGCAGAGTTTAAAGCAACAGTGATTTAATGCAAGCACACAAACTTGGGGACAACAGATTGCAAACAGTATTGAGATGGTGGAGGTTAGAACTTTTTGAAAAGAATAAGAATTTACAAGCACGTTAAGAAGAAAAGAAAGGAAAAATAACACTTCCACAACGTCAGAGATGGGCCGAACATAACATAAGATTTATTCCCAAGTCTTGTTGTTAAGGTGAGCTTTATGACTGTTCTGCTGGTCCACACTTTGCTTCAGATATCTTTCTCCAGTTGCATCCACTGTTTGGTGAGAGGTAGCCAGTTCACTTTTAAAAAAGTTTCTGACTTATCAGTTAAAAGCCACAGCTTATGTTTCAGGAGGAAATAAATTGGTTTTCTTCAGGTTCACAGTGAATTCTGAATCCAGAGAATGGGGAGACCAATGCTGAGCTGTAATTTCTTCCCAGCTCCAAACTGTTCAGTTCCTGAAAGGTGTCTGTCACCAAAGTAATCTGAGGCAAGCATGTAAAGCATATCAGCAGGTTTCCTCAAGTTTAGTTAAAACTGCCAAGATCTAACTGGATCTCACAGTTGGTCAGGAAGAATTGAACAACGATGAAGATGTTGGGTGTGTGGGAGTCACTGTAGAATCTGGCAGTTTTCTCAAATCTGAGCACTTTTTCTATCAGTCTTGGTGTCTCTTCGAATCTGTTAAAGCTGCTGAACTGTAATTTTTTCTTGTAGATGATGTTGAGATCTACTGATCGCTGTATGCACTCTCATACTCATCATGCGGACTGGCACACAGAGTGCTGAATCTGTCATTCTCTGCCATCTTCTGAGAGGAACATCACCTCTGAAGTTCTTCACTTTATTTAGGAATTAAAGCTAAATGTTTGAGTTTCCTGTAAATCAAGAAGGTTAACTGAGTTGGCTGGATAACCTGTTTCAAATGCAGAGTGAAGCTAACAGCATGGGTTCAATTCCTGCATTGACTGAGATTATGATGAAGCAGTGGGCCTCCTTCAGTGTCACAATGACGCCACCTGGAAACTGGAGGTGCAGCACCTCATATTCCGCCTTGAAAGGCTACAACCCAATGGTCTCAGTGTGGACTTTACTAGTTTCAAAATGTCCCCACTCCCGGCCTCATCCCATGACCAACCCTCCCTCTCATCCCCACCTCCTTGACCTGTCCATCTTCTCTCCCACCTATCCACTCCTCCCACGTCACTGACCAATCATCACCACTGCCTACCTGAACTCACCTATCACCATCCTACCTACCTTCCCCAGCCCCACCCCTCCTCTATTTAACTCCCAGCTCCCTTCCCCCTTCCCAATTCTGAGGAAGGGTCCCAACCCGAAATGTCAGCTTTCCTGCTCCTCTGATGCTGCCTGGCCTGCTGTGTTCCTCCAGCTCCACACTGTGTTATCCCTTCTCATCCTCTCCCCTTGCCTGAGACAAGGTGACACACTCAGGTTAAACTATGTACAGTCGGGTCTCCCCAGTGAGAGAGCAGCTCAATGGTCTAGTAAGACTATAGTAATTTTTCTTTACCTTATTTACTGTAATCAGCATCTAATCCTCATTGGAGCACATATTAAAATCTGGTTTTCCTATCATTGATGCCTTTAGGGGAGAACTGGGCACCATGAGAGCTGGAATGAATTCTGTCTTCCCAACTCTATTTTGATTTTGACCCTCCCTCTTTTCCAACATTTGTTTCATTTTTATCATTATTGCACTGCCCTGTGGTGTGCAGTGCTTGTAACTTATTATTTATTTCTTCAAATATGATCTGGTGGTGGGGTTTACAAAATAGGAGGAGCTGATTTTCTGAGCAAGGGGAATTGTTTCAAAAGGACAAAGAGCAAATTGGAGTTTGCATTGAGCTATCAAATACAAACGAACCATTGGCGAAGACAGATGACTCCTGTTTCAGTAAGTGGATGGCTAGTGATAAAACAGGTGAGGATATGATTAACTTCAGTCTCTTCAGGAGGAAGGAGTATGAAAAGATCATGCACAGTAGAATGGACATTTAGTGGATTGTCTGACAGGAGACCTCAACAAGGAAAACAATGACAAAGCAAAGAAAATGCAGAGTCTACTCAACAAAAAGGACAGAAACTGAAGTCTCCATGATGGAAAACTGTTTGAAGCCTACAGCAGATGATAAGATGAAACAATACGAGAGGCTAACTGTACAGAATTGGAAAATTGGAAAGAATCTAGGGTGTTTTGAGAGGTTGGAGATAGAGGACAACCTGCTCTACCGCAGATTTGGATTTCTACAATAATGTCTGACCAGATGGGACCTAGAAGGTCAAGGTTAAGTTTGTAGCTGGTTTTGAAGGCTGCTTGGGTAATAAAAGGAGCCAGAGTGGGAAAGACAGATTTGAAACTTTTGGGTTCCATTTTAGTTACTCATTCATAGAGATATAAGTCTATAGATACGGAAATGGTGTTCCTGCAGGATAACATTCAAAGAGGAGTGTTTCTCCTTCCTTCAGGCAGAGAAGGAAATTTCTGGAAGCTGAATCAATATGTTTATGGTTTGAATGCCGCTCCCTGGATGTAATACTTTGCGATGAAGGCTGTACTGTTACAATGAGGCTATGCATATCTCAATGTGGATCCCACAATGTTCTATTGGCAGAAAACATTTGGGCATCTTTAGAAGGTATGTGAAAGGCTTTTTATTGGTGGCACTAATCATAGAATTCCTACAGTGTGGAAACAGGCCCTTCGGCCCAATAAGTCCACAGACTCTCAGATCATCCCACCCAAACCCATCCCCCTATAACCCACCTAATCTACACATCCCTGAACACTATGGGCAATTTAGCATGACCAATCCACCTGGTCTGCACATCTTTGGACTGTGGGAGGAAACCGGAGCACCCGGAGGAAACCTACGCAGACACGGGGAAAATGTGCAAACTCCACACAGAAAGTGGCCCAAGGGTGGAATCAAACCCAGGTCCCTGGCGCTGTGAGGCAGCAGTGCTAACCACTGAGCCACCGTGCCGTCCCTACTGAGTTTGAAAAGAATGTAATTGATCAAAATAGGAAGAAATTTAAAATTGGGAATGGGGCTTCAGCTGCCTTTAAATGTGTTGGTTTGGAGATAAAGAGGCTGAGTCAGGAATTTTACATCAACAATTTTATATGGAGAGTGTCAATCCCATCTTATTTGGTCAAGTCTGGTCTGTACAAAAAGACATGGCTGCCTCCAAGGATACACTGAAGCAGCTGGGGAGCCTTGTTGGCGGTTCAATCATTTAGCACCTTAGAAACTCTACAGTGTGGAAGTAGGCCATTTGACCCATCAAGTCCACACCAACCCTCCAAAGAGCATCCCACCAAACCCAAACCTCTACCATATCCCTGTTACATTTCCCATGGTTAATCCACCTAACCTATACATCTCTGACAGAGTGGGCAATTTAGATTGGCCAATCCACCTAACTTTCATATCTCTCGATTGTGGGAGGAAACTGGAGAACCTGAAGGAAATCCATGCAGACATGTGGAGAATATGCAAACTCCACCACAGACAGTTGCCCAAGGGTGGAATTGAACATGGGTTCCTGGTGTTGTGAGGCAGTAGTGTTAACAACTGAGCCACTGTGATCAGTTATCAAATTGCTTTATCGAAAGGAATGCCTCTACTGAAAAGTTACTGTGATAGTGTTAGAGTTAGGGTTAGAAGGATGCCCCATAATGTAAACCTTGGGAATGTGAAATGTGTTTTTATGCCTATCTTCGACAGTAAACACATGACAATGTTTACATTGACAAAATCTGACAGTGCTGTAAAAATGATGGTTACTGAATGAATCAGGACATCAAGAGATAGAGAGACGCACTGTAAGGGGTGTTGGTTCATAAGATGGGAAAGCAGATAAACAGCTGTATAAGACAGATTGACTCCTGCATTAGTAAATGGATGACTAGCAATGTAACATCTTGTATAGCAAGGATTTGAGGGATCTCGTTGTGCAGTAGATTCCTGACGTATGTGCCAGGAAGTTCAGGTTCAATCCCCACCTGCCCCAAGTGCATGTCCTAACCTGTCTGAACAGTTGACAAAAATAGCAATAACACGGATTTGGTATTTTAGGACTGCATTTTCAAGGGCGAGAGTTACATTTCTGAAACAGGGAAATCACTATAAAGGACACAGGGGTGTTTCCAACAGGAACAGCTCTTCCTATGAGTGGGTCTTTCATTGGGCACAGGGTACCCAAGTAGAACAGTCACCTCTGACCAAGATACAAGGAACCTCATGTCTGAAAGTTGCAGTTTGCAAACTACAGTTTGCCCACATGGTGACACGATTAGACCCTTAAGTGACTCTAAAGTGACTACTTATTAGTTTGGATTGGGGTTGGGGGAAGAAGATAGTAACAGGCTTAACACAACAGGCCTTCTTGTCCCTTTGTAAACTGTACCTTACCTCCTAGCCCACTCCTGATCAGACATTAAATTCTATCTAATGATACTTTCCTCTTCCCATCTTCAGTAATTAGGCACCTTGCTCATTGATGTGTTCTGTTGATTTTTTTATCTAATCAATACAAGACACTTTGGAGGACCCAGACTAAAATGCTCTTTGGTTCTCATTCCCTACTTTTAAGCAAATACTTAAGCTTCACTTCATAGATGCCAGAAGATCTCTGAATGAACAATTGTCATCATGAACACATATCCAAGCTCTCTGATTTTGAGCTCATGTTGCTACTGATGAATTATTTGCTCTATATTCTAACAATTCAAATTTTCTTAACTGTTATTGGAATAGAGAACATAGACCAGATAAAGCCAAAAGCTCTCACCATCCATTTACACGTAAGGAAATGCAAACCAGTGATAGTTTCCCTGTCTCATGGTCTACTTTTAAGTATGAAAAAGATTTGTATGTCACTGCTGAGCGTGACAATAACCCTGACCCTTGCTCACTCCATCTGGCACTAGATTTCACATCTGAAGATAATGTGTTTACCATCTGACTTAAGGCTGCAATCTGCTTTTGTGTTCAATTTATTGGTCTATATTCAGAATTTCCAATAAAACTCCAGAGTACGTCCTGCAACAAGAAGCTAACTTTTTAATTTGTGCCTTGTCCATCACACCAATCAGCTTTTTACGAGTTCAGGATATGAATGTCTAGGCCTTTGATGGTATTGATTGGCAGTAATGCGCTGCACAACTGTTAGTTGTGCTTCATTTAGAAAGAGTTAAGGTACCCGAGAGAAAGTGGTTACATATTGAGTTTACAGAGTGCAGACACTCCAGTTAACATTTTGCAGTTTATGGTATATTTGTCAATACATATATATAATTTTAAAAATATATGAATGACATACTGCCTTTGTTGTTAATAATTTCTTTGGGGTCATTTCTGTTTAGATGTATATTTTTTTTAAATTTGAATGTAACAAACTGGTCCTCTTATAATTTTTTGAATCTCTACATAGTTTTGCTGGATTATTGATCTTGTGTTTAAGAAATTAATTTAGAATTCACAAGTAATTTGGGGTCGTGCTTCAATTGAACCCATTTTGAATTTTGTGGACTGTCACAACAAATCAACCATCCCAAATGAAATATCCACCAATTTTTTTTCATTATTTCAGTCTACATCATAGTGTTTGACAAAATTGATTTCATGAGTTTAAGATGAATTGACTGGAATCCAAACAAGACAAGGGGTATAACTGGACTGGATATGTCACTTTGCAGCCTATTGAACAGAATAATAACGTCTTCAAGTCGTGCCAGCTTCTATTCAGTTGCATGTGTGCAACATGCTACATTTGCATTCCCATTGATGGGTTATGTTCAACAAATGATGTGACATCTGAGAAAGGCCAGGAGCAGAAATTACTGCTATTTCTTGTTTTATGTGCCACAGAAATGCTCACTACCTCTTCCAACCTGTTAACTAATACTGTCGCATAACCTGCCCAAGTAATTGTGCATAAGGGAAAAAGACGTTCGCTTGTTCCAGATGCTAAATCAAGGCATTGGAAAGAAGTTCCTAAAACCAAACAGAGGGAAATAAGATACTAAAGATAGCGGTATTTTTAATCAATAGAACTGCAAATTAAATCAGATCAGTTGCAGAGGCAAATCTTCACCAAACTTTCCTTTATTATCCTTTCTTTTATTCTGTTCTTTTAGCTCATCCTTATGCTTTTTCAGGATAAGTTAACAACTCAACAGGTGGCAAACTTTAGAGGGTGATGAAGTTTAGACAATTGGTTTGGCTTCAAATGAAATAGTTAGCAGTTAGTGTGGATGTCTTATAAAATGCATATATTTTGAATGGAATACAGCTTCTATAAGGCAATGTTATCCTTACCGACCCTTCATTTTCTCTCCTGAAGGAATTATCTTTGTGACTATTCATATGTTTTATCATTACCACCTTTTGGTTCCACCTCTCAGTTTTAAAAATTTCTACCTTTAAATATCTAGCTTTGAAGACAGTTGACAATCCATTCTTTGTATCCAAGATCTATTTTTAAAAGCTCTTAGTCATTCTCCTTTATGGTTTGTGGTATGCACAAGCCCATGTTGTAGCTATTGACACGGCTCACAACCTCTGTCTGTTCACTCTCCAGCTTCAGAATGCCGTGCAGCTATTCAGACATCCTTGACCAGGGTGACAACGTAGTATCCTAGAGTCTCTGTTCCCCTTACTATTGAATCCCCTATCTCTATTCCCCTGCTAATCATTCGCTTCCCGTGTTGTGCACCAAATCAAACTATGGTGCCATCGACTGGGCTTCCACCGTTATCTCCTGAGAAGTTATCCTTCCCAACAGAATCCACAATGATAGATCTGTTAGAAAGAGGGGACAGACACAGTGAACTTCAGAATATATGTTTGACTATAGCGGCTCAACCACAGCTTTTGGTTGGAAGGAGTCAGAAACCTAGTATTGCATAAATTAAACTATTGTGAATTCACCGAAAACCTCTAACCTGCACTTCTTTCTTCAGCAGAACAAAAGGGAATTTTCAGGACTGAAATCTTTCTTGAAAAATGGTGGAGTAGTGATTTTTGAACTTGTCTTAAAGATATCAATGACATCACCTTTTCTTGAAATCATCATTTCTCATGTTTGCGTGTGACTTGTATGAGTGAGAAGTGGGTGTTTGTTGTGATCATATTCTGAGCATTGTGTAAAATAATTTTTTTTATGACTTACACATACTTACTTTGTGTCTGCTCTTAAAGTCTCTGCATTCAAAGGGTTAAAACACTTTTCCTCAAAGATATACCTTTCTGTGGTAAGTCAAAATGAAAAATGTCTCTCGTACCTCTCCCAAATCACAAATGTTCACAAATCAGCTTCTGAATTTCCTAACATTGAATTACAGGGACTACCTTCAAAAATACTTCATTGCCTGTAAAGCACTTTGGGACATTCAGCAGTTATGAAATGCTTTATATAAAATCCAATTTAATTTTTATTATAATGATCTATTTGTTGATGACATAATAAAATCAGCTCAAGAACACTTAGATCATGGAAACATTAATCTCAGAAATTATGAAATTTCTGTAACAAAAAAAACATTCAGTATTGATACTGAAAAGTGGAACTGTGAAATAACAGCCTAATAACTAAAGGTCACATACAGCAATATGACCAAAAAGTGATTCTGCATAATATTGGATGCAAATATGTAAAGTGTTTATATGATAATACATTAGAACATATTACTATTTTAATGGAGTTAAAACCCATTTATTTAAGGCCTCCATTAATGCACTGTCATACGGATACTTTATAATCTTTTTCAATAAGATCATATAAAGTCATTCATGGGGTCATAACAGTAATATGCTATTTTATTTATAGACACTGCAAAGGTCATAAGCTCAGTATTGTACAAATAATATAGATTATGATGAAGGAACAGACCATACTACATTTAATAATGAATGATGAACCAGAATTAGGTAACGTGACAATGGGTAAGCATCTTGCGCACAGCATCATTTGAATGATTAGATTTGTTTTGAAAAGAGAAATGAGACGGTAACATACCAATGTTTTGGATTTAAGTAAGACAAACTTTGAAGGGATGAGAAATAAATTGTGATTCTGTGTAAACCACAGGAAAAACCATAGGAGGTATTTGGTACAAACAAAATAAATATTCTTATTGTTCATCATGTATTCCCTTACCTTGTTTGTCCTACCCAAGTGTAGCACTTCACATATATCTGGATTGAATTCCATTTGCCACTGGTCAGCCTACCTGACCATTCACCTATATTCTCTTGTAGCCTAAGGATATCCTCCTCACTATTTACAATCACACCAATCATCTGTTAATTTACTGATCAACCTTCCTCCGTCAAAGTCTGAATCATTTATAGAAACTAAAAACAACAAAAGTTCAATAATGTCCCCTGTGGAACCCATTGGACACAAGCTTCCAGTCACAAACACCCCTCCACCATCACCCTCTGCTTCCTGCCATTTGGCCAATTCTGGACCTAATTTGCTGAATTTCCTTGGATCCCCTGGGCTCCTAGCTTTGTTATCAGTCTCTCATGCGGGACCTTATCAAATGCCTTGCTGAAGTCCAAGTAAACGATGTCAAAAGCATTGACCCCATTTACACATCTGATCACCTCTTCAAAAAATTCAATGAAGTTGTTCGGATATGACCTCCACTTAAAAAAACCATGCTGACTATTCTTGATTAATCCCTGTCTCTCCAAATGCAAATACATTCTGTCCCTCAGAATTACTTCCCCACCACCCAGGTTTAACTTACCAGCCTGTAGTTGCCTTGTTTATCCCTTCTTCCTTTCTTGAATAATTGTGCACATTGACTGTCCTTCACTCCTAATGCACTGCTCCAGTGCCCAGAGAGGAACTGAAAATTTTTACATTCATCATGTTATTTCCTCTCAACAACCTGGAAAATGTTTCATCTGGCCCTGGAAATTTATCCACTTTTCAGCTTACCAGAGCACTCTGAACCTCCTCCCTGTCTATTTCTTTACTGTATCTCAGGTCTCCTCCCTGATTTCGATATCCATTATGTCCCTCTCACTAGTGAACACTGACCCAAGTATTTGTTTAGAATGCTACCTACATCCTTTGGCTCCACATTCAAATTATCACTGTTGTCCTTAATGGCCCCTACTCTTTTCCTTATTATCCTTGTACGCTTAATGCAACTGTGAAACAACTTAGGATTTTTCTTTATTTTACCTGCCATTATCCTTTCATATCCCCTTTTAGTTCTCCTAATCCCCCTTTTCAGTTCCCTCCTATATATTCTATACTCTTCTGGGGTTTCTGAGCCTTGGTATCTGCCATAAGTCTTCATTTTCTCTTTATCCAATGCTGAATCTCCCTTGATATCCAAGGTTCATAGAATTTGTTGGTCCCATCCTTTTTCTTTATTGGAACATGTCAGCCCTGTATTCTCCATATTTCCTTCTTGAGTGCATCCCACTGTTTTGAGACAGATTTACCTGAAAGTATCTGCTCCAAGTCCACACTGGACAAATCATATTTGATCTTACTGAAATCAGCCTTCCCCAGTTAAGAGCTTTGATTTCTAGCCCAAACCTGTCCTTTTTTTCTAACAAACTTGAGTTATGATCATTGTCTGCAAAATGCACCCCCATTGATACTTCAACCATTTGCCCAGCACCGTTACTTAAAGTTAAGTCCAGGGCCGCTCCCTCTTTTGTAGGGCCTTCTTTACTTATTGGCTTAAAAAGCTGTCCTGGATGCAACTTAAGAATGCTGTTCCCTCAAAACCTTTTCCATAATGACCAACCAGTTAATACTGGGGAAGTTGAACTCTCCTACAACCACTATCCGATTACTTTTACACTTCCTTGAAATTTGTCTACATAGCTGTTCTTTTATTTCTCTCAGACTATTAGGGGGCCTATCATACAGTCTCAGCAATGATTTTTGATTTTTACGTTCTACATTTATAGATTCATTGGAGGAGCCTTCTAAGATGATATTCCTCCTCACTACTGTAATAGATTCCCTGATCAAAATTGCAACACCTCCTCCTCTTCTACCTCCTTCCCTGTCTTGCTTGAAGACACAGGTTCCTAGAATATTGAGCTGCCAATCCTGCCCCTCTCTCAATCATGTCTCAGTGATAGCAATGACACCATACCCCCATGTTATAATTTGTGTCCTCACTCATCTGCCCTGTTCATCGGATTCCCACCATTAAAATAAATATCATCCAACATTACCAAACTCCGTTTGGCCTTAACTGGCCTATAATACCTATGCCTTCCTGACTCACTTGATGTCACTTCTAATTCTGGCGATTTAACATTTCCTGCTGAACAATCTCTCTGGGATCTCACTCTGTGGCCAAGTTAGCTTTGCTCTCCCCAACTGAACTAGCAAATCATGCTGTGAAGATGCTGGTCCCATTCTGGTTCAGGTGCAACCTGTCCACCTTGTACAGGTCCCACCGCCCCCCAAAAATGGTCCCAGTGTCTCAGAAATCTAAAGCCTTCCCCACTGCACTATCTCTCCAGCCATGCATTCATCTGGACTAACTTCCTATTCCTATACTCACTCACATGTAACGAAAGAAGTAATCCAAAGACTACCTTTTCAGTCCTGTTCTTTAATCCACTTCCTAGCACCCTAAACTCTGCTTTCAGGGTCTTATCTTTTTTTGCCTACCTATGTCTTTGGTACCAATATATACCACGATCTCTATCTGTTTGCCTTCTGGCTTCAGAATGCCCTGCAGCTGTTCAGCGACATTCCTGACTGTGGCACTGGGCAGGTAACATACATCCTGGAGTCTGTTCTCCTTATAATGTGATTATTTATTCTTCTTCCTTTAAAGCTGCTTTAAACTCCACACCAACTAAATGCTTCTGTAATTCTGGCTTCAAAGTTTTTAATTCCATTGTAAGTCAATGTGGTTTTAATCACATTCTTTGTAAGACTTTATTTCTGTAAATGGTAATGCTGTTGTCATTTTCTTTGTTTTCCGACTTTTAAACTGTGCAATGCAAAAATGCTATATTATGCATTCTCCCTATATCCTTTGATTCCAGTAGCCCTAAGAACTATATTTAAACCCTTCTTGAAAACATTCAATGTTTTAACCTCAACTGATTTCTGTGGCAGAGAATTCCATGGGCTCACCTCACTTTAGGCAGAGAATTTTCTTCCCATCTCAGTCCTAAATGGCTTACCCTATATTCTTAGTCGGTGGCTCTTGGTTCTGGACTTCTGAGTCACTGAGATCATATTTCCGTTCTTTTAGCCTGTCTAGTTCTGTTACAATTGTATGGATTTCTGTGAGATTCCCTCTCACTCTTCTAAACTCCAGTGAATATAGTCCAAACCAATTCAATCTCTCTTCAACTCTGTAAAAATAACAATGTTTGTATATCTACACTGTTTACTGAGGGTCCTTTCAGTGGCACAATGGTTAACACATCTGACTGTAGATCAGAAGATTCTAGGTTTCATTCATAGCTGGTTTGAAATTCTCCCTTTCAGAATAAGTAGGAAGTCACTTAAGACTGAAATAAAAAGATTTTCTTTTCCACAACAGTTTGAGAATCTTCGGAATTCTTTACCCCAGACAGCTGTGGAAGCTGAGTCATTGGGTATTTTAAGGTAATGATTGACAGATTTCTAAATATCAATGACACAAAGTGAAATGGGAATATTGCTGGAAGAGAGAATTGAAACGGAGAATTGAATGGAGGAGGTGGCTTGAAGAGCTAATTAACCTACCTCTGCTCTTAAGTTCCTGCGAGGTCAGTCTTTTGTGATCCAGAAGATGATTTCTCATCTCCTACAGGTTAAAAAGGAGGTTTTCTGGCCTTTTGCAGCTGAGAAGTTGGCTCCTACTTTCTATTGGTCAAAACGAGCACTTCCCTGCCGTTCACAGCCCAATACATAAAACACGGTCCTCCTCCATAATATTCTAATAAAGCTTTCTCCTGTAACCCTAGCATTCATCAAAACCATAGCCTTTGACTTTGCAGCAGTTGACGTGCCTTGTGATGTTCACTTGCCATGGCAGTGATGTTCATTGCGAACCTTTAGTACTCCTTTCTCAACTTCTACCTTTCCCACTCTGGTCCTTTGCACCATGAACCACAATGTCTCATAGAAATGTTTAACTTCTTACACACAGAGCTCTGAAATTGGCACTTCCCAAACAAACCTTGACCCTGGACTGTTCCTACAGTTCCTTCTTCTCTAAGGACTGTTTTTATTTTATTCATTCATGGGATGTGAACATCACTGGCCAGGCCAGTACTTATTTCCCATCCGTCCTCTGAGAGTCAACCACATTGCTGTAGTTCTGGAGTCACATGGAGGCAAGACCAGGTCAGGGTGGCAGATTTCCTTCCCCAAAGGACATTTGTGAATCAGATAGGTTTTACCCCTGACAATTAACAACAGTTTCATAGCCATCATCAGACTCCTAATCCCAGACTTCTTTAAAAATTGAATTCAAATTCTACCATTTGCACTGGCAGGGTACAAACCCCCTGGGTCTCTGGATTAACAACCTAGCGATAACACCACCAGGCCATCGCCTCCCCTTAATTATTAAAAGTAACCATTTTAAAACTCCTATGATCTCACACTGCTTCTCCTGTGCTCTTTACTAAGTCTGAGATGAACGTATTAGCCTGGAGTGCTATAATTGCTTTGGTGTTCCTTCCGCAAATTCAACTGACTTTTTTGTTCAAGTATTTGCAGCTTCTAACTAGCTCTGCGAGTATTCTTAAAATATAAAGGAGTTAATTCACATGCCTTCCAAAATATTTTTTCTCATATATTCAATGCAATTTTTTGATTGTTATTAAGTTGTGGTATTTAAACAATGATGCCTATCATTGATCGCCTTGGTGGATATGCAGTGGAACCAGCCACCACAAGCTAATTGTTGGGATGTAGCGCTACCACCAATCCTCCATTCTATAATTATTCTAAGGGCCTATTTTGTTCACAGTGGTAGAGGATGAACCCCGAGTGAATCTCAATGAAGGGAGGGACTGGTCTTAACAAAATGTATTTTGTTTCATGGAAGCAATAGATATAAATTACAATGGTTATGTTTCTAAGACTATCAGAAGACACTAATGACATGATTGACTCCATCACAATCCTGTGCTACAGTCCTCAATTTGCAACTCAAAACTATATGACATCATCAGATTGGGTAGTGCTTACTGCAGTCTCCAACATTAACTAACCCTTTTAGAACCATTACCTTGTATCATAGCTAACATCCTATTGTTCTTTTGATTATTTTGTACCTGAGTGCTTCTTTTCTACAGATTGGCATAGAGCCCTAAATTTCTTTGGCTCTTTACTTAATGACCTAACACCAATTTCTATGTTGGTTACAACTTATACCAAGAAAGAAATGAGTTTCAGCCATTATTAAAGTTTACAAGGTAGCAGCTAGAATGTCCACAGTCACTTACATTGCTGTCAAAAAGAGTCTGAAAACTATTGACTCTGACTTTGTGACTTGTGATGAGTAACTGTAACTGCTCTTCTCATACTGAGCTATCTCTTTCACTGGCACCAGTCATGTCTCCCAGAGGTTTGTTAGTTCAAATCCGAGAACGGAGATTTGAATATAAAAATTGTGATTGAAACTATAGTGTAAATAGGATGTGCCATACTGTCTTTTGGATGAGATGTAATTATCACATTACTGATTGTGGGATCCTGCTGTGTTTACTACATGGCAGAACAAGCTGGAGAAGCAAAATGGCTTTCTCCTGTCCCCATGCACAGTATCGGCTGTACGCCAAAAGTATTTCAGTGGCTATAAAGTGCTTGTGGATGTCATGAGATATAAATGGATTTTTATTTTAACTGCACGGCTAATGGACTCACTCTGGAGTATTGCCTTCACCATCTCTAAGCCCCATGTGTTCAGCAGTAATGAGGTAACCAAAATGCAGCTGCCTTTGGCAGTGCCAATGAATGACCAAGCACTTGTCACATTTTGCACTTCTTCATTGTGCAATTTTGAAAATAATGCCAGCTGCAGGCATGTCTCAATTACAGCATACATAGCAGCTTTCCGTCGACTGGTAACATTGTGCGCGTGGTGTAGTTTTAAACATTGCTATCACTTTGGCATGCACCATTTGCTGTTGGGCTGATTGTTTCCAATATCATAAAAACAATGCGAAACCAAGTTGTGGATAATTCTGATGATCACAGCAGAATAACTGTGGAACCCAGCTGCATAAAAGTTACCAAGTCACATTGAAAATTCTAACATACATTTTCACAAAGAAATCATCTTCAGAACGGCAACTGTTATAAATCATCTATGAAACAAGTTTGATCTTCAAGAACTAATGAAAATCAAAAATATGACCTAAATACAATTCAATCCATCATTAAATTGGTTAAATTACATTAAGTTGAGCAGAAGCAGATCTTGATATTTTATTAACGTAATTATAAGGTTCCTGACCCAGCAAATGTAATTACGGCTCTAATTTTTCTCATCAATGTCTTTCAGAAATAAATGAGTCCCATCCTTCTGTTGATGCATTCCTAAGCAATTGCAGGGCTGACTTCTCTCTGTTTTGCTACCAGGGTCCAATACAGTTAGACACTGAGCACTTTGTAATTGTGGTTTCAGCCCCTGGTGCCAGTTGCTAACTTCCAGCACATCTGTCATCATTCAGCGTCAATGTGAAACAAATTAGGGCTGAAGAGGATATCAGTGATTCATGAAGAAGCCCAAAACCCTTTTGGCTCCAAGTTTCTCAGGAGATGAAAGGAGTCAGAAATTTTTTGCAATGTTCGGGTATTTAAAAGCGTCAAATTCTTGTTGAGGATTCCACCAGTCCATTTCGTATCCTTCAGCATCTGTTCCCTTATATAATTAGCATTACAACCCACCTGTAAGCTCTCTTGTTCTCCAGTAGGCTAATGGTTAGCTTATAGCTGCCTTTCATGTTGTCTAACTGGTCATTAGTACAGCAATATTCTAATAACTGATCGATGAGCAGCTGCCCACAGGATATGGAAGTTAAACACTTGCCCGCAGTCATATGTCTGAACAGCTTTTCCAACCTCTCAGCTGACTGTTTAAACTGGCTCAGCTGGTGTTAAACTGACCATTCTGGTGTCTGAGGAACAGTCTATAGAATTCAATCTGTTTGTGAATTTATCTTGGGGTTTTTAAGCCTTCTGCAGGATATGTATTTGCTGTTATAGGATTCTGTGAAGTATTCATAATTTAGTACTTCATTTAAAAAGATTAAAAATTATCCTTCTAGAACTATGTTTACATCGTTTGTTTAATTTTCATCAACTGTCCTGAGTAAGAACAATAGAAAGCTGCAATGGCTTATATACATTCTAACTTTATCAATAAAAATTAATTAAGTAATCTGTGCTAGAAGAACATTTCTAAATATGTTGATTCAGTCTTTGGCTCGAATTCATATAAGTTTTGGCATTTTTCTTGCTATAGCCAATCTAGGCTACCAATCGTTCAGTTGGAGTCAATTTAACATAGAACATAGCACAGTACAGCGCAGGACAGGCCCTTTGGCCTACAATGTTGTGCTGACCTATTATCCTAAAATTTACATAATTCATTTTTTACACCTGCAAGACTATTTAAGTTTTTACTTTGTTTAAATCTAAAGTTTTACTACACTTTCACTCCCAGTCCAGAAATGTATTGTTTGGTAACATTAGTCATCCAGAGATTCTTCTAACAGATCAAAGAAACTTACAGCATTATTGTAGTGCTGTACTTTGAGTACACAAACATAGAAAATATACTATTTGAATGAGCAAACTAATTCTGAGGAAGGGTCACCGGACCCGAAACGTTAACTCTGTTTTTTCCTTCACAGTTGCTGCCAGACCTGCTGAGCTTTTCCAGCAACTTTGTTTTTGTTCCTGATTTACAGCATCCGCAGTTCTTTTGGTTTTTAAACTAATTCCTATTACTGCTTTGTAATGTTTAATCACTGTTTTATGCTGGGGTAAATATCAATATCTATGATACAATAAAGAGCTGCAGATGCTGGAGATCTGAGACAAAAACAGAAATTGCGAGCGAAATTCAACATCTGTGGGAAGAAGCAGAGTTAACGTTTCGAGTCCAGAGTCCAGTTCTCATGAAGAGTCACCAGATGTGAAACGTTACCTTTGCTCTCTTCCCACAGATGCAGCCGATTGCGTTTGCCAACAATTTCTGTTTTTGTTTCGATGATCTATTCCAATTTTCAACAATTGTAGCATTTTTATTTTGAGTTTTTGTTTGTGGGTTAATCAATATGTATAGCTCAATCAACACCTAATAGCAATTTATGGGCTTATTGCATCGTGGGGAGGCAATGGCCTAGTGTTTTTATTGCTAGACTGTTAATCCAGAGACCTGGATAACATTCTGGGGACCCGGCTTCGAATTCCACCACGGCAGATATTGGAAATTGAATTCAATAAAATATCTGGAATTAAGAATCTAATTATGACCATGAATCCATTGTCGATTGTCGGGAAAAACCCATCTGGTTCACTAATGTCCTTTAGGGAAGGAAATTGCCATCCTTACCTGCTCTGGCCTACATGTGACTCCAGACCCACAGCAATGTGGTTGACTCTCAACTGCCCTCTGGACAATTAGGGATGGGCAATACATGCTCCCTGGCCAGCAACACCCTCCCATTAATGAATAAAGAATAAAAGGATTTTTAGTTAACTTGTTCAGATTCATTATGATGTACATCGGGGGTAGGTAGAACTTGAACCCTGACCTTCTGGCCTAGAGGTAGGAATGCTAATACTGTGCTGCTAGAGGCCCTATTGAGTCATTGTAACTAAAAAGGGTGTTGTAACATTTCTATTTGTGGGTTCTTTGAAGAATGCCCATTTACTGCCATGCTTCCCATGCAACTGCACACCTATATCACAATGAGTATTTCATTAACTGTAAAGCATTCTGGAATATTTGATGCTGAAAGGTACTGTATAAAGTCTTTCTTTTCCTATCCTTCTGTTAGTCATTCTTTTGGATGGCTAAATAGTGGACATTAGTCCTAAATTTGTATTGTACTAGTGTCCTTTCTTTTACTACAATCACAGTTTAATCTGAAATAATGTCCTGAATCTATCTTTTCCGTACTCTTTGCTCTACATGTCTCTTTGTGGTTATTATCTAGTCACCTCCTTTGAAGGTTGATAGGCTCAAGATTTACAATTTTTAGTCATAACTCAGTCTGCTAACATCAGGGATCAGTCTTGTGGTTTTTCACTGAACAGGCTCCAGGACTTGAATATTTCCCTTGTGGCTTGGCAATGAGAATGGACACATTACTCAAAGGTAAGATCCAGGAAGTTTGGCTCATCTATGATATATTGCTTCGATTCGACTTATTTTCATTACACTGAGAAGTGATAATCCATTAGAGTAGAAATGAGCCCAGTAGCACGGCAGAATGAAATATCGCACTGTGACCTAACAGCTTACTTGTAGACATGGTTTATATTTAATTTAATGGTGATGCCCAATCAGACACAGCACCTGTAACTCTAGTATCCGCAGTGTACAATTATTCCTAGCAATTCGTGGTTCTGCCTTATAATAATATCTGCCAGTTCAATACGTAATCAATCATCAGAAGGGAAGATAAATCATTTCCCAAAAAAAATCAATAGTTTTCAACCTAAGCAGTTTAGTATTGATAGCTCCCAGTTCCATATATACAGCTATAACAATATATCATTCAGGCTATGTGCTGCCAGAGATCTCAACACCTTTCATAATTTTACACCATTTTGCATGTAATTGCCAAACAAAATTAGCCTCCACTGAAAAGGATTACGGAAAAATACATCCATATAGCTTGGAATTGAAATAATGTTATTTTCCAATTGCTGTGAACATTGATTTGTCTATTATTGAAACCATTCTTTTACAACAATGTGAGATGCACTTGTAGCGAAAACAAGACAGACAACAGGTTAAAAAGAAGCAAAGGAAAAATCAATGAGAGTCATGTTTTAATCATTTACCTTCAGAAATCATTTGTAAGAGCTCAAGTGGTGTCATTTAGGAATGTAAATTTAAAATCTAATTTACTGTGGATTTATTTCCATGTCAGTTTTGAGTTGTTTAAACTTGGAAAAGCTTTTAGACATGTTAGGAAAAACCCTGAATGTGAGGAATGACTGGCCATAAAATATAAGCAAAGAAAGGAAAAAGAAACAAAATTAAAAGAAACCCTTTAGAGGTGATTAGCAGAATACTAAAAAAAACGGTAATTATCCTAATGTCTTTCTGATAAAAAACTGTGGAAGTCAATGTCAACTTGTATGTTTAAACATAAAATTTATCTATTCCCTGTAGGAATATCAATCAACCTGTTCTCTAATACCAAAATGACACATTTGGCTCTCTATTATAACTAATGTCTCAGTTAACGTCATTCCAACCTATGTAGATACAAAGACATAACGAAAAATGTTGAACGTGATAGTTTTGATGATTGGTGCAGTAACAATGCATTATTAGCCCCAACAATATGTTCTTGTGTGGTTCCTCAGTCTCCACATAAATTCTGCCTAAGTTTTATTGGCTTTAGTGTAATTATGAGGGCTCTTTTTATGTTTATTTCCATATCTGCTAAGGTGAGGACAGACAAAACAAAGACTGGAAAGCCTTTTCCCCTACTCAGCAAACCCATCAAATGTTTCCATAGAATGTCAGTGGCTCAAGAATATAGAGGTCCCTCTGTGCTTCACTAATAATGTGCATCATCTCACTGTCCTCCCTGGGAAGAAAGTGGATGAGGCTAGATTAAGTGAAAAGGTGTGTGACTATTCCAATACAATTTAAAAGTTCACACTTTGTTCTTCAAACCCAGTGCATGAGCAAGTTCAAAGAAGAGCTTTTTAATTATTCACTTCCCACCTTATAATGAAACCTGTGAACGTTTTAAATGTTTTTTCAAGAGCTAGTGTTCTCCTGAGACTAATGTCATATGTGGTCGACACTAATCCTCAATATTGTGGGTGTTATTTATTAATTAAAACAGATTTTATTTTATTTATTTTAATTTGGAAAGCATCACATCCTCAAAGACCTGTGTAAATAGCATCGCCACTTAACACTTTAAAAAGAATGTTAACCATTATCTGCTGTCATCAGATACATTTTGAAGGTGATTATGAATTAAATCTTGAGCTGCTTCAGAGATAAACTGGTAAGCATTCAAGGAATGAGATCATTGAGTAAAAAAGGCAATATTCTGGTGATGTGGGACTTTGACTGTCATTCATGATACCTGAATTTAATTTATTGTTTGTACAAAAGGGTTCACATAAAGTGCACCAAAGATGCTTTTTATGCTTTCAAGTTTCATAATCTGTGCATAAAATTAACACTTAATCATGATGAAGACTGAGATCTATGATGCAACAGGTCAGCAATAATTTAAAATGTGTGACTTTTTTTTGGAGAAGGGTCCCGACCCGAAGCATCAACTTTCCTGCTCCTCTGATGCAGCTTGGCCTGCTGTATTCCTCCATCTCCACATTGTATTGTCTCTGACTCCAGCATCTGCAGTTCTTACTATCAGTGTTTGTCTTTTCCAAGTGATTATTCAGCACAATGACTGGGAAATTCCTCAGACCCTCTGCTAATTTGCTGATGTTACTTCATTTGAAAGGTAGGGCAAACCCCATGCAAAGACTTGCATTTATATAGCGCCTGTCACGGCCGTTGCTTTACAACAACTGAAAGAGTTTTGAAGTAACATTATTGCAGTAATCAAGTTGGGCACAGAAATCCACCACAGGTAGCAATTTGGTTATGACCAGTTTGGTTTTTGTGATGTTAATTGAAGAATGTATATTAGCCAGGACACTGGGGAAAACATCACCATTTGACTTTAAAATAATATTGTTTATTATTTTATATTCATCTTAGACGGGTCTCAGTTTCATGTCTCATCCAAAAGAAAGAATAAAGGAGCTGAATATGACTCAAATGGAGAAAGACTGCAGAAAGCTACAGAACAGAGGGATTTGGAAGTCCTTGTGCATGAGTCACAAAAAGCTAGCATCTAAGTTCAGTGGGTAAGAGGGAAGACAAATGAACTGTTGGCTGTTATTTCAAAGAGAATGGAGTATAAAAATAGGGAGATCTTGCTAAAACTATAGAAGGCACAGGTCAAACCATTGCCTGAATACTGTGAACAGTTTTGGGCCCCTTATCTAAAGAAAGATATACTGGCATTGGAGACAGTCCAGAGAAGGTTGACCCCGGAAATGGAGGGACTGTTTTATGAGGAGAGGTTGAGTAGGTTGGGCCTAAATCATTGGGGTTTAGAAGCATGACTAAAGACTTTATTAAAGTATATAAGATTCTCAGGGGACTTGACAAGGCAGATTTGGAGAAGTTGCTTCCCCTTGTGGGAGATCTGGGAGCACTGGGCATAATCGCAGAGTGAGGGGTCACCCTTGTAAGGCAGAGAGAAGGAGGAATTTCAGATAGACTGATTTTTAATCATTAAGGGAGCAAAGGCTTTTAAGAAAAAGGCAAGAAAGTGGAGTTGAGGATTACTAGATCAGCCATGATTTCATTGAACGATAGAGCAAATCTAATGAGCTGAATGGCCTACTTCCACTACATCTCATGGTCTATGGGCAAGGTGAGTAGCCATGTCCCAAGTTTACCTCTGTCAGAACAAGGATTGAGCTGATGCTGTTACCATTATTCTGAACCGCATATGAGCCATCACAACTAACTTGTCCCCAAATTACTCTTTTAATCCAGAATTAAGGAACTCTGGGAGTAGGATTTCCATTTTTTTATTGGCTAAACAAGGGCAAAATACATCAACTTTGTCATGCTGTATCTTGTTTCCAATGGCACTTATAGTACTACTTGGTGTTGATGTGCTTTAAAGATATCTCTAGTGGCACCTGGTACAGGGGCACATACTTTCCATATGTTAATGTAAGATATAACATGTGGATTATTTGATTGTGCTCTTGCCTCTGAAAGGTTGTGGATTCAAAACCAAATGCAGAACATGAGCAGAAAACATTAGGCTGACATTTGAGTTCAGCACTTGAAGGAGTGCTACACTGTCGAAGGTGTATATAGTTTCTATAGTTTTAGCAAGATCTCCCTATTTTTATACTCCATTCTCTTTGAAATAACAGCCAACAGTTCATTTGTCTTCCCTCTTACCCACTGAACTTAGAAGCTAGCTTTTTGTGACTCATGCACAAGGACTCCCAAATCCCTCTGTTCTGTAGCTTTCTGCAGTCTTTCTCCATTTGAGTCATATTCAGCTCTTTTATTCTTTCTGCCAAAGTGCATAACCTCATATTTCCCCACATTATATTCCAGCAACTAAGATTTTACTCATTTGCTTTACCTGTCTATATCCCTCTGCAGATTCTTTGTGTCATCCTCACTACTTGTCTTCGCAACTATTTTTGTGTCATTCACAAACTTGGCTATAGTATATTCATTCAGTTTCTTCTTTTTTGAGCTGCTCTCATCCAAACAAATGGGAAGTATTTTATCACACTATTGACTGTGCCTTGGAGATGGTGGACAGGCTTTGGGGAGTCAGGAGGTTACTCCCTGCAGCATTCCTAACCTCTGATGTATAATATTTAGATGGCTCATCAAGTTCAGTTTCTGATCAATAGTAACCCCCAGGAGGTTGATAGTGGGGGATTCAGTGCTGATAATGCCATTGAATGTCAATGAATACTTGTTGAATTCTCTAATGTTACACCAGTCCAAGCAATGAACATCTCCATCAATAATGTTACTTGTCACTTATCAGCCTAAGCCTGGATATTGTGCATGTTTTGCTGCATTTGGGCATGGACTGTTTTAGTATCTGAGGAGTCATGTATGCTGCTGAACATTACCTGAACATTAGTGACCATCCCAACTTCTGACCTTATGATGGTTGGACGTCATTTATGATGCAACTGAAGGTGGTTGGACCTGGGACACTACCCTGAGGAACTCCTGCAGAGATGTCCTGGAGCTGAGATGATTGGAGTCCAATAACTACAACCTTCTTCCTTTTTGCTTGGTCCGACTCCAATCAACAGAAAATAATCTGCTTGATTCTCATTGACTTTAGTCTTGCAAGGGTTCCTTGATGCCACACATTGTTAACTGCTGCCTTAATATTAAGGGCAATCTGTCTAAATTCAGCTTTGAAGATCAGATAAAGTGCTTCCAATGAACATCTGCCATTGCAAGCAATGTTCCCTCTAAGCTGTGGGGCCTAATTGGCTGGTGGATATATTGATTTCCAGTTCTGGAAGTTGCTGCCACACATGGAACTCTGCAGTAAGATTTATTAGACAGAACCTAGATTACAAGGTGTCCAAATGTACTCTGGAGTGTTTTTGGACATCTTGTGAGTGGTTGGATTTTGGAGAGATTGTTGTTACATTCTCACAGAGAGGGAAAAATGTTGTGTCCATCCACGAAAAGTCTGCAAGAGGGATGAGGCAGCAGCTATTGTGTCTCGGGATCTGCAACATTATAGAGAGATAGGGCAGAGGCACAATGCATGTTGCCAAAATGAAGATGGACTCCACCGTGTTCTGACTGGAGGCAATATACTGAATGCCCCAGTGTTCATTCACATCAAGGCTTCTTTGTATCCTAGCCCACGAGAGGTCATCATCTGAGTCCTCTGCAGCAGAAGATGCTTGTAACCATGCCCTCGAGGGACTTAGCACACAAGCCAGCTAGTTTTTCTCATGTGGTTGCAGCCCAATGACTAAACATGTGAGGACACAAACTGTATACCTTTTGCTAAGGTACATGCAGTTAGAGTGTCTGAGCTGGTGACTATGTGTCCAATCAGGTGAGACTGTATCTCCATGAGCACCCTGTCCTAGCTCTCTCCTTCTCCCAGGGCTGACCTACAGGTAACAAGTCTGAGTGTCTGAAAGCAGAGAAGGGGCTTGTCCAGTGGAGTGGAAAGCCATTGTCTTACCGTCCACAGCTTGCAGTCATTCCAAATAACAGGAGGAGAATGAGCTGGAAGTTGAGATTCATAGAATCATAGGAGGGGATGGTGAAGAAAAATGTTTTCACTCATACGGTGAGGTCAATTTGGAAATCACTGCATCTAAGGATGGTAGAGTCAGAAACCTTCATAATATTTAAAAATTATTTAGATGTGCGCTTGGAATTGTGAGGTTATCCATTTATGGTCTGAAAAGGGATAGATCAGGGTATTTTCTTTACGGTATGAAGTTAAATACAGTGGATATCCACAGGGGTTTGGGGGTTCAGGTGCATAGATCCTTAAAATGTCACAAACAGGTGCAGATAATAATCAAGAAAGCTACAGGTTGATAGGGTTGTTAAGAAGGCGTACGGTGTGTTAGGTTTTATTGGTAGAGGGATTGAGTTTTGGAGCCATGAGGTCATGTTGCAGCTGTACAAAACTCTGGTGCGGCCGCACTTGGAGTATTGTGCACAGTTCTGGTCACCGCATTATAGGAAGGATGTGGAAGCATTGGAAAGGGTGCAGAGGAGATTTACCAGGATGTTGCCTGGTATGGAGGGAAGGTCTTATGAGGAAAGGCTGAGGGACTTGAGGCTATTTTCGTTACAGGGAAGAAGGTTAAGAGGTGACTTAATAGAGACATACATGATGATTAGAGGATTAGATAGGGTGGACAGTGGGAGCCTTTTTCCTCGGATGGTGATGGCTAGCACGAGGGGACATAGCTTTAAATTGAGGGGTGATAGATATAGGACAGATGTCAGAGGTAGGTTCTTTACTCAGAGAGTAGTAAGGGTGTGGAATGCCCTGCCTGCAAAAGTAGTAGACTCGCCAACTTTAAGGGCATTTAAATGGTCATTGGATAAACATATGGATGATAATGGAATAGTTTAGGTTAGATGGGCTTCAGATTGGTTTCACAGGTCGGCGCAACATCGAGGGCCAAAGGGCCTGTACTGCTCTGTAATTTTCTATGTTCTATGTTCTATGTTCTACTGAAATGCTGGCCTTTATACCTATAGGAATGGAGTACAAGGATGCAGTGGTTATGTTGCAGTCAGACAAAACCCTGATTAGACCCCACTTGGTAAACTCTGAGCAGGGCTGGGCACTGCAGAAGATCTTAGGAAGCCTTGGAAGGAGTACAATGTCGGCTTACAAGAATGACACCTGGAATTCAGAGGTAAAGTTATGAGGAGACAATCTGCAAATTAGGCCTAGTTTCTCTAGAATTTAGAAGGTTAAGAGGTGATCTGATCAAAGTCTTCAAGATATTAACAGGAAAAGATAAGGTAGATAAAGATAGATACCCCTGTTCCTATTGATGCCAAGGTATGCAAGGCTATGGGCAAAGTGCTGGAAAATGGGATTAAAATAGTGAGGTGGTTATTTCTGACTGGCGCAGCCTTGATGGGCCTTTTTCTGTGCTGTAAATCTCGAAGACTATGTCCAAATTCCACTTATCCATCCTGAGTTATCATTATTACAGGACTAGAAAAGGATGATGCATTTGAGAGGTCAAAGACAGAATCTATTTGTTCAGTGGATGCTCTTAGACATATTCCACTTAACTGTGAGATGAAAGGTAAATGCAGCCAATTCGAGGATATTGCTGGAGCATGCAGTCTCTACGCATGAATTGGAGCATTCATGCAGATACATGTAGACAATAGATGGTCAGGATACTCTTGTTTGTCTTCTACTCATGAGGAGTTTTGTGCTTAAGTAAAATAAAATTTAAATATATAACAATAGAGCTCATTGAAAGCTTCATGCATTCAAACAAAAAGCTGAAAGTCAGAGACATGTATCAAATGGATAAATATTATTTTTTAGGCAGGAATTTAGTCCTATATTAGCAACAATTTGACTTTGTATTATATGTATCTTCTTATAGTTATTGTTGTATGCAGACTGCAAACTTTCCAGAGCTTCCCAGTTTGTCTCCAGTTAAATAGTTTGTTTACAGTTAATGTAATGGGAAACAATTAGGTGTCAACTTAAATGAATAATGACAACTTCAGATGCAGAAAATTTTAATACAGATGTCACTTGTTGTTTAAAATGAGTGAATTAATTTTCCATCAAATTGTCTACCAACAAAAATTCTAAGAAATTTGGTTCATGACCATTAAGCTCATGCTTCATTCCTTGTCTCTCTCTCTGATAACAAATAACAAACAGGTCTCGTCCTGGTGTTTGCTTTGGCGTAGGATGTTCCAAATCCACCAAAGCCCCATTGCAGTGAGATCACAGCCTATGAAATTGCTTCCTGAGTCAACATCATGCATAAATCTGACTTAGCACCAAAGGTTCGTCCAGATTGCGTGACAGGCATGAGAACTCATAACCCCTTAAACAAAGAAAGTTTGCGGTGAATGCATTTTGATGACTTCAACCTACCAATTCAGTGATGCACTTACCCTCGTAGTCAGCGGTGCTACTTTAACTAAACTCTTTGTATGGTTCATTGTGCATTTACAGAAAAAAGAAGTCAACATCATTGAAAAACAATAGCTTTCCTTCTGCACTTAACAAAAATCTGGAGCGTAGAGAAAACAGCTCACAAGTCAGCCCCTCATCAGGAGTTTGGTTCCATCTCTCCCCATTAGCAGGTGGAAATTGCATGTTTGCATGAAATAGATAACTAACAGAACGACTGACAGCTGGCCCAACTGAAAACAAATCATTTTCAACAGCTCTCTGTCTCCATGGGTGAAATAATTCACTTCTCTTAGCTGAAGGAAGCTTCCTGGAGGCAAGTCATTCAGGGTGTATGAGACCTAAATAAGTACCTCAATCAGCAGCAATTATAAAAGATTAATTAAGCTTGTTGCTCATCTCAGGTTGAGCTGCTGGTTCCTGCAGAAAGTTGACTGGCCTAGCTCCAATTGTTAATTTTAAATCGGAGACAAATACATTTTTGTTAAGCAAAAGTGTTAAGGGATCTGGGCCAAAGGGAGGTATATGGAGTTAGGCCACAGATCAGCCATGATCTCATTGAATAGTTGGTCAGGCTCGAGGAGCTGAATGGCCTACTCCTGTTCCTATGAATGCCAAGACATACAAGACGATGGACCAAGTGCTGGAAATTGGGATTAGAATAGTCAGTTGGTCATTAGCTCTAGGATGACCAGGTTTCCAAAGTCCAAACCAAGGCATATTGAGAAGACATGAGGTGCATCGGGTTCTGTGGTGACCTATGTGTTGGAGAACCAATTGCAGGAGTCTGGGGGGAGGCATGAGGGGGCAGCTGGAGATGGGTGGTTATGTGATGACATCTCCAGGAATATATCCAGGAGAGTTGGCAATTCTTTTCGACTAAATGACATCATCAACAATGGAGCTGTTGGTGCCCATATGGGAGTGACAACACTCTTAGAGACATCACAGAGGAGAAGCAGGATGAGGAATGGCTCCCACTGTCTGCAATGCTTGTGATGGGTGTTTAAAGCAAGAAGAACACAATTCCAGACAGAATTCTCCTCACTGTCCCAGTTTGTTTTTCGGAAAAAAAGAGAAAAGGTGAAGTATTTGTAGAAAATTGTCAAGGCATCTTAATGAAGAAACTGTCCAGGCAAAACTGGAATATCTGGTCACCCTAATCTGTTCTGAAAGGACATGGGTGAAGAATACAATTGAAATCCAGATGTCCAAAAACAAGGGAAATGCAAAGAAAAACTGTGATTTATAGTTGCAAGTGACTATTTGGCGACTAACATAGAACCAAAAGTGATACATGAACATAGAAGACCCAGAGAAGTTGGATGCACATCACCCCATTTTGATTTTGATTTAATCTTGAAAAGTTACCGTTGTAAGTTTTTGTCGACTTTATGATTTTTTTTTGTTACAGTGCCGGGGGGGACTGTTTAAACTCTTTAATCCTTAGTTTAAAAGATGAACATCCAGAGTTGATACCAAAAGGACAATGGGCACTAGTACTTTCTTTGGTCACAGTGTGTTTGTGGGAGCTACATGACAGGTGATGGATTGGCAAAGTGTCCGGAGACTAGAACAACGTCTGAGAATTTTCATACAATGCTCATACAGTTTTAGGCGAATCAGCAGCTACACTGTGGTCATTATATTCCCTCCCTTATTCCCAGTTTCCCCTAATCCTGCTCTTTCCCCTTGCCACTGATTCCACTTGTCAGCTCGGACCTTTATCCTTAAGCCACAGAATCCTCCTTAATCAGCGTGTAGCCGGTTACCGTCACAGCAGGAGAATTGATGCAATCTGCAATGCAGATGAATAACTAGGATAGATGAGCTGCTGGTGATGAAGTGTTCCAGCTACCCTGCTTTCTGCAGTTTCTTTTGTCTGTGTTCTCTGTGGGACTGTCTGCTTGTGTACTGTCAAGACAGCTTCATCTGTTGCCAGCCAATTCTAGCCAAACCCATCAGCAGTTGTGAGCCCAGTACACCAGCACCACCCAGAGGTGAATGCAGAGCCAAGGAACTTTCATGAATTTGCTAGGCTGCTTTAGTGGTTTACACCCAAAGTATTGTTCAGAATCATCCTCAAATTGACTGGACCATTTGCATTGCTGGTATGAGAGCTTCTTTCTGAGTCTGTATCACAGACACAAAGTAGAAATTGCTTAAAATGAACAACAAGGTCACACTAGCACCCGAGACAGGAAATTAGGTTAATGTTTCAGAACCACTAACTGATCTCAGATACGAGTCTGTGGACTAAAAGATAGATTTGAGAAAAAGAAGTAGTGCATGTGAAAAGTTCTGAGTGCGTATCAAGATTTCAAATCTTTGATGACAATCAGATTATAAGAATTATTTTTTTGAAAGAAATGATTAAGCATTAGATATATGGCTCTTTCTGGTTGAATTTAAATACAAACAAAACAGATGAAAGGCTAACGCTCAGATGATAATCGCACAACTTTGTGTTTGTTCGAATGAATGATTTGAGTTAAAGAAAAAGTGTATGTTTGACTAATGGGAAATTACATTTAGTGGTGCATTAATTTCTCAAGAAATACTTAGTGGAAAGTGTTCAATATCAGTGGATGTGAAAGAGTGAAGAGGGCTGTATAACATCAGTGTAAGGGAGATTCCCACTGAGGACAGAAGTCATGACTTTAAAATGTATTTCGTAGAATATGGAGTTTGAACTTAAGAGGTTGCAAAAGCTGACAAACGGTGCTCATTGAGAAAAGAGATGTCGGGCAATCAAGTATAAATATGATACTCTGGAAAATGGCTACAATTATGCCTTAATGACAAATGAGAGCTGTGTAATGTTAGAATTTTATAGCAGATGAGGAGACCTTATTCAATTCAACCTGCTTTTGCCAACCCACCACCCCCACCAAGTTATCTTCATGTCTCTTTTGTTTTACGATTGATCTGTGTCCATTTTAAAAGCTATTTAGGATCCACTTCCTTCTATATTTCTTGAATTTCACGGTTTAACATTTTCACAATAGGAATTTGGACTACATATTTGACATCAGAGTAAGAAAGTTCATGTAGGGGAATAACTCTAATTGGTAAAAAAAGAACAAAAATAGTCAATCACTAATTTAGATTGCAAAACTAACAAGTTTAATTGCATGGCAAAGATTAATTCTATTAGATAAGGTATAGCAAGTTTGAAGCACATCAGTCTGTCTTTCTGTGGATACGGGATTTTCAGGAATCTTTTCTACTTGGATCCTTGAACCTGGCCTCTTGACTTACAATGTTCTTACAAAATCCATTCAAACGTCTTTGCAGTTTTAAGACTTCACCTTCAATTTTCCAATTAACATTAACTGCTGAAGCTGCATATTTCAAGCTGCTTACTGAGTGCTTCTCTATCTCTCTTACACACACACAAAAACTATACACTTCACAGCTGCTGTTGAAAGCAGAATCCTAGCAAAGATTTTTCACTTTCTGTTCTGTAATTACTTTTAGTCTTGATACATTCTAATACTGAACTGGAAACCCCCAACACATGACAATCACTTTTCAACTGGTAATGCCCCATGCAAATGCTAACCCCTGTCCAAGTGCTCTACTATTAACTCCTCAATTTCTCTCTGGACAAGTGACCCAGCAAGTATCCTCCAACAATTGCTCTCAGTGCAAATGCCCCTGGCTCTTGTCCTTTTTTTATATACTTGCTATGGTATGTAAAGACTGTTTCTCCATTCTCTGTTCTGATTAAAAATATTTCTATTGTCGAATTTTCATTTGTCTTTATTTTTAACTCTAGACTGAAATGAGAAATGTTGTAAAAACTAAGAATTGCAGCAGGATTGGTGCATTTTTTTTTAAAGCAACTAAGCTGATACTGATTGTAAACACCAGTTACACAGCTCCTTGTTCATGGTGTAGACGAAATGTAGTTTGCAGACAGACTAGAGCCAAGCGCTATGGGTACAAATGGAGATTCAACCAGCAAAAAGCAACTGATTAGTCTGTGGACTAGTGACTAGTTATCAATAGCAAAACCTTTCTGCATGCCAACAGCAATGGGTTCTCAAGTAGATGAACAGTTTGAGGCTGTGAACAAGATGGGGAGAATCTTTTAGACCTCCACCACCTCAGGAGGTCCCACTGATCTATGCAGTAAAAGCTAATTTAAACTTGCAGAAAAAAGCTTATTTTTCTCTCATCAGTTACTGTAAGCTCAGATTTATAGTTAATAGGTCAGAGACTCTATAAGTGCAAACTGGGCCTCTGTGCCTCTTGCAAACCAATGAAAGCCTCTGGAGAAGGAAACCAAGAAGCAGTTTTCTGACCAGCAGAAAAATCATTAAAATCAGCTCAGCAACGTTATGACCAGAACAACTGACCTAACTTCCCAGTTTTTTCCTCCATCCATAACACTGATGTATTTTTCCCCATCTATCTCTTTGTGAGTGTCAGAGAGAGCATGTGTGTGTGTTTATCTCTAGTTAGAGTGGTTATGTATAATAAATAGTGTTTTTATGTTAAGTACAGAAATCTGGTTTGTGCTTCCTGTCAACCTGCTTCTAAAGGACAGATAAATGAGAGAATTCTGCATACTCTAAAAATCTTTAATTTTTGTGACAACACCGAGAATAGCAGGGCTTATTTTCCAACAGATTACCTCAATGAGTCGTAACAAATACAATTTGATAACTTAACTCTTATTCATTACAACAAAGTGTCAAAAAGATGATATCTAATGCCGCACATAACAAAAATACTATAAACTCTGTCTTGATTCTTTTGGTAGTGACCTTTAATTCAGGTCCAGTAATTACTGATTTTACTTGCCAAAAAGATAGTTTATTCAATATCAGATCCTTTTGTAATTTTCAATACCTCGAATTGATCTCCAATTTGCGTTCTCTGTTCTGATTAAAAATGTTTCTATGTCTAGTTTCTCCTCGTCAATAAGCCTCATATCTTCAGTATTATTTTGTAAATGTTCGCTCTAGTCTTCTGGACATAATTAAAGTTTATCTTCCAAAATGGACATAGAATAACTTTTTCCAGGTCTTTATAGATGGTGAAGTACTTTGTTCACTGGCTGAATTCTAACTATGTGCCACTTAGTTAGAATTCAGCCGGTGATCAAGGTATTTCACCATCTATTATGTGCAAATTGAAACTTTGTATAATTTTAGACCGTAACATGTAGGAGCAGAAGTTGGCCATCAATCCAGCAAATCTATTCTATCATTCAATGAGCTCATTCACTAATCTGATAATGTTCAAATCCACTTTCCTGCCCTTCCTCTATAACCCTTCATTTCTCTCCTGATTAAAAATGTCTGTCTCAGCCTTGAATATACTTAATGACAACACACTGCTGTAAAGATTTCTCCAGAGTTACTACTCTCCGAGAAGAAATTTTTCCTTTCTGCCTTAAATGTGTCACTCATTATTCTGAGATTGTATCCTCTGGTTCCAGACTCTCCCACAAGGGGAAACAAACCTCCAATGCTGGCAGTGTATCTTTCTTTAGAAAAAGGGCCCCAAATGTTATGGAGAGTCATAGAGCTGCACAGCATGGAAAAAGATCCTTTGGTCCAACTCATCCATGCTGACCAGATATCCTAAATTAATCTAGTCCCGTTTGCCAGCATTTGGCCCATATCCCTCTAAACCCTTCCTATTCATATACCCATCCAGATGCCTTTTAAATGATGTAAATGTACCAGCCTCCACCATATCCTCTTGCAGCTCATTCCATACATGCACCACCCTCTGCGTAAAGAAGTTGCCCCTTAGGTCCCTTTTAAATCTTTCCCCTCTCACCTTAAACCTATGCCCTCTAGTTTTGGACTCCCCTACCCCAGGGAAAAGACCTTGGTTATTCACCCTCTCCATACCCCTCGTGATTTTATAAACCTCTATAAGGTCACCCCTCAGCCTCTGACACCCCATGGAAAATAGCCCCAGCCTATTCAGCCTCTCCCTACATCCCAAACCCTCCAATACTGGTAACATCCTTGTAAGTCTTTTCTGAGCCCTTTCAAGTTTCACAACATCCTTCCTCCACCATGGAGACCAGAATTGCATGTAGTATTCTGATAGTGGCCTAACCAATGTCCTGTACAGCTGCAACATGACCTCCAAACTCCTATACTCAGTGCATTGCTCAATACTGGCAAGCATACTAAATGCCTTCTTCACTATCCTGTCTACGTACAACTCCACTTTCAAGGAACTATCAACCTGCACCCAAAGGTCTCTTTGTTTTTTTTAAAATGTAGAATCCCTACAGTGTGGAAACAGGCCATTCAGCCCAAAAAGTCCATACAGTTCTCCAAAGAGCATCCCACCCAGACTCATCCCCTGTAACCCTGCATTTCCCATGTCTAATCTACCTAATTTACACACCCCTGGAACACTATGGGCAAATTAGCATGGCCAATCTACCTAACCTGCACATCTTTGGATTTGCGGGAGGAAACCGGAGCACCAGGAGGAAACCACACAGACACGGGGAGAATGTGCAAACTCCACACAGACAGTCACCCGAGGGTGGAATCGAACCTGGGTCCCTGGCACTGTGAGGCAGCAGTGCTACCCACTGTGCCACTGTGCCACCATGCCACCCCAGCAACACTACCTAGGACCTCACCATTAATTGTATAAGTCCTGCCCTGATTTGCCTTTCCAAAAATGCAGCACCTCACATTTATCTAAATTAATCTCCTTGGCCCATCAGCCCATCGTATCAAGGTCCTGTTCTCCTGTGAGGTAACCTTCTTGGCTGTCCACTACACTGCCACTTTTGGTGTCATGTGCAAACTTACTAACCATACTTCCTATGTTCACATTCAAATCATTTATATAAATGACGAAAAGCAGCCCCTCTGCTGCTCTGACGACTCGTCACCCCCCCACCCCACTCATTCCTGGGACACGGCCCCTCCGTTGCTCCAGGGACATGGCCTCTCCATCGCTCTCTAGCTGCCTGCTCCCACTCTCACTGCCAAGACTCGCTGCCTCCGCGATGCTCCCCGTCTGCTTTCCCTCCCACTGCTGCGGAACTCTTCCCCGCGCTGCTCTGGGGCTCATAGCCAAACGCTGCTGCAGGACTCTTCCCCGCACTGTTGCAGGACTCTTCCCCGTGCTGCTCTGGGGCTCCCAGCCCACACACTGCTGCGGGACTCTTCCCCGTGCTGCTCTGGAGTTCCCAGCCCACACACTGCTGTGGGACTCTTCCCCGTGCTGCTCTGGGGCTCCCAGCCCACACACTGCTGCGTGACTCTTACCCGCGCTGTTGCAGGGCTTTTCCCCGCACTGCTCTGGGGCTCTCAGCCTACACGCTGATGCAGGACTCTTCCCCGTGCTGCTCTGGGGCTCGCAGCCCACAGGCTGCTGCGGGACTCTTCCCCATGCTGCTCTGGGGCTCATAGCCCACACGCTGCTGCAGGACTCTTCCCCGCGCTGCTCTGGGGCTCCCAGCCCATGCGCTGATGCAGGACTCTTCCCCGCGCTGCTCTGGGGCTCGCAACCCACAGGCTGGTGCAGGACTCTTCCCTGCACTACTCTGGGCCTCGCAGCCCACGCGCTGCTGCGGAGCTCGCTGCTCTAGACTTGCTGCTGGCTCAAATGCTGAGGGGAGAGAAGAAGCAAAGAGGAGAGAGAAAAAGAAGAGAGAAAAAAAGAAAAAAGAGGACAAAGAATAGGCAGATCAGAGGAGCTCTGGCAGGAAATTTCTACTCTGCTGCCAGTTATTCTTCAAAAAACTGTCAAGTTAGTGAAACATCATTTCCCAAACACAAAACCATGTTGACTATCTCTAATCAGTCCTTGCCTTTCCAAATACATATAAATCCTATCCCTCAGTTCACAGTATTCCAGCTGTGGTCTGACTAGTGCCTTATGTAGTTTTAGAAAAAACCTACCTACTTTTATACACCATTTCCTTTGAAATAAAAGCCCACATTCCTTTTCCCTCCCCTATTACCTGCTAAACTTCGATGCCATCTTTTTGTAATTAATGGATGGGGACCCAGATCCCTCTGTTCAGTAGTTTCTGCAGTCTTTATCCATTTAAATAATAATCAGTTCGTTCCTTCTTCCTGCCAAAGTGCATAATCACACATTTTCCTTATTGTATTCCACCTGCCAAACTTTTACTCACTCACTTAACCTGTCTAAACCCCCTGCTGACTTGTGTGGCATCTTCACCACTTGCCTTCCCAGCTATTTTTGTGTCATCTGCAAACGTGGCTATAGTACATGCAAGTCATTAATATATATTGGAAATAATTGTGGAATAATTTAGAATTCATTCCACGGCCTGTGTTGTGCCCCATACAAAGCTTCATAGCTCACATACCAGTCCTTATCAGGTTCTGCTACCTTCTGGTATTCCCACAAACTGGCTACAACATCCACTATTGCATTCATTCCTTCCTCAATGGAAATGGACTGCCACCCCTGACATGGATTTCATAATAGAAGGGGGTGCTACGAATATCTCATCAGGATCCAATCATGGGAAACTGAGAAACCTTCCATGTGTCCCTGCCGTCAGTTCATTTCTACATCCCAACCTGCTTTTGCAATTCTTCCAGCTGGATCGTTTTACATGAACCACATTTCCTTCACGTTTCATTCTTTCCTGACATTGCTGAATTTGACATGCTTTCAGTACTATATCACAGCTCCTTGGAACTCCCTCACTGCCCTCCAAAATTCCCTTGCCTCAGATGTCTCCCTGCCTTAAACATTCCTTTGCTATAACGTTCCTGATTTTCCATTTCCCCCGTTTTCTTCACAGCTTCCTGATCAGTTTTTTAAAGCACTCTGATATTTCATTGCTGCATGAAGAGCTTAACACCAATGTATTGTGGTCGGTGACAGCACAGAGGCTAAAATAGTATTGGTATTTTACGTCAAAGAAATGCTACTTGACTACAGTGTTAAATAATACTTCAATCTCAATAGTACATAGTGCTGATCCATCAATTAATGTTTCTTCACACACTGCAAAATAATTTGCTATTTATCAAATCAATAACTCAGTTCCCTCATAAGGCAAAATTATGCCATGGTGTCCATATTAAATAATGGAGATCTCACACATAACAATTCATGTACTTAATATATCTAATATTTCAGTCATGTTCTGAAGAAGGTTCATTTTTCCCAAAACTCTGCTTTCACTCCACTGATGCTGCCAGATCTGCTGAGTTTCTCCAGCACTTTCTGGTTTTGTTCCAGTCATATTGTTTGGCTTAAATAAGTGATAACACAGTGTGGAGCTGGAAGAACACACCAGGCCAGGCAGCGTTAGAGGAACAGGAGAGCTGACGTTTCGGGTTGGGACTTTTCTGAAGGTAAAGTCTACAAACACAAACAAAGTCTACACACAAACACAACAGCAAGATGGGGAACAAGCTTTCATATTGACAGTTTTCTGCTTGAAGAGAGACTCGTCTGTCAGCTGCTCAATTCTCTGATTCCATAGTTGAACTAGAAAGAACTTGCTATGTCTACACTTCACCCGCTGAAGGACTGACTTCACAGACACAGTTAACTGCAAAAGTGACACTTAGTACATTCTGTGGATTTGCACTGTTAGAAGCTTGCTGAAAGGTTCTTGTATGTTCTTCTTTGAGTGCTAAAGAAATCTCTTAAAATGTCTCATCTCTTAGTACATCTATGAACATTCACTATATGAGGAAGTATTCCTCAATAATCTGTTGTGTTCAGTGATATGCTTCTCTTCTAACTTCTGTATTGGTAATTCAGCGCGTATTTTAATCTTGGCAGGAGGGGTCTTGACCACTGTTTGTAGTACTGGCAGAATCCTGAGCTGGTTCCAGTGAGGACGGCCCAACGGAATTAAGCGTCTGTCAGGCTGACCAGTGCCTTGTTCAGGATTCAGGAATCTGGGGATAGAAATCCCGCACACACAGGCTGACAGCTGTCTGTGCTAGTAGTGCCACAGGGAGTGGTTACTGCTGTTAACAAAACATCCAGGGATAGAGGTATCACCGAGGAACACAGGTGTCAGGTGAGTGAGGATGGGACAGGGGTGACAGAAGGTGGATCGTCGGAAGAAAAAGCAACAGAAGTGGTAGCAACTCAATCTGCTGCACTTGACGGATGGAAAGTACTCATTGAGCAGGCGACACCATTCCCTAAACATTTAATGACATTCAGATGTCATTATATGTATGCAATTTTATTTGACAAATTCCTGATGAGGTTAAAATATCAGAAATTAATATTAACTGGTGAGTAGAAGGTCACAATTTGAGCTGTAATAATATGTGGCAAAGATTGCCTCCTCCAAAATTAACAATCTGAAAGATACAACATGTAATGTCTGTTAAGTTTTATCATTTTAAATAGGAGCATTGCGTTATAGCATAGATACCAGACCAGCTGGACCTGTACCTTTTAAGACAGCTACATCACATAACGATAAATGATGTTCCATTATAATAGTACCTACCTCATTTTCAGTCACTCTCTCTGTACAATGAAGTCAGTATAAACAGTCGGTTCTATGCATGGAATGTGCAGGTAAATCAAAAAGTACAGCGTCCAGACCATGTGTGTAAGTCTATGATATTTCCAGCCTGTAAATAGTTAGTATTGTAAATAAATTTCATAATATTTGACTCAATAGAGCCGAACTCAGTAGTAAATGTTATTTGGGCTAATTTATAGCAACTAAAAATGGCATCAAGGTGGCAACATGTGGGTACTTAAAGAGGGTGACAAACAATCACTAAATTGGGGCAGCACAGTGGCTCAGTGGTTAGCACTGCCGCCACACAGCACTAGGGACCCAGGCTCAATTCCACCCTTGAGACACCATCTGTGTGGAGTTTGCACATTCTCCCTGTGTCTGCGTGTGTTTCCTCTAGGTGCTCCGGTTTCCTCCCACAGTCCAAAGATGTGCAGGTTAGGTGGCTTGGCCATGCTAAATTGCCCATTGCGCAGACTGGCTGGATTACCCATGGGAAATGCAGGGACAGGGGCGGATGTGGGTGGAATGCTCTTCAGAGGGTCAGTGTAGACTTGATAGGCAGAATGGCCTGATTCCACACTGGGATTCTATGTTGGTGGAGTAAGTCAACACTAAAGGCTGGAAAGCTGAGACTACACCATGAGGGTTGTGAAAAGTTTCTTCTCCTTAACAACCATCATTTCTTGAGGTTGGTTGGCTCGCTGAGCTGGTTTGTTGTTCCGCAGATGTTTCGATACCATGCTTGGTAACATCCTCAGTGCACTGAGAATGTTACCAAGCACGGTAACGAAACGTCTGCGGAACAACAAACCAGCTCAGCGAGCCAACCAACCTCAACACCCACAACCCGAGCTACAGATCTACTCCAAAACCTTAAAGAACTATGGATGCAACATGCTCAAACTGGCAAGATGTACTGAGGATGTTACCAAGCACGGTAACGAGATGTCTGCGGAATAAGAAACCAGCTCGGCGAGCCAACCAACCTCGACACCCACAACCTGCGCTACAGATCTACTCCAAAACCTTAGGAACCATCATTTCTCATCATCACCTCAGAGTGGAATTAACAACGATAATGAAGACCAGAGTTTTGCAACCACAAGGCCACAAACCTTTACTGAAGCACAGTGAGTATGAAACCTTGTGTTCTCACTTAAAGAAAAGACAAACAGAAGAGGCCTCCACTGATTCAATTTTCAAAAATGACATTTTAAATGGTCCTGGGAAGGGCAGTTCCATTGTACTCCAAGGAGAAAATACAGCTCAAAAACAATTTTATATGCATGAGGCCTTACCTGTGTCCAGATACCAGGCAGTTCCACCTTTTTTTGTCAAATCCAGACAAACTTTTTTTTAAAAGACATGACATCATCACTCTACCTTTTGTCACAAATGCCTCCCACAGGGCCAAAGCTTGCTACTACAAGCATGCACATCTTAAAGAGGCAACAACACATAACAAATAAAAGAGCAGACAAGGCAACAAAGTCACAAAAAAACAGTACATTGCAACATAGATTCTTACAATAGTGTTTTAAATAGCAAAAAAAAGCGGAAAGCAAACATTTATCTATGGATTGGCATTCTATTGACATTTCGCCAGAAATTTAGTTAATTAAAGAAAGAATCAACTTTCAGCAGATCGCTAAAACAAACCACAGACAGTCAAACTTCTTCTTGCTTCAGGAACTGAAGGGTTAAGAAGAATAAAACTCCCCATTATTTCTGTCGATGACCACAAAGATCCTGACAAAATATTTCAGATTTCCAAAGATAAGCTTAAAACTCGAGTCAGTTTCAGGATACACAGGCTTGAGTTCAATCAATCAGTTCATAGCAAGATGCTGGTGTGAAGGTATGGAATGTTGTTTCCCCATAATCTATCTTAAATGAGAGGTTTATGGAAATCATCATTGCTTCTGCACCCACTGCATTCTTCAGGAAAGCATTTGAGACGAACCCAAAAAATATACTATTGACATTCTGCTTGAAGAAAGATGAAAGTTTGAAACAATTAAAGCAGACCAGCGGTATTTGTAAGTGCTTAACTCTTAAACAACTTTTGCAGTTGTCAGCAGGTTCCATAGAACATCCAAATCTTGCATGAGATATAACTTGTCTCACGCACCAAGGCAGTGTCCAGTGCTTCTTGACACATTCAAGCTATAAGAGGATACTGGTCTAAAATGTATAGGAAGTTCAATCACCCAGTGAAACGATAAGTCCAATACAATACTCTGTGACAGCATTGAAGAAGACGCTACCAAAGAACAGTGTCAAATAAGTTTCCAAATTTCTGTCCCTGGCACCCATGCCTGTCAATGTAGTCTAAGATGTAATCCCAATGTTACAGCTTTCAGATCACAGTCAGATAGTAAATGAGGTAAACTTGACACACTATGTGGATACCGTCAGAAAAGTTGAAGACTTCAAGTCCATCCAAATTATACATCCGTAAAGGAAGGGACAATATAGACTACATTCCAAGATTGATTCTGGTGCGAGTGCAAATGCTGTGTGTGTGTGTGTGTGTGTGTGTAGCACCCACTTTCCTACTACCTCCAAATTTACCTCAGGTGAAGATTTTAATTTATATGCATATAGTATATACACATTCTGGATTTTGCTGGGACATTGGCAGCCCCGGTGACATTCCGAACTGCTGGGAGCAATCAAGCCATCGTTGTTTGAGGAGCCTCTGCAGTTAATGGGCTGTAGTCCATTACCCCAGTGCTTTAAAGGAATGAGAACTCACATGTGGGCAGGTGGTGCTGGAAGGGTTTGGAGATTTGTGCACTCCCTCTGAATTTGTATGTTCCCAAAGAATTCTCTCAATTTTATTTGTTCACTCATGGGATGTAGGCACCTTCTTCCCATCCCTTAAGAAGGTGGTGGTGAGCTGCCTTCTTGAACCACTGTAGTCTACCTGCTGTAGATAGTCCCCCAATACCCTTAGGGAGGGAATTCCAGGATATCGACCCAGCAACACTGAAGGAACGATGATATATTTCCAAGTCAGGAAAGTGAGTGGTTTGGAGGGGAAATTGCAGGTGGTTATGTTCTCGTGTACCTGTTGCCCTTGTCCTTCTAGATGGCAGTGGTCATGGGTTTGGAAGGTGCTGTCTGTGGATCTTTGGTAAATTTCAGCAGTGCATCTTGTATATTGTACACACTGCTGCAAATGAGCATTGGTAGTGGAGAGATTGGATAGTTGTGGATATGGTGCCAATCAAGCTTTGTCCTGGATGGTGTCAAGCTTCTTGAGTGTTGTTGGAGCTGCATCTATCCAGGCACGTGGAGAGTATTCCATCACACTCCTGTGCCTTATTGATGGTGGACACGATTTGCAGAGTCAGAAGGTGAGTTACTCACCGCAGTATTCCTAGCCTCTGACCTGCTCTTGTAGCCACTGTGTTTACGTGATGAGTCCAGTTGAGATTCTGGTCAATGGTAACCCCAAAAATATTGTTCTTGAGGGATTCAGTGATGGTCATGCTGGTAAACTCAAGGGGCTGTGGTTAGATTGTTTATTATTAGAGATGGTCGTTGCCTGACAGTTGTGTGGTGCAAATGATACTTGCCCTTTGTCAGCGCAAGTCTGGATATTGTCTAGACCTTGTTGCATTTGAACATGGACTGCTTCAGTAGTGCTGGAGTGCCTTAATGCTGGGCATGTTGTCTTGGAAGCAATTATGTGAGGTTGGATTTCCAGTGGGACTTGCTGACGGGCAAAAATCCCATCTCTAGTCAATTAACAATTATTGGAAAGGGCTATAATTGTCAACATTTGCCACTAATGCTTCTAATGAAAGGAAAGGAAACTATGTCAGCCTAAGAATCTTTTCCTGTTCAGTGCATTTTTCTAATAATATATCTTTCATGCTTTCTAATATTAATTGTCTAAAATACTTGTTAATGTTATATGTGATTAAGCCACTTATTAATAAATAAACATTTTGTCCATCTCTCTTCCTTTACTTCATCCCTTGTCATGCTATGGCTTAAGTTGGATTTCGTACATGTTCATTCAATGTCCAGAATTCTTTGATCTGTGACAAAACAGATAAGGTTCTGAAATCTCCACGGAGCTACATGTAATGTATAAGGTTACTTGTTTCCAAATGGAATGAGGTCCCATTGAAAAGGTTCCCAGCTAAACTTGGACATATTAGCTGTGAGGCATGTAAAGATTACTCTTGTCATAGAGATAATTTCCTTTCACTCTACAGAAGCTGCTAAGAGATTAATAAAAATGAAAATTGTCTGGGAATTGGAAATACTGTATTGATGGTATGAATTACCTAGAGGTTGTCACCGGCAGCCAAGAATAATCTACTAATACCATGTTCCTGGTTACTGCCAAAATAATCAAGGGCACCACTCAGCAAGTTGGCCCACATCAATGTCTCACCACATGAGCCACTACATTATTATCTTTGATGTGGTTGCAAAGGCTTTCAACAAGCTCTGACAAATCATTTCAGTACGTGAAGCAAAATCCCAGAGAAGGAATTTCATTCTTCTGAAATACATCTTATTCTCCCAGAGTGTAGGTGGACATTACAATAAGCTCATGTTAATGTTCAAACAGCGACTGATCTCTGCTGGGGTGATGAGTGGAGGAGACAGATTGGGGCAGATGAGAGTTGTTGTAGAGTGAGCAAGGACTTGATGATTTGTCCCAACAATCTTCGAAAAGTCAAAAGCGAAATGCCAGCCTCTGCTCACAATATTTATGCAGTGACCCACCCCCACCCTGTTTTTAGGTATTCACATGTCAATGCTAGTTCAGGGAAGAATCAACAATTTACAATTAAGTCATGTCTTTTCACAGAATAATTACCCATCAAGTTACTGTACATAAAGTACCTGCGGAGAAAGTGGGAGAGAAACTGCAGGATCTGATCAAGATGCAATTAGAAAGGTGTGTATTTTTGAGACAGATGAAAACAGTGATAAGATGAGCAGAGGGGAGATTCTCAGATCTAGGGACATGGGGGCTGAACACTCTGCCTCCGGTATTGGAGCAGAGATTATTAAAGTATGTGTAGTCAACCTATACCAGGCAAAGTACTGAAAACAACAAATACTGGAGATCACAGTGCATCAGGACAGTGTAATGTTGCAGAAAAAAGACTGCACACAAAGAAAGAAGCACAAGGATCTATAATTAAGTGTTTTAAAGTTGGCCTGCTAGTGGAGTGTTAGCAGATCTGTGGAAACAGGGCATATGAGCAGAAGCAGCGTTCGTACTGAGTGGAATTTCCCAAAGAGAGAAACTCAGGAGGGCAGGGATTAAAATATTGGATGTGATGCCCCCTCACAGTAAACCACGTTAACACTCGTTAATGATCCTCAGGCTTGAGGATTGATCATATGGTTACAGGAGAATATGTAAAGGCAAAGTTGCCATTGCTCCAGAGGACCATAGAGCTGCTCTTTCTTTAGAGAGAGATGACTGGTGGTAGTTTGATCTGAGGGTCACCATGCTTCAGGCGAGGGTAGAGGTTGAGAAAGTGGAAACTTCTGCTGATTCAGGATTATAAACCCAAGTTGTTGGCATTACTCTGCATCGCAGACCAGCCTTCTGTCCAACTAAACTAACCAATCCCTCTGCTGAAAATGACTAGCTGTTACAATAAGAAATCAACGTCTTTAAGATAAGAGGTGTGACAACATTTCTGAACAGCTGCAAATGTCAGGTCAGGGCCCTCGATTTTACAGTGTGCTGTGCTCCTGACTTTTTCTCGCTTCCTATCTACAACTCTGTGTTGAGCCCACTCACTAGACTGATGGTGAACTTGCCCCACAGCGAGTTAACACCAGGAGGGCATCACGTCACTTCCTGTCAGGCAACGTACTGCCACCACCCCCCTACCCAGGAGGATGGCTTGTCTGAAGGAGCTCTTGGCCAATCAGATGTCTAACAGTTCTGTAGCCCCTGCAGTGCCAGGCAGAGAGGGTGACCACTTCTGGGGGTTCAGGCATTCTGACAAAGAGGAACATGGACCGAGACGTCCAGGTGTGGGGCTCAGAGCTGAGAGCTGGAATGGCAGCGGAGGACACAGTAAAGGGAGAAGCATGACCTTAAAGGCACCTCTGATGGGCAAAGTGAAATTCAACAGAGCTTCTACCACCCCCATCCCTTTGGCTGACAACACATGACACGGGCTTCCTCCTACCTCCAGATAAAATAGACCCAAGAGCAGGCGGGTCACTTATCCCTTCACCGTTGCCCGTCAAATCTTAGACAGGTCATGGAGGGAGATGGGTTAGTAGTAGAAAGACCAACTGTTATGTTTTACAAGACTACGCCACCTTCAAATTCACTGGCAGGGAGCATAAAATCCAGCCTTGTTTCCAAACTTAGAGATTGTGGGTGTCTAATGTAGCAAGCCTGAAAATTCAAGGAAAGGAATCATTATTTACAAATTAGCTGACTAATCGGTATTCATATGCTACTCATGGAACCTAGGAAACTAACAAAAATACTTTACAGTGGAAAACAATGTTTGCATTATAACAGTGTCTCTGAGTTGAACGGTTTTAACAGTAAAGTTAACTGCAGCTTAATTATTGGTGAAATTAGTGATCTTTTTCATCCCTATAACTTAGATTTGGATGTTCTTTTGGTTCGTACATGTTATAAAATCCTGACAATTTTTTTATGTACAAAGTTTTATCAAACAGTCATTCCAAGCAATTTCTGCATTGCTCTTCTGCAAAAGCCTGCTATTTATAAAACAAAGTTATTATCAGTGTGCAAAGGAAATGTAAAATGAGCTATATGTTCCCTTGACCATGTTTAACCTGATTTCATGAGACTCATGGGATCTGAAGTCAAACTTATTACCTCCCAGAGCAACTGGATACCATTGTGTTACCATCTCTCCTGGGTCTGTGCTGCCGGTGGACAGGACATATCCAGGGATGGTGATGGTGGTGTCTCGGACATTGTCTGTAAGATATGATTCCATGAATATGACTATATCAGCCTGTTGCTTGACTAGTCTGTGAGACAGCTCTCCCAATTTTGGCACTAGTCTCCAGAAGTTAATAAGGAGGACTTTGCAGGTTTGAGAAGATTGTATTTGCAGTTGTCATTTCTGGTGCCTTTGTCAATGCCAGTTGGTCCATCCAGTTTCATTCCTTTCTTTAGTCTTTGTAGCGGTTGGTATAACTGAGTGGCATTTCAGAAGACAGTTACCTGTTAACCACATATAGGTCAAACCAAGAAAGGATGGCAGTTTCCTTCCCTAAAGGGCATGAGTAAATGAGTTGGGCTTTTTACATCTATTGATAACAGTGTCATTGTTATCATTAGGCTTTTTAATTCTACCATCTGCCATGATGGGATTCAAACCCAGATTCCCAGTACAATGCCTAGGTCTTTGGATCACTGGTCTAGCAATAATATCAGTAAACCATGACTCTCTATTGCTCGTTTCAACAGTACAGATACAATCCACACGCCATTATTTGCCCAGAAAGTGTTCTGTCCCAAACATTTGATTAGCTTTCTTGTTATTTCTTACCAGTTTGACTATTGCCTCACCAACCCTTTCCTTTAGCCTTTTGAGAGGTTAAAATCATTTTCAAACTATTTGCGGCCTTTGTAAAAACTGGCAGAACACTGATATTCCCATTTATCTCATAATGTCAGGATTCCAAACATTATCTACAATAACTTGTATTTATATTGTATCTTTCACATAGGTATTTCACAGGAGCAACCAACAATAGAAACATATTGAAGATAGGAGCAGGAGTAGGCCATTCGACTCTTTAAGCCTTTGAGCTTCTCCACCATTCAATATGATCATGGCTGGTCATCGAGCTCAATATACTAATCCTACCCTTCCCCCATATCCCTTGATCTCTTTAGCCACGAGAGCTATATCTACCTCCTTCTCAAAAACACATAATCTTTTGGCTTCAGCCACTTTCTGTGGTAATGACTTCAAAAGTCTCATCACACTATGGGTGAAGAAAGTTCTATTAAATTCTGTCCTAAAGGTTACCCTTTATTCTTAAACTGTAACCCCTAGTTCTGGACTCACCCACCATCAGGAACGTCTTCCCGCATCAAGTCTGTCTTGTGCTGTTTAACAACAAAATTTTACACCAACCAAACAAGGAGATATTAAGACAAATGATCAAATTCTCTGTCAAAGAGCTGAAATTATGGGCTTTCTTAAAGGAAGAGGCAGGGAAGTTTAAGAATGCCTAGCAGCAGAAGCTACGACTGCTAATGGTGCCGTGAAGAATATTGGGGATGTGCAGGAGGCCAGAATTGAAGAACAATAGAGCAGGAGGGTTTTACAGGATACACATATTGGGACAGATTTGATAATAAGAATGAGGACTAATTTTGTTTGTACTTGAAGATAATAGAGAACTTGCACCATAGGGACAATGGATGAATGAGAATTGGTACATATAAAGACAGTCAGTAAGACTGTGCATGATCTCAAACTCACAGAATGTACAAAGTGGAGTCTTGGAGGTCAGCCAGACATTCATAATATGATTCCATCTCATAACAAAGTACTTTCAACAGAGGACCTCTACCTATTTTGACGAATGACCTCATTATAAATGCTTAGCATTGCTCTAAGTCACATGAATGAATGCAGTGCTATGGAGAATGTTTTTATAGTGGCAAGATTTGTTTGACTGGAAGTTCCATGAGCTTGTAATAAGTTTATTTTTCTATGAATTTTTTTTTTCAATGCCTGTTACTTTAATTGGACAAAGATTAATAGATGTTAAACAGATTAAGTTTTATTTTCAATGTAGATTATGGTGTGCTTAGTTGATAGTTTTAGGAACTTGTATGAAACAATTTTCTTCTAAGGCAATGTTGAATGATAGAGAATGTGTTTCTTTTTAAGTTTGTGAGCATCTATAGTGTTATTATACAGCTCCTAAGTTCTGTAGCTAATGGCTACTGGGTGAGTGGCAATGGCGGATTCATGGAATCGTGGAGGAGCATGAGGGGTAGAGGTCCTAACAACCATGAATAAATCTGGGGTTAAAGTTGTAGTGGATGGAGGCAGGTTTTCTGTCCTGTTAACCTTGGCATCTTCTTTACTACATTGTCACCTCAGGCCTGCATCAGGAGTCATACAGTCATACAGCATGGAAACAGACCCTTTAGGCTTCACACTGACCATGTTCCCAATCTAAATGAATCCCACCTGCCTGTGCTTGGCCATATCAATCCAAACATTTCCTATTCATGTATTTATCTAAATGTCCTTTAAACATTGTAACTAACTGCATCCATCACTTTCTCCAGCAGTACATTCCACACACGAGCCACTCATTTAAAAAAAAAGTTGCCTATTGTGTCCTTTTTAAATCTTTCTCCTCTCACCTTAAAAATATGCCTTTTAGTGTTGAACTCCCCCACCATAGACAAAAGACCCTTGTCATTCACCTTCTCCATGCCCCTCATGATTTTATAAACCTCAAAGAGGTCACTCCTCAACATTTAATGCACCAGTGAGAAAAAGTCCCAGTCTTTCCAGTCTATTTATATATCTCAAATCGTCCATTCCTGGCAACATCCTGGTAAATCTTTTTGGAACCCTCTCCAGTTGAATAATATTCTTCCTGTAACAGGGTGACCAGAACTGCACCTAACACTCCAGAAGAGGCCTTACCAACAGATCTAACTCCAGCCCACAATCTCCAGACACGGTTAATTCTCAGAGACCACATTTCCAAATGAATGAGTTGACTTCCCAAAACTGTGAATGTAATGTCAGGATTTGGTCCTACTCAAGTTTCCTGAATTGAAGATGAAAATTCAACCTTCTGTTTGTAATTGTTCCTTTCTCTAGGATTCCAATACAGCTAGAGTTCAGCCACTTTCTAATGGGTTCCATCAATCTCCTGCTGGTGTTGGAACTCAATCCAGTATTCATTAAGTATCCATACATACACACACACAGTACACTTCCTATTTGAATCTTTGCTTAGCAATCAGATCCAACATTCATGGAATCTTAAAGCACAGATTGGTCCATTACCTTATCATAGCTATGCTGGATTTTTCCCAGGGAATAAGAATTAATTCAGCTTTGCTGTGTCTCTGAAGATCTGTATCTTCCACAGATTCAAGTGTTCACTCACTTTTGCTTAAAATATTCTGTGAACTTTCTCATAACCAGTCATGTGTTAAAGCATTCAATGTTCCAAACATCCACAGAGCCAGCAAATGCTTCATCCTCTCCTGCCTCTCTTTCAGTAACAATATTAAATTGTACACTCCTCAACATTGACTCCCCAACTAGACAAAATAGTCTTTCTTACCTGATCAAAACTCTTCAAACCATACGAAAAAGAAAATACTATTAATTCTTCTCACCATTGTTGCCTTTTTGGAAATAATCCCAATAATTCAATTACCTCCTCACACTATAACATACCTGACATCATTCTGAATGTTAATCATTCACACCTTAGACAAGCAGATGTCAAGGCTAACAGGTCAGAAAACCTGCCTCCATCCACTAGGACTTTAATCCTGAACTATTAATGGTTGTTAGGCCCTCCAGCCCTCACCCTCCTCCATGATCCCATGCATTCTCCATTCCCACTCACCAGTAACCATTAGGTACAGAACTGTACCATGATGTACGGCAATTCCAAGAGATCAGGATAGCTGGTTTATCAGAGGTTTGGAAGGCTGGTGGGAACAAGAGTTTAGAGTTTCTGACTTTCAAGCAGATCTTCCTGAAGGTGCAGGTCTGCCAGATATTTTATACAGGTCCTCCTCTGTTGTGTTGCCTGCTGAGCCCAGGCAAATTGAAATAGGGAAACCAGAAACACTTCCATCCAGTTCATTGTGAAAATGGAATGCGAATACATAGAGGATAGGAGGAAAGGTTTGCATTTATATCAGACTTTTCCTGACTTTAGTATGTCCTGAGATTTAATGCCAATTAAAACTGTCAAAACAGCATAACCTGAAACTTTAACTCTGATTTTTTTCTTCACAGATGCTCCCAGACCTGCTGAGCTTTTCCAGCAACTTCTGTTTTAGTTCCTGTCAAAACAGCAATTTGATAAAGTTATGGACAAGACCAAACCCCCTTAAAATATATTCAGAAGATAATCTGGACCCTAACTTTTTCTTATTTTAGAAGTAAGTGTAAGGTGTTGTATTCCAGATGTAGTTGGATCGGTCAAACTATTTGATGTTAAGCAAAACTCACGTTATTTTTACATAACAGTTAAAATATAGACAAAGTAAAAATAAAAGAATTAGCTTAACGGTAACTCTATAGAAGTTCTTAACAATTGATATATTAACTACTATTAATTAACTGTTCCATAACAGTAATATCTCATAAACATGCCCTTGGCAAAGGCAAAGTAGAAAAATAGATTTTCTCACATGCAATTCTCCAGTCCACTGGAAAAAGCGTTAAGAGAAAACTTTGAGAGAAAGAGTAGCAGGGAGAGATTCCAAAGCCAGCTTCAAGAACCCCCCAACTTCTATTGAAAAACTAAAACAAAAATCCTGGTTTGTCAGAGCTTACCCACACCTAATCAGGCTGCTTCTATTGTTCCAAATATTTTAAAAAAACCAAGGCCTCACAAGCTGTTTATTTTATGTGATATCAATAGACAATTTGTGACCTCTGACTTAAAACCTCTCCTGAAAAAAATAGACAAAATACACCTCTTAAAGCCATTGTACCGTCAAGAATCATCAACTAATCTGTACTTTTAGTCATATTGGTTGAGGGATAAATAGTGGCCAGACACCTCATCAAATCCCCTGTCCACCTTTAAATAGTGACATGATTTTTAACCATCTGAAAGACCAACAAGGCATCAGTTTAAAGTCTCCTCTTAAAGACTGCAACTCTACCAATGCAGCACTGCCTCGATAGTGCATGAAAATGCTAGGCAAGTACGGTGTGCTCTAATCTCGCTGCAACTTGAATTCACAAGCCTCTGACTCAGATGTGAAAGTAACTGAGCCCTGATTCTCAAAGGTGCAAACACAAATACACTATTAAGGCAGCCACAGGAAATCTAGTGGAATGTAATAGAGTCAGATCTGATCTAACAGATACAGAGAAGAGGAACTCCACAATATTGTATCTGTACATTTGGGTAGGAGAATAAGTATACCACGTAAAAAACTGCAAAACACTTGATTATAATGTTACAAAATCAATGCTATGAAGTAAAAGGGACTTACAAGTATTTTATAATATCTTGTTAATCATGAACAGGTTTCGACAGTTGGAAATGTATAATAGTGGTGTTGTAAAGTGGATTGGAAATTGTCAATTTACGTTTAATAACACAGACATCTGCCAATGCAACAGATAATTTCATAAAGAAGGAATAGCATTTGGTAAATGTGCAGACTCTGAAGCTTGTGGGGTGGGCGCGGTAAACGGAATTAGAATTCCCAGGATATAAAACTGCACCAGCCAAATGAGGCCATGGAGCCGAAGCCTGAGCAGCTGGGGCAGTGCTGGGACTGTCACAGCTCATCGCGTCTGACCTTGCACTCAAGTTCACATTAACCCCTCCATGTAAGACATCTCAGCACCATTCAGCTGCCTTTGATAGGTCCAGCATTTCCAATCAAAAAAATAACTTTATTTCGCAAGAAACCACTAAAAACATGACACATTGTGCTTAATTTCCCTTTGAGACTTGTCTAGAAGGTTTAAATAAATAATCTTTCCATTTGGTGTGCAGCAGGATCAATTTGTATTCCAGTTTTGAACGGCTATGTTTAAATATGACGATTTGATATAAAAACAATCTACATGCATCAGTCACTAAATGGAATTCATGCAATGTATGATACACAGGTTAATAGCTTCATGAGTAAATTGGATAAAATATTGAACAATGCTCATATTCTCAGCTGCTAAAGGCTGGAACAAAAGGGACACACACCATAAAATAATGGATCAGGTAATTGTTAACTTTTGAAGAAATTTGTAAGTGGATTTAAAATAATTTTCAACATCAAAGGTCAACAGATGGAATATTTTTCAGAACACTTGGGAATGAATAAAATTAAATTGTGTTACTCTCAGGTTCAGCAGGTTGTCATTCAAAATCTATGCAAGTGGAGTCAGCAGAACATCGTTGGATAACATTGTTGGTTTTTTTTTGACATTTGGTAAGAAGGGACAACTTGGGTTTTTTCTGAGTGTACATCATAATAACAAACACTCACCTCTGCCTCTGCTCTTAAAGCACAAACACTTTCGATATATATGTATAATTTATACTCACAAGGGAAGCTTTTAGCTGTTTTTGTTCTACTACAAAGCCCAGCTTATCTGTACACTACAGGGAATGACCACAGTGTTGCGGGGGATTTGGCGCCTTACGTTATGTAATAATAGTCCATTAATCCTCTCTGTGCTCATTGCTGAATCTAATTTGACAGCATGTGTTAGAAAGAAGCATATGGCGTGTGAACTGTCTGCAGGAGTGAATCCATGGGAAATGTACATTGCACTGTGCAATGATCACATGCAATAGGTGCTTTCGTTCGCATCTACTTTGGAAACATGTTGATAACTTGCCAAGACTGCACTTTAACGAATTGTCTTCTTTTTATATCTCACCGAATTTTATTCATGAAGGACTTACCACAGTCATCTAGTTGTTCACCTTCACAGCTGTGATTTCAGTCACTAAAGCTCAGTTAAATGGATCTAAAAGTCTGGTGAAGATGTTTTAATCTGCAATCACCAGGATGCCACCTTCATAGGTGCCATAATAATACTCAGAATTCTACAAAGTACAGATGCTGTTTTTTTAGCTGCTCCTTTTTGAGGACAGATATTGCTTCATGGTTTATTTATTTACTGTTGTATTACACTGACCACTATTGAAGTGAGGACACGATTAAATTTCAGACTGGAGTAAGATAAATCATGATTTTTGAATGAGTAGGAACTACTTTAACCTAAACCTACTTTGGATTCAGGGTAGCAAAAGTGAAGGCCTACAAAATTTGTATAAAGAACAGGGTGTATTTCTGTTTGTCAAAGTATAGACTAAGTATGATGCAGGAGTAACACTGTCTCATTCAGCACCGCTGCTGGAATTAGCACTGTAACCCCAAACCCAATGTTTATTAATGTTGTTCAGTCTAATTGCTTTTCATACTTAGTGACATGGGTTTGCATCCTCTGGGGCCATTTGGTTGTGCTGTTATTCAAATTTAAGTATCTATGGCCTGGACAAACAAATGTACCCACACAATTCAAAGCACCACTGCATGTTTGAAGGTTAAACAAAGGCTGGAAGGAAGTGAGAGTTTTATTAGCTGTGGGTGGTATAATCCCAGAGATACCCTTCAGATGGTCGCTTGGTTTAATATCTCCTGTGAATCCACCTGTGTCCAACACAATTACATTTAATTTACTACCCAATATCGAGATGTACAACTGTGCATTCTGGCAGGATAGAGTAGGATATTGAACCTTCTTTCTGAACTACTTGTCACAATCATTAAAGATTCTGCATCCTTGCAGAATATGTGACAAAGTAAATATTTTTAGCTATTTTTCATATCCAGCACTTTCCAGAACATATGAACGCAATATATTATTTGAAGAGTTAACTGCACATACACTTGTATTTTCCTTTCTTGTCAATCTCAAATTGTGATCTGACCAGTTAAAGCTTAATTTTCTAACATAGGCCCTGACCAGCCTTTCACAGCCTTTGTTGGAACAGACCTTGAAGATAAATCTTGATCTTCTGTTGCTGCCTTCCAACTCAGAAACCTTGCAACTTTTACACTTGCCAGGGGAAAACCGATAGGCCCGTTTAAGAATTTGCTCATGGGATGTGGACTAGACTATTTATTGCACTTTCCCAATTTCCCAGAGGGTAGTTAAGAGTCAACCACATTGCTGTGAGTCTGGAGTCAAACGTAGGCCATTCAGGATGAGGTCAAATTTCACCATCTACTATGGTGCGATTCAAACCCAAGTCTCCAGAACATTAGCTTGGAGTTTGGATTACTAGACAGTGACATTACACAACACCACTGCCTTCTGCAAATGAACTGATTGCTGTCCTAGTATGTGGAGACTCTGCACTTAATGGTGCGCATGCATTAATTCAGTTGCCTTTAGCATTTTGTATCAATGCCCAATGAAAACTGAATATTTGTAGAGTGACATTAACACAGCGAAACATGTCAAAGCACATCACAGAAGTATGATCAGATAAAATTGGACAAAACATTTAAGTAACATTTTGAAGAAGGAAAGAGCGGTCAGGGTGGTGAGGAAAGGAAAGCAGCGGTTAGTGGCTCAGAAGCCAGGGTAGCAGTGGTGAAACTATTGCTCAAAATTGGGGCAGAGTGTCAACATCGCGGAGGGTCAATGGAGATTAGGAATAGTTGGGCGAGGGGGAGAAATCAGAGCCAAGAAATTTGAGCGATCTGAAAAATTAGGACAAGAAAGAGAAGATAGGAACCAATATAGAACTTTGAACTCAAGCATGAAGGCTTATAGAGAATTGGACTGTGGTTTAGATCTACTTATGGAGGATGAAAATTTGAAAACTGCCGAAAAGAATACTATGAAATAACTCCACGAAGACCAGTAACCCGTCACTGAGGCACCCCTTTATTTACACGTGCATAGTTCATGACACTAACCCAGCTAGCTCAGAGCTGGCTATGAGAATGAACAGAAGCCCTGACAGCCCTATTTATTTTTTTCTTGAATCCCCTGTTAATTATTTTTTTCTTTCTTTTCCAGACTACCACTGCACAACAATAGTGCTCACTTTTACCCAAATCACCCATGGGGTGTGTGTGTGTGTGCATGTGCAGTGATTCAGTGAAGACACATTGTGCAAAAATAAACTTTATTCAATATTTCCACCACCATGAAAACACCCATGTAGCCATTAAGTCAGTAACGAGCAAAGCCTGATATGGGCAATACACCACTGTCTATATCTGTCAGCCAGGACTCCCTGATTGGACCAGGTCAACAGCCCCAATCAGGGAACTCATATTCTATGATTGTTCCTGATTTACAGCATCCGCAGTTCTTTTGGTTTTTATTCATATTCTATGAGGTCCACCTGGCTGACCTCACTACAATCACTACATCCCTCCCACTCCAAGTCTTGTGACATAGGCCCTTTCTTTCTCCCTTAGCTTCTCCTGGTGTGTTTTCACACCAGATCCGGTTCTTCCGACTTTGCCTCGGATACTGGCGGTGCAAACCGGACCACGGCCGGAGCCATGCACCTGGGGCATCTTGGCTGAAATTTATCTTCTTTCTCAGGCAGTAACAGCGTCAAAGCTGCAACATCTATCCTGTCCATCTCGTTGTCAGAGTTTTCTTTGACACTAGGCAGAGGGGGAGAACCCATAGGTTCTGACAGCTTTGTCAAATGTTCTGAGGAGCCGGGTATGTTTTACTCCTGCCTTGTTTATGAGGTTGCCGCTTTCATGTGGTCCATGTGCTCGATCAGGACTTCCTCTCCTCCCTGAACTTTGCATGTCAAGGGACCTGACCTCACATCGACCATGTCTTTTACTCATGCAGGGCCATTCCTGTGGTTCCTATACCAAACTTTGCCCCCTGAAGTAAACTGCCTCTCTTGCTTAGAGGAGTCTTGAGTCTGGCATTGGCATTCCTGATGCGATTTCAACCTGCCCTCTCATGTTCAGGAAGATCTGGTGCAGAGTCATGTCCCCTTTAGCAACTCTGTTGGAGTCATCCCTGTAGTTGCATGAGGGGTGGTCCTATAATCAAACAGGAACTGGGACACTTTGGTATCTAGTGAAGCTGTAGGCTGTTTTTTAAAGCCTGCCTTAAAAATTTGGACAGCTCTTTCCATCAGAGCATTGGACGATGGATGGTGTGGAGCTGTCCTTACATGCCAAATGCCATTTGACTTTAGGAAATACTCAAATTCCCTGCTGGTAAATGATGGCCTGTTGTCTGTGACCAAAACCTCCGGGAGTGCATGTACTGCAAAGGACGCATGCAGTTTTCCTATCTTCGTCCCTGTGTTTGATGAATGAAATCTATGCACATCCAGCCACTTTGATTGGGCATCCACAATGACCAAACATAGAGCCCATGAAAGGACCTGCATAATCAATGTGTGACTGAGTCCAGGTTTACCCGGACATTCCCACGAATGTGGGGGAGCTGCTGGAGCATTCTGGGACACTGCCCCACCAATGCAGCTATGGCGACACCCAATCCTGGCCACCAGACATAACTTTTCACCAACATCTTCATTTTGGAAACGACTGGATGACCTTGGTGGAGTTCAGACAGGATCTGATGGTGACCTTTGCTCAGGACAATCACTGTTGTTCCCCATAATAATGTGCCATCGTCTATGGTGATCTGGTCTTCTAAGGTCCAGAAAGGATTCATTTTTGGTTGTAATGGCCCTTTTGTTTCTCCCAACACCACCTGCTGTTTTAGTTTCACCAGTACGGGATCTTCTTGTGTCCACAGTCCGATATTACCAGCAGCGAACAGAAGGGTGTCCAAAAAGTTTGAAACCAGAACAGACTCTTCCAGAGGCAGCACCACCGGTGGTGTATCCATCAGTGGGAGGCAGCTTTGCCACGACCTCCTGGGCTGTGTTCCAACTTGTAATTGTATGCACTCAGAATAAGAGTCCACTGTTGATTTCATCCTGAAGCTACGGGCAGCACAGCCATCTGCTCTTTAAATGGCCCTAGCAGGAGTTTGTGGTCCATTACAATTACAAATTTACATCCATAAAGGTGTTTTTGGAATTTTCGCACACCAAAGATGAGCACCAAACCTTCCTTCGCTACCTGGATGTATCTTTGTTTGGCATCTGCCAAATTCCAGAATGTGTACACTATAGGGTGTTTCTCTCCGCTGGGCCACTGATGAGCCAACACTACCCTGATACTGTCCAAGGAGGCATCACATGTCAGCACCACCTCTCACTTGGGATTCTAGTATGCCAACAGCTTAGACAACGATAGCTGCTTCTTCATTTCCCGAAAGGTACTTTTTGGTTATGTGACCATTTCCAACGCTGACCCTTTTTCAACGGCAGGTGTGAGGGTGCCAAGTTACGTATAAGTTTTCCATAATAATTCACCAACCCAAGGAAAGACCTAAGCTCCTCACTTTATCTTCCAACAGATGTAACCTGGTCTTGCCAACTCTAGTCAATGTAGGTCACTTGGAGCACCTGGAACACACATTTTCCCTCCTAAGGCATATACCCACCTTGGAGAAATGTTTAAGCACAATGTCCAAGTGCTCTAAATGTTCTTTATTGGTCTTTCCCGCTATTAGCATAGCATCCAGATAAATGGCGACCTGGGGTAGACCTTGCAAAATGTTCTCCATTGTCCGCTGGAAAATGGTACAAGCTAATGATAGACCAAAGGCAGCCTCATATATTGGTACAAACCCTAATGAGTATTAATTGTAGCAAACTTCTGGGAATTCTCATTTAACTGCAATTTTGCAGGTACGTAAGGCTTGTGTCCAGCCTCAAGAAGGACAGTCATCCTTGCCAGCTATGAACATAAATCCTCTAAGTGAGGGATTGGGGATTTAACCAGCTGTGAAAAGTGGTTTACTGTTTGCTTGAAATCCCCATAAAGGCAAACCAACCTTTCAGGCTTCACAATCAGTACAATTGGTGCTACCCAATCCACTAACTGGACAGGTTTGATGATTTCTTCAGTTTCCAGACTCCTGATTTCTTCCTCTACTTCTGCCCAAATGTCACTAGGCATTAGGGCAGCACGGTGGCACAGTGGTTAGCACTGCTACCTCACAGCGCCAGGGACCCAGGTTCGATTCCAGCCTCGGGCGACTGCTCGTGTGGAGTTTGCACATTCTCCCCGTGTCTGCGTGGGTTTCTTTCAGGTGCTCCCGTTTCCTCCCACAGTCCAAAGATGTGCAGGTTATGTGGATTGACTATGCTAAATTGCCTGTAGTGTTCAGGGAGGTGTAGATTAGGTGGGTTATAGGGGGATGGGTCTGGGTGGGATGCTCTGAGGTTCGGTGTGGACTTGTTGGGCCAAAGGGCCTGTTTCCACACTGTAGGGATTCTATGAGGCAAGTCTTGCAGAATCATGGAATTGCTTCCTGGTCAACTTGTAAGGTCAGAAGTCACATGACACCAAGTTATAGTGTAACGGGTTTATTTGAAATCGTAAGCTTTCAGAGCTCTGCTCCTTTATCAGGTCACTTCAAATAAACCTGTTGGACTATAACCTGGTGTCATATGATTTCTGACTTTGTCCACTGCACTCCAACACCAGTACCGCCACATCATGGCTAACATACAAGGTGGTCTTGGTCCCTTTGATAGCCCCCAGACCTTCCTGAAAAGCTCTGGGTATTTAATTAAGACTTCACTCAGTTAGCCACCTTATAATCGAAAATTGTTGAGCCAATCAAATTGTATCTTTCTCAACCAATTGTTCCCCATCAAGGTTCGGCCCGAGCCTTTTACAACAATCAGGGGTAACTGAACCAGCTGTTTCTCATAAGAGACTGGAACTGAAATTGTGCCCTTAACCTGTAAGGATTCCCTGGTGTAGGTTCTCAGCCTGGCTGAGGTCTTACACAAACTTAAGGGTTGGAATCCAGAGTGAATTTTGGTAAAGACAAGAGCCTCGCCAGTATCTACCTCCCATTTGAACTGGGTGACCATTTAACTTGACGTTTAGTTTGATTAGTTCTGATTTGGATGTTGCTAAGCAATTTAACTGTTTCAGCTGTAGGTGCACTTTCCAGAGTGTGCACTCTCCTGGATACTGACCTATGAGCTCTCTCATTCAATTTAGGTCAAGTGGGACTTCTTTGCTGTCTCAAGTCCACATACTGGCAGCAACTACAATGGTCTGCTGGCCTGGATCCTTGAGAAAATTTTAACCAGTTGGCTGAGGCTTGGCTTTATTTTGGGCTTTTGCTGTGGGCTGACCTAGAGTCCCTCTGTTCAGGATATGTCCTGAGTGAGGCTATGGAATTGCTTGTACTCAAGTGGTGTTCCCCAAGCTCAGGCAGACGGATGGGGGTGTCCACTTCCATCGGAATATCCTGAAACTTATATGCTCCACTTGCTGCATTTTCCAATGGATAAAGCCAGTTGTAGTGCCTGTTTGGAGTTCTGTTGGGCTTCAGCTAGTAGGTGCTTTTGCATGGTTTCATTATAAATCCCACACTTGTTGCCATTGAAATGGCACAGATGCCAGTATCCCATTACCAAGCCACCCTTTATTTAGCCCCTCACACTGATCCAGCTCCCTCAGAGTAAACACTTACCTGTCAGCCAGGGCTCTCTGAATGGACCAGATTAACACCCACAATCAGGGAACTCATATTCTATGAGGTCCAGCTGGCTAACCTCATTCCAATCACTATACATGACTTCTCTGTTATCCAACTGAATGTGGATACCGGTTTCTTGTTATTTATGCATGAGGACCCCTCAAATCTCCATGCTGCAGCTTCTGTAGTCTTTCTCCGTTTGAATAGTACCCAGCTCCTCTATCCCTGCTGCCGAAATGCATAACCTCATATTTTTCTACATCGTTTCATCTGCCAAGATTTTGAACTCACACTTACCCTGTCTATATAAAAACAGAAAGAACCGTGGATGCTATAAATCAGGTCTGAGGTAGGGTCACCTGTAATCTGTAGGGGTTCCCTGGTGTAGGTTCTCAGCCTGGCTGAGGTCTTACACAAACTTAAGGGTTGGAGTCCAGAGTGAATTTTGGTAAAGACAACAGCCCAGCCAATATCTACCTCCCATTTGAACTGGGTGACCATTAACTCTGATATTTTCTTCACAGATGCTGCCAGGCCTGAGCTTCCAGCAACTTCTGCTTTTGTTCTTAACCTGTCTATATCCTTCTGCATTCTTTTGGTGACATCATCATGTGATGATGTTGTGGCTTTAAGAGGTATACTTTGTCCTTTTTTGAAGAGCGGTTTTAAGGCAGAGGTACTGAGCAGTCTACCAGAACAACGAGAATAAACAGCTTGGGAGGCCTTGGAGATTTTTTTTCCAAAAGTTGGAACAATAGAAGCAGCCTGAAGGGGTCTGGTCAAACTCCCACAGATCTAGAATCTTTAGTTTTAGCTTTCAATAGGATTTGTTGGGGTTGAGAAAAGATGCATTATTTTTCTTTGTTACAGCTGAAAGCTAAAGTTCTCTCTCTCAGGATTGTCTTTTGATGTTCTTTTCTCCTATATTGGAGAGATGCATGTGAGACAATCTATTTTCTGAATTTGCCTTATGCCAAGGAGGTGTGTTTATAGGATGTTAGCATATTGGAACAGTTAATTAGTAACAGGTACTGTATCTATATTCTGTTAAGTTTTTCAATAGAGTTAAGTTATTGCAATTCCTTCTTTCTTTTGTTGTATTTTAACTATAGTGGATGATAAAAGTATGCTTTGGCTTTAAATCCGGTGGCTTGACCAATCAAATTGTGTCTGGAATGCAACATCTTACATTTACCTTTAAAATAAGAAAAAGTTAAGGTCTAGACAATCTTCTGAATAGTTTGAGGGGGTTAGGTCTGGTCCATAACATTCAGCACTGCCTTCCTGCTTATTTTTGTGTCATCTGCAAATGCGGTAAAACGCTCACTTCCCATTCCAATTCACAAAACTATATTGTAAAATAATTGTGGCCCCAGCATTGATCCCTGTGGCACTGAACAGCTTTACCATCAAATAAGTGGAATTGCAGAGCTAAAAATCTTGACAAACATGTGGTTACAGGTCACCATCCTGAAAATGCACTCCCCATGCCACAACACACTCCCATCCCAACTCTCTGTGGACTGTTAGCTAAGTCTCTATCCATGCCAATATACTACCCAAAACACCATGGGTTCTTGTCTCATTTGGAAGCCTTATGGTGAGGTACTTTATAAACCTTTTTGAAATCTAAATACGTTACATGTACTTTTATATATCATGTTTGTTATGTCTTTCAAGAATTCTATTACATTTCTCAGAGATAGCCTGATTTCCCCTTCACTAAGCCATGCCGACTCTACTTAAGTATATTTAGTATTGGCAAATTCCTATGTCTTATAGTCTTATGATTATCAAGGGGATCAAGGGTTATGGGGAGAAAGCGGGAGAATGGGGTTGAGGAACTTATCGGCCATGATTGAATGGCGGAGCAGACTCGATGGGCCGAATGGCCTAATTTCTGCTCCTATGTCTTATGGCCTTATGATCTTAAAGGCTCTGCTGTTACATTCTTTTTAATGGACTCTGATACTTTCTCAATGATGGATGCACAGGGTATTGGTACACTTTCTTCTAAGAGTAGAACATAGTAACTGCGACATTAAGAGCCATCGATATTAGTAAGATTGATCAGCAATTTTCAGGGTCACTAATATCCTCCATCTTGCGGACATCACTGAACCCATACACATTTATCATTGAGGTATTATTGGACCTTTGAGTACAGGAGTTGGGACGTCATGTTGAGGTTGTACGGGCCGTTGTTGAGGCCTCTTCCGCAGTACTATGTCCAGTTCCGGTCACCATGTTATATACAAGGATATTGTTAAGCTGGAGAGGGCTCAGAAAAGATTTACCAGAGTGTTGCTGGGAATGGAGGGTTTGAATTATAAGGAGAAGCTGGATAGGCTGGGACTTTTTTCATTGTAGCGTAGAGGATTAAGGAGTGATCTTATAAAATCATGAGAGGCGTAGATAAGGTGAATGGCAGGTGTGTTTCCCTTAGGATGGGAGATTTGAAAACCAGGAGGCATATTTTTAAGGTGAGAGGAGAAAAAATTTAAAAAGGACATAAGGGGCAATTGTTTTAATAAAGAGAGTGGTTGATGTGTGGAATAAGCTTCCAGTTGAACTGGTGGATGTGGGTACAATTACAACGTTTGAAAGTAATTTGGATAAGTGCATGAATAAGAAATGTTTGGAGGGATGTGGGCCAAGCACAAGCAGATGGGACTAGTTTAGTTTGGGATTAAGGTCAGCGTGGACTGGTTGGACCCAAGGGTCTGTTTCTTGCTGTATGACTCTGAAATGAGTGTCTCCAAAAAGAACCCCAGTCACAGGCCTTAAAGTACAGTCCCAAAGCAATTTGGTGGTGTTTGTCACTGAAAAGCTAAGGTTAAGTCTGAATGGACAAGAAAAACCCTTTTCTTGTACAAAAGATTTAACTGAGGAAAACTCTAACAATTCTCATGCAATTAAGTCCGACAAATGCAATCCTAACATTAATTATAAGTTAGTAATCCCTTAAAAAGCCTTTACTTTTTTTAATCCAAATTTATTACTTGCGTATCAATACACAAAACATCTGTGTGATAAAGAATTGCTGCACCTTCCATATAAAAATCAGATTTAATGGTCAGTTTGTGCACCTTTTGTAAGATTTGAGAAAAATGTAGATAGATGTTCATGATAACAGACTGTGATCATCCTTTCCTGGCTTCAGAGGGTGACCAATGTTGAATTCTTTGAGACTACAAGCACAGAAATGATTGAGGTAGCAAGAACTGCAGATGCTGGGTCAGAGATAACACAGTGTGGAGCTGGAGGAACACAGCAGGCCAGGCAGCATCAGGGGAGCAGGAAAGCTGACGTTTCGGGCCAGGACCTCTCTTCAGAAAAGGCTGAAGAAGGGTCCCGACCTGAAACGTCAGCTTTCCTGCTCCTCTGATGCTGCCTGGCCTGCTGTGTTCCTCCAGCTCCACACTTTCTTATCTTAGCAAGGAAGTTATTGTTTACTTTTATTGCACTGCAGCATTGAACGATGGCTTTGCCAAGAACTGCACTATAACAAGGGCTTGAACTTATATAACACCTTTGAGCAGGACTGCTCTAAGAAAACAAGGATATTTTCACTGATATGGTGACCAGATGTAATTGCTAATGGTCTGGCATGTGTAATTTGCCCAACAGAATACCAACAGTTTATAAGTTAACAAGGGACACAAAAGTTCAGTGACACCATGGACAGTTTTTATTGTCCACATTGGAAATGCTTTTACGCAAGATGCTGTGAAGTATCTGACCAAGAACAATTTTCTGTCATGAGAGTTTCACCATTTCTGGTTTTATTTTCCTCCATAGGTCTCTGAAGAAAAAGATCTTGGACCTCACAAGTTACTGACTCACAGGGATAAAACAGAAAAATTTTTAAATTAATGTTCTGGTTATATTGGAGCTCCATTTTGAAATATATTAAATCAGTTGGATCAGTATGTCCCATTTGACTGTTTTACTGTGTTTTACCCTTCTGGGGAAGCAGTTTTATGATCCAAAGGAATTTACTATTACAAATTTGTAGATGTTAAGCCATGCAGGTGTCTTTAAGATGCTCCTTACAATCTGTTTAATTAGGCGTAGTCGCAGTCTTCATGATAAACAATGTGGTTCACCAGTAAATTCTTCATACCAATGAAGACCAAAGTTGGGTTTTAACTCTGCTTGATACTCAGGATTACAAATGCTCACAGATCAGAAACATTGCCAAACACTCGGCAATCCATTAAATATTTCACAGACTACATCGACTGACAGTCAGTGCAAATGAACAAAGGCATCAGAATATTAAAACAATCTTCATGAGAATTAAACTCAGCTGTGAACTCTGACCACTTCGAACTATCAGTTAACAGTTTAAAATGGAAGCTACCTTATTTTTAATACCACTGCTTCCTCAATTCCCAGAACCTCAGCTTGTTTTACAGCTTTCACTTCCTCTTCCACATATTTCTGCAGCTTACAATTTTCGTTGTCATCAACTTTCTTGGTTTTGGCTTCTAATTTATTCCTTCTGCTCCTGCTTTTTTTTTCAGTTTGGTGGCTAATGCTACAATAGTATTCTACCAGTACCAGCAGCCCTCCAGTATTCTAAAGCACATTATATGGGCCATTTGATTCAACTGGTCCATGCAGACATTTATATTGCATTTGAGCTGCTTGCCACCCTTCTTTGCTTAGCAACATCAATATATCTTTCTACTTATTGTTCTCTCATGGACTTACCTAGCTTCCCCTTCAATCTATCCGTGGTAGCCACCTCCGTACTCTCTGTGATAATGAGTTCCACATTGTAACCATTTTCTGGGTAAAGAGGTTTCTCCTGAATTCTCCTTTGTCTTGTCAGGGACTACCTTGTCAGACTCAAAACAGTAACACTGTTTTTCTCTTTCTGTAGTTGCTGCCAGGTCTGCTGGATTTGTCCCACATTTTTCAAAAACAGCTCTCCAGCATCTGCAATGTTTTGCTATTATTATATTTAATTAGTCCCTAGCTCTGGTCTTGCCTGTAAGTTGATGCACTTTCTCTATATCTACTTTTCGAAGGCAACAATGGAAAAGCAGATGGTGAGAATGGCACAAAGAGTCCTTAGAATCCCTATAGTGTGGAAATGGGCCATTCGGCCCAACTCTCTGAACAGCTACCCACCTAGACTCACACCTCTACTCTATCCCTGTAAACCTGCATTTCCCACGGCTAATCCACCTAA
>NC_063336.1:108972558-109018966 GCF_021869965.1 Rhincodon typus
ATCCACCTAACCTCCCTACTCTATCCCTGTAACCCTGCATTTCCCACTGCTAATCCATCTAATCTCCCTATTCTATCCCTGTAACCCTGCATTTCCCATGGCTAATCCATCTAACCTAGGTGGAGGGATACAGACAGCTTAAGCAAGTGGCCATAATCTTGGCAGACGAAAGACCATAGCTGGAACTTATGAACATTTTTGGCCCCTTTGTCTATGGAAAGATAAACTGACATTGGAGGCAGTGCAGGGAAGGCCATAAGAAACAGGAACATGCATAGGTTATTCGGCCCCTCAAGCCTGTTCTGCCATTCAATAGGATTATGACTGATCCAACATTCCTCATATCCACTTTCCTATCCATTCCCCATTACCCTTGATTCCCCTTACTGATCAAGAGTTTATCTATCTCAGCCTTAAATATGCACAAGGACTGTGCCCCTACAGCTCTCTGAGGCAAAGGGTTCCCTTGACTCTCAACCTTCTGAGAGATGAAATTCCTCCTCATATCTGTCTTAAATTGGTGCCCTTTATTCTGAGACTATGCTTTCTGGTCCTAGACTCTCCGATGATGGAAAACATCTTCTTAACATTTACCGTGTCAAGCCCCTTCAGAATCCTATATGTCTCAATTAGATCACCTCTCATTCTTCTAAACTCCAATGAGTAGAGTTCCAACCTGTTTAGCCTTTGCTCATAAGACAATCCCTCCTTACTGGGGTTCATCCTAATGAACATTTTATGAACTGCCTCCAGTGAAATGATATCTTTCCTTAAATAAGAATAGTACTCCAGATGTGGTCTCACCAGCACCTTGTACAGCTGCAGTAAGACTTCCTTACTGTTATACTCCAACCCTCCTGAAATAAGGGACAACATTCCATGAGCCTTCCTGATTACCTGCTGTACCTGTGTGCTAGCTTTCTGTGTTTCATGCACACATACCACCAGCCCATTTGTGTTGCAGTTTTCTGCAGCTTTTCTCCAATTAAATAATATTCTGTTCTTTTGTTCGCTCTTCCAAAATGAACAACTTCTCATTTTCTCATGTCACTTGCCAAAATTTTACCCACTTATTTAACCTATTAATATCTCTTTAAACTGTTATATCCTTCTAACAACCCGCCTTACCACCCATTTTTGTGTCACCTAAACTTTGCCTCCAGTATATTGACTTTCTTCCTCCAAGTCACTAATATACATTGTAAACAGCTATGGTCCCAGCACTGATCCCTGTGGAATTCCATTGGTTTTCAGGTTGGCAACCTGTAACAGTTACCTGGTTACCTGAAAACCAATCCCTTACCCCCATTCATTGTTTCCTGTCCATGAACCAATTCTTTATCCATGTCAATATAATACACTCAACACCTCGATTTGCACCATCAGTTTGTCTACCCTATTCTGTATGCTTCGTGCTTTAAGGTACAAAACCTTTTATTGCATTTCCCTTTACTTTTATTGTTCCTTTAATATAATGTCCCATGAACTCGAATCCGTTTCTCCCACACCAATCTTTGAGCCACGTGTTTACCTCTTTAATCTTGTTGGCCCTGTGCGATTTAGCTCATGGCTCAGATAGACTATTATCTTTTTGTTTCTGCTTTACAATGTAGCCCCTAGCTGCTCATACTCCCTCAGCATAAACTCTTTTCCTATACTGGTGGCACTCACGTGGACCTCAACGACTGGATCTTTCCCCTCCCACTCCAAGTTCCTCTGCAGCCCCGGAGAGATATCCTGAACCCAGGCACCAGGCAGGCAACACGACCTTCAGTAATACCAATTCTGGGCACAGAGAACAGTGTCTATCCCCCTGACTATACTATCCCAATCACGGCTACATTTCTATTTTCTACCCCCTCTGGAATGGCCCCCTGTACCCCAGTGCTATGGTCAGTTTGCTCACCTCTGACACCCCACCACCGACAGCCCCAACTCTCATCCACACAGGCAGCAAGAATCTCAAACCTGTTAGACAAACTCAAGGGCTGAGGTTCCTTCAGCACCACCTCCTGGGTCACTCTCCCTGCCTCACTTGTAGTTCCATCCTCCTGTCCTTCACCACCCTCTGAATTCGAGGTCATTAATCGAAGGGGTGTGACTACCTCCTGAAACACGTCCAATCCAGGTAACTGCTCCCCCTCCCTGATGTGCTGCAGTGCTTGAAGCATAGACTCCAGCTCATCAACTCTGAGCCTGAGTCCCTCAAAGTTGAGAGAGAGCCTTTCTGTCAGTTAGTGGATAAAACCGGGGCCGGTTTATCTCCTACATGGATACATCTGGAAGTTAATCTAGAATTAGACAATGTCACACCTTTATAGAAAGCCAAAGTATTTGCAACAAGCTTTAACCAAAATTGATGATCCACCTCTGGCTTCTTTCTGTGTCCCCAAGGTCAGATGGAGAGATGAGGTGACATAGACTCTGCTGGATTAGATGAATGGAGTAGGAGATTCACAGGGGGTATTAATTTCAGCTTTTGGCCAGGAGGCCTGTTTTTGTGCTCTAACTATTTTCTAATTCTTCTGACTTCCTATTGTATGGCATGAACCATCTGAAAGGGCTGCAGAAATAATTTTGAAATCGGATTGGATACTTTCTTTTCAAGTATAAGATGTAGAATTATGGAATGGAGCAGGGGAGTGGAACTGAACAAAACACAGGGAATGAACTTGGACATAGCTGTTATAACAGTTACATCTCCTGCTCATCTCAAGTGTTCACGGTGCTACATAATCAATACCAAGTTACAGATAAAGAACAATCTCCTTGGTGATTAGTCTTGGGTTGCTTGTACTGAATTGCAAAAGGAATGATTTGAAGTAGGGAATGAAGATCACACAATTTAGATATGTTTTTACTTCCTCATCATAAAAATTCTTATCCTGGCATCATCAAAACCCAAACATAGCATTTCCCAACATACTAGGATGTGACTGTGGCCATTAGAAACCATTTCTTATGTGGGCCATAATGTCTTGTTTGACAGGCTCGATCCAACTCAGCTGATGGCAATGTTGCTCTATTACTCAGTCCAGATTTATGTTTAATAATAGTGAATTGAGGGAATAACTTCAAAAGCAAAAGACAATATTATATTTGTGAAGGAATCAGTTTAAATTACCACACTGACACTTTAAAAAAGACTAACATATGTTCTCAGTGACTGGAGAATGGCTTGCGAACAAAAACAGCCCAAGACGTTGCCTTAGGAGAGAATTCCTCGCTGATTATATAAGCTCAGCTTACATCAAATTGAAAAAAAGGGCATATGAAACAGTTTAGTTTGCCTACCTTGGGGCTCAAAACCACATCTGGGGAACAGTCCAAGTTCTTCAACATCTTGTTCTTCTACACAGGGAAATTTAAACCAATGATCTGCATCCCAACATTGTAGAATTGTGAAATAGTTTTGTTTTCTGCATCTTGTGATTGTTGTTAACTTACTAAGATACTTAACAATATCAGTCCATCCACTGTTGCTCAAGAATGTTCAATTATAGCATTTGCTTCATTTCAATTACTATTTGAAAGTGTAACTGCACATTCTTATCATAAATGAAAATTTTAACGAATGAAGTGTGGTCTCTCTTCCCATTAGTTACAGCAAACCAAACATGAAGGGAAATTACTAGTAATGTGCTCACAGTGTAATATTTGATGTCAATCAGTCCTTTTCATGAATTATTATGTTTGGGTTTTTACGTTATTGTGTTAAGTCTGTAGCGAATCTTCACAAGCTCAAAGCTTGACTTTTATTCACACAGCATGGGTTCAAATTCCAGCCTTGGTTGATATATGTGTCAACTGCAAGGGCACTGTGATGGTTCAAAGCTGAGCCACTATATACATTTGTGTGAGGCAGTTCACCCATTTTAGCAAGGACAAAACCAATCAGCTCAGCCTCCTGAAAGTGACACTGTTATTGACATTACAGAGAGACATTGGTGATAATCAAGGAGGTTAGGTCATCTAACTCATCTAACTGTGCTCAGGTCATTTCAATATTCCAGCAGTTGGGCAATGTGGAGGAATAAATGCATTAGAAGGGAACATAAGGTTGGCCTACATGATTTACGACTTTTGTTTTTACTTATAACCTGAGGCGGGAGAAGATGAACTGCACTAATTAAGTTCAACAATGCTTCCTCACCAATTTGAAAGCGTCACCTCCCTCATTGAAAGCAAAATGTTTCGCATACGCAGCATATGTCAGTACTGATAACATTCTACAAATAGCTTGTTCAGTAAAGCAAATCAAATTACTGTTGGACGTACCAGATTACAGCAATGATAGCTATGTGTGTAAATAGATTTGGAGAGCAAGAATGTCTCACTTCCTTGTTATCGACATGGAGTGTAAATTAGGCTCATGAAATACATCAATAAACATTCAAGCAAGAGACAGTAAAGCCTTGTGTACAGTCTTTGATTGCCATCAATCAGCTAAACACAGCTCAATCAACTGTCCTGAGAGTTATTTATTGCTTATAATCAAGGCTAGTGCTTACTGTGCAAACTGTTGATATTCTATCTTTCTTGTGGTTCAATTGTTTTGATTGGATAAATGCAAAAGTGAACAAATATTTAGTTGCTATTTGATTATGATTGGAAACTCTAATTAAAATGCCTGCAAATGTGCAAAATCGAACAAAATAGCCTATTTCGAAAACACATTTGTTTTGTGCCTATGCCCGAGTGAACTATGGTCATTTTATTCGATGACAAAAAGGTTACTTAATTCTGTCCTTTCCACAGCTGGCCACAGCTGGCCACCTTGCTGCGGTGGAGATGCTGAAGTGTTCCATCGATCCGGACTGTGATACCATTAGGAGCTCTCGGCTCCTATCCAGTCCACTCATGCCTGAACCAGACAAAGCGCAAAACAAGATCTCAATGGTGATCCAGGTGGAAGAAATTTGTGTGACATCGGTGGCTGTGATAGTGGATGGAGGCTGCAGTGGTCGAGAGTTCCCCAGTCACTGAGGTTTCTTTGCCGCTTGAACTGGATCTAACGTCTGTCAGGGACCATGTGTCTGCTGATTTGCTACAGCGTTCTCATGTTAAAAGACATCCTGCATGTCACAAGGTGCCACAAGGCATCTACCTGGAGGAAATCTATCCCCACCCCAACCCACACCCACCCCACACATAGCACAACTCCTGTGGTGCTCAGGGATGGGTTTGAGATTTCTGGAAGTCCCCTGTTTTGGACCAGCATGTAGGTGCAGGAGCTTGACTCAATCACTTCACTCTTGGAATAGGAACAGGGGACCGTTTCTGCAGCTCTCTTAACAAGGATCTGCACTGCTCACCCTGCACAGGGAAGGGGCTAGGGACGGTGCTCTAAAAATAGTCCATTCCACCCCAACCTGGCTGGAAAACTACACGCAACAGGCTCATCTACCTGTAGTCTGAAAGCTCAATCTCGGAACCTACAGTGGAGTGTAAAAGTCCTCATGGATAATGAGGAAAACATTTCCCAGAATGGAGACGTGCCCCAGAGGCCCATGAACTCAGGCACTTCAATAGTGATATCACTGCCCTGTAGGAGACTCAAAGAGCAGTGCAGGACAGCTGAGCGAAGAAGCTGTCACCTTCTGCTGGCGAGGAAAACCTGAGGATCAACCTAGGACACATGGAATTGAATTCGCTACCAACAACAAACTTGTCAACCAACTCTCGGAAGCTCCCTGTCGGCATCAGCGATCCCCTCATGACCCCTTGTCTGCAACTTGACAAGAACCAGCATGCAATGTTCGCGAGTGCCAATGCTCCAACCCCTAATGCCACAGATGAGTGCAAAGAAGGCATCTACCGCATCCTGGACACCATACTCACTGACATCCCAAAGGAAGGTAAAATGATCATCCTTGGGGACTTTAATGCCAGAGTTGGAAAGGAAGCCCAATACTGGAAAGGAACCATTGGAAAGGAAGGAGTCAGGAATTGTAGCTCCAACAAGATTCTCCTGCTCACCAAAGGTGTGGAACGCCAGGAGGTTGTCAACACACTGTTCTGCCAAAAAGACAAGTTCAATACTTCTTGGAGACATCCACAATCAAAACACTGGCACATGATCAACTATGTTGCTGTTTGATCCTGTGACCAAAAGGATCTCCTCACCACCAAAGCACAGTGCTGACAACTGCTAGATAGTCCACCAGCTGATCTACTCCTCAATGTTAATCAAATGCCACCAGAAGCAAATGAATATGAAGAAAAAGTTCAAAAAGAGGCTAAAGATTGAGTGGCTTCAAGAACCAAGCAGTCTAGCAAACTTCCAAAAATTTCTTCACCAAAATCTTCAAGGAGCTCATTTTAATGGAGTGGAGGAAATCTGGAAAGAGTTGAAGACAGCCATCATCTCATGCTGTGAAGAAACCATCGGCTACGACGCCAGGGAACATCAAGGCCAATTCGATGAGATTAAGCACATCATTCAAAACCGTATCAAGAAGAAGAGGAAAGCTCTCTGTGCCTGGTAAAATTATATCAGTAAGGAGAACCTCATCAAATAGCAAAGGCGTTTACTTTATTCATTCACGGGATGAGGGCGTCGCTGGCTAGGCAGCATTTGTTGCCCATCCCTAATTGTCCAGAGGGCAGTTAAGAGTCAACTACATTGCTATGGGTCTGGAGTCACATGCAGACCAGACCAGGTAAGGATGGCCATTTCCTTCCGTAAAGGACATTAGTGAACCAGATGGGTTTTTCTGAAAATTGACAATGGGTTCATGGTCATCATTAGGTTGTTAATTCCAGATATTTATTGAATTCAAATTCCACCATCTGCCGTGACAGGATTTGAACCTTGGTCCCCAGAATGTTATCTGGGTTTCTGAATTAACAGTCCAGCGATAATACCACTAGGGCATTGCCTCCCCTGTTACAAAGAAGAAAAAGGGAAATCAAGTACCCATGAAGGACTGAGAAAGCTAAAGAGCTGCAAGTCCTTGCTGATAAGAATGACACCTGAGGTTTCCTCAGTGCCATCCAGGCACCATACAGACCCAATACCCTTGACCTCAAACGTTTGCAAAGCAAGGATGGCACCCTTTTGGGAGATAGAGAAAACATCAGCCTCCAGTGGGGAGGAAATCACAGAATCCATAGAGTGTGGAAACAGGCCCTTTGGCCCAACAAGTTCACACCAACCCTCAGAGCATCCCACCCAGACCCATCTAATCCACACATCCCTGAACCCTACAGGCAATTCAGCATGGCCAATTCACCTAGCCTGCACATCTTTGGACTGTGGGAGGAAATCAGAGCACCCGGAGGAAACCCACACAGACACAGGGAGAATGTGCAAACTCCACACAGACAGTCGCCCTAGGGTGGAATCGAACCCGGATCCCTGGCACTGGGAGGCAGCAGTGCTAACCACTCAGCCACCATGTCGCCCTTCACAGACCTCCTAAACTGTGATGCAGTTGTCAACAAAGACATGCCTGAGGAAGTCCCCTAACTCTCCAATTCCTCAAAGATGATCTTTGACTCCCACCTAGAGTGGAAGAGGTTGAAGCTTCCAATAGACACCATGAAGAATGGAAAAGCCACAGGAGTAGGCAGGATTCCAATGGAGATTTTCAAACTTGGACGAGCAGAGCTTAACCATCAGCTCCATCAACTGTTCCTGAAAATCTGTGACATGGTAGAAATCCCTGCCAATCTCTGGGATGCTGTCGATGCCACCATCTTCAAGACAGGAGACAAAGTGGACTATCGAAGAATCTCTCTACTCTCCATCACCAGGAAGATCATCACCCAATTCCTCACCAGGCATCTTCCCCCAGTCTCTGAGGAAATACTTTCCAAAAGCCAATGTGGTTTCTGACTAAACTATGGAGCTATGGACATGATTTTCACTGCTCGACAACTCCAAAAGAAATGCCAGGAACAACACCAGCCACTGTACCTGGCCTTCATAGATCTGACCAAGGCTTTTGACTCAATCAATTGGGAAGAGCAATGGAAGATCCTGTGAAAGGCTCTCTTTAACGAGAAGTTATCGGTGATGGTCCTCACTGATGGTAAAATGACAGGATTCTTTGAGCTGTCAAGCAAAGGTCAAGCAGCAGTGCGTCATGCCCTCACCCTTTCCTCCATCTTTGTCACCACCATCCTTCGGCTTATCAAGAACAAGGTTCCCAGTGGTATGGACATTGGACACAGGATGGATAGAAAACTTTTTATCCTCAACCGGTTAAAATCAAAGAAGAAAATGGCACCGATCTCACTTGTGGAACTTCAGTGCATCATGACAATGTCATCTCTGCTCTCAGAAGACAGTCTCCAAGGCTCACTAAGTGCCTTTACAGATGCATAGCGAAAAATTGGTCTCAGCCTCAATCTCAAGAAGACTCAAATCCTCTACTGACCCATGCTGGGTCAAGGTCCAGTCCATCCCTCCATTAAGATCAATGGAGAAATTCTCCTAAACATGGGTCATTCATCTTACCTGGGAAGCTACCTCTCATCTAAAGCTGACATTGACGTTGAGATGCAACATCACATCCAATCTATGAGCACCACCTTTGAACACATAAGGATGAGAGTCTTTGACGACTGTAACATCTGTACTGATACCACAATCCTTGTATATAAGGCAGTCATCTTTCCAACTCTTCTATGTGGCTCCAAAACATGGACCATGTACAGACAGCATCTCAAGGTCCTCGAGAAATGTTGCTTAAGATGGATTGTCTGTATCAGCTGGGAGGACAGCGTACTAACATCAGTGTTCTTGAAGCAGGCAACAGCACCAACATCGAGGCCATGATCATCCGAAACAAACCCCACCATTGGGCCAGCCACATGTTTAGGATGCCTGACTTCTGACTGCCAAAGCACATCATCTTCACCCAGCTCAAGGAAGGCATTCAAATGAAGGGAGGTCGAAAGAAAGTTTCAAAAACTCTGAGTCTACCTTCAAGCTGGACAATCATACTCGTTAGTGAGTAAATGCTGCTGCTGACGACGACTTAACCCATGTGTAACCCATAGCCGACGGTACATTTGGAGTATCATTTACTATTTAGGTTAGAACAAAGAAAATTACAGTACAGGAACAGGCCCTTTGGCCCTCCAAGCCTGCACCGATATGCTGCCCATCACAAGTAAACCCCCTATCCTTCCAGGGACCATATCCCTCTATTCCCATCCTATTCATATATTTGTCAGGACGCCCTTTTAAAGTCACTATTGTATCGCATCTGCTTCCACTACCTCCCCCGGCAGCGTTAGGTTATCCTAAACATTTAGAAAATAAATTTAGGGAGAATTTCTAATGATTTGAGGATTGAGAGAAAGAAAAAGAGAGTCAGAACTCAACATGTTTTCATTGGAGTAAAAATGATTAAGGGGAGCTCACAAAATTGTTCTTTTATGAGCAAATAGACATGCTGAAAGGTATGCCTCAATAGAAGTGTCTAAAGTTTTGAATTGACATCGGTCTTCTGTCCTGTTCAACAATGCAGCTTTCTTTAGAATATTAAATAAATGTTTTCTGGTGGATTATATACAAGGCAGCCATAAATGGCACAGATTCAAACCAAGGAACTTTCAAAGAGAAAGTAGCCTGTCCTCCTCCTGCCTGGAGGTTGAGCATCAGGAAATTCGAGCCCATTGGAAACAATCTCCTCAGCAACTACAAAAGCAAATTCTAAATTAATGTAATAAAGAAAAGCTGCAAATGCTGGAGGCTTGGATTAAAAACAGAATAAACAATAAATACCAAGTGTATCTCTTTCTTTAAGCAAAGCTTTCTCTCTGAAGTAAAAATAAAAAAAAATCTGATAGCATTTTAAATCTGAAATTTACTTGGAAAAAAATGTTTAAAATTATTCTCCAGCTTACTTTCCAATCCTCTGGAGAAGAAAACAAAACAATGTTGTAGAACAGGGAGACCGAGGGATTCAGGTACATTATTCTATGAAATTTGCATCACAGGTAGGCAGGGTGGTTAAGAAGGTGTTTAGCACACTTGCCTTCATTGCTCAGACCTTTGAGTATTGGAGTTCGGACATGATGTTGAAGTTGTACAGGATGTTGGTGAGGCCTCTTCTGGAATACTGCGTGTAGTTCCAGTTGCTTGGTCATAGGAAGGATATTATCAAGCTGGAGAGGGTTCAGAAAAAAAAATTACTAGGATGTTGCCAGGAATGGAGGATTTGAGTTATAAGTAGAGGATGGATAGGCTGGGACTTTTAAACTAGAGAATAGGTGGTTGAGTGTTGACCTTATAGAAGCTCAAAGTCATGAGGGGAACAGATAGGGTGAATGACAGGTGTCTTTCCCCTAAGATGGGGGAATTTCAAGACTAGGAGGCATATTTTTAAGGTGAGAGGAGAAAGATTTAGAAAAAGACATTGGGGCTTTTTTTTAAACACAGAGAGTGGTTAATGTGTGGAACAAACTTCGAGAGAAAGTGGTGGATATAGGTAAAGTTACAACATTTGAAAGATATTTGGATAAGTACATGAACAGGAAAGGTTTGGAGGGATATGGGCCAAGTGCAGGCAGTTGAGACTGGTTTAGTTTGGGATTATGGTCAGCATGGACTGGTTGGACCAATGGGTCTGTTTCCATGCTGTATGATCTATAATAGCATCAAGATGGACTTGCATGCAATAATTCTTACCCAAACTCCTACATTGCAAATGCTCAAATGACAGATTCCTTGTCATGAGCACACGTGAATAGTTCTTGGACAACAATAATTTAAAAGTACAGGTTTTGTGGATTGATTAAGGTCTCTGAAAAATCAGACAATACTAACATGTGATGCATCCCCATATGGTGTTGGGGCAATTTTATCCCACAGAATGGATGATGGGTCAGACAGACCTGTGGGATACGTGTCAAGAACCCTTACTGCCACAGAGGAGAAATCAAGAGGGCCAAGTAGTCACTTGTGGCTTCAAAAAGTTCCATCATTATCTGTATGGGGCTCATTTCACTTTAATGGCAAACCACAATTCATAGAACATAGAACATAGAACATTACAGCGGAGTACAGGCCCTTCGGCCCTCGATGTTGCGCCGACCTGTGAAACGAATCTGAAGCCCATCTAACCTAAACTATTCCATTATCATCCATATGTTTATCCAATGACCATTTAAATGCCCTTAAAGTTGGCGAGTCTACTATTTTTGCAGGCAGGGCATTCCACGCCCTTACTACTCTCTGAGTCAAGAACCTACCTCTGACATCTGTCCTATATCTATCACCCCTCAATTTAAAGCTATGTCCCCTCATGCTAGCCATCACCATCCGAGGAAAAAGGCTCCCACTGTCCACCCTATCTAATCTTCCGATCATCATGTATGTCTCTATCAAGTCACCTCTTAACCTTCTTCTCTCTAACGAAAACAGCCTCAAGACCCTCAGCCTTTCCTCATAAGACCTTCCCTCCATACCAGGCAACATCCTGGTAAATCTCCTCTGCACCCTTTCCAATGCTTCCACATCCTTCCTATAATGCGGTGACCAGAACTGTACGCAATACTCCAAGTGCGGCCGCACCAGAGTTTTGTACAGCTGCAACATGACCTCATGGCTCCGAAACTCAATCCCTCTACCAATAAAACCTAACATACAGTACACCTTCTTAACAACGCTATCAACCTGGGTGGCAACTTTCAGTGATCTATGCACATGGACACCGAGATCTTTCTGCTCATCCACACTACCAAGAATCTTACCATTAGCCCAGTACTCTGTATTCCTGTTACTCCTTCCAAAGTGAATCACCTCACACTTTTCCGCATTAAACTCCATTTGCCACCTCTCAGCCCAGCTCTGCAGCTTATCTATGTCCCTCTGTAACCTGCAACATCCTTCCGCACTATCCACAACTCCACCAACTTTGGTGTCATCCGCAAATTTACTAACCCAACCTTCTACGCCCTCATCCAGGTCATTTATAAAAATGACAAACAGCAGTGGCCCCAAAACGGATCCTTGAGGTACACCACTAGTAACTGAACTCCAGGATGAACATTTCCCATCAACCACCACCCTCTGTCTTCTTACAGCTAGCCAATTTCTGATCCAAGAGGATAAGGTGATTCTACTGGCCTGGATACAACATTGGATGTTGTTCTTGTCGGCTTATGCCTATACCACTGAACATTACCCTGGGATACAAATAGCCAATGTGGGTGCCCCGAGTTGTATTCCCTTACCAGAGACAGTGTACTTGTTAAATAAGTGTTTTAAGTTGTATTAAGTTGTTGTTTTATAAGGTAATGAGACAGCTAAGCTTTGAAGTTATTACGGGGGTAATTCTGTGTTCAGGGACAACTCGACCAATTACTTGCCCTTCTTGTCATCTTTCTCACTTCATGCGAGGAGGAGAAATTTATGCTTCATATTATATTTCAACATCCAGCCCTTCACAATATATTTTAACCTTATGTTTTAATTGAAGATAAACCTACTGGATCCCTACATTGGATCCAGCACACACATACTTGGCAAAAGTTTATTTAATTTCAACTTTCTGCCAAAAGTACAAATTCGTAAGTAACAAATGGCACAAATTAATATCCCTCCACCCATCACATTATTTAATGGTTCCCAATGATTTGTTGGCGCAGTGGTTAGCGCTGCTGCCCTAGTGCTAGGGACGCTGGTTTGATTCCAGTTTTGGGCGACTCTGTGTGGACTTTGCATATTTTGCTTGGGTTACCTCCCTGTATTCTGGTTTCGTCTCAGTCCAAGATGTGCAAGTTAGGTGGACTGGCTATGGTAAATTGCCCCAAGATGTCCAGGGATGCGTAGGCTAGGTGGGCTGGTTCTGGGTGGAATGCTCTTCGGAGGGCAGGTGCAGACTCTATGGGCCTAATGGCCTCCTTCAGCACTGTAGGGAATCTGAGGCTTAGGAATCACAGACAAATAACTTTTACTGGAAAGGAATTAAATTTGCCTTTATGAGTTTAACAGTACAGAGGAATACTTGATACTCAAAGTCACAATGTTTGTTGAAGTATTCGCATTACAATTTCTAAATTTTGATACCTGCACAAACTAACACTTATGATCCACTTTAGGATTGTACAACACCCTAATTACATATTCAGTTAACAGTCTTGAGGGGGTTTTGACAAAATAATCAATTTGAGGAATTTGTAAACATGCAATTTATTTATTTGGTTGAAGTTTGATTACATTTAATTCTCCAAGAAATGATATTGAGAAGTGATTTCAAAGAACGAATACTGCAATGTATTTTGTAAAAAAATTGAGATTGCATTACAAGTTATAACAAGTATATCTTATAAACGCAATAGAATGAATTAAGATCCCAGCTACGTCAATTTATTTTCCATCAACTTAGTGAAATAATATTTTTACTGTTTGATTTGCAGTGACTAAGTAAAGGTCAGTGGCAGGTTAACAATTAACGAAGTTTCCTTATCGAAAAATAGGCTTGTCAACATGTAACAGTGCACATACTTAGTTCCACAGGTTGCAGCATAGAAACGCTACTTGACTGTGGAAGCTGTGGACTGTCACTTTTCAATAACACTAGGGCACTCTTCAATTAAGACTCAATAGATATTTGTCACATGTTTCTGATGATTTGCTCTGACAGGATACTACCATCAGCATTACCATAATTTGGCTATTCTACGTAACACAGGCCTCAGTAATGCTAAAGGAATGTTGAAGTAACATTTGCACCACTCAAATACCAGAAAATTGCCATTTCCAACAAGGGAGAATCTAACCATCCACATTCAATGGCATTACCATTGCGGAATCCCCCACTACTATCATCCTGGGGGTTACCACTGACCAGAAGCAAAACTGGATCAGCTATATAAATATTGTGGCTACAACAGCAGGTTAGACTAAGGGCATCCTACTGTGCACAACTCAGCTCCTGATTTCCCAAAGCCTGTTCACCATCTACAAGTCATAAGTTATGAATTTGACGGAACACAGTTGCCTGGATGACTGCAGCTACAACAAGACTTAGGAAACTCTAAACCACTCAACACAAAACAGCCCAAGGCATGGTGGCATCAGAATCTCACCGAGGGGCAACTACTTTATTCCATGCATTTGCATATCATTATTAGCTCAACTTGCTTAATTACATATCACTTACAATTCTCTTCCCGAGAACCTAGATGGCTTAAATCCCTGATGTAAAATTCAGAGCAGTAACCTGGCAGCTGCAACTCACCAAATGATTAAACCAGCCACCATTTAACTAAGGGTGCACCACATGGTTCTCGCAGGCTCCATGGCTACCATTCCCCCTGAAATGTTGTCCACCCAAGCCAGCATTGGAAACCAACCGGCCTCACTGCATCATGACTGTTCTCAAAGCAACTTCTCATGCCACTTCAGCCCTTCAACATCTGACTTTGTAGCTCAGAGAATCTTGTGACTTGCAACTTTCTTCCAGATCACTTTGCACACAGGAACACTCGTGCATTCTATGCATTAGCATAGGACATTTCTGTGGCTCTTGGCTTACTTTCTTTGCCTTCACTCATTTGGTTGGAGGCTGCCAGCCTCTGCTGTTTATTTTGATCTCTATTGTGACAAGTTGTCTGCATCCGCCTCTGCACTTAAAGCACTGTCTAATCAAGGGAGTAAGAGAGTCACTGCCTTGCAGTGTGGTAAGGCAAAGACAGCAACTTGCAGGATGTGACAAATACACTGCATGTGCTGCGAGAAAAGGGCCACAGCTGAGTCAAAGGGGAGCAATCCTTAGTGGGGTCAAAGGGAACTACACTCAGTCAGGGGTTACAGTCACATTCAGTTTATGGGCTCATCCGATTCAGTTGGCCACAGTCAGTTAGGTGCTTGGTCTGACCAGCATTCGGAGATCTGTGTCCTTGCAGTGCAGGGACTGGGCTTCATTCGGTCTTACAGGTCAAGTGTAACCAGTCAGGGAATTATGGGTAGGTCGTCCTAGATACTGTGGAGACATGGTCCAGGGGCTAGGCCATTCTCAGTCCAGGCAGTCCCAGCATGTCAGTTCAGGGGGTAGGACACTGTCAGTTCTTGCAGAGTGGGCAAAATGATCAGGGGTATATTCTTGGTGTCCATGGAGTCCTGGGGCAAGTGGAAAGCTTAAATTTGGGGATGGGGTTCATTGCTCTGGGTCACTGAACAAATGATTACAGTGAAAGGAAAAAAATTACTGAAGAAGGATCTCAGAACATAGGAGAGGACCAGCAGGATGGTGTTTTAACAGGTCACAGTGACTCTGGCCTCTACATGCAAGTGTAGATCCAACAAGAGCATGGAAATTTATAAAGCCATGGGCTCTGGTGGTTCAGTGGAGACATTAATAATTATATAAAGGAGCTCAAGTATAATTGATTGAGCAAGTGTTCCTTAAAATACATTCAGTCATACCACTTTTCTTTTCACAGATGTTTGCTGCTCATTTCATATAGGTATCTTTCTTGACATATTAGCATATTAATTTTAAAAAACAATGTCTGTTAGATAACTGGCATAATTAGAACACCAACCACCAATATTTCTTTTGTGTCATACAAATAATACTGATCGCTTATTAGTTTATTGAGGAACAAATGCACACCATGGTTTCATTTTTATTTCACACATGCATAACGTAAAAAGAAAAGCAAACAGCTGGTTTCACCTAAAGTGTGGTCATTATCTTTGCAAATAAAAAGTCCATAGGAAGAATTTAAAATATTCACTTTGTCAGAATCAGTATTTCAGTATGCTGGTTAGATTCTGATTGAGCAAATTTCCCTGCATGGTAATGTCTTTTGAAGAACTACCATCCAGTATGATGCTTCCATTAACATTGCTTTAACAAATAATAGCAGTATCAGACCAATTGATTTTTCATCATTTTTAATCCAGTTTAAGTTAGAATTCAAAATACAGAGCAATATACAATGTATCACAAACAATATCAAAGCTTTTATTACTCATATTAAACTGCAACAATAACTCAGTGGAATAAAATAGCAAATCTCACATAGGATGAATACTGTTTTAATACAATGGAATTGAAGTGTCACGCCACCATTTAAAAGGCCTGATCTCTAAACCAGCTTTAAACATATTTTAAAGTGGCAAATATTACTCTTTGGGGAATGCATTTAAGCCACATTTTCATTTTCCAGTGCATTCAAAATACCGTTCACAAACAGAATTTTTCCAAATAAATCCTCTGAAACTTATAAATTAATGCTAATAATGTGATGATCAAGTATTCACAAAAGTTGCTGACTTTCTACTACTGTGCTCTCATCTTGGCAACTTTAAAGAAAGACTGTAATGCAAAAGAAATGCTATGATAGTCATTAGTACTGGAATTGAGATTCTACAGTTTTATGTATAATTTTTGTTACCTGTGTGAAAGGGACATTCTTGAATTTGATATTGCAATTAAACCCAAGTCAATATACCTAAAAAAATACAATATGATTGGGTCCTTCATAATATCTTACAGTGCAGTAGCAGATTCACCTGGCTCAAATCGGACACAATATTCAACTGTATCAAATTGTTGTGGCAGATCTCTCAAGGCACCTAATGTGATGTTGCCAAGTGGATGCAATCAGATTTAACCCCCTTGCTGGCCACTTTGCCACTGAATTCTGTAGGCTATTTGTGTAAGTATTAACTTGTACTAGCGGTGTTGCTAACAATCCAAGAAAATATTTTCACTTTTCCACAGGTACACGACATTAATTTCAAGGGTTGGACCTACTACACAATCACTCTTGATCGAGTCAACTCAACGCTGTTTTCCCCAAAAAAACATTGCCATGGAAATAACTGACCAATCCTAGATTTTTAACTCAGTTTTCAAGTTGTATTTTTTAAAAAGTAAAAATTTTGTAAAATTTTAATACTCAATTAACTCCAACCTTATACTCTGTAAGATACTCCATATGTAATGGAGAGGCTTCATATACATAGATAATACTTCAAAATAGTAATTTGAACATTCTGATTGCTAATAAAAATCAAACCTGTGAGCTTTAAGTTTCCTCACATTTTTAAAATACAGTATATCCAGAAGGACAAAGGGTCGCTGAGTTAGAATCTCAAATGTATAACAAGCAAGTAAAATATAATGTTTGAAGAGGAAAATCTGTATTTGCCCTAAGGAGATTTTCCTCAGTTCATGATACTGGCTAGTCATCTCTTCAAGGAGATTAGGGCCAGCTTGCATGACCAGAAGGCAGCTTTAGAAAATCCTACTACCATTGCTACCCTATTGAGATAAATTTTTTCTTAAAAATTAACAATGGTAAACCTGTGGTGTAAAAAGAATACATTGTTGGCACGCATGTACTACAATTTATACTTTCACTCATGATGCTGACTATTCAAAACTTCAGCAATTGTGGATTATTCATTCAACCATACTATGGAAACAAATATTATTTATGTGCATTATTGTGACATATCCCCTACTTGCAGAATACAGGTGTGATATATTTTGTTAGAATTCTTATTAAATTGCGTTTAATTTATGTGCACTTCATTCATAGAATGCATCACGTGAAATTTTATTGCTTGTATAAAAAATACGTTGAAATAGAAATATAGTTTTACATCAATGAAGACGTTAAAGAAACATACCCTCTTCTTATAGGCCTATATAAATTTTCCTTAAATGTTTTTCGTTTATTCTCCCTTCTGTTCAATTTGCTTCCCTAAGCTATATTTTGCAGATATCATTTCAGGTTTAACATTTGCCCTCAATCATTAAAATGGTTTTTATTATTACTTTGCAGCATAACACTCTTATGTAACAAAATTTGGATCGATTGATTTATCAGTCTGTAGTACATGCTTAGCAATGACTGTAATTACATTCAACTAAGAGCATGCGACCTTGTACCAATGCTGCCTGTTGCTTATCGGCATACCTACCTTTTTGCCAGTATGTAGTATTCCCCCTTCTTTTAACTGAAAGTGCATATAAATGTAAAATGCACAACCTGACAAATTTAAAATGCCCAATAAGTCCAGACTAGACATATAATCTTATTTTCATGTTCATGTGGTGAAGCTCAGAAGAAAATCATCTGTATTCCATTAATGGTCTGCTTTAAAATGCTAGCACAGAAATCGTGCAGTTAAAATGGTATGGCTTTTTAATCTTACGGGCTTTTTTTTGACATTTCATAGTCTGTTCATTTTTTTTAAAATGACAGATAAACTAGGAGAGTGTAAAAGTGATTCTTAAATTCATTGCTGCAGGCTAGTAAAAGAGATGTTATCTCTTCAAAGCTCAAAAGCATGTTTCCAACCAAATATGAGCACCAGATGGAACAAGGTGCAGATCTCAATGATCTATGCCCATAGTAGCTGACTGACCAAACATGTGAAAGACAACTTAAAAAATCAGCAAGCTTGTGTGTTGTTCTTTGTCATAGTAAGAACTAGTTCCCTGAATGCTAACACACTAAAACACTAGCAAAATTTACAATAAGATTTGCAGATGTACCGGGTCTTTATAGCAATATAGAGAAATTCAAACTGGAGCAAAATAGCGTTGTAACATCAATTCTGCCAAAACCAAACTGCACTTTGCAACATCAAATATAAGGCTGCAGGTATGCTTCATATTATGCTATGTAAAAATAAAAAAAATGCCATTCATCGATTTTATTATAAAGGTTTTTCTTCATATGTTAAGTGATGAGGAGGGAATGGTTATGGTAAATAAGACAAATAAGTATTAACACCAACTTGTATTAAATTATGTAAACATGTACATCTTCTGAGGTCAGGACAGAGATCCTCTTGCCCAAGGAGTTACTGAACCTGAAGCATGGTTCGAATCTGTTTGGATGCTGATTCATCATTCAGGTGTCTTGTGGTGTACCTAAAAATTATTTAATAGTATACACATATTATTGAAGAGACTAGTCAACCACAGTAAGCAAAACTATTGCTGCATGCTAAGGCTTTTAATTGTTCCTTTTGTCAGGGTATCTTTGGGGTGTTGTGGTGCAAATGTCGATTCTTAAATGTAGCTCTTTTTCCTTTCCTACGGGCAGTACTGTCCCACACATACAAGACAGTAGTTTTTAAACAATTCAGTAGGGTCCTCTTGGACTTAATTAACGTGAATAGATATAAACACCTTTGGTCAAAAAACAACTTCCTTTAATGTGCCACAGGATTTCTTTCCACATTTTTGCCAAAGTTTAAACAGGTATCAGACTACCACCAGATGCAATATATTTATCAAATTATTAACACACAAGCTACCAGCAAAGACATGTTGGACTATTGTAATGTTCTTTCATCTCAGGTGTTTGGCTTCAAATGAAACAAAACTGTTAGCAATTTCATTTAAATGAGTATTAAAGAAATGGCTGCTGTGGAAAATAGCATACTATACAGCAGGGATGCCTCTTGAAAGACCAACCTGAAAAGCGTACAAACTGGCAGAAGGCCCTCAAACTGGTTTCACCAGACCATCAAAGAATGGCTGATCTGTACCTCAATTTGCCTTTGCTATAAACCCCCAATATACCCCAACCTAACAAAAGTGTAACCCTTTGAGAGTTTAAATGCCTCAATAAAGATTACCCCTCAACTTGTAGAAACTAAGAAACACTGTTAAAAGCAGACTGCTGGGAATTCTGTCCTGTATTTTACATGCTGAATTTGAGGAAGGTGATGGTGGCCCTTTCAGTGGGTCAGAAAGCTGTGGCCAACCTAGTCTTTGCATTTCTAGGAGCAGTGACCTGTTTGTTGCCATTATGTGACAAACGGCCAGGCGTCAAAACTCGCAGCCCTTAAGGTTGCAGATTACCTAGGAACTGCTGGTCAATCAGAGGGCTGGCTGCTCTTCAGTGCCAACAGTGCCACTGAGAGAGGTAGCCAGGGAGCCAGTGGTGAGAGCAGGGGTTGCTTTCGCAAGTGCGGTCCTTGCTGGGACCTCTTCCGTAGGTCATAAGAGTGGCCAATCAGGAAGCGATTCCTCTCTGCCAGCTTTTACCAAGGATCTCCCCCCATGGCCGAGGGGATCTCTTCCTCGTCTTGCTGAAAATGGCCTTAAATTGGTCACTTTAGGGCTTCAAATTGCATTTGGATGAGAAGACCACCTCCATCTTTAATGGGGACATAGGAGTGGGAATAGTCAATTTAGCCCACCAAACCTGCTCTGTCATTCAATACGATCATGAGCGATCGTCAATGCCTTTTCTTCAAACTATGCCCAGATATATTTTTCTCATTGGTATTTAGAAGTTCATCGCCAACCTATGTGGCTTCTTCCTTAGTTTGAAATTATATCCCTTGGTTCTAGACTCCCCAGCTGCAGCAAATATTTTATATGCACCCATCTTGTCTATCCCTTAAGGTATTTTGTAGCTTTTACCTCTCACTCTTCAAAATTCTAGCGAATAGAGGCTTAGTTTCCCCAATATCCCTTCATAGGATAGTCCCGCTAACCCGGGCAGAAGTCTGGTAAATGTTTATTGCACTACCTCTGTGGTAAGGGGATAAACACTTTATACAGTACTTATACAGTACTTCTGATGCCGTTTAACCAAGGTATTATACAAGTGAAGCAAGACTTCACCACTCCTGTACTTCTCTTGTGATGAAGGCTAACATACCATAAAAGCCTTCCTAAATGCTTGCTGCATCTGCATGTTAGATTTCAGTGACTTACTGATGAGAATGCCCAGGCACCTTTGTGTATCTATGCTTTCTAATCCCCATGTGTTCCTCCTACCAAAGTGGATGACCTCACACATTTTCAGATTAGATTCCATTTGCCATGGTCTTGCCCACTCACTAAATGTCAAATTCTCTGGAAACCGCTTTAAACCTACGCCCTTTAGTTTTGGACTCCCCCACCCTGGGGAAAAGACCTTGTCTATTTTCCCTACCCATGCCCCTCATGATTTTATGAACCTCTTTATGGTCACCCCTCAACCTCCGATGTTCCAGGGAAAATAGCTCCTATCTATTCAGCCTCTCCCTATGGCTCAAACCCTTCAACCCTGACAACACCCTGTAAATCTTTTCTGAACCATTTCAAGTTTTACAACATCCTTCCTACAGGAGGGAGGCCAGAATTGCATGCGGTACTCCAAAAGTGGCCTAACCAATGTCCTGTACAGCCACAACATGACCTCCCAACTCCTATACTCAATGCACTGACCAATAAAAGCAAGCATACCAAAGATCTTCGTTATCCTATTCACCTGCGACTCCACTTTCAAGGAACCATGAACTTGCACTCCAAGGTCTCTTGTTTAGCAACACATCCCAGGGCCTTACCATTAACTGTAAAAGTCCCGCCCTGATTTGCCTTTCCAAAATGCAGCACCTCAAATTTATCTAAATTAAACTCCTTGGCCCATTGGTCCATCTGATCAAGATCCCGTTGTACTCTGAGGTAACCTTCTTCACTGTCCCCTATACCTCCAATTTTGGTGTCATCTGCAAATGTACTAAACATACCTCCTACGTTCACATCCAAATCATTTATATAAATGACAAGAAGCAGTGGACCCAGCACGGATCCTTGTGGCACACCATTGGTTATAGGCCTCCAGTCTGAAAAGCAACCCTCCACCACTACCCTCTGTCTTCTACCTTCGAGCCAGTTCTGTATCCAAATTGCTGGTTCTCCCTGTATGACGTGTGATCTAACCTTGCTAAGCAATCTACCATGAGGAATCTTGTCGAACGCCTTACCAAAGTCCATACAGATCACGTCCTCAACTCTGCCCTCAACAATCCTCTTTGCTACTTCTTCAAAAAAACTCACTCAAGTTCGTGAGGCACGATTTCCCACGCACAAAGCCATGTTAACTATCCCTAATCAGTCCTTGCCTTTCCAAATGCATGTAAATCCTGTCCCTCAGGATTCCCTCCTACAACTTGCTCACCACCGATGTCAGGTTAACCGGTCTACGGCACTGATGCTTGTGGTACTCTATTGGTTACCATCTGCCAGTGTCAGGATGACCTATTTCATCCTACTGTTTTCTGCCTGCTAGCTTTAATTCATGCCAATACATTAACTCCTATCCCAAGTTCTTTACATTTCCTGACCAAACTCATATACCGAACTTTGTTAAAAGACTTCTGATAATCAGAGTATGTTATGTCCATCAACTCCCCTTTGTAAATTATTTTAAATTCAAAAATCTCTAACAGGTTCAGATACAATTTTCCATTTACAAGTTCATGCTGATAATGCTGAACTAGACCATAATTACCCAAGTGTCCATTTATTACACCTTTTAAAAATAGATTCCAATATTTTGTTTACTACTACTGTTGGCGAGTACTGCAGGATCCATTCCAGAATTTATAGAATTTTGGAAGATGTTAGCTATGAGAGTGGTGGATACATTAGTTATCTCTTTCAACACTCTGGTATGTAAATCCTCGGGTCCAAAGGACTTATTGTCCTTCAGACCCATTATTCCTCCAATGCAATCTTCTTACTAATAGTAACTTTCATAATTCTCTCAAGTCCCTTAAATTTCTAATTCTGGGATATTTCTTTTATCTTCCATTGTACATAATCATACATTATACATAATTTAGTACAGATAAAGTACAGCTGATGCTGATCAGTCTAGGAAACAATAGTGATTGTCCTGGAACCAACATTGTGATGTTCAGTGATGAGGACATAGTTCAGGGGAGATAGCAGAGAAGCTAAATTCATCCTATTTCACAATTCCTCATTATAAATTCTTCTGACTCTGCCTGGAATGCACCCACATTTGTCTTAGTCAAACATTTCGTTTGTATGCATCTGTGGAAGCTTTCACTGCCCATTTTCATGTTTTTTTGTGAGTTTACATTCATATTCTGTTCTCCCTTTATCAGCTTCTTGGTCTTCCTTTGCTGCATTTTAAAATCCTCTGTGGTCAGGATGCCACCAACAGAAATGGCTACTAGGCTGGTTAAGAGCTATTATCAAGCACGCTGGGAATTTTGGTTGAGCTAGTTTAAACTCTAACCTCAGTTAAAACTGCAGACAGGAGATGTTGTGAACTGCAGTTTCCTGTGTTGACCAAATAAGGCAAGTGTCATGGTGTCTCTAGAAACACTGGCACTATACAACCTTAAACGGAGTATGGAATGTAGCGGTTTACGATTCAGTTGTAAATATTTGAGAGTTGTTTGCCAGTAAATTCCATTGGCAGGGATTGAACAATGTGATCAGGATTTGATCAATTCATTGGCTGTGCTCCAGAGAACACTCTGGAAATCAAGCACATTTTGAAGTAGGTAAGCAGAACAAAAGATTTTCTCAGGAGAAGGCTCTGAGACCAACACTTGAGAAGTACGTATCTTAAAGTTACCTTCAGAGAAAATGAAGAACCATGAGGTGAGATCTACACGGAGTACAAAGATGGCCACTTCACTCTCATCAGCTAATATTTGATTCAAGCCAAACTTATGGAGTTAAAGTTAGAGCCAGGGTTAAATATGAATTAAATTAAAGTGAAGTTAAATGAAGTGAGTTAAAATTGAAGTTAAGTTAGATAAAATAAGAAGTAAATGTTGCAATGAATGTAGGTTTTGTATTAAGTATTGGTACTTAGAGATGAAATAAAGAAGGGTTTTTTAACTAAATTGAGACAGCCTTTTATTTGTCACACAAGGGAAGAACACCTAATAAAAGGTTTGTGTATTCCTTTTTGGGCAACACCTCCCAGTCCTCAGAATTATTACCATCCCTGGCAACTGTGCAGACTTTTCTTAATCTTATACATTACTTAACTTGCTTTGCTGGCCACAGTTGACTGACTTGCCCACTGCTTGAGTGAATTACTCAGAGTAGGGAAAATAATGGGCAAACACCCTACTTTTCTACCCAAGTAAATGATACCAAACATATGTAGTACCTGTGTGAACAATGTTACTCATAAAGACTTGAATTAAAAACATGCTCAATTCACCTTGAAAAGCATAAAATTTCGGCAAAAGTTAAGTCTACACTATATCTAAAAGTGGTGTGTATTGGAAACTTGTTTCTTAATTTGGATGGAAGTTCTCAGTTTGTCTGTCCTACAATGTTCATTGCATTTCTCAATATAGCACGAGTGAAATCCAGACATCTTAGTCTTCGAGTAGCCTCAAGCCCTATATGAGAAATGTGTTATGGAACATCACTAACTGCTGGACATGGATAAAGTCTTATCCTTTCAAGCAAATACTGGCTCATCCAGCAAGGTACATCCTGCTATCTGTGATAGCAAACTGTGATGTACCATGCAAACAATAGGCCACTCCTCAACTTTACCTTCACCAAAATGCATAACATGACCGTACAAAGCTTTCCCCAGTATGTTAATAACCATACAGTATACACAAGAAAGCCCTTTAGAGATAAAGTGTCAGAAAAGGGAAATGAAATGGAACCACTCACTCGCAAACACTCTGAGCAGTTCAAATATATTAAGCTTAAATGCAAAGCACAAATGATTTTAAGATTATATTCAAAGGAAGGTTAAGTTCTGCCGTGGAATTTCGTTGGATGCAAGACTTTGGGATGAACAGTTAATTTACTTATAGGCATACATTTATCCAGTGAAAATCAAGTATCAGTACTTACTAAATATGATGGAAAAAACATTATTTTCATATCTCAAGGCTAAAACTGTATGCAGCCAGCTAGACATTAGGTATAAGATCATTAGATATGAGCTACAAAGCAAGTGAAGATAAAGCAGACTGCACTCAGTTTGCAGTGAGAAATTTTACATGTGTGCCTTAATATTAATTCTTAAAAGAATCTGGTTAGGAAAAAAAACAAATCTTACCTGAGTGCATTCAGAAGACCTTCCACATTGTTTGGTGGCTGCTCTTTCAGAACTTTTATGCATCCTTTCATCTGAGAGACAACATAAGCAATGGTTAAGTTTCAGTAATACAAGCATCTATTATATTTCTCTGTTGAAGTTTTACACTATTATTATCTCGTTAGATTGTTGGTACATTTTAACGTAACGTCCTGTTGTGGTTTTAATGGACTGTTTAAAGCATCCAGCTCTTCAAAGAATTTGTTTCAAATCAAATATATTTTATTAAAAACCCATTAAAATGTCATAAAACGAAGCTCAGAGTTCATATGAATCTTCAGTTGGAATCAGTCATTTGCTGTTAATGACCTGGATTTCTATTTAATGATCTGAATGTCGGCAAATAATCTTTATTGTAAATTTATCAAATGAGTTGACAAATCAAAACAAATGCACAGCAAGTGTAGCATAAAAAAAAGTCCCCTAAGTATATTTCATGCTGTTTCACACTAACGTAATGTCTCTATCTGGTAAATTTGTTAGATATCATGAGCAAAAATACCATTGAATAACCTAATAAGAATCCACTTACACGATATGGCTGTCTAATGTGTCAGAATCCAGAAAGCCAGTTGGTAAAAGATATTCCTAGAGCCAATATTTAATCAATCTAATACTTATTTAGAGTGGAACATTAGATGTTTACAGCTCCTTGCTCAACCACTCTCAGTCTCAAGAATGTTTCCTAAAGTGAAACCCCAGTCTCTTCATCCCGTCCACAAGACCCTCAAAACCTCAACATGATTCCACTCAACATGAGTCGATAAGAAAATTTCTAAAATGTCATAAATGTATCTGTTTTTCTTAATCAATATATTTAAATATAGACCATGAGAAAAACTGGCTTCGAGACTCGGGAGGATGATCATGAAAATAGAGAACGTGAAGCAAAGGATGCAATTCAGCATTTTTCAATTTTACAAACAAAGGTAAAGAAGGTAGCTGATGGCAATAAAAATCAACACTTAAAATCAGAGTGTATTTTAAGTCCAATGAAACAAGACAGCCTTATTTCTCATTCTTATATATTATAATGATGCTTATTTTCTCCCACATATATTTCCTTACATCAATTTTTGATGTTTTTGCGAATGCTCCCACAGGGTGTACATGATCATACAGTATAATGACGCCCACCATCACTCTCATACAGAACAGTAGAGTTTCGTCATTGGTGAATCTGCTCTTGTACTCCCTGTTTAAAAGGTAAAAGTTTAAAATACACACTTAAAAATAAATTATTACAAAATTAATTAGTAAAATGATTTACAGTACTTTTCATTATTACCAATGGAAGTGGGGTCTTTGAGGTACACGGGAGACCATTTCAAATGTCTCTGGTTTTCAAGATAATGCTGATTAGTTAATTTAAAAAAATCATTACTAGCAGGTGATAGAAAAAGAAACACAGACCAGCATATATTTAGCATCAGAGGCCATCAAAAAATTGTGACATGCTTGATGCATAAATTTTTTAACTGCTAATTTAAAGAGTATGATTTATTCATTGTGGCAGACTGCTTTTCTATAATTCATTGCATTTTGCCACAGCTCCACAGCCCAAATACTATTAGTACACTTTTTGCACAAAGACAAAAAGGCTAGAATAATTCAAGCCCTTTTGACTATTTTGTTTCATACATTCAGAATTGTACATCTCACTGCCCATCAGGTCCCTTTTGGGAGATGATCTTTAGGCAAGGTACAAATCTCACACAGAAGTCTGATCAATAGATGCCAAAATAACTTGAAAATATGAATTTCTGGATCATACTTACGGTGTTTCCAACATGACTTTGCACACACTAGCCATTGTACTTAAACAATCAGTCGTATTTTCTATAGGTAGGGTCTTGTTCTAAAACAGAAAAAGAAAAACAATTATAATTTAAAACATAAGAATCCACCTACAAACCTGAATACGGTACAATATTAAAAGTAGCATTCTTTGACCATTGTGAAACTGAGATTTCCCTATAACTTTATCAACAATGGTACAGTCAAAACACTTCATTCTCAATCAGTTGCAGTCAGACTGAACCCTTATAGTTAACCATTGTTTTGATTATTATTTGTTTTGGGAGACACATTTTACTTTGGTCCAGGTGCATGTGTTGAACAGCTTATTAAAGTGGCTGCAAGTGCTGTAAACACTTCTGCAGGTAGCACCAGCAGCATGCATGCGTGAAGAAGTCCACTACATAATTTCAGAGCTTCACAATAGATGCAGTCAGTCTCTAAGATGGTACTTCTTGAAATGATCCGAGACTCAGATGGAACTAGGTCTGGCAAAGAGCAGCAGAAGCTTTTGTGGGTTTGGAACTTTTCCCTTCAGAAATCAAGATATTGTCGCCTGGCCCTCTCCAGGGTACACTGCTATTTCTCACACCCGCTTGTTTCTTAAAACAAAAATCACTCACAGGACATGGGCATTGCTGGCTGGCCAGAGTTTACTGCCTTCCCTAGTTGTCCTGGAGAAGGTGGTGCTGAACTGCTTTCTTGAACCATTCTAGTCCACCTGCTGTGTGTTGACCCACAATGCCATTAGGGAGGGAATTCCAGGATTTTGACCCAGCTACAGTAAAGGAATGGCGATATATATGGTGAGTGGCTTGTAGGGGAACTTGTGGGTGGTTGCGTTCCCATGTATCTGCTGCCCTTGTCCTTCTAGGTGGAAGTCATTGTGGGTTTAGAAGGTGCTGTCTAAGGATCTTTGGTGAGTTTCTGCAGTGCAGTTTGTAGATAGCACACACTGCTGCTACTCAGTGTCAGTGGTGGAACGAATGGGTATTTATTGATGTGGTGTTAATCAAGCGGCTGCCTTGTCCTGGATGGTGTCAAGCTTCTTGAGTGTTTTTGGAGCTGCACCCATCCAGGCAAATGTGGAGTATTCCATGGACATGCTTTGGGGAATTAAGATGCTAGTTACTCGCCGTTGCATTCCTAGCCTCTGACCTGCTCTTGTAGCCACTGTGTTTATATGGCAAGTCCAGTTGAGCTCCTGGTCAATGATAACCCCCAAGATTTTGATAGTGAGGTATTCAGTGATGGCAACACCATTGAATGTCCATGGGCAGTGGCTAGATTGTCTTTTATTGGAGATGGTCATTGCTTGGCATTTGTGTGGTGTGAATTTGTGTGGATCAAAATTTCAGTGTGGGGAGCATTTTGAAAACATTGACTGTAATTCTGTAAGTTTTAAGTTGCTTTTGGATAAGGATAGGTCTAGTCCTTGGGTAAAAGTACTAAATTTAGGGAAGGCTAACTACCATAAGATTAGGCAGGAACTGGGGGTTGTAGATTGGGGGTAGCTGTTTGAAGGTGTATCTTCATCTGGCAGGTGGGAATCTTTTAAAGTTGATTAGAGTTCAGGGCCAGCATGTTTTTGTGAAAATAAAGGATAAGGATGGCAAAATTCAGGAGCCTTGGATGACAAGAGAAATTGAGAGTGTAGTCAAAGAGGAAGAGGAGGCATAAATAAGGTTTAGGAAAATTAAGACAGACAGAGCCCTCAAAGAATACAAATAAAGTAGGAAAGAACACAAACAAGGAATTAGGAGGGCTAAAAGGGGCCATGAAATGTCTTTGTCAAACAGAATTAAGGGAAATCCTGAGGTGTTTTATACATATAGAAGGAGCAAGAGGGTTGCTAAGGAAGTGTAGGTACTCAAGGACAAAGGAGGGAAATTATAAATGGAGCTAGAGGAAATTGGTGAGATCATTAAGGAATACTTTGCATTGGTATTCACAAAGGAGGACATGGTGGATGGTGAGTCTTGAGAATGATATGTTGATATTCTGGGGCATTAAGGTAGACAAATCTCTAGGATCTGATGGACTCTATTTCAGAATGCGAAGGAACGCAACTGAGGAAATTGCTGGAGCCTTGTATAAAATCTTTGTACCCCATTTAGTCACAGGAGAGATCCCAGAGGACCAGAGGATAACCAATGTTGTTCCTCTGTTTAAGAAGGACGAAAGGAATAATCAAGGAAATTACAGGCCAGGGGAGCCTTACATCAATGGTAAGGAAATTATTGGAAAAGATTTTTAGGGATAGGGTTTACCTACATTTGGAAAAAGTATGAACTTATTAGCAATAGGCAGCATGGCTTTGTGTGAGGAATGTTAGATCTCACAAATTTGGTTGAATCTTTTGAGGAAGTGACAAAGATGATCGATGAGGGCAGGACGATAGATGTTGTCTGTATGGACTTTAGCAAGCCTTTTGAAAAGGCTGATAAAAAAGGCAAAGTCACATGGGATCCATGGTGAGCTGATAAGATGGATGCAGAACTGGCTTGGTCACAGAAGACAGACAGTAGAGGTGGAAGGGTAGTTTTCTGACTGGAGATCTGCGATCAGTAGTGTTCCGCACGGATCAAAAGCTGGGACCTCTGTTATTTGTAATATGTACAAATGATTTGGAGGAGAATGTAGATGGCCTATTTAGTAAGTTTGTGGTTGACAAAGACTGGGGGAGCTGTGGATTGTTACAGGAAACAGCAGGATATAGAAGGCTGGAGACTTAGGTGGAGAAATGGCAGATAGAGTTTATTCCAGGCAAATGCATTTTGGAAGATCTAATGCAGGAGGGAGGTATACAGTAAATGGCAGAGGAGTATCAACATACAGAGAGATGTAGGTGTCCACAGTTCAATCAAAGTGGGAACACAAGTGGATAAGGTGGTCAGGAAGGCACATTGCATACTTGCATCTGTTGGTCACAACATAGAGTATAAAAATTGGCAAGTCATGTTGCAGCTGTATAGAACTTTAGTGAGACTGCTTTTGGAATATAGTGTTCAACTCTGGTCACCACACTACCCAAAAATATGGGGAAGCTTTGGAGAGGGTACAAACTTTAAAGAAGTTTGCTTATATTGGTATGCAACACTTCATTGCATTCATGAACCTGACCAAAGCATTCAATTCAGCAAATCACGAGACTCTGTGGATTCCAAGAAACAAGGTCCCAATCGTGCAATTGCCTCATGGTGCTATGACTGCAAGGAGCTTGAGTGGAACACCCTGAAACTGACGCCTTCAAAATCCAAACCGGGGTTAACTGAAGCAATGGGGTAGGCTAAAACTATTCCTAATCTACCTGATAGGGGTCATTCATCTTATCAAAGGTCAGTTGTCTTGTAGTGTCAGTATTAAATACTGCATTAATGGAAATCACTTTATTCTTAGTTGCTTCCATGTCAAAACTAAAATAAATATCCCAGCCATTATGGACTGCAGTTTGTGGAGTATTGCAGTATCATTGCCCACACCAACAGGTTTGCACATTGTTATCAATCTCTTCAATTCCGTGAGTGTTGCCAAAATAAAACTGATCTCAGCCCTCACTTGGTCAGCCAAATATTACACATCCCATATATGTTAAAGAAAACATTCTGAAATATGTTAAAAATTATCAATATCTTGGCAGCCACTTATCTCTAAAGACTACCATTGATGAGGAAATCCAGTACTGAATTAGCAGTGCCAACTCGTTATTTTATGCACTAACTCCAGTTGTGAGTACTTGACAATAAAGACTCCTGCAAGTCAACACAAGTCTAAGTGTAGAGAGCAGTTATCATCACCAAAATCACATGGTGCCTCAATGTTACGTGGAATTCATGCACACTTGTTTTTATGGATTTGGTTCAAAAGCAGAATCCAATTTCTGCTCCTTTTAATGGTACAAAAATTTATAATCATTATCTCATCTGAACAATACCAGTACTGTTAATACTCAGGTGAGGTAATAGAGTCAGAGTCATACAGAAGGGAAACAGACCCTTCGGTCCAACTCGTCTGCGCCGAACAGACATCCCAATCTAACCTAGTCCCACTTACCAGCATTTGGCCCATATCCCTCAAAACCCTTCCTATTTATGTACCCATCCTGATGCCTTTTAAATGTTGTAACGCTACCCGCCTATACCACTTCCTCTGGCAATTCATTCTGTGTACGCACCACTCTCTATGTGAAAAAGTTACTCCTCAGGTCCTTTTTAAATCTTTCCCCTCTCCCCTTAAACCTATTACTTCTATTACTACAAACTTACTAACCATATCTCTTATATTCACATTCAAATCATTTATACGAATAATGAAAAGTAGTGAGCCCAGCACCAATCCTTGTGGCGCACCATTGGTCACAGACCTCCGGTCCGATAAGCAAATGTCTGCCACCACTTTGTCTCCTACTTTCAAACCAATTTTGTATCCAATTGGCTAGCTCAACTGGGTTCTATGTAATGATCTAATAAAAAGGCAATTATTACTATATCACAAATAAGACCAGTACCTGATCTGGTGTACATACCTCTGATACAAATTTGGTTGTTGCATCACTTAATGTTTTTAACATTGGTGTAGCTTCTGCGTAAAATAAGGACATTCTGTTGGCCATTTCATTGTTTACTTCATTCTCAGCATCTAACTACACAAGCAGGATAAAAAGAGCACAGATTAGTTTTAAAGTTATGTAAACCCTATTTCACTAATTCCATTTTAGTCTCTGACACACTGTACTCACATGCATGTTATTAATTCTGTTACGACTAATAGTTCGTCTGTAATAGCTAAAGTCATTCTGGATGGCTGGATTTTTCATCTAGGACAGAAAATAACAGGATATTATAATTTAATAAATTTTGCATTTTATGTAAAATACCACAGGCAAGTTTGAATATCAAACCTTAAGCTCATCAAAACGGAGAGTAAAATGCAGAATTTCAGCAAACTGTTTGGCCAGAGCTTGTTCCCGTTCCAGATGTTGAGTTGGCGTGTAAGGTGGATAGGTTAAAGATTCCAAAAGACTCTGCAATGCTTTCTCTGTATGGACAAATCAAAAATACGTAGTAAAAGGAGTTTGCATTTTCCCACCACAAGTTAAAGTTTGCAACCATAGTGGAGTGAGTCTCAAAAATTGTCAACAGTTAGTAAACCAGGCTATCAAGAATCCAATTTGAGCAGATTTAGCAATAACAAACAACTGCACGGGCATAAGACTAATTGATTTCAAGCCACTAACACAACTTCAAATCAGCTATGCATTCGAAAATTCGGTGCGATATAATTGTGAATTTGGTTAGGATCTTCTCCGCTTTCAGGAATAACACTTGCACAGACCTGCAATATCAAAGTTAAATGATTCATTTGATGGATTGAGACATTTGTTTACAAGCGCAAGATAGAAAGCCTGATCCAATTGTGTCTGCCATCAGCTGTTTACCATTACCAATGTGTTTACACAAAAAAGTCACTTTTCAGGGGAGCTCCGGACTATCTAATGAAAATTATTGTTACTTAGTTTGTTTTACGGGATTGAGTTTGATGGCACGTGTCTCATTGATGGCAAACCTGCAAAGTAATCTACATAGATAGCGGCAGAGTAAGACACACTAGCCGGAGCTCCTCTGCTCCGTCCATTCTTTTTCTTTTTTTAAAATCTTTCTCATTTCCTCCTTTTCTGCATCTTTTTTCCAACTTCCGACTTGGACTTAGCCAGAGGCGAAAGAGAGCTGGCAAGTCCAGGAGGCGACTCCGTGAGCAGAGACCAGCGTGGGGAGTCAAGTCCCGGAAAAAACTTACCTTGAAGCAGCTGAGAGCCGGTATGGGGCAGACTGGAGGCTTGAAACAGAGCAGGGACAGTTTTTGGACTTGGGTCTGGAGCAGGTGGTCAGACCATGTGTGGAAACCCCTGTGCTAAACTACTACAATGTAATGTTTATTTGTAATTTATTTATTGACTGTGATGTCTATCCTTTTAACTATGTCATATTTCTAAATTATACTACAAATCACTGTAAAGTAATGCAACTACTTTTCTTTTTATTCCTCTTTTTGTATCTAAGATTTGCACCTTGGTACTTTGTACCTAAGACGGCACCGTAAGAGGTGACATTGTAAAACTTTTCACTGTATTTCTGTACTTCAGTACACATGACAATAAAGGATATTCTAATTCTAAATGTGATTTTCTATGTTACATCAGGTAGGTACAGTGTAACAGAGCTTCTATACTCTATCTGCATAAAAATGGAAAAAAGAAAGTTTAAAAGCTTACCCAATCTTATAGAGAATTCATAGAACCTCTTAAGTCTCCCAACTAATGGGCACACTGAGCTCCATGCTCTGTCCTGCAGCTGGCCGTCACTGGGATTTTGAATTGCCTGGGAGAAAACAAAATGTTTCGCACTGGCATCACATCTTAGAACTTTTGGATATTAATAGCTTATTATGATGTGTACGTTGAAATGCCATATGACAATGCTGGTTCTATAGAAAGTTCATTGCCAATATTAATTTTTCTTATTAAGTTGAAAAATCGGGCATTATAGGTATTTTATTCCCTACATTCAGTTCGGATCAGTATAAAGCATTAGACTATACATGAAATCCCTCAAATTAGCACTGCCATCTTTAAGTACTGAAGTACTCCAACATGTAAATTAATAATAATTGATTCTAATCAGATTTCTCTGTGGAGCCATTGTACTTTAGGTGTTTCATATTCCATGACGAGTATGGTTAAAAAGATTGCATAGCTTTCTAAAAGGAGTCAAATAAAACGTCAACTCATTCTAATACATTCTGCATATACTTTTAATAAATACAGAATGGTACAATTTGTTTTTACAGAATTCAAAATAACATTAACACTTTACACCTTCATGTTCAAAATTAAATCAACACTTATAAATGAATGAATGTTACTGGCATACATCTCTTATCTCTTGTCCGGCTCCCTTATAAGCCTGCAGCTCTGTCAAAATGCTTTCAGAATCCTGCAGTACAGCATTCACTTGGTTCCAAATCTCCCGCTCTCCATCTGTAGGTTGTGCGTCTACACAAATATGAGAAGATTCGATGGTGAAATGAACCAAGATTTTTACATATTTAGTTTGACACTAAGGTGAATTTATAAAGAGAAAGACAAAGTCCGATTTCAAGAGGAATACTTCATTGATTTTTTTTAAAAAATTGAACGCTGTTATGCTGCAGCATGTGTTTAGTAAAAGAGTAGTATATATAGCTGCTTGCTAATTTTAAATGTTTCTATCTTATACATTTTGAGTAAGCAATTGCAAACCTGTCTTTCTGCAACTTTCAGTTAATGAGATAATACAAATGATCAGTTTCTTGTGATGCTGTATTAAGTCAATATTACCTCTCATGAATTTTGACTAATGCTAATTATTGATATCAATGTTCTGAAGAGCCAAGATAGGCTTTTAGATTTCATTTCTTTATTCATATACATTAAATGGATAAAGTTTTTCTCTCTAGGTTTAATGATGTGGAAGGAGTAAGACTCTGAAAGCTTGTATTTTCAAATAAACCTGCTGGACGATAATTTGGTGTCATGTGATTTCTGACCTTCTCTAGGTTCAGACCATTGAACTGTATGGTAGGACTTCTGTTCAACCAAAGGCATTAGCTGTCAGCAGACACCTGAACTTATTCCCTTTAAGTTTTCAAAAAAAATGTGTAAATACTCTCTATTTGCAGTATGAATGCTAAAATTTTTATTTCAATTCATCTCAAAATAATAAAAGTTTAAATAATTAAATACCACATCTTCACATTAGAATCAGGCAGAAAGATCCAAGTCAACATGTGCCAGAAGTAAGTAATAATTTTAATTATGCTTTTACTAAATTGAATTCTGTGGGATGTTTAAATGGCACGCCTTGTGTTGCAGTCGTTGATGACTACCTGAAACTTTACCGTAAACTCTTGTCACAAGAGATAACTAGCTCATATAATTTAGAGTTTTTCTCAACTGAAAGCTAACAGCAACTTTTTCTTAAGCATGTTATTATATGCAGGGTAGTTTCAGGAATGTTCAATTTGAAACACTAACAAAGGAATGGGGGCCATGAATAGCGCTAATTATTTTAACCTTGTTATTAACAATTCACACTACTGAAAAAGAATACCAGTGGTGTACAAGTTAATACAAAATAATTCATAACATAATGAAGTATTTAGGATTATATTTTCCCCTACACATGCCCACCTCATTTAGGACAGTCAATTCTGCAGAAATAACCTGCCAGCATTGTGTTGTCACAAATCATATCTGAATAATCTTTCAGTTTTATCACCTTTACAGAAAGTTAAGAAATTGACTGTAAATCACCAGAATTATTTACCATAAATAATCATTACCAAGCCACTTGAAATTTCTTAGAATACCTTTTACACCCCATGAATGCTACATCACTTCCTAACATGTTCAAAGCGGATGGTTTTCAGAACAATGGCAGCATTAGCATGAAGGAAATATTCAGGAAATATGTTGGATTCCATTTTAAGCTGTCAGATTTAAGCTGTCTGCAGATTCTAATACAGTACAGTATGTGGTGATAACTGAATATAAATACAGCAGTAACAACTCATTTAATAGTGTTAGTTTTAATTAAAGTTTCAAAAAAAAACTTCTGCACTTAGATCTGTAATTTTCAACTTTAGTTATCTTAACTGCAAAATATCATCAATTACATTGTTAACTTTGACTTAAGGCAGTTTGCTGCAGTTTTGATAGAACAGATAAACTTTTATTTTAGTAGGTGAGACAAGCAAATAAATGCCACAATAAATGGCACGTCCACTACAACAGTTCCCGTCAATTTCATTTTCTAGAACAAGATAATATTATTGCAACGGATACAAAACTCCTCTTTCGCTAGTTTGTTAAAAACCCTCTCTTTCACCACTGTGTGACCACTCACTCCCCTATTCCTTGGGTATAGTCTATATAACACATACTTCATGTGTGCCTTAGAATCATCATCAAATCCAACAGCCATTTTCTCCTTCTATATCTTTCACCTAACAGAGAAATCAATTTTTCTGAACCTGTATCCCTCATTTCCTAACTCGGCAAATAAAAAGCAACAAAGTGATCAATAACTTGCCATTAATCTACATAAGGTTATCAAGTGCTCTGCAAATTCTTCAATGTTGTCTTAATGTACTCATTTTCATTTTGTAACCCATAATCAATTAAAAAAACTGATTTGAAGGAGTAGTCAAATTATGACAATTCTACTATTAATATATGTAAATATATTTAAATAACCAATTTTATATCATTTATGATGTTTAAGAAGCTAAATTAATGAAGTTTAACTAGAACCTACATTGTGCTGAGCAGTAGGCAGGAAGACTTTTATAAGCAATTTCAAGCATCGTTTTTGCTATCCTTTATTTAGTTTGAGCAAATGTTACATGGAATGAGGTTTTTTTTTAAAAAAAAAATCAGTTTTGGAAACATTGGAAGAAATTGATCATTAAGCTAGAATTGCCTTAGACAGGAGTAAAGTGCATCAAAGCTCCCACAGGCTTGATTTACAAGTAAATAAGCAGTATATAAGCAAATACAACTTCAACACATCATGCACCAAATTGGGTTAGTACACAGCAATTAGATTCCTGTAATTATGTACATTTCTAAGCAGTGCATTATCCTATCAAAAGGATAATTAGAATAACCCTCTATATTACATAAAGCATAAAGCCACATATGCAGTGAGTGATTTCTGCCAATACCCCCACTGTACACTGTAGCCAACTAACAAAGAAAACCAGCTTATTAAAATCATGCAGGAATATATAATAATCACCAGGTTCACAAAATCAGAGTGGAAAAAATGATAGAAATCTAAATTTTATATTCAAACCTAATGAAATTAAAGACTTAGAAACAACAAAACTAAGTTTAAATGTATGTTTACTGGGTGATTAGAAACTATATTTTGCATCTCATTGAAAGTTTTCATGTTGCTTCAATTAAATTCCTTAAATAATTAAATAAATTATGCGACAGTAAATGGTGAAGAGTAGCAGATTCATATGGCAAGCCTCATTGTTGAATACATTTTTCCACACTGAGATTTCTTTAAAATGGGCATATTCTAAGAAATTAACTCAACAGAGTTAGAAATTCCAGTTGAAGAATCATGCATTGCATATTGTCATCCAAGTACCATCCAAGGGGCATGCAAGGAACAAAATGTTACTACCACTACTTAAATGATCTTAAACATTTGTCTTATGTACAACAACAAACCATTTATACGCTGCAGTGATCTGAGAACTATACTTTTCCAAATAAAATTCTTCATGTTAATTTAAAATGTACATAATTTCAGAAAATAAGTTAGAGTAATCCAAAGAGAAGTGTGCTTAATAAACAATAAATTATGGGCAAATGACAACATTTTGATTTACTCTAGAATCTACTATCGTGCAAGCTATTTAGTTAGTTGTTTAAACTGTTTAAAATCATGCCCAAACATGGAGGAAATATTTCTAACTTTAGTGGAAAGAAGGTATTTTTCATTGGATACAACTGAAGTGCTAAGTGTTTTGTTTGGTTTTTTCAGCAGCACAGAGCGTGAGATTAATTTGCCAGACCAAATGACCGTAACCATCATAGCACGTTCACTAACTTGGTGTTTTGGGTTCTTTTACTATCGCAAGTTCTATTGTTGTCCTTGGTTGTAGTGCCAACTGATAATGGAAAAATTGCATAATGTTTGAACAGATTTAGGGAAGTTGTAGTATTGTAGACACCCAAATATACACCATTTTAGTTCCTTTCACACCCCAATTTCTCTATTCTACAGGCACATGCAGATTGGTTTTATGATAAAAGCCAAGCAAGAGTCTATTCTCACTTTCAAAGTCAAGAAAAAAATTTGGCCCTTGATCAAACTCTGTACAAGTGAGAACTTTTAGCAGATTCCCCATTTGGTTCCTGAAAGAGAAAAAAGGGAAGAGATAGATGCACTATGTGGTGAATATTAAAGGCTACTGAGGGGAAATATACCATCAACTTTGCTCTGTTGGTAGAAGTGAATAATTTCCAGAAGTATTTTGTTCCTCAACCACATTTTGTGTGAAGGATTTGATTTAAAACAGCTGAAGCTTAGGCTTATAGTATTCATTGCTGCCCAGCACTGCGACTTACTTTCAAAATCCAGGAAAAAATGTGGATAGTTTTCAATCTCCCTGGTTAGGACCTTAAGCAGATTACCCATCCCAGCAACCTGATTAAAATGGAACACATAGTTTAAATGAACATTAAATAACGTAGAACATTTAATAAGTGCAGCTGTGAATTCAATTTAAAAACTGAAAGTAAAATTATACAGTTAAAACATTTAACATTAAATATCTTTCATACAGAATTATCATTTATTCTAGTTGCTTCCCACAATAAGATTATAATACACGATTTGAACAGTTTCTTTGTTTATCACCAGTTTAAAAACAAATAACCATATTCTTCAGGATCATGTTACAGATGATGGGAAGCCATGATTTCAAAAATAAAATGAAACCACTAAGAAGAAAAATGCCGAAGAGTATATAATAAAAATGTATAATTGTGTCCTGGCATGTTTTGTGAGAAACTATGTATAAGTCATGGCAAAAATCAAGAAGATTATATGAAACAAAATCACAATCAGCCATCAAGATGTTTGTGCAGAGGTTGGAAATAGTCCCATTAAACCTAAAACACTAGCTGCTAATCCTCACCAATGGTAAGACTGGCAGCACAGGAAGAGACAGAAAGTCAGTAACTGAAAGCAAAGACAAAATACTGTAGATGCTGGAAATATGAAATAAAAACAGAAAATTTTGGAAATACTCAGAAGGTCCTCCAGTATCTGAGAAGAGAGAAAGTTGGTTAGCGAACAAATATTTACATACTGTCCTGTCATTATATTACCTATGGCAGGAGAAGACTGATGCCATAGCAACTTTTACTGCAAAGGCCAGTGGCAGGCGAGGTGCAGGACGGGGGAGGCGCTGGGTGAGAATCATTTTTTTGGGGATCCTTTGGAGGATCCCATTCTCAACTTCCCAACATGGTCATATCCTCCTTTAACTGTCCACGCTCGGCCTCTTGTACCCATTCCTGTCCCTGGGGCCTGCCAGCTGAGCCCCACCAATACCCTGAACAATCCTGACATTGGGGGCATCCATAACCACCCCTTCTTTATGAACTGACTGTAGTCACATTGATGAGTATCAGATTACCAGACACGACTGTGACTAGAGGGCTGCCAGCCAATCAGATTGTATGATAGCTCTCTAGGGCAAACCATCCTTTCCAATGGGGACAGCAGACTTGATCTTAGGCAATTTCAAGGCCTTTGTAATATTATTTGAATACGTGGCAACCAGTATTGGCAGAGATGGGCCATCCATCAACTCTTTGGTTGACGGGGCAAGTAAAAATCCCACCCAAGATTTCATGACTTTTCTTTCAGAACCTTTGAAGAATCATCTGAAGAAAGGTCCATGACCTGAACAGTTGCTGGCATCTTATAGGACCTGAGTCAGCTATGACGAGATTTGTGGCAGAATCAGATGAGAAGTCCAGCAAGGCTAATCTCAGCAAACTCAGGAAAACTGAACATTCAAAGCAAAATATAAATAAAAATAAACTTGTAAATGAAGCCTACAATCAAAGCCATTATTTCAAAGAAATAAACTCTTGCATGTTTAACAGCATCTTTCACAATCTCAGGACATCCAAAAGCACCTTACGCTTAATGCTGTTATGTAAAATCTCAGCTGCCAATTTTGCATATAGAAAAGTTCCATAAACAACATGACGTCTAAATGTCTTTAATAATAATATTGGCTGTAAGATGGACATTGATTTAGATATTAGGTGTGATGGTGGAAGGTTCCCTGTTCGTCAAAATCAGGACCTGTCATTTTTTATGACCACCTGAGGGCAGATACATCTTATCCAATAATGTAGCACTCTATTTGTATTGTTCTGAAGGGTGACAATAATTTAAACAGTTATCATTACTCTGGATTTGGGGAATTTTATTAGCATTTTAAATCACATTCCCGACATGTAACTTGATAGCAAACATGTCTTTTCAGTGACCTCTGCTTCACTCACTGTTATTCATCAACGGCTAAATTCGCCAAATAGATTTGGATGGGGTTTAATCAAGGCAGGTGAGGTGGAAAAATATGAAGAGCTGCACACAGATCTTGGTGATGAAAGTGAATTGGTGGTGTGTTACAGTTCACTCACATGTATACTGCAGCCTGTAGCTGACCAGGAATTCCCTCTCTTATTTCTTTTCACATTCTGGCTGAGTTATGAATGCAACGTCCTTAACCTGCCAGATCTACTGAACTTTTCCAGCAACTTCTGTTTTTGTTGCTTAGCCTTCTAGTCCTGGACTCAAACCTGGACCTTCTAAATCAGAGGCAGGCTGAGTTTTCCAAGCTTTTCCTTTAATTTTATTTCCAATTTCCATCATCTGGAGTACTTACTGTTAGTATGTGTTTAATTAACTGCCATGACTCTTCCAGGAATGCCTACCTTGAAGCAGTTATATTCTTCTCCCAGCTGGAATTTCCATTTGGCCTTTCTAGCTTATTCACCTTTGCTTTCTACTTCCTCCCTTTTTGTTTTCGGATATCTAGTCAAACACAACTTGTTTCTAAAGACTCATTTCCTTTCTCTCCTGCTTCATCTTATTCCAAACTGTTCTTCTCATTACATCTGAAGATGTACTTTTAATGTCACATGTACACTCCCAATGCCTCTCTAAGAACAATGATTCATTCTATCATAAAGCTGTCCTGATCCACGCTTTCATTTCATGCCTCACTTCACCTGGCACTTTAATAAAAGAGTATCTTCCTTTCAGGTGCGAAGGATCAGAAGCTCCACCAACTTGTAAGTACTGAAACCCATCCAGGTCCTTCCTTCCCTTTCCTTTTATCCGACCCCACCCTCTCACTTCAGCTTCACCACCTCATTTACACCTTGATTGCATGATGCTGAGCTCTTCTTCCATTGCATCTACCTCCATACCCACTTCTTTGACCAGGCATCCTTCCCCTGCTTAACAGAACCCTTCATCTATCTCCAAAATTTTCCATGCACCTGTACCTTTCCCAATGGCTGCTAACTGTCTCCAGATGTTTTCATTGAGAACCTCCAATATAAACAAACATTGACCACGTCAGTTTCTCTGTTCCTCTCACATAGAACTTGCTGCAACCTGTTCTCTTGGGTCCAATCATAGCATAAGCATCAAACCCGCTTTTCAGGGGTGGCACGGCTGTTGTCTGTTGTACCGAGATCTACCTGGTAGGGGCTGAAAATCAACTTTCTCTTACCTCCCTCTGGGCTGTGACTCCAATACCAAACTCAAGCCAGAATATCCAGGACCATCACTAACCTTATATTTTCTGGAGATCTTCCATTTGCTGCATCCAATTGCACAGCTTGCTTTTACCTCTTTCCCAAAATCCATAAAGAGGACTGCCATGGTTGATCCATTGGGCATCCTTCTGAAGGTACTATTGTTTCATGGCATTGACACAGTGTCATATTGAGGTTGATTGAGCTAACAGATGTGTAGTCCCAGTCGATTGGGACAACACATCCATAACAGCAGTCAAACAGAGACATGCCAGGGAATTCCTGGAGGCCTGGCATTTCAACCAGAACTCCATTAACAAACACATTGAATTGGACCCGATATACAAACCACTGAAAAACCAAACCGTAAGTGATGCCAACCACCCCAGCAAACCGAGGCATATAAATAACAAGCAGGACAGAACACCAACACTTCACCGGAGGTGCACTGACGATGTTACCTTGCAGATGTTTTGTCACCTTGCTATCAAACACACCGGCTCGGCTAGCACGTCTACAACCTCTATTGACCCTTGATTATTTATCTGCAGTTATTGGGCAGCTGTTAATTTCAGTGCCCATTTTATTAGTTGAGATCAGGAGTAGGTGGGAAGGTACTGAGCTGGGCAACAGTCCTAGTTGACAAGCCAATCCATTGCCTCACTAAATTCACCCCCTGCAGCGGTAGGCAATATTCAGACTATTAGTTCAACCTAATACTGTCCCATAGAACATACATTGTCCTATCTTGATTTAATTTAATTCTCTCCTTGTACAGTTTCTTCTGATGTACATTGACAATTATTTTGATGCCCTCTATCAATTCAACAGTTTCCAGTGTCCTGGTCTCAAATGCATCTTCTTCATAAGGGATGTCCAATCCCTTTATGTCTCTGACTCCCCATGGGATCATCTCAGAACTTTCTGCTTCCTTCTCAAATGGAGACTTAACAAGTCCCTGTCCAATGCCACATCCCTCCGTCAGGCAGGGTTTGCTCTCAGTCTGAATAACTTCTCTCTTAACTCTGCCCACTCCTCCAAATGGCAGGTGCTGCTGTTATACCTATATGATTCCCAGTAATGCTTGCCTCTCTGTGGAATATGTGGAACATCCATTGTTTCACTTCACTCAGGCACCACTCATCATCATTTTTACTGGCAAACGATGACTGTATCTTTGCCACCTTCTGCTACTGCCAGGAACTGAGAAAAAAAAAAGACCAGTTACCAATTTTCATTCTGCCCTCACCTTCGTTTGGTCTATCTCTGAGTCTTCCTTTCCTAGACTTCTTGGTCTCCATTTCTGGAGTTGGATTTTTAGTGCACATCATTAGGAAACCCAAGGACTCACATAGCTACCTCGACTACAGTTCCTCACACTCCTCTTTCTGTAGAGACTGAATTCCATTCTTAGTGTTTCTCTGACTCCATATTCTGATGATGCTATGTTCCACACTAGTGCTTACGATACGTTGTCCATTTTCCTCAAGTGAGGCTTCCCACCCAGTATGGTTGACAAACTCCTCCAAAGTGTTCAGTCATTTTCACACACCTCATCTCTCATCTCTTTCCCTCTTTCTTAGAGGCATGTCAGGGCTCCCCTTGTCCTCACTTTTAAGAATTTGCATATTTTCAGTCAGAAGTGTTGAGTGGATGACCCAACTTGGCCTGCTCCTGAGGTCCCCAGCATCGCAGATGTCAGTCTTTAATCAAATTAATCAATTCTACCTAATATCAAGAAATGGCTAAAGACAATGGATACTTCAAAGGTTAAGGGTTCTGATAACATTGCAGCATACACCTCCCCACTCAAACCCAGGCAACTCTTGACCAAGAACAAAGTGATGGAGAGGTCATTGACAGTGTTGACAAATGTCACGTGCAAAGGAATAATCTACCGACTGATGTCCAGTTTGAGTTCCACCGGGGTTACTTGGCTCCTGTTCTCATTATAGCTTGGTTACAAAAATGGGCAAAAGAGTTGAACTCCAGAGGTGAGGTGACAGAGACTACCCTTGACAACAAGGCAACAATTGACAGAGTATTCCATCAAGGGGGCCAAGCAAAACAGAAGTCGTCTGTGGTTGTCAGAAGTTAATAGTTTCAGCTCCAGGATATCATTCAGGAACTCTTCAGGTTAGTGTCCTTGGTTGCATCATGACCATCTGCAGAAGTGGGGGTCTTCACTAATGATTGTATAACATTCAGCATCAGTCATGCCTCTTCAGATATTGAAGCAATTCGTGTCCATGTGCAACTAAACCTGGTGAATATCTAGGCTTAAGCTGACAAGTGGCAAGTAATGTTTGCGCCACACACACCAGGTAATGACGATCTACAACAAGTGAGAATCTAACCATTAACATCTGATGTTCAATGTCATGATCATTGCTGAATCTCCCAATGATAATATCCTGGGGATTATCATTGTCAAAAACTAAACTGGAAAAAGAACAAAAAAACTGGAGGGAATCACCCTAGGCACTAATTTTCTACCTCAGAGGGCTTTGGAATCTTAATTCATTGTGTACATTCAAGACAGAAATTGATTGCGTTCTGACGACAAAGGATACAGAAATAGTGCAAGAAAGTAGCACTGAGGTAGATGATCAACTGTGAATTAAGTGAATAGCATAGCAGGTTTGATAACAGATTGAATGGCTCACTTCTGTTCCCATGTTCCTATGCTTAGGTAAACGTGTTCAGCCTGTAATACTTGAACTTGTAAAATAACAAGTGATAAATGAGACAGATAGTATCTGACAACAAATCAAGTTTGCAATTTGCAAAAACAGAACTCAAATGTTGCAAAAATCTTTATTGCACAGATTACTCATTGCGCAGAGCCTATTGGTGCAGTAGAAATATCCCTAACTCTGAGCCAGGAGGCCTGGGTTCAAGGGCCACCTGCTGCAAAAGGTGTGTATTAACATCTCTGAACGATTTGATTGAAAATATCTAAAAATTTAGTTTCAAGTTACAATGCAGAACAGATTTAAAGCTCCATATTGTCTTGCATACAAGCCAAGACTTGGACTTTGACTTTTGCAACTAAAACAAGAATCATATATTTAAGTAGATGTGGCATATCGGAAAGATTAGTGACAAGTTCACCATTGTAGAGGTTTGTATTACAGTAAGCAGAGCATCTCTTGTACCACAAACTTTTGTACCAGCTAATATTGTGGTTCAAGACATTTTTCAAGAACAGGCTGCTCCAGAAACTGAATGAGCTCCAAAAACTCAAAGAAGCAACATGGCCTATTGCATGCAGTCAATGTATAGTTAGTTGACCACCAAATAGCTCGACACAAATAAGTGTCTAGTGAACAGAATAAAAACAGGATTTGCTGCATGTAAATTTTCTATCTTCCAAATTTCTCTCCAGCATGATGCTGTGCAAAGCCAATACTACATGAATAATATGCTTGTGTACATGACATTGTGAGCAAAGGGAAGAGGACAAATTATGGTTTAATCCTTTCTAATAATTTAATTTTATATGTATATAACAAAATCCTAATAATTTTTAAAAATAAATTCAATTCATGCAAGCAACAGAGGAAGATGCAACATGGTTTTACAGGTGTTTGGTAGTGTGTAAGTTTGCATGATAAAACATTAGGATACTAATTAAATATCTGTCTCCTCCTATGTTGCTGGAAAAAGCCCTGTTCCTGTTATGTTTCTCCAGCCTATTTACAGAGGCTGGAAATATTCGTGAATCCAATGTGTGTATGTATAAATCCATTAGCTTTGGATTGCATATACTTTTGGAATAGGGATGATGTAAAAGCTCCAATACATAAATATGGCAAGCAATTAAAGCGTTACTGTTCAAAAGTGCTGACTGTTGTCCAGTGTTTGAGCTAAAGCTAATAAACTCAAAAAATTGTAAAAAAAGATTGATTTATTCTGACCAGAAATAAATCAAGGTGTCTAGCATACCAGAATGTAAATGGCCATGACATGAAATGTTAATACATTTAAGCACAAATCTTGTGTCTTCAGTTATCAAAATATTAATTAATTGGTATTTTCAAGAGTTTAGAGTAACATTTGATGTATGTCACTCTAAAGAACATTAGATTAAATTGTGTTGAAGAAAGCTTTCAGGTCTGCACCAATCTAAAACTGATAGTGAATCTCACCGCGAACCTTTCCCCAATATTGTCAACTTAGACTTGCTTGTGATTCCAAGCTGTACATTACCAGGATAATGCCTGAAATTTGAACTTCATCGTGCGGAGAATACTGGCCCATATTTCAGTAAGAGACAGATAGAAAGAACTTGCAGCTTTATAGTACTGTTTAAAACATCAAGACTTATGAACACTCCTTATACAGTAAATCTCCTGTATCCCACAAAATCACAAATGGCAAATCTGCCTATCCGTACCAAAAATCAAGAAACAACAAAAATCAAAATCCGCAGGCAAAACTCGCATATCCATAATTTTTAACCTTTTTTAATGAGCTCAGCACTCACAAATTTGATCATTCATAACGGTTCTCAGGAATGGAATGACTGTACTTTTCAAGTATAGCCACTGTTTTAGGCATATCCATAGGATCCCTACAGTGTGGAAACAGGGCCTTTGGCCCAACAAGTCCACACCAAACCCTCAGAGCATCCCATCCAGACCCATCTCCCTATAACCCATCTAATCTACACATCCCTGAACACTATGGGCAATTTAGCATGGCCAATCCACCTAGCCTGCACATCTTTGGACTGTGGGAGGAAACCGGAGCACCCGGAGGAATCCCACGCAGACAAGGGGAGAATGTGCAAACTCCACACAGACAGTCGTCTGAGGGTGGAATCGAACTCGGGTCCCTGGCGCTGTGAGGCTATTGAGCCACCGTACAATTTACACCTGTCAATTTGTGCAGAGCAAGATCTGACAACAAGTAATGGGTCAATGACCAGATGTGGTGCTGATAGAGAGATTAGTATTGGCCGCAGCACCTTGGAAAGCTCTCCTGCTCTTCTTTGAATGATCTCATGAGATTTTTAACATCCAACTGAGTGTAAACAAAGCCGGTGTTGAAGACTTCATCCAGTCTACGTAATGTACAAGTTTCTCTGGAATGGGGTACGAAACCAGAATTTTCTGATTCAGAGGCAAAAGTATTATCACTGATCCATAGCTGAGGTATTATACATTTCACCTTGATTTCATCAAGCAGGCAACATCAACATAAAATAAATAAGTTGAAGCAGTTAAACCTAATTCTTAGGTAACAAGGTGTAGAGCTGGATGAACACAGCAGGCCAAGCAGCATCAGAGGAGCAGGAAAGCTGACGTTTTGGGCCTGGACCCTTCTTTCTGAAGAAGGATCCAGACCCGAAACGTCAGCTTTCCTGCTCCT
>NC_063336.1:109019366-109054966 GCF_021869965.1 Rhincodon typus
TCAGATTCTCCAGCATCGGCAGTTCCTACTAACTATAAACCCAATTCTTGCCTTCTTGTACTAGTAAATAGAGCTAATTTAATGATAAAAACAAGGTAATGGAGATTTTATATTGGGATCTGTTTTCCTACAGAACATGTTAATTAATGATTTATGCCAGGGGTGCATGGCCATTTTGCACTGACAGGATACATACACCAAAGCATAACCTTACATGTGTTACAATGCGGTTTGGGAGATTTCATATAAATGCAAAAGCTGCAAAGTTATTTAGTTTTTAAGGGTAATCAATTTAAACTCTTATTTATATGTAATATACTATTAGATTTTGTTTAGAGAAATTGGGAGCAGTCAGGGGATTTCTCAGTGTCTAGCTTCCTCTTTTGTGATTGCAGGTTGAGGGGAGTGCTGAGAGGATGTCGAATTGAAATCTGTGTGGGAGTTGTAACATTGCACACTTGTTGAGCTGTGACCCACTGCAAGTTGATTTGGCAGAGGTCAGCCACGAGCGGAGGGAGCAGAGAAAGGCTGTTCTAGCAGACTCCTCAGAGCTGGGTCATCACAGCCTACAGAGGAATGCAGAAATGGATAAAATAATGTGTTGGGAGCTCTCTGAAAACTTTTTCATTTTGAGCTAACATTCAATGGAAAACAATGCATTAGCCAGCATTGACACCAAAGATGCAGAGGTCAAAATTCAGTCAACAGTTGTTGCAGCATTTATGATGACCTCCAATTACTTCCTGTGGCCCTAGGGCTCTGGGCTTGATACCATTTCCACTGTCGCTTGTGCCTCCAAGATGCTTCAGGAAGGAGGTGGCAGCTCTGACTCCATCCCATCCCTGACTTTTTGGAATGAAAATACACTGGCCGGGCAACGTCAGTCAGAGATCACCATGTTGGGAAATGGAAGACCTCATGTACTGGCATGGATAGAGGATTGGCTAACTGGCAGAAGCCAGAGAGTGGAATTAAAGGTATCTTTTTAGGATGGCAGTCGGTGACTTGTGGAGTCCCACAACTGTTCACATTATACATTAATGATCTGGGCAAAGGAGCTGAAGGCATTGTTGCTAAATTTTCATTAGGTGGTGGGATAGATACTGTTGAGGAGGCAGGGAGTCTGCAGAAGGACTTGGACAGGGTAGGGTCCACCAGTTATCATGGTAGGAGATGCTGTTCTGTTGCCTTTCTCTGCTGCTGTTATGCCCAGATCACAATTACCAAGTGGAATCAGCCAGCTGTCAGAGATCATCTCCAAATGCAGCTTTTGAATTTCAGGATTAGTCAAAGCCAGGCAGGACTTCCTTTTTGCTAAAGTTACAGTTAAACATAAATACAGTAGATAATGGCTGTAAATCGATATTCTTTCTTTGCAAGTTAAAGCCCATAGTCTAGTCGATAAAATAAGTTGAAGAAAAAAGTCAAGATTTTATGAGAAAGCTTTCTAATAACTGGAATGATAGAAGATTCGGCACATATTTCACATGTATATTGGGAAACAGCAAGAACACAGTCAAAGATAGAAATAGGGCAATCCTTCAGAGTAAACCCTATTAAAATATTTCTGCGATTTCTCTTTCTTTCATATTCATTCACCAGATGATGGCGTCACCAGTTAGGCCTGCATTTAGTGCCCGCCCCTGGTCAATTCAGAGTCAACCCATTGCTGTGGGTCTGGAGTCACATATAGGCCAGAGGGGTAATGACGGCAGTTTCCTTCCCTAAAACATCATTAGTGAACCAGAGATAACACAGTGTGGAGCAGAAGGAACACAGCAGGCCAGGCAGCATCCGAGGAGCAGGAAAGTTGACATTTTGGGTTGGAATCCTTCTTCAGAAATGGGGAAACCATACAGGTTTTTCTGAGAATCGACAATCATTAGACTCTGAATTCCAGATTTCTTTTTAATTGAGCTCAAATTCCATTATCTGCCGAGGTAAGATTCGAACATTGGTCCCCAGAACATTAACTTGGGCTCTGGATTAACAGTCCAGTGACAATACCACTAGGCCATCGCCTCCCCATCGTGTTCAGTCATTCTTAGTAAGTATGCTTCAGCCAGCTTAAAAGAACTGATTATTTATGATGAGGAGAAGATGGGTCTTTTTTTCCCGTGCATGTAGCTTCACTGGGCATATATAAGAATGAGAACAGTATAGCATAATATTTAGGTTACTGGACTAATGATTCCAGAAACAGGTATTCAAATCCCACCATAATATCTGGGGAATTTAAAATCAATTAAATAAATCTGCAATTAAAAACATCAGTGATAGGGACCACGGAACAACCAGATTGTTGTAAAAACTCGGATAATTCACCAACAATCTTTAAGAAAGGAAATTTATGTTTCTTACCTTGACTGGTGAAGTCCTTTTCATTACTGTTTAGTATCAATTAATCCAAGGAGCTCTGGCTCATTCATCAACAATCTCTAAACCCACGATCCCACCAACTAGAAACAGCATGGACATCAACACTGCCTGCAAGTTGCACACCATCCTAATTTGAAACAATGGTCAGAATCTTGTTGAGGCATCAAAGGTCTTGCCTGCCAACTGGTGAGCCAGTGAGAGATGTACATTCCCTGTTTACACGAAGGCCTACTGAACCATGAGTGAGTCAGACAGTGATGAGACCACCAGCAGGCCTTCTCCTGGGATTGAATCAACTCCTTGGGGGCAGAAGTCTTGCCTACTGATAGCTGTTGGCCAATTAAAGGTTCACAGGTCTTGTTTTCAGCAGCGCCACCAGGGAGGAGAAGGCTGTTATCAAAAGGACAGACACCAAAGTCCCACTATTATGGAGTGACCCAGGCTACAGGTAAGTAATTTTAGAGGGTGAGTTTTGCAGGGGGTGTCAAGGAGTAAAGGGGGAATTTGCAGCAAGATGGTTCTCAACAGACACCTGTCCCAATGCTTCCCTAAGTCCAGTTCCTCCATTATACACTGAGTGCCATTGATCACATGTTCCCACCCACCGCCATGCTCCACAAACATTCCTACACTCGGCCATAGCAGCACTATACACTGAGTGCAACCATCTTCAGACTGATATCTCAAGTTTTTCTCAGCAAAAAAGTGCAATAATATGTCCTGAAATCAGTGCAGATATAATAGACCAAATGGCTTCCTTCTACACTGTAACAATGTGATGATTCTCTGATTTTGAATTCTGAGATTGACTTAAATTTTCATGTGTCAAGCGGTAACATAGAAAATAGGTGCAGGAGTGAACCATTCAGCCCTTCAAGTCTGCACCACCATTCAGTATGATTGTGGCTGATCATGCAATCTCAGTATCCCATTCCCACCCTCTTCCCATACCCCTTGATCCCTTTGTCCACAAGGGCCACATCCAGCTCCCTCTTGAATATATCTAATGACCTGGCCCCAACAGCTTTCTGTGGGAGGGAATTCCACAGATTCACAACTTTGAGTGGAGAAATTCTTCCTCATCTCAGTCCTGAATGGCTTACCCTTTATTCTTAGACTGTGACCCCTTGTTCTGGACTTCCCCAACATGGCGAACATTCTTCCTGCACCTAGACTGTCCAGGCCATCAGGATTTTATGTTTCTGTGAGATCCCCCCTCATTCTTCTAAATTCCAGGAATACAAGCCTAGTCAATCTAGTCTTTCATCATATGGCAGTTCTGCCATTCTGGGAATCAGTCTGGTGAACTTTAGCTGGACTCCCTCAAGTGCCCTTCCTCAGACTAGGAAACCAAAACTGCACACAATACTCAAGGTGCGGCCTCACCAAGGCTCTGTATAACTGCAGCAAGATATCCTTACTCCTATGCTTAAATCGTCTCGCTATGAAGGAGAGCATGCCATTAGCTTTCTTCACCGCCTGCTTCACCTGCATGCCAACCTTCAGCGACTGTTCCACCATGACACCCAGGTCTTGTTGCACCTTGCCTTTTCATAAACCGCCACCACTCAGATAATAATTTGTCTTCCTGTTTTTGTGACCAAAGTGGATAACCTCACATTTATCCACGTTATACTACACTTGCCGAGTATTTGCCCACTCAGCCAGTCTATCCGAGTCTCTTAGCATCCTCCTCCACACACTGCCACCCAGCTTAGTGTGCAAGTAAAAGTAGGCAAAGTAACTGCTTTTATTTATGATCCAATGATATATACTGGAAAGTCTTCAGGGATCATTTGAGATGACTCCACAGTTAAATAGTCTGGGGATATTATCCAAGCTCACACTAAAAAATGATTACATAGATAATGTGCTCTAAGCTTGTCTGTCCTGGTGGAACTATACCTTAGTCTGGGGCTGCCTTCAAAAGAAGAACTTGACCGAACTTATTTAAGGTATTAGCATCCAACAATATGGATTCAATAGAGTTAAGGCCTACACAACAGCTTGCAAATACAATATGCCACATCATAGATCTTGGAAGAAAAAATTCCTCACAACATCACAAGTTCAACCATAACACAAACCAACAGAGACTGAAAAAAATCAACTAATACAAAAACTCAAAACTTCAGAACTAAAGAAAACATTAACCACTTCAACTATAAAGATGGAACATTACAAATGCCAGTTACCAATATTTTAAGGCCACTATAACAAAACAGAAAAAATTAGCACAAACTAACACAGCAATTATATGAAATCTAACCAAGGCATACAAAATATACCAGATAATATAGTCCAAAAAAGCACACGGACGAGAATATAAAGAAAATGCTCTGGAATGTGGGCAATACCAGCAAGCCACTTCTATTATCAATTCTAGATACCCTAAAAAGGTGGTAACAGGGTTTTCTTTGCAAAGCACTAATTTTTTGTGAGCTGTTTCTCTCAATTATGAAACATTTCAATTTTTATCCAAGTGATAATGAAGTAACTGATATTATACCAAATCAGGATGATATGGCAGAGAACTTGAAAGAGATGATGTTCCAAACATTTTGCTGTGTGTTGGGTATTAGAGATGAGTTCATGAAGTGCTGTCAAAGCAATCTTGCTGATTTGTCGTAGTCTAGCCTGTAGATGGCACATTGCCTGAGCACTGATGGTGCAAAAGAATTTCTGTGGTGGTGGTGCATTCATCAATGATATTGCTGTGTTCTGGATGAGGTTGAATTTCTTGAGTATTACTGAAGCTGCAGCATCCATGCAATGGTGAGAACTCCAACATACTCCTGATGTAAACCTCCTAGATGGTGCAGAGGCTTTGAGGGTGTCAGAGTGAATCAGTGCAGAGTCAATGGGCCAAATGCGCTGTATGATTCTATAAGTCATTTATCAAAGTACACAATCTTAGTTCTCTTCTCATAGTAAATGATAAAACAACTGGTCCAACCTGTAGTAATTGTAATGAGGTAAGCTCGGTTTACCTCATAGAATACGGGCTCCCTGATTGGACCAGATTAACAACCCAATCAGCAAGCCCTGGCTGACAGGTAAAAGAACAGCAGTGTCAACCATCCTGTTCACTCTAAGAGCTGGCTCAGAGTCGAGGACTCTCTACATGTAAGTAATGGGTGAGTTGGTGACAGGATACTGGCCTCTGAGGAGTTATTTCACTATTAAACTCCTGATTCATGATGAACCTCAGGGTGACGATGCTGGATGAAAATAGTGTTGCCCAGAAGAGAGGGGAGAAGATATTTGGATTTCTTGTTTATGAAAATCCCTGCCTGCCATATTTATGACATAAATGTTACCTGTTATTTATCATTACCACCTTCTCTATTACTGTTCCTATTGCTTATGCTCATATTCAAAGTCTTGATGCCCTGTTCAAACATTGTTGCTGGGTGATTATAAGCTACTTTATTAATGGTATCATTTTGGTTGGAACAGAACATGATAAATCACCAAACAGCCCTACAATTGATCTACTGAAAACAGAAAGATCTTTGAGCAGGTGTATCTATCATCCAAAGATGCTGCCCTTAGGAAGTCCTGAATCACAGGCTGCTTTACTGGTAATATTTAATCCTTTCTGTACAAATCAGAGAAAAAGATAAACATTTACATCCACAAAGTGCCTTTCACAATCACAGGATTTCTCCAAGTAATTTACAGTCAATGAAGAATGCTCAGTGGTGTCATTATTATTCTAAGGTAAGAACTGACAACTAATTTATACAGCAAACCCTCTTCAACAGCAAAGTAATGACAATGGATAATAACCTTTTATGACGCTGGTTGAGGGATAAATATTGGCAGGATATTACTGCATCCTGCTGTTTATGAAACTGCTCTTCATCTTTTAACATTGTTTCGGTTATATACTCATTAATATCTTCAATCTTTGGACTGTAAGTGGTACGTAAATGATGACATTTTCATAAAAAGCAACCTGTATTTGCATAGAGCTTTTCACACAGTTAATGTTCCAAGCTCTTCACAGAAATGTTTTAAAGTAGAGTTTGACAATGAGCCATGCAGTGAAATACAAGGGAAGATAGATGAAAGCCTGATCAAAAAGGTATGCTTTAAGGAGTATGTTTTAAGTAGAGCGAGGTAGTAAAGCAGAGCGGTTTAATGGGGAAATTCCAGAGCTCAGAGCTTTGGCAGCTAATGTTAGAGCCAATAATGCTGGAACAATTAAAATTACAGATGCTGAGGAGGCTTGAAATAAAGGAGAATAATTCAATACTGTGCTGTTGGAGGAAATTAGCGATGGGGAGAAGTGAGGGCCATGGAGGGATTTGAAAACCTAATTTTAAAATCAAACTGTTGCTTAACCAGGAGCCAACCCTATTTGGTGAATAGGACTAGGTGCATGTTAGGACATGGGCAGCATAGTTTTCATTGGCTTTGAGTGTACAAAGATGGGCTTGGCCAGAAAAAAAAGTGTTGGAATAGTCAAGTTTAGAGGCGATGATGGCATGAATGAGGGTTTCAGAAGCAGGGAAGCTGAGGCAGGGGTGAAGTCCAGTAGGTTAGAGGTGGAAATCGGCGGTCTTAGTGAGATAGTAAGTATGCAATCTGAAACTCATCCTGGGATCAAATGACACAGAGGTTACAAACAGTCTGATTAGATCTCAGTTTATTGCCAAGCAGAAGAATGGATTCAGTAGCTAGGAATCAGGGTCCGAATGGTTTTGGTCCTCCCAATATTTAGTTGGAAGAAATTTTTGGTCAACTAGTAAAATTAGATTCTGATGACTGGTCACTGACCTGACATGTGGACTTAGATTTAGTGCTAATGACAGGGGAATACGCCGACACATCAGCTGGGTGAACCAGTTGTAATCACACACCATTTCCATGATAGAGGAGCAGGCACTTAACAGCCAACTTCAGGCCTTCTATATAAACAAGAGTTGGTAGTGTTGCTAACAGCTGATGGCCAATCAGAAACCAGCAACTCTACACTGCTCAATGGTGTTCAAGAGGCCCAGCCCATGTATTGCCACTGGATTTCTCTTAAATGGGGTGCGATGTATGCCACAGGCCAAAGGGAAGGGTGGCTTCTTTCCTTCCCTCACAATTCCCAAAACTACACACTCCCCAGTCAATTAATGCAGCTAATTTAGGTAACTCTTCAAACAGTCAGCTGAGCCACAGTGGGCCAAATGGTCTCCTTTCATGCTGCATGATTTTACGAACTTCATGATGTGACTAAGCTAAATATTTCACTTAGTCTGGACTATAGCTGTCGCAGTTGGTCGCAGGGCTATTGAGAGGGAGCAGGGGAATGAGATTCATGGTAGGCCAACAAAACGAAATCTAGCTGAGGCAAGATCAGCAAACAATCTTCTTGGGTGCTTTATGATTCTATGATATCTTGTGAAGAATCACTTCTCGCTGTTCTAAGTAGACAAACTGGAGAAAATAGCAAATTGATTACGTTGCCGTTGGCATATTTCTTTTACCAATTCTCTTCCACTTCACAGCAGTTAGAATCACTATATGCAAATAGTTTCTTGGAACAAACAAAATTACAACAGATGAATATGAAACACATCATGCCAAATAACACCAAGAATTCACTGAAAATCTTAATAGGAAAACAGTGAATTACTTGGTAATACTCAGATTTAAAGATGAACTGCTAATACATCTATACAATGCAAAAAAAAATCAAAGATGCACATAAAGTCTTTGTTCTTTGACAGCACAGTAAATTCTCTCCAACTTTTTTGAAAGCAGTTATTCAACAATGTTAATCGTGTGTACTACTCCACAGGCACTGACAAGTTCCAAATCACAATTCTTGTTAGAACCTGAGCAGCATGTTTTGGTTGATAAAAGAAGTTCATTCACACACTTTACCTGACTTTTGTTTTATATCTACAATGAAAGCAAAGAATTTAACAGCTATCATTTCTACCTTATCGTTCACTATGTTGCAATCAGAAGTAATGGTGTGGAGGTGTCAACAACCTACCCAACAGCTGCTGTTGTTTTCCCAGATGGACAGTTAAAATAAGATAGGCAAGATCCTTGATGGAGCAAATATGATCCAATACATGTTTTACATTCAAACTTGCCAAACTGGGGGTGGAATGCTCTATTCTTCATTTTAGTCATAATGGTGCTTTGTCTCCTGAGCTGCATAATTGTACTATTAGCAGGTCAATGAGTCACCAAAAACTGCGCTAAGACAAAACAAATTTCACTCAATACTCTGAACCAAGCATAGTATAGGTTTTAAATGGGGAGTCCGATCAGATTATGGTGTCCCAGAATTCTTCCTTTTGCAATACATTATTTGTTACTGCATGCAAATAAAGCACATTTTCAAATGTAGGTTGAAGTATAAGATAATTTTGCACTGTTTTAAGATGACAGTTGATACTTCTGGAGTGAATGTGGTTGGTACTTGTAATAAGATCATGACAACATTTCAAGATACCACCAGCATGAAAAAGTTTCAAAGGCAGTACAGTGTTCATGTACCATCCCCCTTCCTGAAATGATCCCATAGGCTTTCTGAGCAAAACTGAGACCCAGGCTGGCATTCTCAATGTGTGAAATCAACTAACAGGCATCAGAAGGGAAGAAAGAGTTGTTTACATGAATTAAGTTCCCAACATAAATCACCAAATAAAGCACCACCTGAAAGCTTCAGTTTGGTAGTCACCTCGTAACATATTCAAAAGAATGTGGGATTCTCCACATGTTTCAATGAATTTTATTCACTGGTTTAATAGAACTTAAATCGAAAGCTCTGTAAAATAGATCCAGCAAATAACTTGATCTCACAAATGGCTTGTGTTTTCTATCAAAACAATTTTCTCATCAAGCAAATATGACCAACTGATCAAGGACTAGTGTCTATATGGATCAGCATCTCATCACTTTGTGGGTCTACTCATCCTAAAAAATGTAAATTTACAAACAGAATTCTCCGGAAAGTCATGAAACTAAAAAATTAAGTTTGTGTCCCCAACAGATTTTTTACATAATATCCAATGTACAATAATCTCCAATTATTTTAAAAGAAATAATTCTGTCACAGGATTTGGTTGGCATTCGCTAAGCCAGCATTTGTGGCCCACTATCAATTGCCCTCAAGAGTGATGGTGAGATGGTAGGGTTTCCTTGCATCTGCTGCTCTGTTATTCTTGTTGGTTGAGGTTATGGATTTGGAAGATGGTACCACTGGAGACTTGATGAATTGCTGCAGTGCATTTGCAGATGGTAACACACTACTGCCACGGTACACCAGTGTGACAAGGAAGTTATTGTTTAAGGTAAGGTATGGGCTGGTCATCAAATGGGATGCTTTATTCTGGGAGATGTTGAGCTTAATGACTGCGCCCAGCCAAGCTCCTCCGTTTGATCATCACTCTTGTGATGAATAGGTGATAATTAAGGTGGCTGAGGAACTTCATACAGAAACAAAACAAACTCTGTTCTAAATATTATAGTCGGTCGACTCAGATATTTTCTTTAATTTATTCATGTGAACTATGTATGACTGGCAAGGTCAACATAAATTGCCCATACCTAATTATCTTTGAGACTGTGGTGGGAATATGTGTGGCCTAGGTTAACCTCAAAGAGCTGTTAAGAAGGAATTTCTTGGATTTTGATCCAGTGGTGAAGGAACTGCAAACTATTTTCAAGTCAGCATCACGTGTGCTCTAGTGAGGATGGAGCTGCACTCAAAGCAAAAGTATTCAGTAATACTCCTGACTTGTGGATGTAGATGGTTGACAAGCTTTGGAAGTAATGAGGTGAGTTACTTGTTATAGAATCTCAGCCTGTGATCTGCTCTAGCAACCACTGTCTTTATATTACTGGCCAAGTTACGTTTACAGTGGAGAACTCAGTGATGATAATGACTTTGACTGACAAGAATAAATGGTTGGACTCTCTTGCTGAAGACAATAATGCCACTCACTGTCAAGAGGTGGTTAGATTCTTTCTTTAAACTAAACATCAGACAAAGTCTGAATCAACATGCCCACTAATTTCTCTTTGTGGTGTATATCTGATTTAAATATGTGGCAACTGCACGTCCTACATGGAGACTTTTAGGGTAAAGATGGAAGATGTTATTCCCTAAAGGCCATTAATGACTTAATAAGTTTTTACAACAACTAAGAGTTGTCACAGTCACCATTGCTGAGACAAGCTTTATATGCTGGATTGTTGTCATGGTCACTATTGCTAAGTCTAGCTGTATACACCAGCTTTTAGATTTATTTATTGAATTTAAATGCCACTGGCTGCTATGGTGGGCTAGAAACCCAAACCCATATGGCAGGCATTGTACAGCATCCATAGAAAATCTGCAGCAATGTACTGGGGCTGAGATGATTGTGGTGGTGGAGGCTAAACATCTTCCTTTGTGCTAGGCAAGACTTCACCCAATAGATGGGTCCAATTTTATTTGGACTCACCAATGCCACATTCTGTCAAATGTTGCCTTGATGTTGAAGGCAGTCACTTTCATTCACCTCTGGAATGCCATCCTTTTTTTACCTTTGTTATCATGAAGTCTGCAGCTGAGTGGCCCTTACAGAACTCAACCTGTTCCTCACTGATCAATTCATCGGTAAGCAAGTGCCACTTGGCAGCAGTGTTAACAACACATCCATCACTTTGCTGATGATGGAGTGTGGAGCAATGGGGTGCCAATTGGCCAGATTAGATTCGCCATGCTTTTTATGGATAGGCAATTTTCTACATTGTCAGATAGATGCAAGTATCGTAGATACACCGGAACAGTTTAGCAGACAGTGTGGCTACTTTTGGAGCACAAATCTTCAACACTACAGCCAGGATGAGGTCAGGGCCCACAGTGCTCAGCCAACCTTTTTTTCATATCACATGGAGTGAAATGAATGAGACAAATTGCATTTTATGTAATGTTAAATTTGAACCATTAGATAACGTTCTTTGACAAATTTTATGAATAATCTATATTTTTGTAAAAGAAATGTTGCCATCAACTCCTGATTTTCATGTTTCAGCAACTTGTTTTAGTTTGATTCTCATTTTTCTCAAGCTACACAAGTTTAATGGTGAATAATTGTTGAAAATACACCTAGTGCTACACTCTCTCTTACAAATATAGCACCAATTGCAGCAGAGTAGCTTTCTTGCTGTCAGGTTAAGATTTTCTGTTGAAGAGTGACTCAAAGTGGAACTTGCACAGGGTTTATTAAGTTCAGTTATATAAAAAGACATGTTCTAGCTCCACAAGGATTATTTTAAATATTTCACTTGCAACATTCTCAGAGTGCTAAATTCAATATGATATTCTAAGGGGATGGCACAGTGGCTAGCACTGCTGCCTCACAGTACCAGGGACCCAAGTTCAATTCCACCCTCGGGTGACTGTCTGTCTGTGTGGAGACATTCTCCCAGTGTTTGCATTGGTTTCCTCCCACAGTCCGATGTGCAGATTAGGCGGATTGGGCAATTTAGCATGATCAAAGTGTCTAGGGATGTGCAGGCTAGGTGGTTGGGCCAAGGGGAATGTAGGGTTACAGGGATAGGGTGGATCTGGGTGGGATGCTCTTCAGAGTCAGTCTGGACTTGATAGGCTGAATGGCCTGCTTCCACACTGTAGGAATTCTATGACTTCTCAAAATGCTCTAAAATTATTTCATACCAATATTTTGTTTTCTAGCAGATGAATTATTTAAATTGAAGTGAGATGAACTCCAGTGCGAGATTGCTTGTGGTCACTGAATGACATTGTAAGAATAGGTGAGTAAAATAAAGCTCCATACTGAGCAGAAATGCACTTAGAGGATTACAGCATTCCAACCCAACAATGTTAGTGCTACTTCCATGTGTGAGGCCACTTTACCACCCTAGTTACATAGCTCCTTACAAAACACTGAACAACAAGAAACAAGCGATAAATCTGGGTAGGATATCCCTGCTCTCTCCTGTAATGCTACCTTAGCTCTCCAATACCTCATCCAAGTAGTCAGAAGCCAATAAATCGGTATCAGTAAGCTTTTATAACTGCCTTGGAAGGCATGGGTGAAAGAAGCATAAATAACATATACGTACTGCTTTAACTTAGCAAAACATACCAAGATTCACCATTTTGCTTTAGTTTGTTCCTCTTTTTGGCACAAACTATACAGATTACATGGCGAGTGAACAACTGATGAATTTTGGAACATAGTTACAGTGCAGAGGGAAGCTATTTGGCCCACTATAATCTGTGCCAGCACACCAAATAAGCTTTTATTTAATAAAAAGTTTACTGGATGTGGGCTTTACTGACTTGGACAGCATTTATTACCAATCCCTAGCTGCCCTTGAGGTTGGAGGTGCCACTGTATGTCAGTGGTGATAGGAGTGAATGTTGAAGGTGATGGACAGTGTGCCAATCAAGCAGGCTGCTTTGTCTTGGATGATGTCATGCTTGAACATAGGAGTCTTCCATCACACTCCTGAACATCTCACCTAATGCCATCTCCTACCTTCTCCTTTCAACCCTGCACATTCTTCCTTTTCAAGCAACCATCTAACTCCATTTCAAATATCTTGATTGAATATACCTCGGAGAATGGATTCCAGGCCCTAGCCACTCACTGTATGAAAAAGTTTTCCCTCATATGACTTTTGCTTATTTTGCTAATTACTTTAAAATTGTGACCTCAAGTTTCAAACCCTTCCATGTATGCAAACATTTTCTCCCTTTTTAACTCTGTCCAGATCTTCCATGACTGAATATGATCTCCTCACAGCTTTCTTCTATCTATCTTCAATGACAGATACTCCTCAATCCTATAACTATTCTTGAAAACCTCTTCTGCACTTTCTCCAATATCTTCACATTGTTGTTCACGTGTGGCACCCAGAACTGTATAAAATACTCATAAAATGATTATGAACTCTTTTTATGAAAAGATGTCCCATACGCTACATACTACTCCTTCCTTTACCAAAATGACATGCAGTTCAGATTGCAAGCACCTTTAGGAGAGTCATTGGGCCTTAATCAGTTGTAAGAATTCTAGTTGTTCCCTGGTTCACGAGCCCAAGATGCTGAGGCAAATGTTGTCATTACCAGCTGCCATCAATTACATTCACACAGAACATGCACAAATGTAGGACATCCTTGGTTTGCATGTGCTTAGCATTACACCAACCTACATGTTTATCCACATCAACATGAGTTCAAAGGTTGTTAATTCTCACCCTATTTACCAGATAAGGTTGAACTAATGCCTCAATCATAGAAAGGAAACTGATTTTTAATCAAACGTCCTCTCTGGATCTACTGCCTCTCACATTATGTCTATCCATCATTTCTCTGTTGAAATATGTTAAACACTACCTCACAGTGGAAGGATGAAATAAAGTCCACTCTGACAGGAAGATGCCACTCAAGTATTTGTATTTCTTTCCCAGTGGACATGGCACAATGATAACAGTGTGGACTACAGCAATGGAGAAAGTAGAGAAACACCCTGTACCAGTCATCCACTGAAAATGCCAAGCTACCCAGGTATCATGGATTCTACTCAACTCTGGTATTATGTTAAAAAAAAGTCTAGATAAAAGGGAGCAGTGGCAAGCACCTTTCTTTCATTATAATCAAATTCTTCACCATACGTTCAGATGTACAACTAAGTTTGGAGGTGATGGGAAATGTGTATGTGACAGGCAGCCAGAACAGAAGGGGAGGTCCTCAACCTGAAAACTTAGGCAATCCTTAATTACTGTGCCGTCACAGAAGCAGCATTAGCAGGAGCCAGTAAAAAAAGAGACCTGAACAAAGCCTGCTTGCTAGTTACTACCCAGCATGCAGTCTGAACGGTCTGATCCTGTTCTTATTTCTTATGGTTTTATGGTTACAATTCATCTTACAACTCTGGAAAACTATTATTAGTTTTCAAGTACACTTCATGTTTACTTTAATGCAAGTTTAAAAAATTAGCTTTTTTAAACTTGGATTAGAATGGAAGGTAAACCTTACCTCTTATTCATATATGTATATTGTATATATGTCAACTTAATTATTTATATCACTACCCTGCACACAGGAAACCTCAGACAGCATTTTTCTGAGACACTCCCTCCCCCCCTTGCACTATGCTACACAACTGTTCAGCTCGCGAAGGAAATATATAGATGTATGGTGTAGACTCTCTTGGGCTGTGGGGAGTTATGAGTTATTGGTTGAGGCACACGTTTAGCAATTGGCTGGAGGAAACAATTGAGGAAATCCGCTATAAAGAAAATATATGCATTTACATAGAGCCTATCATGATCTCAGGATATCCAATAGTGTTTTACAGCCAATTAAGAATTTTGGAAATGAAATGTTAGAAATATGACACAGTCTGTTTGCACATAGCCAGCTTCCACAGACAGAAATGTGGTAACGATCACAAGTTTTTGAGATATGGATTGAGGGATAAATATTGGCCATGTCACTTGGAGTACTTTTTTAAAAAAAAATCATTTGTGGGATGTGGGCATCCCTTGCTTGGTCATTATGTATATCTGATTTCTAACTGCCATTGAGGGTGCTGGTGGGCTGCCCTCTTGAAGTCCTTGGGGTGTAATACACTCTCAGTACTGTTTGGGAGGGAATTCCAGGATTTTGACCCAGTGATAGTGAAGGAACATGATACAGTTCCATGTCAGGATGGTGTGTGAACCAGAGGGGAACTTGCAGGCTGTGGTATTCCCATGTATCTGCTGTTCTTGTCCTAGGTGGTAAAGGTTGCAGGCCTGGAATGGGCTGATGGAGGAGTCACATTGAATTACCGCAGCGTATCTTGTAGGTGTTGTCAACTGCACTAGAAGGTGGTGGATTTAGTGCTAAGAAAGTGACTGCTTCATGCTGGATGGCGTCAAGTTTCTGGAGTGATTTTGGAATTGCATCCACCCAGGCAAGATGTGGAGAGCATTCTATCCCATTTCATGACTTGCACCCAGTAGATGGTGAATAGGCACTGACAAGAGGTGGGTCAGTCTCTGCCAAATTCCCAGACTCTGATGCACTCTTGTAGCCACAATTTTTAGTTGGCTAATCCAGTTATGTTTCTGGTTAATACCAACCACTGGATATTGATAGCAGGAGATTGAGATGGTAATGCCATTGATTATCAAGGGCAAAGGTTAGATCCCATCTTGTTTGAAATTGCTTGGCACATATCAGCCAAAGCCCGGATACTGTCCAAATCTTGCTACATATGAACATGTGCTGCTTCAGTATCTGAGGAACTTGCAAATGGTGCAGAACACAATGCAATCATCATTCCTATTGCTCTTATTCAAAACAATGGCAAGGGACTGTTTACATTCAGCAGAAGGAAGCAGATGAGTTCTCATCTAGGAGAAGATTTTCAACACTGCTTCATTTAGTAGTGAATTTCTGTGCTCTAAATTGACAGATATTGCCTACTTCAGAGTAAAAAGGATAAGAGCAACTTGAGCCACAACTATTACCATGGTTCCTGAATTTACAATTCAAATGAACACTGGAAAATCTGAATACAGAAATGTTCTGAAAGGACAGAAGTAGATATATAGCTTTGATTTTCTTGACTGGTCAATTAGTTTGGCAACACCCAGCATTTAGCATTGTATGTGAAAAATAGCTTCTTTAACAAGATGACCAGAAGCTCATCATCATCCATGAAACAATACCCAAGAATCAAAGGGTGCGTTGGAATGTGGTAGTGGGGGAGACAGCAATATAACTTGACCTACAAAGCATGATGTGCCAAATGACCTCCTTGTATGCTGTATCCTTCTCCAATTCTAAATGAGAAATAAAACAGTAGTAATCAGCACGTGAGGTTCTCATTGACAAATATTGCAATTTTAAGGAATGGAACAACATTTCCTGCCAGTTTCTGTAATCATTATTTTATTTAAATCAGGAGTCTGTCTCTTAGCCCACCAAAGAGTGAGAACAGTTTCCATCTGGTTACCGTAACAGCTGTTCACAGTCAGCACACACTATGCTTACAGACATTGAATTCAAATTCTAAAACACTGTACTGAGCTTTGCTTGCTTACTGCAACAACAGCTGTTACAGTAACTAGTTGGCAACATCTTGAAAGAGAGGCGGAATACTTTAAAACATTCTGCTTAAAACTGAAGTGCAGATGAAACAAATGATTGAATAGGTCCACAGGACAAACGCTGGTTGCAGCTTTCTGCCCTTAAAGTAATACCCACACCCCCGCCATGGCTTATGATTTTTGCCACATCAAATCATTTGTTTCATTAGTACACAAGAAGGGTTTACAATGTCCAACAGCATAATGGGTTCTGCCAGATTAAAACGAAAAAACCTGACATTTTCAGATATTTTCTACTATGCAGGGTTTTGAATTCTCAGGTTTTCATTACTGAAAATATATTAATCCAAAAAAGACCTGAGACAATGCATCACTAATCACATTTCTTCCCTAAATACTTTATGAAAATCTAAATTAATTGTCAACAATGATGCAAAAACAAAGTTGGTTAATCATAAGTGAAGAATGCACTGGCTACAGAAGTCACATTCTTACCAATGCAGCTCATCAGGGAAACAGCATAAACCTAAATAAATCCATGAAAATGAACATAGTGCAGCATGGTTTTTTTTTTGCAGTTAAAAGGTGCTCAGTCGACTTCCTCTACAGCAATCACAGACCAACAGCTCAGACATCTGTTCAAAAATGCAATTACTTGTTCTGGTAGAATTATACTTTATCAAGTTGCGCAGCCAAAAATAAATCAAACAGTGCCACCTGCAGGGCATTATAATAGATACACACACTCCGTGACAGGACACCATGTACAAAATGTGTTTCGCTGTCTCTCGACAGTTGACTATTCTGAAACTGGGAGGTGAATTTCCAAGCACTTGCTGATGACATACAGCCTGTGAGTGTCCCTCAGTTGGAATCACTGGACAGAAACTCAGGTGTAGTGCATCCATAACTGTCCCATGTCCATGGTGAGTGAGCAAGGCTTCTCACATTGTGTTCTTGGAAAATGTTCAAGAATTATTTAATGGCCTGTTTGCTTCTACAACTTCTCACACTTGTGAAACTTAAATTTAAAAACAGTAATACAACAAAAAGCATTAATTACATGTAGGAAGGTGACTCAAGAGAGATTCACAATGAAGGAAATGGATGCATTTGACAATGAATAAGTGGAAAATTGGAGGAGAATGGAGAAGCCAGACTGGAGTGAAAAAAAATGTTCAAAGATGACCAGTATAATTTAAGATGTGAAAAGGGCTTGAAGTGATTTTTTAACCTTTACATTATATTTTGAGCAGCACGAAATGAGGAATAATTGTGCTGGAGTCAAGAGCAAGCTTAAGGCGAATATACTCACATTTCTCAATGCATGGCATAAACCTAAGTCCGCAACCACCTCACCTTCAGGGAAACAGAATTTCAATCATTAATTCCAACCAATGCCCTTTTGCACACTTCTACCATTGAGCCTAACTTACATGGCACACTTTTCTCATGTGCTTTATTCACAAATATTGCAAAGGTACACTAAGTAGCCGTTCAAAATTACCACTATATAAAATGCAATACAGATTTCTTTGTTTCAACACAGTACAAGGTGCCCCCCTTACACTTACTATTGCAGATTATATTTACAATATACATTTCATGTTAAATATTCTATGACATATACAGCCTAAGGGGTTTTCCATGATTTCCAGGCCTCAATACACTATAGTGTACTACAGTGAATGAGGGTCATTGTGCCCTTGCAATTATTAGCTCCTCCATATTTACAAAGTCAACTGCTTCAGAAAAAATAAGTTATAAAAATGACGCCTATTCGCCCATGCAGCTCTAAAAATGCACCCAGAAAATAGGGTGTATTCCATTCCACTCTTGTGCCTTGTAGATCATAGAAATCATAGAATTCCTACAGTGTGGAAGCAGGTCATTCAGCCCACTGAGTCCACACCCACCCTCCGAAGAGCATCCCACCCAGATCACTCCCTTCCCTCACTCTATCTGTAACTCTGCATTTCGCATGGCTAATCCACCTAGCCTGTACATCCCTGGACACTATGGGCGATTTAGCATGGCCAATCCACCTATCTTGCACATCTTTAGGCTGTGGGAGGAAACTGGAGCACCTGGAGGAAACCCAAACAGATGCAGGGAGAACATGCAAACTCCACACTGACAGTTGCCTGAGGGTAGAATTGAACCCAGGTCTCTGGTGCTGTGAGACTGCAATGCTAACCACTGAGCCAACATGCCGATGGTGGACAGGCTTTGGAGGAATCAGCAGGTCTGTTGGTTACTGTATAATTCCTAGCATCTGAACTGCTTTTGTAGCTATAGTATTTATGTGGCTGGTCTAATTCAGTTCCTGGTCAACGGTAAACCTTTAGGATAGAGGGGATTCAGTAATGCCACTGAATATCTAGGAGTGATGCTTCCATTGACAGTTGCTGAAAGGGTCATTGCCTGGCACTTGTGTGACCCAAACTTGGAACTACTCAGGCCAAACCTGAAATCAGTTCTTGAATGTGGATATGGACTCCCTCACTATCAAGATCATGGCTGCTGTTGAACATTGTGCAATGAAACAATTGATGATATTTGGACCTAAGATGTTATCCTGAGAACATTTGTATTGATGTCCTGGGACTGAGAAGATAGACATCAAACAATCACAGCCACCCTCTTCTGTGTTAGTTATGACTCCAACCTTAGTTATGTTAGAGTTCCTTGATGCCACAGGTAGTTAAATGCTGCCTTGATGTCAAAGGCAGCCACTCACACTTTACTTCTGGAATTCACCTCTTTTGTGTATGTCTTGTAACGAAGGCAGGAGCTGAGTGGTCCTGGCAGATCCCAAACTGCATGTCAGTGAGCAGGTTATTCCATTACAGATGCAACATAATAGCACTGTTAACTCCCACTGTGGTGATTGCCACATAAGTATATTCTCAATTGTTGAACGCATTGGATTTGCCCTGCTTTTCGTGGACAGAACATAATCAGACACTTTCAGGTAGATGCTAGTATTGTAGCCATACTGGAAAATCTTCTGTACTATTACCAGAATATTATTAGGGCCCATACCGTTAGAAACGGATGAAGGCACTGGATACAGCTAAGTATCATGTGACTGTATTGGCTAAAGTCTGGCATCTGTGATATTGGTGATCTCAGGAGAAAATAGAAATGGATTAACTATTCAGCACTGGTGGCGACTATTACAAATGCTTCAACATCGTCCTTTATGCTGATGTTTTGAGCTTCTCCATTGTAGAGGATAGAATATTTGTGGAACCTCTTGCTCCACTAAGTTGTTTAATTGTCCACCAGTTTTAATACTGTATGTGGCAACACTTGAGAGCTTACATTTGATTTGTATGCTGTGGGATTGCTCAGCCCTTTCCATGTTGCTGCCACTGTTTGGCATATAGGTAGTCCTGTGTCATAGTTCACCAAGTTGAGGTGTACCTCAATGTTAGGAATAATCAAAAGATTTCTGGATCTGCATGCACAAAATATCCTGCTGTATTGTGGTAAATAGAATGATATGTTGTGGATGATTGAACAGTAAAGAGGTAGAAGTAAAAAAAGGTGAACTCATTGACAGCAATAACAACACAATCTAAACTAAGCTGCAGATGGCATGTGTGTTGGGGGGACAGGGGTTGCGGAGGTGGCAGGAAGAGGAGCTACTAATTATGTAACCATTGATTTCATACAACAAAAGCTTGATAACCTAAAGAAAAGAAAACGATAGTATAGACTCTTGACCAAATTCAGTTCGACAACAGTGGCTCTCAGTAATCACAGTAAGAAAAATAGTTGTTTCCTTTTGAATATAGCACATAATTACAGACTCTGGATGGGCCATATGAAAGTAACACAATGAATTTAAATAAAAGTTTGAAGGAGGGAGCATGACCTTTGGATTTCCTCTAATTTTCTCTTTACAGATCCTTTATGGCCAATGAAAGGCAGATAAGTGATCGGATTTGAAATCACAACCGGTGTTGTTCTTTATGCTGCTTTCAAAAGGCTTGCAGCAACTTGCTAGTGTACTGAGTTTTCTTCCTTCTGCAGGAAGCAGCTTGGACCGTGTTCAGCAGATCCCTGCACAATCAGTTCACGTCAGCAATTAAGTACAATAGGCTGTAAGGACAATGCTGGGAGGTATGCAGTCAGTGGTTATAATCAGGCTGCTTGGAGGCATCAGAAGGCCCGAAAAGCATACTTTCTCATCTGCCAACCTGAGTAACCTCCTGCTCTTAGTCACCCTTTCACTTAATCTTCCTGTCACAGTATCATAGCATTGGCCTTCCAATTGGGACTTACTGCACCATTATTTTGACGCCAGTCTTCAAGCAGATATCCTATATGTCAAATCTTACTACTGTAACAAATATACTTAATGTGTACAGGCCATTGTCCTCATTAATAGAACGTTAGTCAATGTTTTCTCAATTGAAAATTAGCATCGTCTGTACGTGCTGCATTCCAAACATATACAGCATCTGTTTCTATGCCATTGTCATGAACCAGTTCTCAGCAAAATAGGTGACATTGATGTTACATGAAATGTGCATGTTTACCAAATAAATCCTGAGCACTTTAAATTAAATCACTATAAAAATGAAAGTGACAAAAAGATGGGGCCAGTCAGGTTCTTCAGCTGTTGGTTCAGTTTGCAATTGGTTAGCATGGTGGTTAGTCACTGTAAGATATTCACGAGGCTTCAGATGTTCCTTAACACCATAATATAATTGTTTACACAAAAAAACTATATATAGATAGATAACCAATACATAAAAGATTAATACAAAGATTTCTAAACAAACATCGAAACCAAGTTTCAAACTGTTTTCCAACACTATTCTTTTATGGATACTAGATTTCAGACCAATTTCACTCTTCCTTTGGCTCTAAGTTTTTACTTCAATCACACCTCCCAGTTTCTTTCCTCCAACAGCAAAGACAATTTTATGACTCATTTTCAAGTCTGCTGGCAAGAAACTTCACAATTCTGACAGCCTAAACTTTTCAGCTTCCTGGTTTGGAAACCTCACACTAAAACACTTAAGGTAAACTGACTGGTTCCCCTGAACTGACTTGATTCTCCTGCTCAGGGAAACTATTTTACGTCCTGAACTCCGATCTTGAACCTCTGTTCTGAAGTCAAAACTAAACTAAAGTGCTACTCTGTCTTAAATTCAGCAAGACAGAACATTTTATCTGTTAACACTACAGGAACTCTCCTAGGCATTTTATTGCAGTCACATGCTTTCTTGAAACTAATGTACTTACATCACTGTTCCAAATGGCTTTCTAACTACCTCTATAGAACTGATCCATATCTACGTGCCTCACTTTGGCAATTCAAACCCCATAAAATACCATACATATTTTGTCCAATTTTCGAGACATATTGACACAAAGAAAAAATGAAAAGGTATCCTTAAGGGGCATCTCTATTTCCTAACAAAAATTCTCATAACTATTTCTGATATAGTAACGCTAATAACATGCTTACATCAATCACATGCACAGACTTTCAAAATTATATCTGATGCAAGGTCAATTTTGATCAAAGAATTCTGTTTCTTGATAAATCATCACTATGACATTGTCCTTGCCAGCCACATATTTATTTTTAACTAAATGGCTGTAGCATGAAAGAAAATAAATTTTTCTCTCAAAAAATACTCCAAAAATAAAAGGATCAGAATCCTTATAAACAATAATCTCTTTAGAGTTGCTGAATGTGTAAATTTCAACCTTTTGTAAATGTTCAGGGGGTCTTTCTCCATCATCGTATATTTCTCTTAAATATACATCTAATTTTTGAGAAAAATAACTTACTGTCCATTCAATCCAATTGCATTGACATGTAGTAAAACAGCGCCCACACCAATGTCACTGGCACCACCAGTTAGCTTGAAAGGATTTTCGTAAGTCAGTGTTGTAAAACCATTGTAATTTTCACCATAGCTTTAAAGTTGTCTAACATTATTTTGTCCTTTGACAATAAAATTTCAAAGGAGTCATTACAGTTCTGAAATACGGACTTAACTTCCAAAATACCACAAGATTTTGCATTGGGCTCAGGAAATTCACTTCTCACTTCACTCGGTGCTACTAGACTGGTTTCACAGTGCTGCCCAAATAAGTCACTTGTGATTTGGCAGATTCACTTTGGACTAGATTACGATCAAACTGATGAAACAGGTCATTCAACTGATTTGACTTAGACTTGTAATCCTTACAAGTGTGGAAGCAGACCCTTTGGCCCAACAAGTCCACAACGACCCTCAGAGCATCCCCCTACAACCCACCTAATCTACACATCCCTGAACACTACGGGCAATATAGCATGGCCAATCCACCTAGCCTGCGCATCTTTGGACTGTGGGAGGAAACCGGAGCACCTAGAGGAAACCCACACAGACATGGGGAGAATGTGCAAACTCCACACAGTCGCCCAAGGGTGGAATCAAACCCAGGCCCCTGGTGCTGTGAGGCAGCTGTGCTAACCACCGAGCCACCTTGGCGCTGGCATAACGAAAGCAGGCTGCTGTTTCTAATGTTCTTTCCGGGTTTCACTGAACACAGCCAATCAAATGTAAACAATCCAGTTACATAATTCCTTAACGACTTTCTTGCTTAATCTTCAGAAAGTTGCTGGTTTAGTTTCCATTTCAAACAGCACGACTTTGCATCGATAAGGCCCATCTGGTGTTCCAAAAACTTTGGCTGTATCATTCAAAGAAACTTGGCAATATCCTACTAGAAAGGCAATCTTAGTGATGAACCATGCTTGTCTAACTAGTGTTTTTAATCAACTGAAGTGGCTTGCCTACCTCAGATCCATATTTCAGTTTCTTTTATTTTTACTGGCTATTCTACCCATCTTGGTGAGGCTGATACTTTTGAACCAACTCCAAGATAAAATCAATTCCTTCAGTGTAATCTGTTGTATGACTTCTCGATTTACTAGGTCATGCTTTAATTCATGGTAAATAATGGGACCAGTTTGTCATCTCCATACCTTCAATTCATAATTGTTTTCATTACCTCTTCTGTATGAAAAATTATGTCAACCTGTATTAATGACTGTTTTGCTCCAGTGTTTCACTGTATGTTTACTGGTTTACCTCCTTGATTTGAAGAATAAGGTTCAGAATACCCTTTAAGGTAAAATATTCAGAACATCCAATGGTCTGATTCTCTTCATCAATAGTCAGGAAAAAGATTTCTGTACTGAGTCATGTTTTCCTTTATAAAAGATTCTAAAGAAACATTTTCTCTCCGTGCCACAGCAACAGCTTTAATATCCATTTCTTTTCTTGATGCATCCTTTTCTAATGGCTTTTTTGCCTCTGAAATCAGTCTACTTGTTCCAAATCATGTTAATATGTCCAACCTTATTACAATTGAAGCACATTGTCCTTTACATCTCTTTTAGGTTCCAGCCTTTCTCCCTCAATACTTTAGGATCCTCTGTTTGCTCCCCAAATCTAGTACTTTCTCCGTCCCGAGTATTTCTAATCCTCCAATTTCCTTGTGGATGCCCATATGACCATTTCACCATATGTAACTGTCTGTGTTAGATATCGTAAGTATCCGCTAGAACTGCTGTCTCTCAGATGTTTGATACATGACACTCATCTAAATAAGTATTAAGATTTACTTGTGTGCTATTTCTGAATTCTTATATAATCTATGATTTCCCTAAAATTCTCAATTATTGTTCTTTGAGTTCATTAATCAAAACCACTGATCCCATACTATCTCTTATAACAAATCGAGTTCTATCTTCAGCTCCTAAATTTTAATTGATAAACTCAGGGTCAAGTTCATACGCATTGAGGATATCTTTTTCAAACAGTTTCACAGTTTGTAGATTGCTCTTCTGCCAAACTGGTGTACGCAATCATTTCTGTTCCTGTCAAAAGAAGATCAGCTTCTTCCCCGCTATTATCAAACTTATGAATGGACCTCTCATATCAGAATTGACCTTTCTCTGCATCTTTGCTGTAGCTGTAACACTATATTCTGCATTCTGTTCTATTACCCTGTTTTACTTATGTAAGGTATGATTTGTCTGATTAGCATGCAAAACAATACTTTTCACTGTATACTTTTCACATGATACATGTGACAATAATAAATCAAATCAAATTACTCTGTGACATTAATGTCCAAATATCTTTTGGACACTTCATCTGCCCAACTACTTTTCAAACAAGGTGAAATTTCTTTCGGCTCTGTCCTCTGTAACTATAGGCACTAAACACCGATCTCTAGTTAAATCAAATCACTTACTGGAATCAGAATCAATCTCCATGCTACTATCCCTTCTATTTTCCTTTATCCTAAACTGATCTCTCTTTGAAAGTCAAATTTTTTCAATTCCATTTCTATTGCTTTTTTCTTTTTCAATTGCTCTCTCTTTTTCTACTCTAATTCAAGAGTTATTTTAGTTTCATTTTTAATTGAATCTTAGTTAATTCTAGCTGAGATATCTCAATTTCTCTCCTAACTCTAAATGCTGAATAATCAATTTAAGCATCTTATCCTTAAGAGATCCTGTTTTTGATTTTACCTTCATTTTATCTTAGTGTAATCTTACTTAAACACTTCAAAAAAATCCACTGCTTTAGCTTCTACTCCCATACAAAGTCTTAGCAATATACAAAGCCATTTTGAAAATCCAATTTGTGCAGTAAATGTCACTACAATACTCCTATTTCAGGTCTAGAACCTCCACATGCCTATTTCTTTAAAGAAGGTAGAGATCCCTCTTAAGTTCAATGTATTCAAATCCCAGACAACAGACCCCCACTTTGCTGTGATCTCAGGTGATAGAATATTGGACAAGTGAGATCCCAGAATGAAACCTGGATTGACAGATTGGGTGTTTAATTTTTGTAGTTGTCACTGAAACATATTCACATAGAAGTTTTCAGATGTTCTTTAACAGTAGAACATGTTTGTTTTCTTTCTTTTGTGTGATAAACAAAACTATATATCTAGACGACTGTTAGAAAGATCTTAATGGGGGCCCTCTTGTGGCGCAGTGGAAGTGCTCCTACCCCCAGGTAGGGTCCTGGTTCCAGTCCCATCTGCTCCAGAGGTGTATAGTAACAGCTCTGAAAAGGTTGATTAGAAAAAAAAGAAAATCTTAAAGAAGCATCAAAACAAAGTTACAATTTATTTCCAAACATTCTTTTGCAGATACTAAATTCCACAGAAATTTCACTCCTATCTCAATTGTAAGTTTTAATTAACTAACTCCTCTCTCAGTTTCTACTTCTTTGTATTAGAGACAAATTTATGATTCTTTTCTGAATCTACTGCTATGTACCTTTTATAATTCTGATAGTGTAACATTTTCAATTTTACTAACTTGAAAATTTTTATCCAAGCTCTTCTGGCTTTGAAGCTTCAGTTTAAAACCTTTCAGTTAATGTGACTAGATCCCTGAACCAACTTGATTATCTCCCTAGAAGAAAGCGTTCTACCTTCTGAAATGAGACCTTGAATCTTCTGTATCGTATAAACAACATATTTTCACCTACTCAGTATCCCATTTATCAGTTTTTCTTCTTCCCTGGCTTATCATCAATCATCACTTTGTTTGCCTAACTTTGTCTCTCTCTGAGCTCTGTCTTCACCTGGTCATGCACTCCTTGAACACCCCTCACTGGACACAAAACATTAACTCTGCTTTCTCTCCACAGATGCTGCCAGACCTACTGGCTTTCTCCAGTAATTTCTGTTTTGGTTTCTTGAATCTTCTGTTCTGAAATCAAAACTTACAGAACGTAATAGGTTTAGTCTGTCATAAACTCAAGAGCATAAACTTTTCATCCATTAACATTACAGGGGTTCTTGCCAGGCACTAGAATGCAATCACATGCTTTCTTGGAATTGATATGTTTTGATTAATGTTCCAAATAAATTTCTGATCTATTTTTTAAAATATTCTACATCTTTCATCCCCTTATAATTTAAGAAGCATGCACATTGCACTACATAACAATACATAGCCTGTCCAGAAGTTTGGAAAATTGCATAGATTATCATCAGAAATATTTTCATGGTTTGTTCACATTCGACAAATTGCTCTTGATTGAAACTTATATCACTAATCCTAAACTGAAAAAGACACAAATTGAAAAGCAACTACCTGAAGGGAAGACACTGTAGATTTAATGCATAACGAGCAAATTTGGAGCATGTGGTATAACTTCAACGGTCTGAAAATAACATGCTGTTTTAAGTTTACTATCTTTCAAGTTGCAGCATTACTTGAGAAGAAATCAGGTTCTCTGGAGAAGTCTAGATGTTTGACATATTTCATTTGTACACTGTAGATAAAGGAACTGATTTGAACCATAAATGCACGTAATTTATTTATGCACTAAAGAGAAAAATGCCAAAAGTTAGTCAGTGGTCCTCTTTCCTTTTATAGGAGAATGGATATGCTAACTTTTAATTTGCTAGACACAAGGTGGAAGTTTATTATTAGACCTCTTAAGACATAGACAATAATGTCATCACAGCAGGAAGCCACCAGGCACTAAATATGACTCCCTTTTCACCTCTGAAACTGGAGAGCCTCTGTAGCATTCACAGCTGCAATATTAATTGGCTTAAGTTTTACATAAGGATTTGACTGGCTGAGAACAGTTGCAAAATGCATGGCTGATACATATTTTAACTGAAACTATGAGTCTTTATTGTTCTGCATCATTGTCGCTGATAACGAGAAATGTCATAACAAGAGACTGTATCTTAAAACATTTTTACAGCTTATGGTACAATCTAGATACAAATAATGCAACTGCAATCTAAAATACTTCCAGGTTTACATAATAAAAGCAGTCAATATTAGTTCTTCAGATGTCATGCCAAATAACTTTTTAAAAATGACAACAGAATACCTTCACTAATAAATATAACAATCTGCAGCTACAGCTGTAACACCATATCCTGCATTCTGTTGTATTACCCTGTTGTACTTACGCAAGGTATGATTTGTCTGATTAACTCTATCCTCTGTTACTTTAGGCACTAAACACTGATCTGTAGTTAAATCAAATCACTTACTGGAATCAGAATCAACCTCTAAGCAACTACCCCTTCTCTCTTCCTTTATCCTAAACTGCTCTCTCTTCAGGAGGTCAGAGTTTTGAGGAAGGGTCACCGGACCCGAAATGTCAACTCTGATTTTGCTTCACAAATGCTGCCAAACCTGCCAAGCTTTTTCAGCAACTTCTGTTTTTGTGCCTGATTTATGGCATCCACAGTTCTTTTGGTTTTTATAAATGTAATTCAAGCATGGTCAGATTTTCATAATTTGATGCATCATAAGTAGATGCTACAATGGAACAGTACTCTGTTTCATGTCCCACACAAGTTTACAAGTTCTACTTTTAAAAAAATTTCACTGATAACAAATAGCATGCATTAATAACAATAAATATACTTATTATGCTACCATTTAAACCATTCCTTATTTAAAAAAAAGGACAACATAATGAGCAAACACACTGAAATACAAATATACAACATCACAGAACTGTGGGATACAGACTGCTTTTATTTTGCTGAGTTACTGAAATGCTGCTGGATTTTGACAGATGGCAGCAAAGTTGCCCTGATTGCTCAGTACCCACTGACAGCTAACAAGTGTAATGGTGGTGAAGGAATGCTGAACAACACCTAATGATTCTCAGTTGGTGTGCTGCAGTGGGGTGAATGGGTGGGTAGATAACAAGGGCTAAAAAAAATAGAATAGAGAAAAACCTCAAGCAAATATACGAGAATTTGTATGAGTATGTCGTAAAAAATGATGCACTTAAAAATTATTACCTTATAAGTAAAACCCAATTTCATATACAAGTTTCTCAGTAAGCCACCAGTTACTTACAATCAATTTGCCCCATCAAATGCAGTACCAAACCTAACTACCAGAGGTCAGTATAGATTTACTTACCAATTTTTCATAACCAAATTTAGGGCTGAGGTTTGCCCAGGTTTTCTAGTAAGAATCAGAAATTTACATAGAAATATAACAAGATTATTATCTGGCTTTCTTACAGAAATAATCTTTTAATGGGATATAAAGAATCTTCATTTATGAAATACTATGCCTTCAAGCACTTCTACATCTTTCCATGAAATATATAACTGTGTTCTGAATAAATATGAAAGTACAAAGGGGCTTTTGAACTGACGTGTAGAATTGTCCCACAGTAAAGCTGCTTTACCTTGAATCATATTTTCGCATTTCTTAAATAGATAAATATAACCAAGTGTTGAGTGCACCTCTCCAAGGTGGCTCACAGGGTTAGCTGCATGATCAATAGCCTTGTCATGGTAAAAGTACTGCTCATCACATACAAAATTTTTAACAAGACTTATGATTTCAGAGTAGAAAAGGATTTAAAAAAAAGTCTGCATTCTTTCTCCCAATTATTCTGCTGAAACCTTTGTTTGAAATTTGTGCACATGGACCTCAGGTGAAGGTGAAGTTTGCCAGTGATGCATTCTGCAGCAATCAACAGTTATATCTGAATAATGGTTACTTGTGAATAGTAGCAAGCAGCATTTCTCATATCCAACAAGTTATTGACCAAAGGAGATAACAGGAAATAATTGATAATATATTACATGCATTTAAGTACATTTCTTACGTAATCAACCTTTTCAGATGCACCAAGCCACTCATTCACCACTAAATTGTACTGATTTATTATTCATCCTTAGGCATTACCAGCTGCCTACGCTTTCTTGAATTGTTTTCTTGAGCATATGTAGTGTTAAATGCTAAGTGGAAACACTAATGGTGCCAACTGATCAAACCGCGATGGTTGTAGATTTTATTGCCTGAAAAAGACTTTTGTAATGGGATTCTGTCAACATTTTACCAATATGGGTTGCGCAATGTAAATCTGTAGACTGCATACAAAGAGTGAAAGAACACAATACAGGTAGGATGAAAAAAAGAATCAAATGAGAAACAAAAAAGGAAAAAGAACCAGTAAAGAAAAAAAGCTTAGAAACTATTATAAATTTAATACAACACCAAAATGTATCAAACTCATTTGTTACACTGACAATTTACCAGTGATGATTCTTCAATTAGAACAATCTATTCCAATGTTATTCTTCTGCTTCATGTTTCATCCCTCTCCCCTTCTTCATTAATTCCCCTCTGAATGATACCATACATTCCCTGTCAACGGCCATTTGTGGTTAAACGTTTCTTCCAACGTTCCCTTATGGTTTTCTTGTGAACGTGCTGAATCCATGCTTTCCCATTGTGGCTTGCCAAACAGAGGAATGAATTTTCATGTTTAGTCTTTAAAAGTGTTTGTGTTGAAACCCTCAATTAGAATTCTTCTAGTTCTCTCCATTCCAGTAAAACAAAATTCAAGTCTTTCTCATAAGTATAACTGACTCTCATTCTCTGAACCATATCAGTGGATTTTCACTTGACCATTTCCATAGCTCAATTAACTTTCATTTTAAAAGGACCTGAAATTACAGTTGAACATTCTAAAATATAGTTTTTCCACATTTCAGTGGCATTATAGTCGTAATAGTAGAACAACAATAAGAATTTCAAAATAATGTAGATGTTACAGAAGAATCCCTACAGTGTGGAAACAGGCCCTTCGGCCCAACAAGTCCACACCGACCCTCAGAACATCCCACCCAGACCCATCCCCCTATAACCCACCTAATTTACGCATCCCTGAACTGTACGGGCAATTTAGCATAGCCAATCCACCTAGCCTGCACATCTTTGGACTTTGGGAAGAAACCGGAGCACCCGGAGGAAACCCACGCAGACACGGGGAGAATGTGCAAACTCCAGACAGACAGTCGCCCAAGGGTGGAATTGAACCCAGGTCCCTGGTGCTGTGCGACAGCAGTGCTAACCACTGAGCCACTGTGCTGCCCAAGTTAGAGTGCTACATATATCCTTGAGTACAGGATTGGGGTTGAAATTCTAATGCTGACTTTGCCTTTCCATACACAGAAACAAAAAAGACGCACTTTGCTGAAATTTACGTTACATTCAATCATATGAGGAATTAGAATGCTGATGTTATTGAAGATTAGGGGCATTGTTCAATTTTAAAAAGTTCTGTGATTACAAAACTGCATGATTTTCATATCAGCATTGCTGCCTATGGTATAACACTGCAGAACTGATATAACAGGAAAATTGTACTATACAGAATAATTGCAAACATCATTGTTCAAGCATACAAATTTTTTGTAAATTCTCATTATAACTAGCAATTGTCAGTTTATAAACTAACATTAAGCTCCCTTTTAAAAGAAATATGAATAAAACAACCTCTCAAACTTGTGGACAAATATGGAGGCATTTCAGAAAATAAATACTGACTGTATATCACAGACTGAGAGTGTGTATATAAAATCAGCCTTGCGTGGAGGGAGAAAAGCCTTGGAACAAAAAAAGAGGGGTTATTTTTGGGTGAGACTCAAGCATTTACTCAGCTACCATTTCTAGACAATAATTCCAGATAATAGCCAAGGTTCACAAATGGGTGAGCAGGTGGCTAGGGCATTGCCGTTAGAGTGCTACATACATCCTTGAGTACAGGATTGAAGTTGAAATTCTAATTATGTACAAAGCATACCAGACAGGCATCTGGCAGTCCAGGCTATGGAGTACTCTATAAATCACAAAGCTGCATGCAACATTCACGTTGGCTAACAGCTGTAACTCAAAAGGAAACTGGCATGCTCTAGTATAGTTTTTACTATGAAATTAAGTCATACAACAAAAAAAAACTTTCCACCTACCTGGCAACAGCTTTGGAGAAAAATGTTTTTTGTCACACAGCCAGGTGTTATGGTTTAATGCATCAGAATCTAGAAGTATAAACACAGATATTTTAATTAGAATTAAAAATAAGATGTTCATTATACTATTAAACAGGAAAATTTTCTGTAGACTACCTCATTTTGACCTATCGTGAGCATTTATCACATCAAACAGATAATACAGGTCTCTACTTGGCCTGTTACAATCAGTAAGCTAAGAAGAGAAAATGTGAAGAAAATTTACTACATCCTGATAATAATGCATTCCAATCCCAAACGTGCTCAGAAGACCTCAAGCATACCAGTAGTTGCTGCATGCTCCCTTCCTTGTGACATCTGGGTACAAAAGTAACTGCAGAAGATGGACAAGAGGTTACATCAAATGATTCCCTTGACCTCTTCTGTCTGTACCAGTTGATGGCCAGGCGCAACCCCAAGAGGAGCTCCTTCTGAGTACCCAATTCCCTCCGCAAAAGGTCGTCAATGATCTGGACTTTTTTCCCCATAGGTTAACAAACAGACTGAACTCTGCTGATTGAAAAGTAAACTGACGTAGTATAGCAGGACCTTCTCTTTCCTCCAAAATATATAACTAAATGTTCCTGAAACAGGAACAGAAACTGCTGCAGAAACTCAGCAGGTCTGGCATCATCAGTAAAAGGTTACTGGATTCGAAATATTAAATCCGCTCCTCTCTCTACAGATGCTGCCAAACCTGCAGAGTTTCTTCAGTACTTTCTGTGCTTCAGAGTTCCAGCATCTGCAGTTCTTTGTCTTTATTTACATGTTCCTGATATTAATTGGTGAAAAAGTTAGTTAATAATTTCACTCGGTAATACACCTGTCATTGTGTCAGTAGTTTCTTTAAGCTTTTCACTGAAACACAGACTGGTTACAGATCAGGAGGTGGCCAATGGGCCCACCATTTGTGGTTGCTCTCTGCAAGGACAAGTCACCTAGTCCCATTTGCCCATAGTCCTGCATATTTTTTTGCTCTTCAGATAATGATCTGATTCTCTTATGAATGTCACAATTGAATCCGCCTCTACCCACCTTTGCACATTTTGTTACCGAAAATAGTTTGTGTAAAATGTAAACGTTGGACTGCAATATGAAAGTTTTTGGTGATTGGACATTTGGTACTGCAGCACACAAAATTGATTTTTAAATACTGTTCATGGATTTTTCACCACACAATTCTTAAATAATAGCCAGCTTCATCTATATTCAAGAGAAAAAAATGGTACATTGGTGTCAGTGGTATAATATGTTTTAGATTTTCCTTTGCTATAGTTGTTTACAGCTAGTCTGTATAATTGCAGATGGAAATACATCTATTCATCTCTTGGACTGATATGTACTTCAGGGACACAGAAATTATTCAAAAGGGTGTTGCAATTTTTAGCATATTGAGTGCTGACCTGTCATTAAAGCTGTTCTCTATTCAAATACAAGTGTACCGTTGTGCTATTAACAGTACATTTGCATCACAGATGAACAGTTCAAATCCTGTGCATTGTTGTCCACCTAACAGAGTTGAGAAATACGTTTTTTGATCATCATAAACTTAAGAACAGAGGCAGGAGGGTTGGTCAGATGCTTTTGTGATAATATAGTCTGGTATAGAATGACCAGATGTACTCTCTATTTAAATCCGGAGTCTCACCACATTAATCTACATTCAAGCAAATTATCAAGGGGTCTGCCTATAGAGGAGGCCAATCATGTTGGACTGAAGGACCAACCTTGGATTAAAATACCAAAATGAGACAAGAATAGGTTTGAGGTTTTCTAACTAAACTCTGGAACAGGTGGACTTAAATCTGGGCCTCCTGGCTCAAAGTTAGGAAAATACCAATGCACAACAAAGCTTTGAGTTTGGACATTTCCTTTAATGCCGTAAACATTAGCAAGCAATCTATCTCCATGCCAGATCTGATATCATCCAGTACGTAAATGACTACTTAGTTGAACAGAGATTAATACCGCTAATATAATGAGCCCTATTTAAAATGAAGAAATATGCTAGCTCAGTATTACGAAAGTACATGAGAAGGTTAACTGTTGTTTATTATTTCAAGCTACTAACTCGAACACAAAAAACACTTTTCATGGGTAAACAGTTGATCATCAAAATATCACAACAGTCAGTGGGTAAAATCATACAGAAAATAGACTTATCTAACGCATTTTAAGAGTGGAGAGGAGAAAAGGTATACAAATTCACCATCAGGTTATTTTGGTATAAACATTACATTTTAACAAGGAATTTTTCCACATACCTAGTTGTGATTATTGATTGTCTTTGGGGAGATTGTTAACTGCATTTATCACCTGATAAATTCAGAAGTCTTTCACATATTATGCACAACGGAAGTTCTTTGCAATATCATATCTGGGCTTTTCCCTCTCCACATCATCCAAAATGACTGTTTGTTAGGCCTTGTGTGCTGTAGAGGTCTATGATTATATGGTCTGACTTTATACTATAATCCTTCTCTGATCATCAACAACATTCTATTATCATACCTGGTGTGAAATCAGTCTCTGAGATGTAAGCTTGAATAGGCAACATTTGTGTGGCTGAATTCCAGCCATCAAGTCTGTCACAAAACTTCCAGAAACTCTGGCAGCAGTTAACCAGCCCTACCTAATTCCTTAGTATTGAATTATGTTTCTGCCTTCCTGTTAGGCAACTTTTCCTGGTCTATGGTTGCAGTCCTGCCAGTTGGGTTTAAACCATCCAAAAACATGCCTTAAAATCTAGCACACAGAATGTGTACTAATGTACAGGGTGTCTGCACTTAATGCTATCTGTTTAGTGTTATTTCGCTGTAACATTGCTAAATTATTAGCACTAGAAACTCTGTTGAGTGTCATAAGATTCATATTAACATTTGTTACATTACTGCACGCCAGCATCTTACCTGACCTAAATGGTGGAATTTTGGAACGACCAGTCTTGGACCTCAGTCTTGAGGCCATTCCAAGATTGTCCCTTCCCTAACAGGCCCCAGACCATCCTCCAAGGCTGCTACCTGGCCCAGCCACTTCACAGCCCTGCAGTATTTCTATGGATCCCAACTCTAGTTCTAAAACTGATTTTTACGGGAATAAAAAAGTCTTTTCACTTATAGATGTAATTTTCAGGAACACAACACCGACTTTACATCACGATCTAATAAGAACACCTTACTCCTAAATGATTTGAGGATGTTGAGGTTGTTGTAAACAATCAAGTACATTTTTACTGTCATTAGGTCAACTTAATTTTTATTCAGGAATTTAAAAATTGTACTGGGTAATACCTAATGTTATCCACACTCATCACTATAGATCACTTGTGTGTAACCATTTTTTGGAAGTGTAATCAGTTTCATTTTTATTTTTCCATGCGATATGGACAATACTACTGAGGCTAGCATTTATTTTACATCCTCAGTTGCTCCCAAGGAGATAATGCTGTTTCCATGCGCCTGATGCCCTTGTGCTTCCAAGCATTAGAGGTCACGGATTTGGAATACGCAGTCAAAAGTTCTTGCAGTGTGCATTATAGATGGAAAACATTGTTGACGATGATCATTGCCTGGCACTTGTGTGGCATGATTGTTACTTGCCACACAGCATTCCCAGCCACAGAGTTATCCTGGTTTGCTGCATGTCGGCACATGTTACTTTATTATCAAAGGATTTGCAAATAGTACTGAACACTGAGCAATAATCCCAATTTCTAATCTAATTAGGGAGGGAGATCATCGACGAATAAGCTGAAGCTGGTTTGGCCGAGGCCACTACCCGAGGCATTCCTGCAACTATGCCATTTGGGCCAAAATGACTGGTTGCATTTATAGAAGACAAATGCCCTTTGTGCAAAATGCAACTCCAACCAGTGGAGAGTTTTCCCCAATTCCATTTGACTTTCGCTTTTATTTGGGCTTCTTGATTTCACACTTGGTCAAATACTGGCTTGATGTCAATGGAAGTAACTCTCATCTTATCTCTAGAATTTGTCTCTTTTACCCAAATTTGGAAAAACAATGTAATGAGATATGAAGCAGACTGGGTTCTGCAGAACCCAAATTTAATATCAATGAATATACTACTGATGAGCAAGTGCCACTTCGTAAAATTTGAATTGGCTAAAGTGCATTGAATTGTCTAAAGACTGTAATGTTGCTAAGCTCAAGAAGATAACAAGATAGATTATTTACTTCTGACTGAAGGTAGGTGCAAATTTCTATGCCTCATCTTCTACGCTCAAAAACAGAAGTTGCTGGAAAAGCTCAGCAGGTCTGGCAGCATCTGTGAAGAAACATCAG
>NC_063336.1:109055366-109065151 GCF_021869965.1 Rhincodon typus
GAACATCACAGATGCTGCCAGACCTGCTGAGCTTTTCCAGCAACTTCTGTTTTTGTTCCTGATTTACAGCATTCTTTTGGTGTTTATTCGTCTTTCATACTGTTGTGCTGGGCCCCTTCTGTTGTTGAGGGATGTCCATGGAGCCTCTTCTTCCCACAGTTTGTTTAACTGCCCACGATAATTCACAACTGGATACAGCAGTACTGCAGGGCTTTGATCTTGTCCATTGCTTGTGAAATCATTTAGCTATATTGTATGGTCTTTTAGCTGTTATGCCTGCATGTAGTCCAACACTGCAACTCCTCTAGAATGGCATCTCATTTTTACATATTCCCACTGCTGCTCCTGACTTGATATGGCAATGCCAGGGTTCGACACAAAGTGGGTGGGTGACAAAGTCAGAAGTCACACAACACCAGATTATTGTCCAACAGGTTTATTTGAAATCATAAACTTTCAAAGCACTGCTCCTACATCAGGTGAAGGCACTTGACGAAGAGGCAGCACTCCCAAAGCTTGTGATTTCAACCTGTTGGACGATAACCTGGTGCCATGTGGCTCCTGACATGCTCTCCTACACACCTTACTGAACCAGAGTCAGTCCATTGGCTTGATGATAATGATAAAGTGAGGAATAAGCTTGGTGATGAAGTTAGAGATTGTTTTGAATACTGTAGGTGCTTCACAGCATTTAACAAAATCCTTAGTTTGTGCTGCTACATTTGTCCTGATTCCATTCTCATTTAGCATTGTGGTAGAAACACCAAAATGACAGAAAGAGGTTAAAAGAGATTTGACAAGTAGATTAGAGAGGACGAGGTTAATGAGCACTTTCCCACGTTTTTTTTTTGCCACCTGCCTCAAGCACCTAACGTAGAAGACTTGGGTGAGCTGAGTTGATTGTGATGTTATGTAGCCGCTCTAGATGATGGATACTGATTATCCTAACATTCTGTGCTTCTTCCCAGTGGTGTTCAACATGGAGGAGTACTAATTCAGCAGCTGAAGGGCAGTACATGATAAATCAGAAGGCTTCTTTGCCCACATTTGGCTAGATGTCAAGAGACAACATGGGATCCACCTGTAATGTTGAGATCTCCCAGGGTGACTCCTCCCGGCTGGATATCACTGTTCTGCTGGCTGTAGTGGGACTATTCTGCCAGTAGAGATTCCATGGGGTTGATTCCGGGGCTTCCAATGTGGTAGCACTCCAGACTGTTGATTAATCAGTCTGTGAGATAGCTCTCACAATTTTAGCTCATGTGCACAAATCTTAAGCAGGAGGTCTAGGCTGGTTATGCATTTGTCATGTCCAGTGTCTTTTTTGATGCTGGTAGTCATCTGCCCAATTTTATTCTTATTAGAAATCACACTGTATTTAGATAAAATTGAGTGACTCACTGAGCTATTTTGGAAGACAGTTAAGAGTCAATTACTCTGCTGGAGCCACAAACAAGCCAGCAGATTCCTTTTCCTAAACAACCTCAGAGAATGAGCTAGGTTTTTACAACAAATCTGCAATTTTGTGGTCAGAATTGCTAACAATTGCTTTTTATTGCAGGTTTATTTAATTATCTATATTGAAATTCTTCAGCTGCTGGGGTAGAATTTGAACTCATGTCTCTGGATCAGTTGTCCAGTAACATAATCACTGCGTGCTGTCGTTATGCATAGAATCAAGACTAATGTTGGCATTACATTGCACTCTGTCCTTTTGGCTTCCAACAAGATGGCTCTGAACAGCTGGCAATGAAGTGAAAGCAAACCTGTCAAATGCACAAGCATCCGTATTTTTTTCAAAAAAAACCTAGCCTTAGCAAATAGTCAACTGAGTGTACCTCAAGGATAGAACCGTATATAAAGCATATTCAGAGCCACAAATATCTAAAAAGATAGGTACACTACAAACGACTCAAAGCTCGTGTACAAATCAATACCTTGAGTGCCTCAAATTGTTTGTGCTGATTCAAGGCATTTGTCAATTTTCACGTTTTAGAAATATTGGCCAGAATTGGCCATGCTCAAGGAGAGTTTGGTGGTTGGGAGGGGGCAATTTAATCAGGTTGGAAGATGGTGAGTGGTGACATTAAGGGAATAATGTCTCTACCCCAATTAAATCTGGGCCAGGAAGCCTTATGGATATCCTCATTTCACCACTAATTGAGGCTGTTCAGTGGGCAGATAATGCCTCATCCTGCCACTGCTGATATTGACCCTGGAGTCAAGCAAGGATGGATGTGCCTCATGGGAAGCCCAAGAAGCAAGCTCCCAAAGGGTGCACCCTCTGTGTCACACCCAATGAATAGGGAGCATTTTAGAATTTGAATACTGAGACCATGTGCGTGTGCGTGTGCGTGTGTCTGTGTGTGTGTGTGTTTGTGTGTTGTGTGTGTAGTCAGCATCATAATGGAGGTGGGGTTACTATCATTGGATAATTTCTAGTGTTCTAAATTACACACTGCAATCTGTTAAAATCAGCCATTAAAGGGGTTATAGTTGCATACTTAGAAAAACTCAAGGTACTCAGGAAGAGTCAGCACAGTTTTATCAAAAGGAAATCATGTTTAACCAATTTATTGGTGTTTTTGGAGTAACGTTTGCTATAGATAAAGAGAACTGCAGATATACCATACTTGGCTTTCCAGAAGACATTTGGCAAGATACCACATAAATGGCAATTGCAAGAGAAGAAGCTCATGGGAGTAACAAATTAGCATTGATAGAAGATTGTTTTCTGCCAGCCAACCAGTCTGTATAAATGGGTCCTTGCCTGATTGGCAGGATGTGATGAACGGAGTCCCACAGGGATCTATGCCGGGGCATCAACCTCTTAAAATTTACATCGTTGACACAGATTAGGATGCAAAGGCAAGGTGGCTAAAATTTGTAGCTAACACAAAAATAGGCAGGAAAATATGATGTGAAGAAGACACAAGGATTGTGCACAGAGATAGATTCAGGGAGTGGCAAAAATCTGACAGATGGAATACAATGTGAGAAAATGTGAAGTTATTCACTTTAGCAATAAGAATAAATAAGCAGAGTTTGACTCAAATGAGCAATGACTGCAGAATTCTGGGGTGCAGAGGGATTTAAATGTTCTGGTGCATGAGTCATAAAAAAAGTTAGGATGCAGGTACAGCATATAATCAAGAAAGCTAACAGGATATTTTCCTTTATTACAAAAGAAATTGAACATAAAAGTAAGGATGTTGTGCTCAGTTCTTCAGGTCATTGGTAAGACCTCATCTCAAATAAAGTCTGGAGTTTTGGATTCCCTATTTAAAGAACAATGTGAATTCACTGGAAGCTGTTCAGAGGTGGTTTATGAGGTTGATACGTGGAATCAGTCTGGTAAAGATAGTTTGGACAGGCTGGGCTGGTTTCCACTGGAGTTATAAAAGAGTGAAGGGTGACTTGATTGAAGGGATAAGATCTTGATTGATCTGGACAGTTATTCATGGAAAGGATGTTTCCTCTTGTAGTGAGCCCAGAACTAGGAGGCACTGTATTAAAATTAGGAGTCACCATGGGATGAGGAGAAATCTTTTCTCCGAGAGGGTTGTGCAGATTTGGAACATTCTGCCTCCTAAGGTGGTGGTGGTGGGGTCAAATATTTTTAAGGCAGGGGAATCAAGGGCTATTGGGAGTAAATGGGAATGTGCCATTTGAAACATAAACAGATCAGTCATGACCTTAATGAATGGCAGATTAGTAGATTGGGCTAAATGGTCTATTTCTGCCCCTATTTCTTATGTTTGCATGAGGACTGACTTATTCTGTATTCACAATATTACAATAAAATTTAGAAAGTTATTATTGAAGGACACACAAGAAGTCCAAATAATCCAGCAGCAGAAGTAAAAAAAATAGAAAATGGATTTTACGTCTAATCACAGATGGAAATATTTCTCAAAAATGGTTTTAGGACCTGCAGCTTCATAACCATAGAGAAATCTGACAGCTGAACAACCAAGTATTGAGCACTTGAATAGGTGGCAAGATACCAACCCACAAGACAGATGTATAGGATTATAACAGCTTAAAGCCAACAGCTGAGAGACGTCTGTTCAGATTCCTAACTAAATCACTTGTGAAATCTCAAATCTGTGTTGAATTAGTTCACCAAACATTATTGGAGAGGCTGTTTGAACCAACACCTCTGTGAATTGGTCTCTGCTGTTTTAAATGACAAATCTATTTAGGACCAAATTGTAATATTCTCATTGAGACTTGTAGCACAGTTTCAACCTAAAATAAAATTTCAATTAACTGATACAGATTGCTTCCTCCAGGCAGAAATAAACTTGTTTTTTTTGTTGAATTATAAACAAATCTGGAGTATTCTGAAATCATGTTTCTTGAATGGTTGATCCATTTATCAATGTTAATATTCACTTCAGAAAATGATTAGTACTTTCAACAGGACTATCAGATCATGACAATTCTAGATAGCATGCCACACATTCCTGCATAGCTATGCCCAATAAACAGTAATCATCTATTTATAAAACTGGTATGTGTGAATATAGAACACTGGAAACTGTAATTTAAATTATAATTATGGAACATATTATTTTATTAAATAAAAGATACTAAATTCAAAAGGCAGCTATTTGATCAAATTGGGGCCAACCCTCAATATGGTAGTAATCAGCACTGATTTTGTTCCCAGTCTGGGTACACAGAGATGGGAGAATTCCCAGTTCCAGGAACCCAAACTTTAAATACAGCTACCCACACTTCCCATTTTCCACGGAGAGGCAGATTGGAATAGGAATTAGGTCAGATGATCCTAGAACTGTTGAGTGCTTGGAGGTGGACCCAACAAGAGTTAAATGACTCGAGACGTGAGCAGATCTTGTCCAAGTGAGAGGCATATGTTAAATGCTGAAGTGCCTACATCCTGGTGGAATCGTCTTGTCTTGATCAGGTGAGCGTCAAAGTTCTAACTGTCATCCAACTGTAACCTGGCCCAGGAACACATGGCCTTCATAGACTTTCCCATGGGAGAATAGTCATTGTTGGTGCACACAAACTGAAACTTACTGAAACCTCTTACATCACGGAGATGTATCTCAAGATCATGTCTTGGAGATGGCACCAACTTGACACCACAACCCGTTCCAGAGATTATGCAGTCATGTTGTTAGCCCCCAAGACACAGTGAGTAAATCAGTGATCAGCACCACGATCATTATCTCATCCAATTACCCTCTTGCTACCCATTCATTAGGAAGCACCCACACTATTGTCCCTTGACCATGTCTTTTATAGCTGTTACAACTCAATTGTGAAAGTCAGCTGTTCTGATAATGGAATCCCACAATTCTGTAAGCTGTCACAAATGTGGAAAAAACGCAACTGACCACAAATAAGACAGAAAAAGACAGGCAATTTGGCACACAAATTATATGTTGGAAAAATATAAACGAGGAAAACTAGTTCCGTGGCTCAAAAGTCCAGAGAGAGTTATTTCTACATTTCTATTAATTTTAATAATGAAGACAGGATGCTGTCTGCAGTGTGACAGCCAACCTTTGATTTGTCAAGTCATCAGATGGGTTCAGATCTTTTCTCGTACTAAAATTCTCACTTTTTGAGTTTCCTAGATTTTAAATTATCTTTTCACTCATACAGAAAGGAAGGAGAGAAACATATTTTCCTTTTGCCAGCTCTCAACATTTCTGGTTGCTAACAAACTGCAGCTGGACCAATCAGCAGGCTGTCATCAGGCAGCTTCTCCTTAACACAAAGGATCCTGGTGCCACTCATCTCAACCACGTAACAATTCACTATTTCAAAAGTACATATTCTTAAACAGCTAAAAATGTGCATCACCTGTTTTTCAAATTCCAAAACTGTCATGATATTTTAGTTACATAGTAGTGCTTGACTTCCAATTCAGTTCATAGTCCAAAGGGAAAGACATGTGGTCTCTTACTCGGCTGCACAGTGGTGAAGGAGAATACTAGTGTGGCTGTCAGTGATCATGGTGTGCAGTGCGTTGTCTTGAAAACATATCCATTGCATGCAGAGCAAGAAACTTGTGCACAGGGCCAATTTCTCCAGTAAAATACAACAGCAATCATTGATGATATATAGTGAGAATGCTTAATACATGTAAGTGCCAAAAGGTGATCGAGAGCACGTTATTCAGAATGACTCAATGTCACACAGAAAACACAATTGGAAGAATGGGACCAATAGCTCTAGGATTTACCTTCAAGTCCTGAATAATGAGGTGCAAGAGAAAATTGCTATACCCTCTGGGCTGCCTTAATACCCTGACTACTACAAAGACAACTTGACTTCAAGTGAGGGCATTCGGAGAATGTCAGCAGTGCGGAAGAGTGAGGTGTGCTGCATTCCAACAAGATGCATAGCTTGGCTAAACCATAAATAACATCAAGTGAGGAAGCATATCTACATACTACAACCAAGGCACAAGACATGCTACAAACATGTGCTTCAAAACTGAAACTTGCGTTGTATACAATTCATGTAGCTTCACACTGAACACATGAATGATCATGGTGATACACAGAGGAAGTGGTGAATGTTATGCACTATATTTTGGGCTAAAATTATTTCATACGGTCATTGAAGAATGGAGATGGCCTGGACTGAAGGTGAAAGAGCCTAACTGTGACTCATTCATCCCTTTGTGCAGATGGTGATGAATATTGCTGGGGTGCCTAACCAACTGTCATTCAGTAATGAAGAATCATTGTTCGCAGATCATCATTGTGTATGGTGTTAATGAGGCTAAACTATCAAATCGCTGAGAATACAGAGATGGTCGGGCTCTTGTGGTGCAGTGGTAGTGTTCCTACCTTTGAGCCAGGAGGCCTGGGTTCAAGTGTCACCTGTTCCAGAGGTAGTAACAACATCTCTCAACAGGTTGATTAGGAAAATTTCTACAGTGAAGGAGGCATGAGGGTGTGCAAAGATGGCGTTGTATCATAAATGTAGAGTGAGAATGAAGAAGGAAAAATGAATGCTATTCCTAAATACTCCTCCTCCTGTGTCTCAGCTTTGCTTATTCACTCCAGTCTGGGCCACCTCATACCTTGGGCATCAGGAGGAGGAAAAGATATCCAAAAGCTCAGGCAACATGCCTTTCTTTTCAACAATACCTTGGAGAGTTTAGAGGCAAAGGAGGTAAGAGAAATAAGAAGGGCGAGACCTCTGAAGGGTTTGAAATTAAGGATGAGAATCTTAAGATCAAGTCTGGAATCCAGTATACGTCAGTCAGCAGACAGGTAATGGTGGAACAACCCTTTCTGCAAGATTAAAAAGAAGCAACAGAGTAAAAGAAACAGATGATCATGTTATACTGACTGTACAATTGCAGAGCGCTGTTGACAAATCAAAGTGCATAGACTTTTTCAGATTCGCTGACATTTCGGTAAAACAAAAAGCATTTTTGGACTTTAAAGTGGAAAAAAGCCCAAAACCGTTGTCACCCTTGCATGGATCAAACTGAAGAATCCTTTAGAAGAGGCCAATTGCTTAACTGGTCTAAATACATGAATATCCTAAGAGACATGAATTGTAGCTCAATATGCATTGAAATCACACCTTGAGATTATATTCCAAATTAAATGAAATATACAGAAGTGTTGGCATTTGAAAATGATTGAATGCTTTGACGTGGCATGTACTGTACTTTTATACAAGAATGTTCTCAATATCAGTGAGCAGAATTGTGGAATGACATAAAATGAATATCTTGTAGATTTGAAGAACAGCACATACTGTAAATAGCTTCCTGAATTTAATATGTCAATTAAATTCTAATATGAGCTTGCTGCCGAGCTTCTTTTGCTAAGCAACCAGTATTTCTTTTTACCAAATATAAATATGCTTTTAAAATTACCTTACGAAAGTATAGAGTAATACATTATCACAGTAATGATAGTGTGTTGCTCTTTAATTTATTTTCAAAATGTGTTTTCTTATTGACCAAAAGACTCTGCACTCTGAAGCAGTGACGCCTGTGCCAATAATAATTAAAGTCTGCCAAACAGCAGGGACAGAAGTCATTTTCATGCAGCCCACACAGCCAACATAAAACTGAAGATTAGGGGGCAGGTAAGCAGCGCTGGTGATAATGTTAGACCGCCAGTTAAAGGATTCAAATAGAAACACCAGCTCTGACTTCTATTGGAGCTTTGACCTTCACTGGGTGAATTTTATCAGCTCTCAGCTCAATGTGGGTTGGCAAGCTATAAATCCAGTCTGGTCCAATTCTATCCCCATTCTATGTGTTACAGCTTCTGAATGGGTAACAAGCAAGAATTCAACTACTGAATGATTAAGCTCCTCCATGTCCCAGGGACTACAGGTTAACTGTAATGTCCCTGTCAGAAGTGTAGCTCCCATACTCAGCATAATGACTGTACTCTGCACCTTGCACATCTGTATGGCTGAGCATCCTGTGCCATCAATCACCATCACCCTTTGTTCCCCAATCGTTCCTTCACATTGTAATAAACAGTAATTATTCAAATTACAGGAAAGTAGAAGCAATCAGTACTGGGACTACAATCATTCATGATTTATTTTCATGATTTGGATTTGGGAAGAAGAAAGCCACATTTAAAATTTTCAGGTAATACCAACCTAGTGCCAAACACTAAAGAACAATGAAAGATAACACAAGATAGCACTAGAAAACTTGCAGACTGGGTAACTAAGTGGCTAGTAAATATAAGTATAGATAAATGTGAAGCAATGTACTTTGGTACGAAAAATTAAGAAAATTAGTTGCATGGAATGGTTAGAATTTCAAACCACCAATACAGAAAGTGGCGAACATAAATTATGGCGATGTCTCAAAATGAAGCTGAAGTACAAGTGAGACAAAAACAGAAAATGCTGTGGAAACTCAGCAGGTTTGGCAGCAATTGTTGACAGAAAAACAAAATTAACATTTCGGGTCCAGTGACTCTTCGTCAGTACATGTGAGATATTCTCTGGAATCATTTTGGGTCTAAAGCTATCCAATAGGTTTCAAGGAATGCTTTATTAGTACAGCAAACTTTGTTTTCACTGGCATCTTACGAGCCAGCACTCTCAATAAACTGGCAAAAAACTATATATCTCAAAAAACTGGAAGTATTATCATAATCTCCGAGTAGTCAATTGAGGGTGCGAGTGGTAAGGCTCTCTGCTGAAAAGTTTTATTTCAGACAAATTTACATTATTATTAAAGAGATTTATGCTCTATAACAAATAACATGTCCCCAGATTAAGTGAATACCCATTGGTGAGTTTCTGATAATAGCACCCATTTATGGACCTTCAAAAAGACATGCAAAACTAAGCTTCTTCACTACAGAAACACTAATAAGAACATTTCAAATATTATTTAATTCTATACAAAAATTATTGCTGTACAGAACTGTAATTAGTAAATAGTTCAAAATAGTTTTTAAAGTCCCTTCAGTTAGGAGGGCAGGATGTCAGGTAACTAGGGTGCCAAGTGGATAACGGCAAGGGTGAAGGTTTAGATGCCACGTGTATAGTATGCCAGCATAATGATGGCTGATGAGCAAGGGGTAGATGCCAATTGGGTAGAGAGGAAGGTGCCAAGTGGACAAGATACCAAGTGGGAAGGGGTTGAGGTGCAAAGTGGGAGGGGTTAGATGCAAATTGTTCAGGTGCCAGGGTGCAAGGTAGGAAAGGGGCCATGTAAGTGATGCAGTATCTAGGAGAAATCTAGTCTTGATTAAAGTTTAGGGATGGGTTTGGGGGGGGGGGGGGGGGGGGGTGTGGAG
>NC_063336.1:109065251-109071079 GCF_021869965.1 Rhincodon typus
ATAGGGGGCAAGGACAGGATTGTAATAATGGGAGTTGGGATTTGGGTCGTGCCTGTCAGCAGGGGGTGTTGGGTCAGGTCCATCAGTGGTGAAAGGGTGTAATCTGGTGTGGTTGGTGGTTGGGCTCAAGTTTGTTCCAATGCTAAGAAAGATTGGGATGGCTCGCAAGGGATCAGGATGGATGTGGCCCAACAGGCAGGAGTGAATGGGGTTGGGTTGGGGGTTGAGGGGGGGATAGGTGTTGAGTAATGACTGGGGAAGGGTTGAGCATGTCAACGAGGCTGGGTAAGACAGTTGGGTCAAGTGCAGTGGAGGGGAAGGGGGTCAGGTCCAGGGTGCACCAGATCAAGGTCTGGGGGTCACATAGTTTGGAGCAGATGTAGCTGGGGAGTTTGAATTAAACGTGGGATCTGTTGAATAGTTACTCAGGATTTACAGATTATGTAGTTAAATAGTTTAACTTTTCCTAAGTATTTAATTTCATCAGAATGGTCCAAATTTTTCAGTTTAAATGGAGACTTCCGGAGGGTTCCAGGCAGAGAGGAATTTTCCAGCAGAAACTCCATTTTTCTGGACAATTCCTTCAGAGCATGCTATCATTCTCCAATCTAGGTTGGAATAACAACTGTCTCACCTTTGGAACATCTGGGCCACTATTTTTCCAAAAAAAAATTTATATTCTGCCTGATAGCAGCAACAGATGCTGTTGATTGCAATTGTTTATGGAAGATTTTATATTTGGCAATTGGTAAACAAATTTGAGGGAAAACGTGAGCAAAAATTTTCACATTGCAATTTTATACGCAATTTGCATCCGATTCATCAATTTTGCACTTATGCCAAAAGGGAAACACTTGCCAAAGTTCTCTGCAAAACATGTCTGACCATTATTTTTATTAAATTTAGACTTTTATGTTCTCCCTTACTTGTCAATTTCCTCCATTTGCTTTTCAACAATATCCCATCCAAATTAGACAATGCATCTTTCTCATTCCATTTCTTCTATATTCACACTTGTTATTTTGATGCACTTACATTGCATCATTGTAATCTTTGAGAAAAGATAACACTGATTGGCCACTTTTTGTTTCTTTTACCCATCTCCTCCATCTTCAATGTCATTGCTCCTGTAAGGGAAGCTGCTCATCTTTCTGCAGTTCTCATGACAGATCTATATCACAGACGTGGATGAAGGTCTTTCTCCCTGCCCTCTTTTCATGCGCTGATGAGCACTTCCAGTGTTTTGTTTTTATAATGAACTTAGTCCCTGTATACTCTGGCATAGTGCAGCACTGTTAAGCAGTTTAGGTCTTGACAAAGAATCAGCTCACTTTTCAACATATTACTACTATACTACTAAACCTCTATAATACTAAACTTCTCCAAACATGTTTTGACACGATCGCTGAACGAGTAGCTGGAAACATTCCAAAACATACACTTGCTACTTCTATCTAGGCATCTCCTATTAGTTTCCCTGTTGGGCTTTGGAGTGTCTCTCTCCTATATCATGCATTTCAATATATTAAAAAAAAATTGACCCAGTGGTAGTTCAATGCAATGAGATTTTCAAAAATAATCTAATCAGTCTTAATACATAATCAGATTTTCACAAGAGAAAAAGCAATTTGTAACAAATAAAGTTGAAATGTAATAGACACCTATATAAAGTGCCAAAGTCTGGACTTTATAATACTAAACATGAAAAGCCAGACATGTAAAGTATGGTCAACTACAAAATACAAAGTATTTTGAGAGCTGTGAGAACAGTCTATATTCAAGGACTTGAAACCACAACAAACTTATAAATGGACAATATCTTTACAGATAAGAGTTCAACAGTTGATAAATTACAGATTTAACAGCTGCTGTTTCCCTTCATAAATTTATGGGAGACAGTCAGGTTTCCCCAGAGATTACTTTCACAATGAGCGAGTACGAGAGTTTTATATATTACATTAACATAGGTTTTCCCTGTTGCGACATTAGATATCTTTTCTTCCCTCAGCATAAAGTTGGAGAGGTGGAGAAGAGGGGCGATGGGGAATTAGTAATTATTTATATTAACTCAAATTAAGTAACTAATGGAGTTGGCAGCAGTGAAACATTGTCCATTGGGTGATGGCCTCTGCAATGGGTTAACAGTAATGAGAGGTCATATTCCGCACACTGTCAGAGCTTCCATTACATGTAGATTAACATGCCAAAGAAGGTAGACGTCAGCCTTAACGAATAAAAGATAGCTGTAAGGAAAGAAATCTTAAAAACAAGTGGAAAAACACATGATCGAATTACATTAACCCTTAATGCACTGATGTGCAAATTTCTGAGAGAATATTCTGGAAATGTCATATTACCATGGAATTTCACTTTAGCTTCCAAAATATAGTCTACTACTTAAAGGAACATGCCACTGTAACAGCAGAGTCTGAAGTGCTCTTATTGGTATAAAGCCAGGTCATACAGTCAGAGGTCTACAGCATAGAATGTGCCCCTTCAGCCCACTGAGTCTGCGCCAATCAAAAACAACCACCTAACTATTCTAATGTAATTTTCCATTTGTTGGGCCATAGCCGTGTATGCCTTGGTGTTAGTAAGGCCACCAATATTTTGAAATACAGAAAAAGACAGATTATGTTACACATCAAATATAAAAACCTCAGAATATCACATTTGCCACATGAAAAAAATTAATGCGCTCATTTGGGTGCCTGTGGGTTGTAGTTTGAAAAACTTGTGTCTTAATAAAACTAGTGTAATTTTTGCTAAGTGTATGGAGCATTTGATTATGGTGGAGATCAAGGTAATGTAAAATTATTCTAGATTCATTTACTTTCAACCATTATTATAAATAGGATATCCAGCTCAAAAATGTTTACTGATGACTCCATTGTTTTTTGGTTTACCTCTGCTTCATGATAATGTCTGTATAGTTAAATATTAGGAATGCTAATCACACGACAATAAGTGAGGCCAAGACAGAGATTGTTACCACTGCATATTATTTTAAATTTACAAGAAATCTTTTCAAATCTTTACACTTCTATAGTTTGACCGATCTTTTTTAAAACAAACAATTTCTGACGACTCAATTTCAAATAGCTTCAATCTTAAATATTCCTCTACCCCTCTCGCAAATATTTATTCCAAAAGTACTTAGAAAATGTAAATATTGGGCTTTCCTCGTTTCTCAGGAGAGAACAAGCACCACATTGTATATGATGGAGCGAATAGAGCTGTAGAAAACATAAGATTTTGATTCTCAGAACTGAAGAGTAAGTACAGTCACAGTGACATTAAGCGTACAGTGATGGCAAGAAGTTTGAATTTAAATTTTGATTTAACAAAAGCTAAGATGACAAATTAAGATGAACAAAATAAACAAATTTAGAAGGCTTCTCTCCCAGAGTGTTATGCCTTTGGAGTAGTTTACCAATGGAGGCAATAAAGGCAAAAACAGTTGATGTGATTCAAAATACAGACCATACCAACAGGAAATATTCATACATCAATAAGCCAAATAGCCTTTTCTCCTTCTAAATCTCCTCGGATACTCTCCAAAAAGTAATGCCATCTCAGTTACATTGTCAATGGTAAAAAGCACAGGAGAAACATTTCCCAAAAAAAAATGTCAAAAACAAGCAAGCAATCTCCCACCTCCCAAAGTTCAGTTGCAAATTTGCATTGGCAGCATACTGGGAAAAGGTCATTTGCTCACCCTTTGATAATACTTGGTGCAAAGCTGCCTGGTTTTAATGGTGGAAGAAAAATGGTTTGCAGACCAGAGGTATAGAAGAAAAATGTACTCAATACAGCTTGTAAATATATATCTCAAGTATAAAATGAATAATCAGACATGGTGATAACACATTGTATCTTTCCTTTCCTTATAAGTAGTAAGTTGAACAGAAGGAAGTGTCCCATTGCATGCTGTGTACAGTATTTGAAAAAATCACAAGAGGAAATGTGTACACCTCTATTTAGCTTGCAAGCTTAATTTAAGAACATGTCCTTGTTTCAAGGCTGTCTTGACAACAACACTGCAAGTTTCAAAAGGTCTAAATGATTACCTGGGAAGATGCCATGATGTATTGTGGTGAAATGTCATTGGTCCCTTAACTAATATTTTGTACTGTGTATTACTTTCAAAAGGGAATTGCGTAATGGGTGGCACATAATAATCAAACTCTAATTCAGAGAAGGAGAATTTTATGCAAACTACCTCTTATATCTTGGTGTGCAGAATACAAGTCTGATTTTGTTCAATCTTCACAAGATTAATTTCAATCTGCAGTAACACCGTAGAATGTACTGCTGCAATAACAAAACAGTTTCATCTTCATTCTACCTAATTTTAGTGTTTCCTACTAAATGCTGTTCTACTGTACAGGACACAACCTTGGCAGCATACTGGGAAAAGGCCATTTGCTCAGTTCACTGGAAAGTGCATTTGAGCAATGCAAAAGTCTCCTTTTCCAAATCATGTTTTTGTAATTTCACTAGATGAGCAACTGACACCAGGAAACTAATGCTCCTCCCTGACATATACTGCTAAATCTGACGAGACCAGGATTTCTATTTCTTAATTGCAAGCTCAGTACGAAGAAAGATAGCAGTGCATTTTAAATAATGGTAGACCAAATAAAGTAACTATAGAATTAAATAAATAGAACTGAGGAGACCATTCAGCCTGTCATGCTTGTTCTGCCTCTTCAAATGGGGCGGCGCAGTGGTTAGCACTGCTGCCTCACGGCGCCAGGGACCCGGGTTCGATTCCACCCTCAGGTGTGGAGTCTGCACATTCTCCTTATGTCTGCGTGGATTCCCTCCAGGTGCTCCGGTTTCCTCCCACAGTCCAAACATGTGCAGGCCAGGTGGATTGGCCATGCTAAGTTGCCTATCTATTCAGGGTTATAGAGGGATGGGTCTGGATGGGATGCTCTGAGTTGTTGGGCCGAAGGGCCTGTTTCCATACTGTAGGGATTCTATGAAATGTTTTACACAATTGGGTCCACTCTAATGGTTGTTACCCATTACGCAAGATACAATGTGAAACACCCCTTTTGTTACATGGAATAAAGTCATCAAATGACAAATATTAGACCAAAATTTTCAAACACGATTTACATTGTACTACTAGAGGTAACTTGAATTTTTCCATTCATTGGTTATACTCACAAAGGTAAATTAAGGCAACACAAAATGAGTGCAACTGACTAACAGTACAATGTATTAGTACTTAATGCCAAAGATAAAGTTCAGTCAGAGATTGGAACAGCTCAATCCTTCAGTACAGCACTTCTTTATAGAATCCTTCATTCTGAATGTTTTTGTGATTCATCTAAAGTAGATTCTCACTTGATTTAAAGACTGACAATGACCACTTTTGCTGCTTGGTCAACCTAACCATTGCAAACCTCAACACTTGCAATGATTTTAAACTAATGTCATATGGGTGTTGTTCTATTTTTGGGAAGAGGTCTGATACTGAACTAGGTCAGTGTTTCCTGAACCATGATATGTGCTAGGATGCTGGTGACTCGAGGCGGGGATGTTAGCTCTTCCAATATTAATAGACATTTTAGAGAAAATACTGAAAGACATTAGCTTGTTTTTGGGTTTAGAATAATCAAGGAGTCTTTGGTTAGAACTCTCCAGATTATCAAAGGACTGAGAAAGTCTAAGTTGTCAGTTGTGCGAATATCCAGGCAAAAAGACTTGCAGCTCACAGGACCAAAAATGAGAAGCAGTGAAACCAAAACCTACGAATTTAATAGGGAAGGGAAATTTCTCTGGTCTTGAGTAGCTATAAAGTGATGGTGTTAGGG
>NC_063336.1:109106079-109109048 GCF_021869965.1 Rhincodon typus
TACCAGCAGATAGGAGAAAGGACTCACCCAATTAAGTGTCCTAAACTTTGTTTTCAGTTAATCCAATTGCAAAGTTTTAGACAAACTTGATGCCAGTTAACCTTAATGACAACTGTCTTTTAGGTCAAGTCTAATTGCTCTTCTGTCTCTTGGCCCTTTCCATGGAAATAACTCAAAGTCAAAAGTTGTATAATCTGCCAATGACTTGTACAAATCCAGCGATTTCTGGTAAAGTTGGGTTTTGTCGCATAATTCTATTTACATTGATAAACGACAGCTTTACACTGATCCCACTTTACTCATTACCTCATTATTGTTCAGTAGGCACATGTCAAAGAATTGTTTCTGGGTCTAAAAGAGGAGTCAGCAGTATCATATTTCCTTACACTCAAACTTTTTTAGTAATCCTTAATATCAAAACAAAAGGAAAGGGAAACAGAAAACTACTTCCAGATCAATTAATTTGCAATAACTTACATCTGCAGAGCGCTCAAGACAAGAGAAACAACTTAGGGTGTTTTTTCTAAGAAGGAAATTAGTCACTGAGCAAGAATCAAAAACAGGAGACCACAGTGATCCCTGAATTAGGGGTTAGAAACCAAACAGTGGGGTGGTTCCAGGTCCCAACATTCCATGCTAAATTTTATACACACACTGTAACGTTCAATACTCCAGTCAACTAAGTGCCTAGGAACCTACTAGCTGTCTATTCAGCACTGGCAAGCAGGCTCCAGACACTGGAGGGTCAATGAAAGGACCTGAGCCACTCAGTGATCAGCAGCCAAACCACCCAACTACCTGCCTTCTGTCAATGAGGAAAGTGGAAGAAGTTACATCATTACTTTGTCTCTGTTTTTAAAGAGAAAGATACAAGAATTTAGCCTTAGAAAGTAGATTGTACAGGAGAAATTGATGGGGGTTGAAAGCTGATAAATCCCCAAGACCTGAGGGTCCAAATTCCAGAGGCCATCATGGATCTGGGGGAGGGGGGTGGGGGGAAGGGTGATCATTTCCTTCTTGTGAAAAATTGCTCCACCCTCTACCTCCTCCTCACAGCTTTGTACAGATGTGGCCAGATCAACATGAGCTGCCTGCACTACTGACTGGAAATTCCAGTTGGAGCAGGAATAGGACAATTCATGAGAATTGACCTTCTGGTACAGAAGCAGCATGGAGGCCAGAGGCGCCAAATTGTGTTTCCTTCAATCAAGACCCTGACTCTTTTTAAAAATTCACTAGTTAGACCAAAATTTTATTCTTTAGCACTTAAATGTGGGGCAGGCTTATTCAGTAGCAACTCTGCACTCACCAACTACGAAATCTGTCAGACTGTACTGCAATCAGCTAACAGTTGATCGGCAAACCCCTTGTTAAATCACAGACCTTGATGTTAAAGTCTCACCTCAACAGAAGCTGCTGGTCAATAATGGGCTAGCAACTTTCAGGTCACTGGAGGCCTGGACTTCAGGGCATATAACAGTAAGAAGGTCATCTTTTTCTTTCAAGTCTTGCAGAGTGCAAACTGCAAGGACATGAAAACTGGAGTGGAGGGGAGGAGTTGGTGGTGGAGGTGTTCGTAGTAGGAACCTGAAGACAAAGGAAGGGAAGCAGCATTCAGCTGCCACCTTCTTATCTCCAATCACTCCCCCTGATTAGCTCCAGAATAGGGTACATTGAGGACATTCTGTCCCAGCAGGAGATTTGCTCTCATTCCCCAGTTGATAAATTAGCCATTTTCCTCACCTGAAATAAGACAGGTAAATGGGCTGGTGAGGAGTTGAGGTAATTAAGTGGTTGCTAACTGATCACTTACGGACCTGGATTGTTGGCAAGGAAGGATTGTCCTCATTGGACTTCCATCTCAGCAATTAAGTGTTGGGAGAGAAGAAAAGGGGCAAGTATCACTCAATGGCCAATTCATCCAACTATTCTCTCTTCTTGCTAACTTTTAACCTCCAAGGAAGTGAAAATTGAACTCAAGGAGTTGGCTTTCTTAAAGGCTTTCAAATGCAGATAGAACAATCGCACATCTGGTGGGTTGGGGGCATTTAGAAAGCAAGTTTGAAAATACAGCAGTGTAGCAATTGAAAAATTAGTGCCAATGGTGAAGCAAGAGTGTGAGGATCAAAGGGTGTGTATCAGGTTTTTATATTAGCAAAGATAAAGTGCAGATAATGGCATCTGGCCAACACATACAGCTTGTCCTTCCACAGGAAACCTATGATTTGCCATCACAGATTACTGAGGCTGGGGAAGGTTTTGGATTTGAAAGATTAAAAGTCAGTTCAATGGGGCATGTGGGATCAACAGGACATGAGCAAAAGCTTGTGCTCTGCTGGGGAATTCTGAATGAATTGTTAATTTGAAGAAGACAGGGTGAGTCTCAAGGGCATTTAAGGATTCAAACTTTGCATGGTCCAAAGTTGGGTCAAAGTTTTAGCAGCAGTGTAAAATAAGCACAGCTCTAAGTGAATACTACTGCAATGGTCAAAAAGAAGCTGGCTTGTCAATGGAATGTACGTAGTGAACAAAGTTGAGCTTTGGATAAATCAGAATTTCATAACTCTACATCTGTTTATTGGCTAAAATAACAGCTAAGTTGGTTAATGAAGTCAAGACACATGGGATAAGAGATAGTAGGAACTGCAGATGCTGGAGAATCCGAGACAACAAGGTGCAGGGCTGGATGAACACAGCAGGCCAAGCAGCATCATAGGAGCAGAGAGGCTGACGTTTCGGGCCTAGACCCTTCATCAGAAAAGGGGGAGGGGAAGGGGGTTTTGAAATAAATAGGGAGAGAGTGGGAGGCGGATAGAAGAGGGATAGAGGAGAGGATAGGTGGAGAGGAAACAAACAGGTCGAAGAGGCGGGGATGGAGCCAGGAAAGGTGAGTGTAGGTAGGGAGTTAGGAAGGGGATAGGTCAGTCCAGGGAGGACGGACAGGTCAAGGGGGCAGGATGAGGTTGGTT
>NC_063336.1:109109148-109109243 GCF_021869965.1 Rhincodon typus
GATAGAGGAGAGGATAGGTGGAGAGGAAACAAACAGGTCGAAGAGGCAGGGATGGAGCCAGTAAAGGTGAGTGTAGGTAGGGAGTTAGGAAGGGG
>NC_063336.1:109109253-109134369 GCF_021869965.1 Rhincodon typus
AATATGAGTTGCTGTTCCTGCAACCTTCGGGTGGCATCGTTGTGGCATTTAGAAGGCTCACACCAAACTAGAGTCTTTTAGCTATGGACTAACTTCTGAAACTATTCGTACTGCTACTTCTTTTCAACCAAACTATGCTTAGAAATTAGAGCAACAGCAGAACAAAGTCTACTCTTTCCAGCTTTTAATTGTTTTTCCCCACCCAATACCGAGGCTTAGCTTTATACTTCCGAAAGAGTATTCATTTTACTAAAATCTATTTGTTGGTCAGTTAGGGATTTGTAGCTCTTGCTTAATATTGGCATATATGTTGACACGTAGTACTCTACAATTAAAATGATTAATTACAGACCATAAAAGGACCACAATTTCCAGTGGTACGGAACGTGCATATCTTGCACAATTATTTTATACCACTACAACTCAATAACAGTTTACCCATATGGAGTGCCTTTAAGGTAATAAAATGTCTCAAAGCACTTCACACGAGCATTACAAAACTTTTGACACAGTCACATACAGAAAGATTAGGACAGATGATTGAAAGTTTGGTTAAAGGGACACGTTTTAAGGAGTGTCTTAAAGAAGGAAGGCAAAGAAAACAGGGGGAGAGGTACAGAGAAAATGTCAGAACTTCTGGCCTGGGCAACAATGGTGTAAAGTTAGGACTATATAAAAGGCCAGAATTAGATGAGTACACATATCTCAGAGGAATTTAGGAGCTGGATCAGATTACAGAGATAGAAAAGGCCAAAGCATGGAGGGATTTGAAAATAAGTGCCAACAAAACAACTGTTGCTTCTTTGAGAAGATGCCGCATCTTGTGCCATTCAAGCATTTAACAACCCAGTGGTGGCCCAACCCTAGGATCAAGAACTTAGGGGCAGAGGTCGTGTCCACAGAGATGCCAGCCAAAGGCCAGAAGCTCTTCTATACTCAGCTGCGCCATCCGAAAGGTGGTGGATGCCGCGTCCAGATGCCTTTGAATCAGGGGCCTCACCAGGAGCCTGCAAGCAAACAGAATTCAGAATTCATGTCAGAATTTGCTTGTCATGCTCCCTATGCAGTGAGCCAGTACCTGCCTCTGGATTGATACCAGCAGCAGTGGGATGAATGCTTTAAGCAGGAAGTAACTGGTCACTTAGGGGTCTCCTTTAATGTCAGGGTGGAAAGGCTGTGATGGAGGCAGGAAGCTGACAGGGTCCCCACATGCCACTCCCCACTGTCCCCAATTAAATCACCCTTGTCCAAACTCAGCACAGAAGGGTCCACAAGATTCTGCCACATCATTTTAAGAAATGTTTAAACTGCACTTTAATATTTGATTTCAACAAGAAGTATAGTGTCGTTAACCATGAGAACAGCAATCTAACTGATGAGAGATCAAATTCAATCATTTAATTCAATAAATTAGGAATTTTGCCATGAATGCTTTTGTATTGCTACAAACCCCCTTTTTTTTTTTAATAAAACAAATATCCTTTACGGAAGGAAGCCTGGCTTATTAATGAATTCAATTCCGATACAGAACTGACTCATGATGTCCTGTGAGGTCACCAAACAAATAATTTTAAATAATCCATGCCAAATTCAAAACTTTAAAAAAAAAGTCAGATGGTCATATCAGCAACAACACATAATAAATTTACAGGAATAGCAGTTTTGAAGACTAAGGTGTTAACTGTTAACTTATTAAAAGCTATTATTTCATCCATTATCTTATTAGAAGGATATGGAGATGGAGACATAGTGATAAAGTCCAGAGGCTCAAATTAATGCTCTAGGGCATGGGTCAAAAGTCACCATGGAAGTGGTATAATTAATTTTAATTCTATTAATACAAATCTGGGCTTTGTACAGTTAGTCTTAGTCATGGTGACCATGAAAACTGTCATCAATTATTGTAAGAATCCATCTGGTTCACTAATGTTCTCAGGGAAAGAGATCTCTACCTGGTCTGGCCTATATGTGGTTCCAGATATTCAGTAGCGTGGTTCACTCTTATCTGCACTTTGAAATGATCAATCATGTCACTCAGTTCAAAGGCAATTAGGAATGGCCAGGAAATGTCAGCCCTACCAGTGACGCCCACATCCGTGAAAAAAATCCAAAAAAAGCATTAATTAGACAGAGCTTGTTTCCTGTAAATAAATAGCACTTTCTGATCTCACTCCTCTCCTCAATGACAGTTCTGTTTCAGCCCTGGTATCTCTGTTTTTTGCAGTCCTCTAACTTCAATCTTCCTCCTTGAAGTAGATTCCAGATGGCTCTCATTCCTCAAACTTCCCATTTTTATTTGGTTCTATTATGCGTATCTAGCTACTTTTGCCCTGCTCCTTCAGCGTAGTTGTCTGTCCCTGCTTTAGAAATGCTTTCACTGTACTCCTTGATAGTTGCCCAAGTCCAAATTGACCTTCCTTCTGTCCACCAAATGCTCAACATCATTAATATTTATCTCAAATTGCTGGTTTTACTGGTCTTCGATGTCATTCTGCCTCCACTAAATCCCCATTAATATCTATTATCACCCTGTACATCCACCAGTTCTTCAGTACTCATGGCCCAGTCCAAACTACCCTGTCCCTAAATGCTCAGTACTTCTGTGTCGACAGATTTCTCCATCCCTTTGAGCTAGACTCTCCACTGTACCCATTATCCACGAGTTCAGCTATGCACTATGCTTAATCCAGAAACCTTTTCCAAAACTAAAATATACCAGATTGTATTCTTTAAGCACACCTGCACTTCTGATGGGAAATTTACATCAGAACTTGCTGTCAAAAATAAAAGAAAAGTGGTCTTCCTATGGCAGCTGAGGCCTGTTCAGACCAGGCAAGCAACACAGTATCTCCTTGACGAATCAAATTGAAGAATCATTAATAAGCCATGCAGTCTCAACCAAGATATGTTTGTTGGAACATCTTATTCAAACAAAATCAAATGTGAAGTCAAGTGAAATAATAAAGAAGATTGGTGTAGGAAAAGAATAATTTTTGAAAATTAACATCTGGACTGCTGTGAACAGTTCTGGTCCTCTTATTTAAAATATAGTTCCATTGGAGGTAGTTCGGAGAAGGCTCACTAGAATGATCCCTGATAATGGAGAGATTGTCTTACGAACAAAGATTAAACAGATTGGGATGCTACTCACTGGAGTTTAGAAGAACAAGAGGTGATCTCATTGAAGCATATAGGATTCTTAAGGGGCTTGGCAGCATAAATACTGAGAGGATGGTTCCCCTCAGATAGGAGAGTCTGGGACCAGGGAGCATAGACTCAGAACAAAACGGTGCCAATTTTAGACTGAAACGAGAAGGAATTTCTTCTCTGAAAGAGTTATGAGTCTTTGCAACTTCTTGCTACAGACAGCTGTGGGGACACAGTCCTTGTGTATATTTAAGGCTGAGATAGATAGATTGCTCAGTAAAGGGAATCAAGGGTTATGGGGAAAGGGCAGGAAAGTTGACAGTAGGAATGTCTGATCAGTCATGAATGGCGGAGCAGGTTCTAGGGACCAAACGGCTAGTTCTGTTCCTATTTCTTATAATTTCACGGTCTAACATTGTTAAAATCTCCAAAGATGGTTAAATGCTAAAGGAATGAGGCTCCACACTAATAAGTAAATTTTCCATATCACAGAGGCTGTTTGATCATAATTAAGATTTATTATGCTGTTAGCAAGCACTGGCTTTTTCCTGGCAAGTTTAGTGCCCATCTCAGAGGTAAATGCAACAAATGCATTTGAACCTTCAGTCAGACAGCAAAATACCATCACAAAACAGCTTCTCAAGAAGTAGAGCATCTCAGACAGAGTGTCTGGCTTCCTTACTTAGATGTGTGTGCATGATCACCAGAAGTTGCCGTCCAATTTCCACATAAGTAACAGCAAATGCTGATAGCCCCACCATTAGATCAACCACAAGATCAACCAATTTTCTGAAGAAGGGTCTAGGCCCGGAATGTCAGCCTTCCTGCTCCTCTGATGCTGCTTGGCCTGCTGTGTTCATCCAGCTCTACACCTTGTTACCTCAGATCAACCACAATAACTCAACCTTTTACATTCTTGTGTACTTCATCAAGAAGTTGAAACAAAGTAAGACGCAGTTAAACAGCTCCAAGTCAACTGTAAATGTGGGAACATTTTCAACTTGATAAGCAGTAATTGTTAGGATTTTGACAATTTATACATTCTTCATTTTGCACTTGACTCTCTGGAAGCAAAACAATTTAAAAACACTGTTTCAGCTCTCTGCCCAAGAAATAATGCTTCCGTACTATGTCAACTTCTCAATTAACCTGTCAACTAAAGAAAGCCAACATTGTCATTCACATCTTGACTTCCATGTGACCCAGCACTCAAAAGAATGTAGGGTAATTACATCTCCAAACATTAAGGAAACGCACACATTATTTTCTACAATATAATGTCCCTTTCCTTATAAAACAATATATCTGACCTATCTTGTAATATACTATGGCAAAACTGAACAACTGAGGAACAAACCAATTCAACCCTTGTTTATCGATCCAGAAAGATCTTACATATGCATTGCAATGTTCCCTTGTTGTCACTTAATGATTTGAGTGTTATTGTTCTACAATTTGTTTGGAAGCATATTCTATGTGCTGATAAATCCTTTGATTTGCAAGTCTGAACTCAGGTTCTCTTATTCTAGATATTTTCCAATCAACCTGTTCAGAGATGCGATGACATCTCTGGAGCAGGTGGGACTTAAACCTGGGTGTTCTGGCTCTGAGGAAGAGAATCTACTCCTGCACCACTCGTCCTAATCATGTAATGCATTTTATAATAATGTTCAAAGTTTATCATTACAACTGTCTTAGCCATCTTAGATGTTCTGATTTCAACATGTTGACATTCAAGTCTAGTAAGGTTTCTCAAATTTACCCTCACCTATTTCGACACTACGTTTAGAGTATGTTTTCCTTTCTATGTACAGCACTTTACATTTGTCTTCATTAAATTTCATCTACCTTCATTCCACTTTCACAAATATGTCATCTGACTCAACCTGAGAGGTAGTCCCCTAATCCACTGCTCCGAGAATCGGCATTGGTTGCAAACATGACCAATTGATATTCTGTTTCTGTGTTACAAGCAGTATGAATGCCAACAGCAATTCCTAGACCACTCTCACAGACAGTATAACTCAAGTATATCTTTCTACCCTCCTTTCTTATTCACTTTTATGCAGATTCTAACCCATTTGAAATTTCCATAGTTTTGACTTACCTAATAAGTCTTTGAAGAGGAAATTTTATCAAAAGCCTTTGTAAATCAAGGTATACCACACTGTGGAGTTTTGTAGAATACACCTGGCATAGCACTGGCAGAATATGCATCTTCTGAATTCATGTTTGTCTTTTAGTAAGTGATTAGGCATATAAACCTGCTAATTAATTCCAATGTTTTACACAGTACTAAGGAAAAAACTAATACATTTGTTTCAGTACTCTTATTGAAAATGGGCATCAATTAATTTATTTTAAATCAACTAGAGTTCCCTATCCTCGCAGTGGTATGAAATCCTCACTAATCCCCTCTTTGTTCTATCCAGGTTTTGAGGATGAACACCACTTCTCTCTGCCAATGTGTTTGCTTTGAGCACTTTCAGATAGTCTAAACATATAACCTTATTTATAAGTCATCACTTTTGCTTAGGTTCCCTCTATTTATGAAGGGCATGCTGCTCACAGTTCCTGCTGTGAATATTTGGACAAAGTAATCATTTAAAATATGAACTATCTTGCACTTATTATCCATTGTAGCTTTCAAGCCTTTTATAAGTATTCACGTATTGTTGAAGTATTGTAAGGACTTGTTAACACCATGGCTTTATTCCATATTTATCCATGCCCTTATGTCCAACCTCTTAGCAGGATTCTTCATCCTCCTTTGTTTAGTCTAGTGGGCCCCTTTCCCTTTCTGCCTACAACATTTACAAGGTTTGATCTTCCCTGTTATTTAGTTTCTGTTTACTTTAGTTTTCTTCCCCTCCATCTATCGAACATATATTGCATAGGAAACATATATTATACACTAAAGTTGAAGCAAGGTCATCAGGCCAACATCGGCATAAAAATTAAGTTCAAGAGAACCTAGGTTTCAGAAATACCGAGGCCATGGAGCCAGATATAGATAGCTTTAAAATGGTTAACTTCAAAATAAACAAGACAATAGTTTAAGCAAATAAGCAAGGTGGGAAAGTAAGCTGAGAGGTGACTAAAAGGATATAGATAGGATACATGAGTAGTTAAAAAAGGTGACAGAAGTGGTAAAATATGGGAAAATAGGAAATTTTATATTTTTGCTACCAAAAAGTATAAGGCATTAAAAAAAAAATCAAATTGTTGGTATTAAGATGGATTTGGGTACTTTGCGCATGAACAAAGAAAGTTAAAATGCATGGAAAGCAAGAAATTAGTAGGCCGAGTGGTATGTTAGCCTTTATTATAAGAGCATATGACCAGAATAGTAAGGAAGTCTTCTACAATTAAGCAGAATGTATGGCAAGTCATCTGAAGCAGTATAGTTTTGGTCCCTTTACCTGATAAGCTTGGCAGAGCAGTTTAAAAAGATGCTCCAGGTTGAATCATGGGACAAAAGGATTATCTTACAAAAGTTTATTGAGTAAAAATAATCTATATTCTCTAGACTTTACAAGAATGAGAGATGATCTCACTGAAATGTACATTTTTAGAAGACTTTATGAAGTAGGTGCCAAGAGGCCTCAGTCTTTGACTGGATAACACAGAAGTGTCAAAGTCTCAGAACAAGGAATTGACCGTTTAGGATTGAGATAAGGAGGAAATGTGTTACGGATGGTTTTACATTTCTCGAATGATTCTTTACAGAAGATGGCTTTGGGTTCTCAGTGTTGAGTATGGTCAAGACTGAGAATGAAAGATCTTTGGATTTCAATTGTTGACTATAAGACTGAAAGATTTGAGAACACAATGGTGAATCAAGAGATGAAAGAAGACAAAAAGGCAAAGTGGGTGGTATGGTAGATCAGCCAAAATTGTATTGAATGATGGAGCAGGTTAATGGGACCATATGACCCACTCCTGCTCCTTTTCTTGTATACTCAGCGGAGTTATGGAGCAGCACTTCAGTAGACAAAAGTAGGCCATTTTTTAATGATACAGGTTGGTCTCAAATATAAAATGTTGTAGAGTAGATCTGCAGCTCGGGTTGTGGATGTTGTGGTTGGGTGGCTCACCGAGCTGGTTCAAACCAGCTCGGCGAGCCAACCAACCACAACATAAAATGTTGGTAGAATTTATGTATTGCAAACAAGCAATTATCAATTGCGCACAAAACTGTGTGGTTTGCAAGTAAATTTATGATTTAGGTATCTGCCCAAATATAGTTGTATAACCATGAATGTAAAATCTGAAATCAACATAATTGACAGCATATCAGAATGCCAAATTCTTTAGTTCTGCGTGTCCACTTTTGTACACAGTGTCAGTTTCTATTGCTTTCTTTCTAAAAACCAATGCAAAGGTTCTGAAAATCTACTTGTATTGAACATAGATAAGAAGGTGTAGAGCTGGATGAACACAGCAGGCCAAGCAGCATCATAGGAGCAGGAAGGCTGACGTTTTGGGCCTAGGCCCTTCATCAGAAATGGGGGAGGGAAAGGGGGTTCTGAAATAAATAGGGAGAGAAGTGGAGGAGGATAGAAGATGGATAGAGGAGAAGATAGGTGGAAAGGAAACAGACAGGTCAAAGCGGCGGGGATGGAGCCAGTAAAGGTGAGTGTAGGTGGGGAGGTAGGGAGGAGATAGGTCAGTCCAGGGAGGACGGACAGGTCAAGGGGGCAGGATGAGGTTAGTAGGTAGGAAATTGGGGTGCGGCTTGAGGTGGGAGGAGGGGATAGGTGGGAGGAAGAACAGGTTAGGGAGGCAGGGACGAGCTGGGCTGGTTTTGGGATGCAGTAGGGGGAGGGGAGATTTTGAAGCTTGTGAAATCCACATTAATACCATTGGGCTGCAGGGTTCCCAAGCGGAATATATGAGTTGCTGTTCCTGCAACCTTTGGATGGCATCGTTGTGGCACTGCAGGAGGCCCAGGATGGACATGTCGTCTGAGGAGTGGGAGGGGGAAGGGGAGTTGAAATAGTTCGCGACTGGGAGGTGCAGTTGTTTATTGCGAAACGAGCATAGGTGTTCTGCAAAGCGGTCCCCGAGCCTCTGCTTGGTTTCCCCGATGTAGAGGAGGCCACAACGGGTACAGCGGATGCAGTATACCACATTGGCAGATGTGCAGGTGAACATCTGCTTGATGTGGAAAGTCTTCTTGGGGCCTGGGATGGGGGTGAGGGAGGAGGTGTGGGGGCAGGTGTAGCACTTCCTGCAGTTGCAGGGAAAAGTGCCGGGTGTGGTGGGGCTGGAGGGGAGTGTGGACTGGACAAGGGAGTCACGGAGAGAGTGGTCCCTCCGGAAAGCAGATAAGAGTGGGGAGGGAAAAATGTCTTTGGTGATGGGGTCGGATTGCAGATGGCAGAAGTGTCGGAGGATGATGCGTTGGATCCGGAGGTTTCAGCCTTCTGCTCCTATGATGCTGCTTGGCCTGCTGTGTTCATCCAGCTCTACACCTTGTTATCTCAAATTCTCCAGCATCTGCAGTTCCTACTATCTCTTGTATTGAACATAACTTGTTTTTGAAATTCCTTCATCTTTACGCTACTATAGTAAATATCGATCAAATTACAAACTCTCCCTCCTACCAAATGTTGCATTTCTCCAAGTGGAAGTCCTGTAATTTCAACTGTTACAAAGCAGCGCTGATCATACCCTTCCTCTTTAATTTCTATATCAAGTATTGAAGGACCAAGCAAAACCACATCTGAAAAACAACAAAAGCAGTCTCTTAAGAGCCAAGCAAGTAAGTTAATCAAAATTTGAATGTTTTTCCATGCCTTTGAAGTCACTTTTTCGTGTCCTGATCAGCAACATCCTTGACGTTTTTTCTAAAATTTGAATAAGTCAAAAGTTGAGATAGTTTCTTTGATCATGGTATTTTATAGAATATAGTGTGCTGGAAAAGGATTTTCATTTATTATTAATGTTTACTTCTCGATTCATTTTTCATCTCTAATTCTTCACAAGATATCCTGAGCAAAATCTACAATAATCAACGTTGTCATTGCTGACCTCAAAATCCAGCCCACAGTCATCAAAGAAGGCAACCCAAAAAGAGTTAGTAATATCATGAATTTGCCTTTTGTTTGAATCTTGCACCAAGACAAGGGGACCTCCAGGGATCCTGCAGCAGTGATATCATCAAGCAGGCTAACAAAGTATTCACACAGAGGTATTCTCAAAGAAAGCAAACCAGATAGTAAAGTGCACAGATCATCCTCCTCTCTCTAAAAATAATTTTTAGAGCGAGTGCAAAATAAAGCATTGGGACATACACACGAGATATAGAAGTTGAAATAAACATAGAAAAATGCTCCGTCAAATGTCATCATAATAGAAAAAAAAACTGACATTGCATAAACATAAATAAATATTTTAAGGACCAGTGCATTTTTAGCAGTAATTAAGAAGTTAATGTGCCATTAAAATCCAAGTTATATTCGCATTGAACAAGGTTGAAATTTTTACAGTGAGACTAATAACTTAAAACAGCACTACCAACATCCAAAGGAATTATAACAGACCAAAAATGGATTTGAATCAGCCATATAAATAATGTGGCTACAGGTGTAGGGCAGAGGCTAGAAACTTTGCACTAGGTAACTCACTCATGTCTCACCATCAACAAGGCAAACATCAGGAGTGTGGTGAAATTCTCTCCGCCGAACTGGAGTACGGGTCAAACAACAGGCAAGAAGCTTGATGTCATCCAGAATACAGCAGCCTGCTTGATGAGCACTCCAATCACCAACCTCAACATTCACTTCCTTCACCATTGACATACAGTGGCAGCAGTGAATAAGATCCACTGAAAGTATCCCACGAAGGCTCCTCCAAGAGCACCTTTCAAACTCAAACTGTAAGAGTTCAAAAAAAAAACAAGGGCAGCAGATTCGTAGGATCACCACCTGGTTCCCCTCCAAGTCACACACCAGTCTAACTTGGAAGTGTATTGCCATTCTCTCTCAGGCATTGGGTTGAAATTCTGGAACTCCCTTCTTAGCAGCAACGTGGTGTCGCTGCACTCGAAAGACTGAAGGGGTTTGAGAAGGCATCTCACCATCGTTGGGGCAATTAGGAATGGGCAATAAAAATTAGCCTAGCCAGTGATGCCCAATCCTAAGAATGAATAAAAAATAAGTAAAAAGGCAAGTATGGATCAGTTCAGTGATTTTTAATTCATTGTAGTCTGTGGAGACTTCAATAGGTCCCCTATGGAATAGCACAGGATCACTAACAAGTTCTCAATTACTGATTAACTTCACAATGATGGACTTCAGGAGTTGCTGTCAATTTCAGATGAGCATAATTAATATTTCAAGGCCAGTAACCCTTCTTCAGAACTGATTGCAATTAGGAAAAGGTGGTCTGTCTCTTCTTTCCCTTCCTCCCATAACAACGATTGAGTGCTACGGTCCTCACTTTCCACCCCATTAGCCACCATGTCCACAGGATCATTGAATGTGTGAGGTCGTGCACTTTAGTAAGAAGAATAAAAGCATGGGCTATTTTCTAAATGGGGAGAACAGTCAGAAGTCTGAAGTGCAAAGAGACTTGGGAGTTCTAGTCCAGGATTCTCTCAAGGTAAACTTGCAGGTTGAGTCAGTAGTCCGGAAGGCAAATGCAATGTTGGCATTTATTTTGACGGGACTTGAATATAAAAGCAGAGATGTACTACTGAGGCTTTATAAGGCTCTGGTCAGGCTACATTTGGAGTATTGTGTGTAGTTTTGGGCCTCATATCTCAGGACAGATGTACTGGCGCTGGAGCAGATTCAGAGGAGGTTCACGAGAATGGTCTCAGGAATGGAAAGCTTAACATACGAGGAATGTTTGAGGACTCTGGGACTATACTTTTAGAGTTTAGAAGGATGAGGGAAGATCTAATTGAAACTTACAGAATACTGAATGGCCTGGACAGAGTGGACGTTGGGAAGATGCTTCCATTGGTAGGAGAGACTAGGACCCAAGGGCACAGCCTTACAGTAAAGGGAAGACCTTTTAGAATGGAGATAAGGTGAAACTTCTTTAGCCAGAGAGTGGTGAATCTATGGAATTCACTGCCACAGAAGGCTGTGGAGGCCAGCTCATTGAGTACACTTAAAACTGAGATAGATAGGTTCTTGATTATCAAGAGGATCAAGGGTTATGAAGGAGAAAGCAGGAGAATGGGGTTGAGGAACTTATCAGCCATGATTGAATGCGGAGCAGACTCAATGGGCTGAATGGCCTAATTTCTGCTCCTATGTCTTATGGTCTTATCATAAGCCACCATTTTCACTACCACCAGGTCAGAAAAATGAGTGGAAAGAGTCAGTCAGTTAGCTCAGTTAACTGGGTAATGGGTTAGTGATGCAGAGTGATGCCAACAACATGGGTTCAATTCCACACCGGCTGAGGTTACTACAAAAGGACTCTTTTTCTCAATCTCTCCCCTCGCCAGAGACGTTGTGACCCTCAGGTTAAACCACCACCAGTCCTCTCTCCCTCTCTCTCCTATGTAAGAGCAGCATTATGATCTGGTAAGACTATAATGAGTTTACATTTTAGAAGAAAATAAAATCAAAACATTTCCTGAAGTGCTAAAATTATGCATAAACTCATATCAAAGACAACATGATCTGGCCTTATAGTGTTAATTAGAGTGTGAATTCTCACATTGCTTGATTTTCCCTTTCTGAAGGCAAACAAAATCTTTATAGTACTTTTCCCAAGAAACAAAATATATATTTATAAAAGAAATAGGTTTTAAGGACCAAATAACTTTTCTTTGTTCCATGATTTCTTTCTTACTTAATTTGCCTCCAGAATTTTTCAAAAAACCTTTTCTTTTTGCTATACAAAATAGGTCAATTTGTCTTCATTTAAACAGTTCCTTGCCCTAAGAGGATAGATTTAGTAAAACCACTTATATTGTAGCTGCAGGGACTGGATGCATAATTGTAGAAAATATTAAGAGGCCATGTGAAAGAAGTGTTAAACAATATTGAACATTGAGGAATTAAATCAAACGTAGAATGAGTAAAATCGTAAAATGTTGAAGAAGCTTGAAATATACCACTATTGCAAAATTGTAAGATATTTATACCATCAATTGTCAGAAATTTGCCAAAAAAAATTCCAACAAAATACAATCCAATTTCGATAAGATTATATTTTAAACTAAGACATCACTTATCTCAATACTTATCAGTAACAAATTGCTGAATCAACTCATTCCAAAAAATTTCCAGAAATCAAAACAGTAATTCAAAACTTCTTCCAGCATAAAAATTTGAACAATATATTGAGAATGCACTGAAGATTTCCACAACAATATCTGCTAGATTAACTTCAGTCATGTTTATTCCTCTCAAAAACACCATACTTCTTGGCGTTGTCTAAGGAAGCGTTCATTGTACCCGTACAGCAGTTAATAGTAAGTGGCAATTGCTCAACTAGCATATTGGACCTCGAAATAGATGTTATATTCTCTGATTTATCATTTGACTTGTGCAAAGACATGAATACATAAAATAATAAGTTATTGGACCAATAACTTCATTTCCTCACTGTTTGTCATTATTCATGTCAAGCTTGAAATCATCACAGATACCATTTATATTAAAACTTCACATGGCTAAGTAGAGAAAAAACGTCCAGCAAGCAGCTACAGGATATGAATTTGATTTTATGAATTACCGATAAATAAGTCACTTCAGCTGTAACATCATTAAGTCATGCTCACAACTAGATAGGGATGATATTCTACTATTTTTGTGTATGTTTTAAAACTACAAGCTGGGAGGGTAAATTAAACTACAAAATTAATAGCGAAAGTACAAATAGGTTAAATAGGATTCTAATTTTACAGATCATAAAGCCATTCCAGTGATATCATCATAAATTCCTCCCTCTTGATCTCAACTGTGATTTTGTCCCCATGGAAGACATTATTATTAACCTGTTATGATTAATACTGCACAATGAGTGTTCTCAACTAGACACCCAAAATCGACAAGGTTAATTTTAAATCCCCAAATGACGACAACATGTATTTATATAGTAGCATTAAAACATTCACTGAGCTTTGATAAGTTGAATTTGGCACCGAACTACGTAAGATGATACAAGGATAAAACACTAAAAGCTTCATTAACAAGGTAGATTTGAGATAGGAACATATGAATCAGGAGCAAAATTAGGCCATTTGGTCCTTCAAAGTCTGCTACATCATTAAATAACATCATGGCTGATCTACTTGTGTTCTGAATTCCGCATTCACATTTACCCACGTTAACCTCCGATTCTTGTTAGGCAATGGATTCAATCTACCTCAACATTAAAAACATTAAATGAGGCCACCTCCACCACATTCTGAAGCAGAGAGTTCCAAAGTCTCAATTCTCAGAAAAAGATTCTCGTCAGACTCAAAACATTAGCTCGCTCTCTTTCCATGGATGCTGCCTGATTGGACTGTGATTTCCAGCATTTTTTGTTTTCAGTACAAATTTCAGCATCTGCAGTAATTTGCTCCTCCAAGATTCTCTTCATACCTGTTCCAGAAGAGGCACTCCTGATCTTAAAATCACCAATTCAGGAAACATCCTTCCAAATCCATTTTGTCAAGGCTGTTCAGAATCTTATAAACATCAAACAAATCACCTAGTATTCTTCTAAACCCCAGTGAGAAAAAGCCCAGTCTGTCCAATCCTGCCTCATTAGGCAACCCAATCATTCCAGGTATCAATCTCGTAAACTAGATGTGGTCTCACCAATGCCTTGTATAACTGAATCATAACATCTTAATTTTATGTTCAATTCCTCTCATAATAAAAGGACAATATTCCATTAGCCTTTTAAATTACTTGATGTATGTGTACACTAAATGTTTGCAACTTATGCACCTCAGAATTCTGCAGTTGTTTTCCATTTACATCATATTCTGCTTATTTACTCTACTTGGCAAAGTGAAAAACTTTGTTCTACATTATACTTCATCAGCCAGATTTATGTCTACTTAACCTATCTGTAACTGTCTGCTTCCTTGTTATGTTATCTTCACAATATGCTTTCCAACTTTTTTTGTGTCATCTGCAAATTTAGCCTCTAAGCATTTGACTTCCTCATCCATGTCATTGATTGTAATAATTAAAAAAAAAGAGGGTCTATCAAAGTCCTCTGCAGGACCCCTCTTGTTGCATCCTGACAATCTGTAAAAGATTCATTTATGCATACACTCTGTTTTCTGACAGCCAGCCAATCTGCTATCCATGCTAGGACGTTATCCACTACACCATGAGCTCCTAGGCCAGAAGAAATAGAAACATGTGTAGGCCACTTGGCTCCTCAAGACTGCTCTGCCATTCAATAGGATCATGGCTGATCCAACACTCCTCACATCCACGCTTGTGCACTTCCCCCATAAACCTGGATTCCCCTACTGTTCAAATCTATCTATCTCAGCCTTAAATACACACAAGGACTCTGCACCCACAGCTCTCTGTGGTAAGGTGTTCTAAAGATTCATAACCCTGTGAGGGTAGAAATTCTTCCTCATTTTAGTCTTAGATAGGCATCACATTTTTTCTGAGACTATGCCCTCCGGTCTTGGACTCTCCAATGAGGGGAAACATCCTTGATGTGGAAGTACAGTGCTGGACAGGGATGGACAAAGTTAAAAATCACACAACACCAGGTTATAGACATGTCTTCAAATAAACATGTTGGACTATAACCTGGTGTCATTTGTTTTTTGACCAGTAAACATCTCCTCAGCATTTACCCTGTCAAGTTCCTTAAGAATCCAATATGTCTCAGTGAGATCACCTCTCATTCTTCTAAATTCCAACAAGCAGAGTCCCAATCTTTTAATCTTTGCTCATAAGACAATCCTCTATACCAGGGATCATCCTCGTGAACCTTCTCTGAAATGCCTCCAATGAAGTGATATCTTTCCTTTAAAGAAGGGGACCAAAAACTGCTCACAGTACTCCAGATAGGCTCTCACCAACACCTTGTACAGTTGTAGAAGGATTTCCCTACTGTCATACTCCAACTCCCTTGAAAAAGGGCCAACATTCCATTAACCTTTCTGATTACTTGCTATATGTGTGCGCTAGCTTTGTGTGTTTCACGCACAAGCATCAAGTCCCTTTGTGTTGCATCTTTCTGCAGTTTTTCTTCATTGAAATAATACTATGCTCTTTTGTTCTCCCTTCCAAAATGAACTTCATTTTTTTCCCCACATTATACCCCAGTTGCCAACTTTTACTTAACCTATCAATCTCTCTCTGTAAATTAATGGTATCCCTTTTGCAACTTGCCTTTCCACCTATTTTTCTGTTGTCTGTAAATGTGGCTATATGACTTTCAGTTCCTTCCTCAAAGTCAGTAATATACATTGTAAACAGTTATGGTCCCAGCTGTGATCCCTGTGGAATCCCACTGGTTACACGCTGCCAGTCTGAAAAAGAACTCCTTATCCTCACTCACTGTTTCGGGCCCTGTAGCCAATTCTCTATCCACACCAATACAATATCTCCAACACCATAGGCTCTTATCTCATGACTTATCATTTGTCTCATCATTTGTCGACACTGCCTCGTCGAATACCTTCTGGAAGTTCAAATAAAACACAGCTACTGCTTCCTTTCTATCCACTCTGGTTGAGACGTCCTTGAAAAACTCTAATAAACTAGTCAGACACGATTTCCCGTTCACGAAGCCATGCTGACTTTGCTTAATTAGATTATGACTTTCCAAATGTGCTGCTATTACTTCCTTAATAATTGATTCCAATATTTTTCCAAAAACAGATGTTAGACAATCAGCCTATAGTTACCTTCTTTTTGCCTCCCTCCCATTTTGAATAGGGGTGTCACACTGGCAGCTTTCCAATCTTCTGGTACTTCTCCAGAATCCAAGGATTTTTGGAAAATTACAAGCAATGTATTTATAATCTCTGTGGCTACCTCTTTTAGGATCCAACTGCTATACTACTTTGTGTAATATCCTTTCATATGAAGCTCTAACAAAAGTATTCTGGAAATCCAAGTCCAGTCCATCAGTGAGTTCCCCTTCATCCACATCATAGATTGCTTCTGCAAAAATTCCAATAAACAGATGAAACACAGAAACATGCTGACCTTTCAAGATCATCTTAAGTTTCTGAAATGCTTAACAATCAACTTGAACACCTTCCCCATGACAGGGGTCAAGCTAACTGACCACAGCTGCCTGTTTATTGCCTCTCTCACTTTTTGAGTAGAGGGGTTAAATTGGCTGCTTTCAAATCTGATGTAAACTTTCCAGAATCTGATGGGTTTTGGGAAGTTAACACTAATTCATCTACTACCTCATTATTCACCTCTTTTATGGCCCTGGAATGAAATTCATCAGGACCCAGAGACTTATCAACCTACAGCTCCATTGGTTTGCTCACTACCAGCTCCCTAACAATAATAAATTTCACCAAGTTCCTTTCTTCCTTCAACCTCCTAATTTACAACTATTACTAGAATGTTTTTTTCTATCCTCAGAAGAAAAATATTTACTCATTGCATCTGCCATTTCTTCATTATCTACCATGAGGTCCTCGTTCTCACCCTCTTAAAGGACTTGACAAGCAGATTCAGAAGCATCTGGAAGTCAGGCTGAGTTGCTCAGACAAGTTAATTCCAAAGCTTAGGGTGCGACATTAGAATGTAAGATAAAGAATGGTATAATACTTAAAATTTGGGATACACAAGAGACCAGAATTGGAGAAGCACAGACATTTGAGGGTTACAGAGCTGAGGAAACTAACAGGGCCAAAATTATGAAGGAATTTGGAAACAAAGTCAATAATTTTGAAATTTAGGTATTTTTCAACCAGGAGACAACATAGATTAGCAAGGCAAAGGTGTTGAGTAATGAGGACCTGATTCAAATTGAAGACAATGCCAAAGGAATGAGTTGGTCTCGGGGACCAAAAGACAGTAGTCTTCCCAATATTTATTTGTTTCTACTCATTCAGGATTGGATATTGTACAAGCAGTTAAACTGTGTTAAAACAATAGAGATCAAAAGGGGCAATGCGGGGGGGTAGAACTTGGTGTTGTCAGCATGTAAAAACTTACAGCAGGATTCAAAAGTGAAATGTGCAGGAAATAATAAATATGAAAGTGATTGAAAAAACAACAAATGAGAAGAGGATGACAGCCTATTCATTAGGGAAAGCCATCCCCAATAATAGTAGTTAGGAGGCACAAATGCCTGTTTCAATTAATGGTGATACATAGAAGTCATGCATGTTAAAGTTGATTATGAGAGGAAAGATAGCGAAATATGGCAAAAATATGCTTGAAAGGAATGATGAAACAGACGTCGAGATCTGATGTAGAAATGTAGGAGAACTACAGTAAAAGGAAGATTGTAGAAAATGTCAAAATTCATTAACTGTTGAAATTTTGACAGAAGCAAATAAAATCAATAATTGCATGAAAGACTATGGGGAACTTTATTTTTAGCAAATTCTAAGATAAAGAATATTAAATATTGGCATGTTAGTGTTGAACTTACACAAGAGATCAGCAGAAATTCACCAATACTGTACTATACAAAATCCAAATCAAATTTCAATGAAGTGACTATGGAGCATACTGTACACTTTGACTGTTTTACACACCATAAAGTTAACCCAACTGCAAGTATATCTGACTCGCCCATTCCCATCTCCTCCTCCTCTCATCAGAGCTGATTAATTTCACTTGTAATTAAATTTCTGTGCGCAGCTGGACAAAGCAGCCAACACACTACGCATAACTCCTCCAGATACTCAGATCACTGCACACTTCAACATGTTCATTGACATCCTCAATATCTGAGGAAAACCAGAGGGCCTTTGCATGCACAGCAGTTTAACCCAGCCCATTTATGCAAGATAACAATATTGCTCATAGCACCTTGCTTGCAAAATGCCACTGATGCCACCACACAACAACACAGTCCTCAATCCTTGATCCACCATTAACTCTCAAATATCTAAAATAAAAAAAATCAGACATTTATTTCAATCACAGTTGGACACATGTAATCCACTGGCAACCAGCTTTGATCTAGTCAGCTCATCTCCAGGCAACAAGAAATGCCACTGTGGCAAAATGAATTAATGCACTGCCTTCCCATGTCAAGATCTGCAGCAATGTCAATGCATTGCAGATCATCTTTTATATACACATGTGTGCACAGAGACAAGTGCCCCGAATGAAACCATACTGTTCTGATTTAAAGCTGGCAGAACAGGCAAAGTTAACATTTTTTTTAAACATATATTTGAAAGCGCACAAGGCTCTCATAAAACTTAAGTAGAGGCTTCAGTAATGGTGGGGGTTGAGGGGGGGGGAGAGAGAAGCAAGGAAAGGCCACAGACAGCCATGAGGCTACACTGGGCTAACTGGCATCAAGCCATCCTTTAATCTAAGAGCCGAAAGCCCACTCAGAGGACTTTCCCCTGAGCTGTAATGTTGAGACAACAAGCCCCAAGAAGCGGATTAGTCCGGTTCTCCTTCCCACACAGCCAGCTCCAGGCTCTCAATCACTACTTTTCCTTCCCACCAGAAGCTGTAGGGACTGGGGCTATACAGCAAAAGAAAAGAGAATAAACAAAAAAAAAGACAGCCCTGCCTGCTTGCACTGCCCTGAAGCCTCACCTGATAAACCATCAAGGTAAAGGCTATGTCGATGTGCCCTGATCTCCGTGCCCGGTACCACTTACCCTCCTGCTGCTTCTTAACGGTCCTGAGCTCCGGCTGCCAGCTCGCGCTTGCACACAAACCCAGCTACAGCCAATCCCCAACAGCCCGCCCCACTCCCCCTCTCCCACACCCATTGGTCGGAGTGCCGCTTGATTGATTGACCCGTGCGTCGGTTCCAGCTTCCTCCAATGGACGGGATCTGATTGACAGCCCTCGTGTCTCCGCCCAAACACCGCACCACCGTGAGCGGGCGCCGCCTGATTGACAGCTCGCGGGGCCCCGCCCTTACCCGCCGTACCCACTGGCCGTGACACGCATGATTGACAGCCCATGGAGCACTGGCCATCTCCTTCACCCTCACAACCATAGCAGCCCCGAGCCATTGCTCTCTCCCATTGGATGACTGATTGACAGACAGCGAATCCCCGCCCGTCTCCGCCGCCCATTGGCCGGGGCGCCGCCTGATTAACAGCCAATGTAGCCCCGTCCATTCCTCCCTCACCCATTGGCTGAACCCTGCCTGATTGACAGCTCGGTGCTGGTACTAAAGCTCAGCCGCTGCGAAGAAATCGGTTGATCAAATGGAAAAGCATCAGTGCAGGCTTTCCCTTGGCTTGGCGGGGCGGGGGAAGAAAGAGGGTGTGGAGAGTATGAGGTGGGGGGGAAGAAGGAGGGTGTGGAGAGGGTGAGGTGAGAAGGAGGGTGTGGAGAGTATGAGGTGGGGTGTTATATCCTGAAAGTTGCACAAGTTATTTCTCCCTCTCCAACTTTCTTTACCATCTTCCACCTTTATCTGCTTTCCTGAGGGACAACTCTCTCCGTGACTCCCTTGTCAGCTCCACACTCCCCCGCCAGCCCCACCACACCCGGCACTTTTCCCTGCAACCGCAGGAAGTGCTACACCTGCCCCCATACCTCCTCCCTCACCCCCATCCCAGGCCCCAAGAAGACTTTCCACATCAAGCAGATGTTCACCTGCACATCTGCCAATGTGGTGTACTGCATCTGCTGTACCCGATGTGGCTTCCTCTACATCGGGGAAACCAAGCGGAGGCTCGGGGACCGCTTTGCAGAACACCTACGCTCGGTTCGCAATAAACAACTGCACCTCCCAGTCGCGAACCATTTCAACTCCCCTTCCCCCTCCCACTCTTCAGATGACATGTCCATCCTGGGCCTCCTGCAGTGCCACAACGATGCCACCCGAAGGTTGCAGGAACAGCAACTCATATTCCGCTTGGGAACCCTGCAGCCCAATGGTATCAATGTGGATTTCACAAGCTTCAAAATCTCCCCTCCCCCTACCGCATCCCAAAACCAGCCCAGCTCGTCCCTGCCTCCCTAACCTGTTCTTCCTCCCAGCTATCCCCTCCTCCCACCTCAAGCCGCACCCCCATCTCCTACCTACTAACCTCATCCCGCCCCCTTGACCTGTCCGTCCTCCCTGGACTGACCTATCCCCTCCCTAACTCCCCACCTACACTCACCTTTACTGGCTCCATCCCCGCCGCTTTGACCTGTCTGTTTCGTCTCCACCTATCTTCTCCTCTATCCATCTTCTATCCACCTCCCCCTCTCTCCCTATTTATTTCAGAACTCCCTTCCCCTCCCCCATTTCTGATGAAGGGTCTAGGCCCGAAACGTCAGCCTCTCTGCTCCTATGATGCTGCTTGGCCTGCTGTGTTCATCCAGCTCTACACCTTGTTATCTTTGAAAATGTACCCTCTTTACCATAGTCTAGGCCATTGATATAAGCCAGGAAAAGCAGAGATTCCAACACTGGGGAAACTTCACTATAAATGCCTGCTGCAGTCCAAAAAACATGGTATAATTTCTACTCTCACTTTCCTCACTACACCTCAGTTATTTCTGTTGTTTAAGTATAGACTGGTAACCTGCACTTAACAATTTTGCAACCTTCAAGTATCTGAATTGCCTCTTCCTTCAGTGAGACCTGGGCAGCATTTTGTCTTTGTTGAAACAATGCAAAGTTCAAAGTTTTTGAGAAGATTTGTAGCTCGGGTTGTGGGTGAGGTTGTCGACTTGCTCGCCGAGCCAGTGTGTTTGATTGCAGACGTTTTGTCACCCTGCTAGGTAACATCGTAAGTGCGCCTGCGGTGAAGTGTTGACGTTCTGTCCCGCTTGTTATTTATATGCCTCGGTTTGCTGGGGTGGTTGACATCACTTCCAGTTCTGTTTTTCAATGGTTTGTATATCGTGTCCAGTTCAGTGTGTTTGTTGATGGAGTTCCGGTTGGAATGCCAGGCCTCCAGGAATTCCCTGGCATGTCTCTGTTTGGCTGGTGCTATTATGGCGTGTTATTCCAGTTGAATTTGTGTCCTTCTTTGTCCGTATGTATACAGAAAGACCACACATACAGACCAGATACTTAATTACACCAGTAACCACCCCAACACCCATAAATGGATCCGCATCAGGACGTTATTCAATGAACCACAACACACTAGGGCAACCCAGAATTGCACAAAGCAGAACAGGAGCACTTATACAAAGTTTTTGAAAGGAATGATACCCAAAAAGCACAATCCGCCGTTGCCTCTGTGACAAACCACAACAAGAAGACGCAATACAGCCAGACATGCTAGTAACCCTACTGTACATCAGGGACATATCAGAGATGACCAAACTACTCAGACCCCTAGGTATCAGGATAACCCACAAACCATCAACCGGCCTACAACAGCTACTGACAAACATAAAGGATCCCATACCCGCAACCAACAATAACGTAATATACAAAATACCATGCAAGGACTGGGAGAAACATTACAGAGGCCAAACTGGAAAAAAACTGACAATAAGGATACATGAACACCAACTAGCCACCAAGAGACATGACCAATGCTCATTGGTTCAGTACACACGGACAAAGAAGGACACAAATTCAACAGGGACAACACATCCATAATAGCACAAGCCAAACAGAGACATGCCAGGGAATTCCTGGAGGCATGCCATTCCAAACGGAACTCGATCAACAAACTCATTGAACTGGACCCGATATACAAACCACTAAAAAACAAAACTAGAAGTGATGCCAACCGCCCCAGCAAACCGAGGCATATAAATAACAAGTGGGACAGAACGCCAGCGCTTCACTGACGATGTTACCTAGCAGGGTGATGAAACGTCTGCAACCAAACACACTGGCTCAGCGAGCAAGTCTACAACCTCATGCTGCAAAGTATTCATTTAATACCGTAACCATGCTCCCTGGCTGCACACGTAATTCTCTTTTTGGCCTATGAGTAGCCCCATCCCTTTTATGAAACGTGTACTGTTTATGTGCTTTTAAAAGACTTTTGGGTTCCTGTATATGTTTGCTGCTCGTCCTTTCTCATTCTGTCTGTTTCCTTCGCTTATTTCCTTTTTCAATTTCTCTCTGAACCTCATGCATTTAGCTTGCTTCCAATTGTATTATTCACCTGATGTTTGTCATAAACACAGTTTTTTTTTGCTTAATTTGATTATTTTGTCATCTGGGAAAGTCAGGATTTGTTGGCCTTTCAAGAGAATATACTTGACTGTACTTGATCTATCTCTTATTTAAAGACAGCCATGTAGCATGCTATTCTTTGACGGTAATTTATCCGGGCCAGACGCATTCCTACCCCATTGAAGGATTGCCCCTTGCCCTTTCTCATTGCCAACTTTAACATTATGATACAATGATTACTGTCCCCTCAAGGTTCCAAACTGGTCCACCTCATTGCCCAGAATTAAATCCAGCAACACCTCCCATCTCATTGGACTGGACACGCACTGCTGTAGAAAATGTGTAGCACCATCTTGTGGAAGTGCTGCACAGCAACCAATCTGGTTGCTCATCAAAGTCCATTTGAAATGATTGATGTTCACAGTGTGCATCTGTAATCAAGATCTCATTGGCTGTAATGAATATGCTCCGACAATTATCTGTCATTGAAAGGACAAGAAAAGAAAATTCCAATGAGAGGACATAGGCCTGTAATATGAACCTAATTTTTCTGTGTTAGCCACACATGCTGCCTTATCTGGTGAGATTTTTCCAGCAGATTTTGTTCCACTTTCCCCAGCAACTTAATATTTGTCTTTTAACCAAATTACCATTTTCTATTCAATCAAATTAAAACAGAAATGAATAATTATGTAACATAATATCTAATATTAAATATATAATTTAAAGGATTGAGTTATTAATTCTATTTCTTTGCTAAACTTAAGGAAAATCCAATCATTAAGTCTAGTTATTTATTACCACAATAGGGTAGCAGCAGTAGGTATCAGACATACATACGCGCACACACACACACACACACACACACACACACGCACAAACAAAGCACGTTAAATACTTCTTTAGGAAACTATCCTATTATTCATATCTCGGATCTGCACCTTGGCTCCCTGCATCCAATCTAAGCAAATAGTATTTTAATTACAACATGCCCCCATATGTGGAGTGTACTGTAGTCACATTAATCATGTGTACAATACAGTGTACAATACAGTCTGCTGCTGTGGGTCTCAACCTTGATGCTGAAGCTGATTAGAATGCAACATCTGGGTCGGCTTAGTTCTGTGATTACTTTGTATCCTGGATGAGAGTGAAGCCCTGATCCTTTTTTGGATTTGCTCTGTTTGATGCACTGTATTTTAACTCTGCCTTTGTGACCTTAGTTCCTTCATTTAGTCACCGTGATTTGGAAATGAAATGAGGTCAAAATAAAGGATTTCTCTGTGCTCCTATTGCTGATGGCAGTTGCAAAGCCATTATTATTTCCTGCTTGCAGGAACTCAGTTCCTGTATCAGATACTGGTTTCTAGTCTTTCTTGGGAGTTTTAAATAGAATCTCATCTTGTTTCAATTTAGTGTAATGCTTTTCTAAAGATGTTTAGAACTTACACAGGATCATTACTAGAGTATGCCCCATTGGAGAAAATTAGGATTTTTCCTTCATCTGCACACATCTCCCAAGTCCAAAACAATTGGCTGTGCTTTAGTAAGTTTACTTCTGCTTTACAATACATCATGGATATGCATTTCCCTTTTTATGATATTTATGTTATATATCTATATACCAATTGCTGAACATAAACATAGAATATAGGAACAGGAGTAAGCCGTTTTGCTCTCTCAGCCAGCTCTGTCATTCAGTGTGATCATGGCTGATCATCCAATTTAGCACTCTGTTTCCATTTGCTCAACATATCCTTTGATTTCTCAATCCCAATGAAATATATATCACCTTCTTACAAACATTCAATGTTTTGGCCTCAATCACTTTCTGTAGCAGAGAATTCCACAGGCTCACCAGTCTGCGTGAAGAAATTTCTCCTCATCTCAGTCCTAAAAGGTCTATGCCTTATACTTAGACTGTGACTGCTGGTTCTGAACTCCTCAGGCATTGCGAACATATTTCCTGCATTTACATTGTCTAATCCTGATAGAGTTTTACAGGTTTCTAGGAAAACCCCCATCATTCTTTTAAACTCAAATGAACATAGCCCTAACCTATCCAGTCCCTCCCTGTACGTCAGTCTGCCAATCCAAGAATCAGTCTGGTAAACTTTCATTATATTCTCTCATTAGCCAGAACATGCTTCCTCAGATAAAGAAAAAAAACTGCACTCCAGGTGTGTTCTTACCAACATCCTGTACAGTTGCAGCAAAATATCCCTGCTTCTCTACTTGTAACCTCTCATATGAAGGCCTCCATGCCATTTGCCTTGTTCATTGCTTGCTGCACCTGCACGCTTATTTTTAGTGACTGGTGTATAAGGACACTGAGGTTTTTTTTATTCATTCACGGGATGAGGGCATCACTGGCTAGGCAGCATTTATTGCCCATCTCTAATTGCTCAGAGGGCAATTAAGAGTCAACCACATTGCTGTGGGTCTGGAGTCACATGTACTCCAGACCAGGTAAGGATGGCAGTTCCCTTCCCTAAAAGACATGAGTGAACCAAATGGGTTTTTCCCCAACAATCAATTCATGGTTATCATTAGATTCTGAATTCCAGATATTTATTGAATTCAAATTCCACCATCTGCCATGGCAGGATTCAAACCCACGTCCCCAGAATATTAGAGACAACAAGGTGCAGGGCTGGATGAACACAGCAGGCCAAGCAGCATCATAGGAGCAGAGAGGCTGACGTTTCGGGCCTAGACCCTTCAACAGAAAAGGGGGAGGGGAAGGGGGTTCTGAAATAAATAGGGAGAGAG
>NC_063336.1:109134769-109179519 GCF_021869965.1 Rhincodon typus
CTCTCTCCCTATTTATTTCAGAACCCCCTTCCCCTCCCCCTTTTCTGATGAAGGGTCTAGGCCCGAAACGTCAGCCTCTCTGCTCCTATGATGCTGCTTGGCCTGCTGTGTTCATCCAGCCCTGCACCTTGTTGTCTCGGATTCTCCAGCATGTGCAGTTCCTACTATCTCCCCAGAATATTATCCAGGTCTCTGGATCAACAGTCCAGTGATAATACCATTAGGCCATCACCTCCCCACTTGTTGCTCTCTCTCTGTCCCAATCTATTGCTGCTTAGATGATAATCTCCCGACATGGTTTTGCTACCAAACTGGATAACCTCACACTTATCCACATTATACATGCCAACTTACTTAACTTGTCCAAATCACTCAGATGCTTCTCTGTATCCTCCTCGCAGCATAACATCCCACAGATCTTGTCTTATCTGCAAGCTTGGACATATAACATGAAGTTCCTAATCTGAATCATGGACTGCCGGCCACTCAGAAGAAGATCTTTAGTTTCGTCTGCCAACTAGTTCTGAATTTATTTCAGTACATGATTTCCAATCACATGCACTTTTATTTTGCACATTAATCTCTTACATGGGGTCTTATCAAAATTGGACAGATATAATTCAATCCTAGTTCAGTCATAGAATCCCTACAGTGTGGGAGCAGGCCATTTGGCTCATCAAGTCCACACAGATCCTCTGAAGAGGATCCCACCAAGACCCATCCCCTACCCTATCCATGTAACTCTGCATTTCCCACCCAATTTGCACATCCCCAGCCAATATGGATGACTTAGTGTGGCCAATCCACCTAACCTGCATATCTACATGGAAACTGGAGCATCTAGAGGAAACCCACGCAGACACAGGGAGAACATATAAACTCCACGTGGACACTCAGCCATGAGTGGAATAAAACCTGGGTCCCTAGCATTGTGAGGAAGCAGGGCTAATCACTGACCAATGGTGCCATCCACTATTGTGTTGCTATTACACCATTTTGCAAATGGTGGTGGAATACCTCTATTGAGGATGGAGGGGCAGCAGGGAGCTTCTTTGAACAGTTTCCATTAAAGACATAAACATAGGAATTTATATTGGAAAACGACAGGATGTGTATTCTGACAGAAGACTTTTACAATATGTCTCGGCTAAGTGCAGTTTTTAAGTGAAACATTAGAGAAGGGATGAATAAGTGAACCAAAGCAGGATACATAGGCAAAACTTATATAAAATAAAACAAAGAACTATGGATAAAGGAAATAACTATTGATACTGAAAATCTGAAACTAAAAACAGAAAATGCTGGAAAAACTCAACAGGTCTGGCAGCATCTATAGAGAGAGAAACATAATTAACATTTCAAATCCAGTGACCTTTCATCAGAATCTTTTTTCAAGGCTTTTATTCAATTGCTTTGTCGGATTACATTTCTCATCATTTAAAATTCTTTCAAATTGTTAGGGTATTAATTCATTCAATTTATGTTACCCTCTTGTTCCTGATTTCATAGTATTATCAGTGATGCTAATTGTTGACAAATATGTTGGATAGCACGGTGGCTCAGTTGTTAGCACTACTGCCTCACAGCACCAGGGACCTGGGTTCAATTCTACCCTTGGGTGACTATCTGTGCAGGTCCCATCTGGGTGCTCCAGTTTCCTCTCACAGTCCAAAGACATTCAAGTTAGATAGATTGGCCATGCTAAATGGCCCATAGTATCCAAAGATGTGGAGTCTAGGTGGATTAGCTGTGGTAAATGTGGGGGTGGTGGGATGATCTTTGGAGGGTTGGTATGGACCAAATGACCTGCTTCTGCTCTGTAGCAATATTATGTTGTATAAAGTAATGGTTCTCAAGGGGTTAATGTTTATGATTTACATTCACAGTTCTTTCAGTTCTTATTTGGTTAGTGTTCATGTTCCATTAGCACCACCCATTCTACTGAGGCTACATACAGTCCATGGGTGGAGACAATGAAATCTATTCTCACTTTCATAGGGAGTAGATGGAGCTGTACCAGTTCCCTAAAGACCTACTAATAAGCTAGTAATGACCATATGTAATTGTACTTATCACTTTCATGCAATAAACCTTCTTCTTATGTAAGAGCAATGTTTCTTCTGTAGATTCTGTACTCTGATGGATTCTCTACTACTAATCACTAGACAGGCCTGGGACAAAGCAAATTTAAGGGAGAATTGGTGGTAGTGAACAACCCTTTGCAGCTCTTGTGGTTCAGTGGTAGTGTCCCTACCATCGAGCCAGGAGGCCCAGGTTCAAGTCCTACCTGCTCTAGAGGTATGTAATAACATCTGTAAAAAGATAGATTAGAATTTTTTAAATCCATACCACATACTGGTAGGTGTGGCAAATACCACAAGCTGCCAGCAGTGGCCATCTGAGAAAGGACCATTTTTATTGCTCCAAGTTTAATTCTTCATTTTAATATGCAGATTTCTTAAACTTTCTTCCATTGTTTTTAATGAACTTTGAACTATATTTTAAAAAGCTCTTTTCTTACTGCTACCAATTTCTGTAAAAGAAAAAGTCCCAGTTCGGTCACAGATTTACTGAGAGTTTTCCATATTTTAGAGTTCTGGATGTTTGTAGCATTTTTCTTTCTTTGAATACTTGTGGATATATTTCAATTGTGCTCCTCATTTGAGACAATTCCTGGTGGTGGAGGACACATCCATAATTACCTAATTCCACTTCCAAATCATGGTGGCTGAATTGAATTGAGGCCAGAGAGCCAGAGTTAAAATGCAGTGGGTCAAAAAATAGCAAATCCAGCATTTTTTTTAATTAATTCATGGGTTTTGGGCATCACTGCCAAGATCAACAATTATTATTCATCCTTGGTTGGTTGCCCTTAAAATGGCGATAGGTCTTTTTCTTGAGCTGCTTGGTAATGAGGTACCAGCTGTGCTTTGAAGGAAGGATTTCCAGGAATTGAACCCAGTTGCTATGAAGGAATGCTGACGCATATCCAAATCAAGTGAGTGATTAAATAAGGAACTTCGAGTGTGATTGTGTTCCAATGTGCCTGCTGCTCTGGATCTTCTAGGTGATAGAGGTTGTGAGTTTTGCCAAAATAAATACCTCTGGGAGTTTCTGCAGTGCATTTTGTAGATGATACATATTGTAGCCATGTTGTTATGTGGCAGAGAACTGACTTAAATTATTAAGGTGGTGGATGAAGTGTCGATCAGGTGGAATACTTTGTCCCGGACAGTGCTGAACGTAGAGTCATAGAGTCATACAGCACCAAAACAGACCTTTCGGCACAACCAGTCCGAGGCGAACACAATCCCAAACTAAACTAGTCTCACCTGCCTGCACTTGGCCCATATCCCCCCAAACATTTCTTATTCATGTACTTGTCTAAATGTCTTTTAAACATTGTAACTGTATCTGCATCCACTACTTCCTCTGGAAGTTCATTCCACACACGAAGGACTCTCTATGTAATAAAATTGCCACTTCCAACAACATCCTAGTAAATTTCTTCTGACCCCTCTCCAGCTTAATAACATCCTTCCGAAAACAGGGCGACCAGAACTGGAAAGAGTACTCTAGAAGAGGCCTCACCAACGTCCTGTACAACCTCAACATAATGTCCCAACTCCTATACTCACAGGTATGAGCAATGAAGGCAAGCGTACTAAACACATTCTTAACCACCCTGTCTACATGCGATGCAAAGTTCAAAGAATTATGTAACTGAAGCCCTAAGTCTCCCAGTTCTATAACTCTACCCAAGACCCTACTTTTGATTGTAAGAGTCTTTCCCTTGGTTGTTTTACCAAAACACAATACCCCGCATTTATCCAAATAAAACTCCATCTGCCACTCTTCAGCCCATCTTGAGTGTTGTTATTGTTGCAGCCATCAGATAAGTGGGAAGTCTGCCACCACACTCCTGATGTGTGAGAAGACTTGTCAGGAAGTGAACTCACCTTTGCCCTACTCAATTAGCCATAGCATTTATTTGGCTGGTCGTTTTCAGTTTTTGGTAAATGATCACTCCCAAGAGGCAATTTGGCAGTGGTACTATCTTTGAATTGTCACAACTCACTGGAGTAGTGCCCTGGAAATCAAGACCCACTATTCCAACTGCCATTACTAAAGTTAAAGATCTTTAAAAGTAAGCAGAATTCCCCAATTTACCAGACTCTGAGACCCAGATTGATAGAAAGCAGGAGCTAGGTTTCTGCATTGAACAAGAGTCACTCTTTATTACAAGCAATTAGGCTTTAGTTACAAGTAAATGGTTATAAACCATCAGCATATAATACTGATTAGGGCCTGCAGTGGCAGCGGGATTGATTTCCAAGAGCCTGTGACAGCAGTGGAACTGAAACTTGAAGCTTTGGGAAGGGAGGCCCACTCACATCACCGATTATGTTTTGGAGATAAGACTTTTAGATCTGGATGCTTCTCCCTTTCTTCTTGGCTCTTTTGTTTTGTATTTCAGCTTTTTTTTTTAATTCTGGATTTTTCATCTTAGATGGTTGTGTTGTTTTTTGTACCTAAGATGGCACCAGAGAATGGGGGCTTTGTACACTTTTCACTGTACACCTGTACTTCTGTACTTGAGTACAAGTGACAATAAAACCTAATTCTAATTCTAATTTGAATTCTGATATTTAAAATTTCCCTTAGAGAGACCACCCCACCTCTTGCACACACACACAGACAATCAGACAGGGTCAAATAGGTTATGGATACAAGGAATAAATGAGAAAGATAGTCATGTAGCTTTTGTTCCCAGGTTGAGATTATCCTTATGACTTTTTGGATGGCCAGCATGTTCCTTCAATCATCTTTCTTTGAATGCTTCCACTGGTTGGTAAGGGACATAAAGATGGCCAATTCAGTTATGAAAAGTCTCTGACCTATTAGTTAAAAGTCACAGCTTATAACAACTGTTGCTGGAAAGTTAAACTGCTCTTTACAGGTTTGAAATGAGTTTTGACTGAAAAGAATCAAAAGACCTGTTCTAAGCTGAGGGCGAACTAAACACTTCTCCCTCCTTCTGTCTCTGTCACTTGTTGCCAGATTCAAGTTGCTCAGTTACCTGAGAACCAGCCACACAGTCATTGATAACAGGTCACTAGTCCATAGACCAATCAACTTGCAGCGAACACCAAAATTTGCATTCTGTACACTCCCTTGGCACCAAATGGTGTGCATGTCAACACTTCAATTGTTGTTATTTACATAATGCCTGGCATGGGTGTCCGAATGTTTAATGCACTCTTTGCCAAAACACTGTTTATAACAGCTCTATCTCATTTCAGTCCACACGATTCTTACAGAATGTTGGGGGAATGTGTTCAAGCTTTGTCATCTTAGAGATGGTCTTTGCCTGGCATTGTGGAGCAAATGGTACCTGCCATCTGTCTGCTTAAATCTGGATAATGGCCAGGTTTTACTACATGAGAATATGGTCTATGTTGGAAATACAAGTAGAGCTGAATACAGTCGATTCTGCTATAAAGGTTGTTCTGGCGATGCGAATTGGCTACAACACAGCTGACGAATAGGGAAACGCTATTTCTAAAACGCGAACTTATGTTGGCTATAACGCAATTCCATTGGTGCGTGGAGGAGTACGAGTAGGCTTTGATCTGTCCGAGGAACTCCCAAGAATTAAAGAACATTGTGTTGATCCTGCAAAACAAGTTGGATTTGAGGAATTGGAAATTGAGGATACTGAAGAGCTGCTTGAGTCCCACTGTGAAGACTTCTCTTCAGCTGATCTACAACAACTTGTCACTTAAAGGTGAAGTGGAAACTAGAGACAAAGAAGATGAAGTCCAGCAGCACCATGAGAGCTTTCCACTTCTGTTTTGTCTTCTATCCTGAGGGAAATTGAGAAGCAGTTTCAGCTCTCAGAGGACAATGTTTACAATGCAGAATGCAGCAGGGTAGCAATTTGTGGAGTAAGAACTTATTTAGCCCCATATGAACAACTTCTTCATGAAAGAAGGAAAAGGGCAAAGCAGCAAAAGCTGGATGTCTTTTTTAAACCAACCCCCAAGAAACAGCCAGAGGACAATGAACCACAGTCATCCACTTCTGAATTAAGTATTTTTCGCCCTAACCCTGCAACCACAACTGAGCTTGAAGGTGATGATTATGTTGATGATGATGATGATAATGATGACCCTCAGCCCCTGCATTAACAACAGAGTAACCTCAAAACTTCCTCCCACAACAAGTCATCTTGACATTTTTTCAAGGTAAGATGTTAGACTTATTTTTATTTCATTATTAGATATGAATTAAACATTTATTCAACTGTGCTATCCTTTGTGTTAGGCCTCTGAGTGATTTTTGAGCGATTTTGAGTGATTTTTTTTGGTAGTCCCCTAACCCCACTTTTCCATAGGCCCTGTTATTTCTATAGTGCGATTTTCCATAATACAATGGTTGCGCAGGAACACAACTATTGCCTGACTGTACTTGTAAATCATCAGTGAACATTCCATTCAAAATGCAGATAAGCTGACTTGATTTACTATAGTAGGGCCTGGGATGCTGTCCTGAAGAATGTCCTGGGAACAAGATATTTGGCCTGACAACAAGAACGATCTTCTTTTATGCCAAGTTTGGTTCCAACAGTTAAAGAGATTCCCCCATCAAAACCTGTTGACTTCAGTTTGACTAGGGTTCCTTGATGCCACACTCACATGCTACCTGATGTCAAGGGAAGTCACTATTTTCACCTCACTCTTGGAATTCAACTTTGTCCATGTTTGGATACAGGCTGTAATGAGATCTGGACTGAATCAACCTAGAGCAACCTATGGAATTAAAGTTTCAGTCTAGCCAGTGTTTCCATTTTTCAGACCAAACCAGCAGTGATTTGATTTAAGAAAGTCAGAAGTCACGCAACACCAGGTTATAGTCCAACAGGTTTATCACGAGCTTTCAGAGCATTGCTCCTTCGTCAGGTGAAGGTCACCATATCCCAGCATGACAAGTATTTCAAGCAATTTGTAATAATTCTTTTTTCATAAAATTCCCAAATCTCATGCGCTGATTGCATAATAGATTTTTATATACATTTTAGGTATATATTAAATGGGCACTTTATGAATATGTTTCTTTTCATTCAGAGATGTGGAATATTTTAAAGAACCTCTCCCTACCAATACCAATACCAAACTCAACAAAGCAAATCTAATTCAATAAAATGTAATTCAAACACCTCCACTGAACAATGATGCAGCCTTATACATTCTCTTTTCACCAATCCACCTCCATACATTCAGGCCTCAGACACGTATACAATCAACCAGAGTCAACATTTCATCTGCCCACACTTGTTCACCCATGAGTTTTATCCATGAACATAATTAGGCAATCTCTCACCCACACACCTAGTTACCCAGCCAGTCAAATACACTTAAGATCACCGCAGTCACGAATGTGATATGTAACTGCTTTGTTACAGAAATGGTATCATGCATATAGTTACAATGTATGCGAAGGGGATGAATTTTTACTCAACTTAACCAGTTATGCAATAGATCCTAGAGCGCAAATTATTTGGAGCTTCAGGTCTTCCAATACTGTATTGATGTATTTCAAATTCCGTGGCTTGCAATACTTTTGACTAGCCAATATTATTGCATCTACAGTGGTAAGAATCTGTCTTTATAAATTCTTAATTTTATTGGTATTATTAGTGTCTTAATTAACACCTTTTAACAAATTTAAAGCAGTAGAAATCCAATCTTTAATGGGAAATGATGAGCATAATTTGTTTGGAATTTTACTTTTTGTGTTGTTTATCTGAATCTATTACTTGGACTACTTACTTGTAACTCATTGAACAAGTAAACACATGTATGACTAAAGCAAAAATAATTTAGCATTTTCATTTACTGGCCAGCAAACATGCACAAGATTGTATGTCTTTTCTAAATAACCAATTGTATAATGTAATGTTACTGAATCTAATGAGATTTCTAATTTCTGTTATGCTACTATAAATGTATAATATACAGAATTAGAAAGGGGAAGAGGTTTCATGGAATTAACATCAACACATGTTAAATGGGTGATCTGAGGAGCAAGGACAGACCTAAAATAAAACATAACAATAGACTAAACATGGTAGTAAGGAATTAATTCCCTACTACAACAATAATGTGGCAGCTATTCCTGTGTCAATGCTCTCAAAAGCTGAGAATGAGCACATAGGAATCGATATTCTGAATGAATATTTCCCCCAGTTGTTCACAGGGAAATACAAGAGCAACATACTCACTAAACAGTAATCCAAATAAAATCAATGATATGCTTTGAATGAAATAGAGGCCCCAGGGAGACTAAAAAGGCTCTGAACAAATGACTGGAATCAGATGGTATTTATCCTGTGCTGAAAGAAACTAGGGGCATATTTGTAAGGCACTGGAAACGTTCATGAGGAAGGAACTAAGCATTGAGGAGGTGCCACTGGATTAAAACAGGCCGCTGAGCTATATTCAAACAGAGCAATGAAACAGACACAAGTAACTACAAATCCCATAGTCTCACATCCTTTCCCTGCAAACTGATCACACCAAATATGGTTGTAAGTTTGAGAACCTGCTATAATAATAAATTGATGAACTGTAATCTACATTGTTTCAGCAAGAGCATGTCCTGCTATTGAAATCTCATCTTCTCTCAGGAGGTGATAATGCTTACATCTTATGTTAAATTGCCTGTTGTTATCAGACAAACACTTTTTTCCACTTTTAAATAATGATGTTGCTATTTTCAGCAACAATTTACAAGAATTTACAAGAATTTCTTACAAATTTTCATGTGCACTTTCTTTTTAATAATCACAATTATATCTTAGCTTAGTGTTTCATCTGGACTTGAATATAATTTATTTCCAATTACAGAATGGTTGTTATAAATTCAATACCTATAAGTTGTCTTTCTCAATTATTGAATGAAAATGGTTTTGCTCAGTTACCCACTGAAAATGCTCCACAATGTTTTCTTTTGGACTTCAGCTGGCTCTTTCCATCACACAAATTTGATCAATTTTCACATGGCTGAAGAATACTAATCAGGAGGAATGCTTGTAAATTTAAAATATGCAAGGTTTCACTAGTTTCTAATTAACGTAACTCCACAACAACAAAAGGCTCATAAATTTGCATTAATTATCTCTAAATCAGCTGCCTCTCTCAAACTGTCACTGTCACACTGATTCTAGTGATATACCTGACCTATATATTGCTAACTCTGGCATGGACAATGCTGATATTTATACCTTGTGCAGCAATGACATCTTCACTTGCATGAACACCAAAATGTTAATTATTCAAACACAAATGTAATCCATGTAATCCATAGTAATTACTAGACTAGTTTAGATCAGTGGTGATCTTTTTTCGGGCAGATGAGATTATAGCTCTGATAATTCTAATGTGGACACCTATCCTAATATTACATTATTCCACTTACGGTTCATAATTTACAGAGGCACTGGCATTATCCCAGCATTAAAAAAAAATTAGTACAATCAGGTGGCTGCAGAGCCTGCATAAATATAGTGGAAGAATCCTTTGTACCCCATTAACTTATAGTCCATCAGTGGCAAAAGTTCCATGTTATGCAGCAGATTAATTATTGCCAGTTACTGATCAGCTTGTCAGTTTATTGCTAACTGCAGCAGAATAAAAGGAAATATTGGGAAATCTTTTGAATCACTACCAATTAAACCTTTGCACTACAGGTCATTGCATCATCTCTAGACACTCAATTTCTATGTTGTGTAGAATTTATGTTCTGATCCATGAGCTCTGCAGACAAGCAGAAATTGTATACAAATAGGTTGTGCACACTAATATTCTACAGAAAAATGGAACGGGTTTAAGGGTCATAGAACAACAGCAAAGGCAGCTTTGTTGAAAAGCAATTTTGCCGTGGAAACTATCATTAATGAGGTGATCAGTCACAGGGATGAACAGATTACTGTCTTTAATGGAAATCACCAAGACATTATGACAAGATCTTTTGCTAGATATTGTCAGAGAATTTGACAGGATACAACTGCTGTTTTTTTTTGTTTCGAGTGACATTGGAAATTATATTATTTTCCTGGATTATCGGCTGGCTGTCAATCTGCTTCAAACATGATTTCAGCGACTTATGAAAAGAGGCAAATTGAAAATAGTGCAAAATATTTGCAGATTCTGGAAATCAGAAATAAAAACAGCAAGATGCTGCCAGACCTGCTGAGCTTTTCTAGCAATTTCTGTTCTGTTTGTGAAAAAAGGCAAATCTGAAATAAAAAGAAACATAAAATACCAGATTTACACAATCCATAATCTTAAAACAGAAAAACATTGTTTAACATTCCAGGTGTGGACCTTTCATCAGAACTGGAAGCTGGAGAATAATTCAACCTCTAAATGGATAGAAAAAGGAAACAGCGTGTATGATACACAACCATAAATCAATCGTTTTACTTGTTATCAAAAATTTGTTTTTTGCAGGAGTGGAACAATGAAAACAGGTGGCTATTATAAGGATGGTTATCTCAGTAAGGTAATTAGGAAAGCACTAAAAGAATAAAATAACAGGAAAATTTTGAAGACAGTTAAAGGTGACAAAATTATGCAGAGAAATAAAAGTGAGAAATGGGAGAGTTAAAAGGAAAATAAAATTCCAGAACTCTGAAATAAAAAAAAAGCAGATACTGACAAGATATTACATCCAACAAATTTGTTAGACACAAAACTCATTTTGCAGCTGTCCCCATCAATAGATTCGTTCACAAATCTAATTCCATTCAGCATGCCCAACAATATATCAAATTCATGGAACACGGATAACTGCAATAAATGGTAGTTAGGCCTTTTAGGCTTAACTGCATTCTTCACAAAAAGTTTCCACTTCATTTGATGTTCTCATCTTCAAGGTACATCCAGTTAAGAAGGGCAGCTCCATGCCATTGCTCAAATGGTATGACATCAGTAACTTAATAGAATCTTGAATATTTTTAAGGCGGTTAGATAGATTCTTGATTAACAAAGGAATAAAATGGAATAGGTCTTGGCAGGAAATGAAGTTGAGACCCTAATCAGATCAATCATGATCTCATAAAATGGCGCATCAGGCTCAAGTGACTGATAAGTATATTCCTGCCCCAACTTGGAGGTTTGAATTTTTGTAGAATTTGATAATTTGAGGCCTAGGCAAGTGAAAGCATAAACAAAAATGGTGTGTCTGGTGTAGTTGACTAAGAAATTATGTTCAGTAGAACAGAGACTTTAAGAGCAGGGTGATGGGAGCAGGAGACATTTACAGCAGCAGAGGGAGGATGAAGACATGAATAAACTTAATAATAAGGTTAAAAATGTTAAGGTTTATGTATAAGTCCGAGGTCCTCATGCATGAATCACAAAAAAAACTAGCATCCAAGTTGTGGCAACACGGTGGCTCAGTGGTTAGCAATGCTACCTCACAGCACCTGGGACCTCGGTTTGATTCCAGTCTTGGGCAACTGTCTGTGTGTGTGTAGATTTTCCATTCTTTCCATGTCTGCATGGGTTTTTGCTGGGTGCTCCGGTTTCCTCCCAGAGTCTAAAGATGTGCAGGTTAGGTGGAAATGTGGGGTTTTGGGGGATAGGCTGTGTCTGGGTGGGATGCTCTTCAGAGGGTCAGTGCAGACTTGATGGGTTGAATGGCTTCTTTCTGCACCATTGGGATTCTATAATACCCAAGTAATAGGGAAGACAAATAGACTGTTGGCTTTTATTTCAAAGAGAATGTAGTATAAAAGTAGTGATGTATTACTAAAACTAGAGAGGTTGTTTCCTTGTGGCAGGGTCCAGGACTGGATGGCATAACCTTAGGTTTGCTTTGGTTTTGTAAACTAATGCTAAATTAATCCACACGCACATTTTGGCTGAAATGCTGCTTCAGGTAGCTCGACGTCCAATCCTGCCACTTTTTCCCTGTTCTGAACTTACCAACAACATTTGCCTTACAGCAGATGGTGCTAATGATAAGTGAAGATCTCACTAATTCATAAATTCTGTTTCTGTGTTAAAGATGGTCATTTGATTTTGATTACCTCAGAAAGCCATGCACAAATGATTATTTTTTTGTTAAGGAGCATGAAGAATCATTTGCTTTTCTTTTGGACATGTTTTAAACTTTCAAGAAAACAAAGTTTTAAAATATGAAAAAGAAATATAATTTTCTGCTTGCATCATGTGTTACTCCCTTCTGGAATGGTGCCTGCTTCTCAGACCTCGTGTCTAATCCTCCTGGTCACTGCTGAGAAGTTTGTAAACTCTCCAGGACTCTCCAACCCTGCTTCCAACTTGAGTCTCTGACTGGAGATGATGTGACTTGACTTCTGCCTCTTCCCAGAGCCTCCTTCGACAATGACAAAGTTTGACAATTTGTCTGAAGGTGGAAGCAGTTGCGTGCTGGACTCTCAAAGGCCTGGGCTTTGTTCTGGCTCAGAATTCTGGGCCATCTGTAAATGGCGATCGGGAATGTGCTGAGTGGAGGTCTGGAAGATTCCTTCACGGAATGTGTTGGGTTCAGTTTGCCTGGTGGGTAGCTGCACGCTCACACTCAGCTTACAGGAAACACGGTCTGTTAGTAATAAAAGGGATGAAGAAGGCAATGCTATGAAGCTGGATGCTGAAAGTCTCTGATATGGAGAAGATACAGGGGTGAATCTTAGCTCAGGATCAAATAGGACAGTGAGTTGTGTGAATAACTTGGTGGTAATCCATGTAAGTGCCAACTATTCCATCATATTCCTGAATTGTGTCATGTAGATCATGATGAGGATTTATGTTTGGAGCTGAGTCCATGTGCAGAATATTAAGTTTTGACAAATTTCAGTAGCTATATCATTTAAGTGTTTGGTCCTGTTCAGTTTTTGATCATTGGTGACTTCACACAGTAGGCTTTTCAGAAATGGTAATGCCATTGAGTTTGTTTAATTTTTGTTTCGTAATATTCCTGTGAATCACCTCAGTGTGTTTTACTTAGATGCTATACAAATATAAGCTGTTATTGCTGAATGTCAAGGGTTTGAGTTATAAAAAATAGGCTGGATAGGTCGGGACCTTTCTCACTGGAGTGTAAGAGATTGAGGAGTTACCTTATAGAGGTTTATATAACCATGAGGGGCACAGATAAGGTGAATAGAAAAGGCGTTTTCCCTACGGTGGGGGAGTTCAAAACTAAGGGCCATATTTTTAAGGTAAGAGGAGAAAGATTTAAAAAGGACATGAGGGGCAACCTTTTTATTTAGAGAGTGGTTATTGTGTGGAATGAACTGCCAGAGGAAGTGCTAGATGCAAGTACAGTTACAACGTTTAAAAGACATTTGGATAAGTATATGAATAGGAAAGGTTTGGAGGAATATGGGCCAAATGCAGGCAAGTGGACTACCTTAGTTGGAAACATGGTTAGTGTGGACTAGTTGGACCAAAGGATCTGTTTCCATGCTGTATGAGTCTATGGCTCTATGATTATGACTCTAAATCATCAGTGAATGGAAATGATTTCCTCCTTGGAGAGCCTTCCATTGGATCCTAATGGCTTTCTGTTTGTTCTTGGCATGCTTTTCCACAAAATCTATTCAACTGGGCTTGGTCACTTATTGACGAAGGAATTATGATAATGTTGAATGTTGAGGTTATACATTGTGATGGAACATAATTGTGCTGCTGCTGGTGGCCTAAATTATGGCATTGATGAACTTTTTGGAACTGCTGGCTCTATTTATAATCTATTTCATTTGATACAATAGTAGTGCCACACAACACAATAGATTGTCTTCTCATGATGAAGATGTAACTTAATCTCCGTAGGGATTGTGTGTTGATCGATGCTTCCATGAGCAGAAACATTTGCAAAAATGAGAAGGGTGAGGACAAGGTCTGAAGTTGATTATTCCTCATATTGGCTGTCTTACCACCTGCTGTAAGTCTGACCGACAGTAAACCCTTCAGGAACTGATCAACTCGATTACTGGTGAGGCTATTAAAATATTTTTGGTTACGGACATTGAAGACACCAGAGGGAGTGCATTCTGTGCAATTGCTCGCCTCAGTACTTTCTTCAAGTTTTGTTGAACATGGAAGAGTAGCAAAGATAGAGTTAATGATCAAAGGTTTCCTTGCCCATATTTGACTTGAACCCATGAAAGTTTACAGGAACTAGAGTCAGTGTTAAGCATCTCCAGGAGCACTCTCATCTAACTGTATACCACTGAGGAATGCTGATGGAAGGGTCTTGAACAATTGTCAACAGGAACCATTCCATGGAAACCATTATATAAGGCTTTTGGATGACCAGTCCGAAGGGGTCAATCTCCCAATTTGAGCCCCAGATAGTAACAAGGAGGATTTAGCAGGGTTAATAAGGCTGGTTGTGTTTGTGTTCTGTCTCAAATTAATGCATAGTTCACAACCAGAGGCTTTACCTGATGCTTTTTTTTGTGACTGTTGATAAAACTAAGTGCCTTGCTGATCCAATTCACAGTATCAGAAGGAATCAGCCACCACTCTCATATCACATATAAACCTGACCATTTAACAGTAGTAGGTTTGTGTTCCCTAAAGGATGTGGAAAATTCTGAAGGATGATTTTTAATTGATACTGAATGCCCTTGTTTTCATTGTTATTCTCAAACTTTACCTTGTTGTGACGATGCATTATATTTAATCATTCTCAGAGGATTTCAGATCTGCAGGATTGTGGAAAAGTGATTTATTTCAAGATTTGTGGACACACTGGAGTGATTTCTTTAAAAGAGATTGCTGAAAGGTCACTGTGGAGATTGGAGATTTCTTCCAAACATGGCTTCCTGTGAATCACATGACTGGTGAGAACTGCTTGCTGCATTGCAGACTCTGCTGGAGCTGTTTGAACAGTGACTGGCTTGGAGGGATTCTTGTTTTTATATGGTCTTCTGTTGGACATTTAGAAGCCTGCAGAGATGAGCTACCCAGCTGATCTCTCCTTTCTGTGCAATGAAAACCCAAGTTGAATTCAGAGTGAAACTTCTCAAAGAATGATTGCAGGAACTGCTCAATACAGTGAGCATGCTGTGTCTGAAAGACTTCAGAGAGAACCGTGTGTGTCCAGGGACTTGGCTACTCATGCCAGAACATCATAGCGATAGACTTCGGAATATTAAATACTTTATCATTTTGCCTTCAAGAGTAATCTATTGACTAAAGAGTCGCTTTTTCAGAAAGTTAATTTGTTCTCCTGAAATTTATGTATGTGTTTACATGTGTGTTTGGGGATATTTAGAAGATATTTACATTTATACTTCTATGTTACCGACTATGTGTATGTTAACCAAATATTGCATCTTCATTGAATAAGCGTGTTCTAATAATAAACAAATAGGTGTGTTAATTAACAAACCTGATTCATAGACTTATTTTATTTAAAACCTACCATAGATAAGGTCTTTAATTGGTCATATCAGTAACTGGAAAAACTATTTTTTACTTTATGTGCAACCTGTAGTGGCAAGACAGTGACATGCACTCCTCCTGCCCCGGTTGTAACTGATTTTAATGATTTTTGTTTCATGGCTAAAGGAATAGAGTGAACCAGTAGAGAAATGTTGCTGCAACTATACAAAGCATTAATGGGCTCATTTGGAGTACTGTGTACAGTTTTGGTCCCCTTACTTGAGGAGAGATGCATTGTATTGCAGACAGTTCAGAGGAGGTTCACTAGATTGATACCAGAGATGGGGGATGGGTGGGTTTGGCTTAGGAAGAGAGACTGAGCAGTTTAGACTTATACCATCTGGGATTTAGAAGAATGAGAGAATCATAGGATTATTAAAGTTATAGGATGTTAAAGGGTATCGACAAAGTAGACATCCTATCCATGTTTCCTCATGTGAGGCAATCTAGAACAAGAGGTCGTAGTTGTAGGATAAGGGGTACAGACTTAAAACAGAGATGACAAGAAATTATTTCACTCAAAGGGTCATGAATCTATGGAATTCACTACCCCAGAGGGTGATAGATGCTGGGACATTGAGTATATTTATGGAGGAAATAGATTTTTAGTTAGTAATGAGTTGAAGGGTTATGAAGACTGAGCAGGAAAGTGGAGTTGAGGCCAAGATGAGATCAGTCATGATCATATCAAGTGGTGGATCAGGCTCGAGGGGCTGGATTGTCAACTCCTGCTCCTGAATTTTAAACTTCCTATATTCTTCTGTTTAATTTTGCTGATCAGAATTTGAAAGTGCCTTTCTATACAAGCTGGAATACAGGTAATAGATTGCTATTAAGGATAAGTATCATGTAGCTCATAAACACATTAGATTAGGTATTTAATAAAAATTGTAGACCAAAGGTGAACATAATTGGAATGTTGTGATGCATGTCGCTATATCTTTTAGAATTGAGGAAATTAAGATGGTGAATACCTTCAGAAAGGAACATCATTAGCCAAGGTTTGAAGTTGGATCCTCTGCCTAATTGAGAATAAAAAATAAATCCGAAAACAATGCACTACCCACACAATCCTATAATAGCCTACCAGCTACAATGCACTTAATTGACAATCCTTTCCTATAATCCTGTGTGGGCGACTGAATGCATGCATGACTCATGAGTTAACACATTAAAATGAGCAACAGATTTGTGCTCGTACACTTGGTATGAGGCTGCATGAACAACCATTGAACAGAAATGGTATTGCAGATTTTCAAAGATTTTAATCTGTCAAACTATGCTAGAAAGTACCAGTTTGCAATTGCTCATTCTCAGAACTTTCAGAAAGCCAGAGTTGTGAAACTTCGATCCATAGTGACACTGAAGATGGTACTGCAGAAGTTGAAGACCTCCTCTTGGGGCACAATGCATCTTAAGATGCTTCTAGTATGGCCTGTATGAAGCTCCATGTTAGGAACAGTGCATAGCATCCCCAGTTTATGCCAAAAACCTTTCAACTGATGCCAGCAAGCTATCAAAAACAACCTTAGCTGCTGATGTAAGACTTTATTTGCAGACTTGGACCACACAGGTCCATGCAACATCTCACTCACCAAATGACAGATGTTCAGCTGCAAAAGGAGCCGAGTGCTGGTGTTATTTAAAAGGCCAGGCACCCAACTCACAGGTAAGATGTTTTAACATAATGCCTGAATGAAGCACTTCTGGAGAAGTTGTGGTGAGTTTCTGGGTTTGGTAGGGAGTATTGTTGTATCCATAAAGGGTAGGCAGAAGATCCAGTGAGCTATCCAGACAAAGACTGCAACAGATTTGGGGACAATGGTGCCAAATTTTCTTGGCATGCATCCTCATCAGAGTTCACTTATGCATCATCCTTTCACAGTCCTTACCCGAATCCTCTGTAGTGCATCTTCCTCTTGTCTCACCCTCGTGTGAATCTACATGTGCTTAGACACCGGGTGTCAGTAGCATGTAGCCAGGGCACAGGAGAGGGCAAAGATAGCATGGGAAGAAGGCTTCTAGAGGATAAGGTCATGCAGGCATATTGTACAGAATACTTGGAAGTGTGCTTCAATGGGAGACCGTGTAAATGAAGCCTGGTGTGTTTGTACATTGAAATGTTTAGTGCATTGGAAAGACTGCCATTTGGCCTTTTACTCGACGTTAAGGAAAAAGAAAGAATCTTGTATCAACTTGGTGCTGTGAACAAAGTTTAGAACATTAAAGTCAAATCAGCATTGCCAACTTATTGACATTGTGAACTGCCTTCTCTGCTGAAGACTGTTTTACTGCAATACTGATATCCCCATCATTATGTCATCAACGTACTTCACTGGAGAGATGTAAATGCTGCTATAACACCAATTTTGAGATCTGCGGGCACTTCTCGAAGACTGATGCAGGTCAAATAAATTGTTAATTAGTGAAGTGACAATAGTCCAGTGAAGTCAGTGCAGGGAGATGGAATGAGGTTGGCAGCAGCGGGGGGTGAGGGGATCATCGGTCTGGGTAAGTCGTCAATGTGGGGTACTGGTGGGTGTGGGGATGAAGGTATTCTGGAGATGGGCATCATGGGGACCTGCTTTTGATAGCACCTCTTAAGCCACATATATCATTGAAATCACTTGTGTTTTGGTGCTCTGCAATGAGGCCTTTAAGGTTCAGTGGTCAGGTTATGGACTGTGTGAGGCACTCAAAAAATGTCTCAGTGTCCCTGAACTGAAGTAGAACTCCAAATTAAATATTGAAATATGTCTCAGGCAGGATTGCTGACCAACCATTTTGAAACCCAGTTAACATCATATGAAGAGGCATCAGATTTTCTTTTATTGATTTTCATCATCAGTTTCTGGATTTTCTGCATGAAAGCTCTGTGCATGGATGAAATTTGCTGCTGGACTGAAAACCATAGTTTCTCAAATTTGCAGCTGTCCAGATGAGGGACAGCTGTCATATTTTTGGATTGTTTTCTTATGGGAATTGGCATATGTGCCCAATTCAGCTAATTTCACCTCATGGAGCCACTACACTGCTTTTCACCAGTTCATTTGTAATAACAACTCTGGTTGACTCACAGTCTAACATGATGTACATTTGAAGTAAAAACAGAGGAATGCATGAAATGGTCACAGAATGTCTGAAGTTTTAAGAGAAATGTACTTTGAATTCTGCAGCTTGGATGTTATGGCTAGACTGTTGAAGGTCAGTGACAAATCAATATTAATACTTAATTGACAAAATCAATACAATCATTTACACTTGTCACCAGAACAGAGACTGACATGTTCCATGTCACAAGCATCTCCCCCAAAGGAATATTCAGCACGTATATACACTTAATTATATTTCCCTTCTTTGCAAAGTCTAACATGCACATGTCCATCTACGAAGCAATTTAATTAAAGCAACATTGAACTACAATAGTGTGAAAAAAAACTAAGTTAGCAATTTTACAGAAAGTTGTTTATCATCCAACATTACTCTGAAGAACAAAATGTAATTAATCTGCAGTTGTATTCATTAGTCTCATTTCAAAGTATTTACCACAATAACGTCCTTATTGCGATATCCCTGGACTCGGAAACAATCCTGCGAAGAAAATTTATAAGTTCTTTAACAAGGCTGTGGAACCTTTAACTATTTGCAAAACAAATTGGAAAGGGCCTTTAAAGGTTTCTGACAATTTTGGAGGACTCGGTTATAATTTGCTTGGATATATTGGTCCATGTGACCATGTGGCTCTTGACCTAGATGCAGTCACAGTAGGCAGGAAGTTAAGGAAGAAACCATGAGGAGTACAGAATACATAAAGGAGAGTTACAAGCAGAGGAGCTGGAGAGTGAAGGTAATGAATGCACCGATGTAGATGCAAAGACAAAGTTGAGGGTAACAGAGAAATTTTTCAGAAGAAGAAGCAAATCACTTTAAGGAGGAGGTTAGTTTTCCTGTTATGCAGAATAAGAGTCAGAAAACATTGGAGGAACTGTGAAAGCTGGCTAAAAAGTTCTAAAACCTGGAAAAATGTTTGAATGTAAGTCATCTTGACAGCCTTGAGGATAGAATAGCCACTTAGCCCTTCAGGTCACAGGTCACAGGTCCTGCTACAGTTGTTGGCAACGTTTTGAGACAATGTCCCAGCACATTCTCAGTTTGTGCTGACATTACCCCTCAGACATTAAGAGGAAATGGTATTGAGGCCAATAGACACTGGTCACCTTGCATGTCCTGCAGATCGTGGGGATCTTGAGATTTTCAGTTGTGACCTCTTCATGGGGAATTTGCTTGGCATCTGCTGGACGCTGCTATTTATCCTGGGGTTTGCTGGTTCATCATCTCCTTCTCCATTTCACTATATCTTACTGCGATGGTAACTCCTTCTGTGGCTGGATCCACCAGTAACGTTTGCAATCTCCAGGCACAGTGAAGTGGTGGGGTAAAATTTGACATATGTGGGGAGAGGGAAAAGAGTGAACTGACATTGCATGGGAGGACATCGGATGCTGTGGGAAGAGGTTTATAGGTGGTCATCATAACCACAGTGCCTCCAACTGTGGATGTGTGTTTCATGATAGTGGGCAGAACTGAACTACAGTGATAGGACATAGGGGATCAGGAGAAGAGTTGAAGTTGTAACTCAAAGTTGTGGGTAGGAACATGTGGGGATCAGCAGTGATGGACTGTTCAGGGAGTGCCAGGCAAAAGAGACATGCAGGTTTGATGATTATGCAGAGCTTGAGATTCATGGTGCCCAGCATGACCTGCATTGCCTTCTTTGATCTCTTGACTCCTAATTGTAACCTAAAATGTAAATGGAAATTAGCTGTGGCCGCATCAGAGTGGGCAGAGTTAGTGGTTTTCTTCTAGGTTAAAACACAGACTACACTTTGACAGATAGCGGGTCCTTTAAGGGGCATTTGCATCAATCATGCCCTTCCAGAGTACAGGTCGAAGTTATTTGTGAACATATCACCATGCAAGTGAGATCCATGCAGTGTCCAATGGTGTAACGCGTAAATGTTGGACACAAGCAATATTGACCGTGTCACTGGTCTTTGTAGATTGGAGGTAGTTGTTTCTGTGAGGCCAAAGTAATCTCTCATGACCATAAAACAGACACCTGCTGGCCACAAATCAGAAAGCAAATGGAAGATTTCATAGGCTGCTCAGAGGCATGGAACTGATATCAAGAAATTGCTGAAGACAGAGCACACTGACAGCATTTAACAATTGTTTTGAAGATATGTGGTTCAGAACTAGCCATGCCCCTAGCTAAGCTGTTCCAGTACAGTTCCAATACTGCATTAACCCGATGTTCTGGAAAATTGTCCAGATGTGTCGGAAAGTCACAGAAGGGGTCATCGATATGCTATCAATTATGTTACTCAACAATAATCTGTTCATTGATGCTCAGTTTAGCTTCTGCCAGGGCCATTCAGATCCTGACCTTATTACAGCCTTGGTCCTAATGTGAACAAAAGAGTGTTCCAGCCCTTGACATCAAGGCTAGATTGAATGACGTGTGACATCAACAAACTGCACTCAATTGGGAAAGGGGACTATATTCCACTGATTGGAATTATATTTAGCACAAAGGAAGATGGTTGTGGTTGTGTTCATGACAGTCAATCATCTTACCTTCAGGATATCACTGCAGAAGTTCCTCATGGTGATTTCCTGTTAGGAAACACCTTCTGCTGCTTCATCAATGACCTTCCCACCATCGTAAGTTCAGATGTGTAGAAGTTCACTGGTGATTGCACAATGTTCAACACCATTCACAACTTCTCATGTACTGGAATGTGCCACATTGTATACAGCAAGCTCTGGATAACATTCAAACTTGGGTTGATAAGTGGTAATCTAAGTCTCAATATCCTTTACAGCCTGGGTTCCCTGGACTTACTGCCTTTGCCCTTAAGAGGAATACCCTGGCCCTGATTTCCCACTATATACTTTTAAAAGACTTCCACTTTCCAAATGTAGACTTACCTGCAAGCAGCTGCTCCCAGTCTATTTTTGCTAGATCCTGTCTAATGATATTGAAATTGGCTTTCCCCTAATATTGATACTTAACTTCTGCACTATCCTTACCCCTTTCCATAATGGCTTTGAAAGTTACAGAGTTATGGTCACCATCCCCAAAATGCTCACCTACTGAAACTTCATTCCTCAGAATTAGATCTAGCACTGCCCCATCTCTAGTAGAATGATCAATGCATTGGCACAAAAAGCTCTCCCAAATATTTAAAAATTCTACCCTGTCTAATCCTTTCACACTAGGGGTGATTGCAGTTCATGTTTGCTAAATTGAAATCTGCTACAACTGGAGTCCTGTTTGTCTCACACCTTTCTATGATTTGCCGAAATATTTCCTCTTCTATCACCCTTTGACTGTTGGGAGGCCTGTAGTATAATCCCAGCAAAGTAATAACCCCCATTTTGTTTCTAGGCTCTTTTAAGACTGTTACAAGATGTTTTTCCTCATTATTGTAATGATGGTTTCCTTTATCAGAAATGCAATGCCCACACGTCTCTTACACCCCACCAAACCCGCACGCACCATCAATTCCTTTCGCGCGCACACGCGCACGCACACACACACGCACACACACGTACACACGCGCACACACACGCGCGCACACACACACACTTCTATGTCCTGGAATATTAAGCTGCCAGTCTTGTCCTTCCTTAAAGGGGTGACAATATCATATTCCCAAAATTGCTGATCACTGTTCTAAGTTCATCCACCTTACTAGTTAAACTCTTTGCATCTCCAACAAAAGAGAATCCAATCATCTCCCTTGACATTCAATAGCATTACTATCACTGAATACCCTTCTATCAACATCCTGGAAGTTACCATTGACTAGAAGCTGAACATTACCAGCCATAGGAACAGTGGGTCATAGGCTGGAATTTTGTTCTGAGTTACTCATTTCTTCCATCCTCAAAGGCTGTCCATCATTTACAGGACACAAGTCACAAGTGTGATGGAATACTCGCCTCTTTCCTGGATGAATGCAGGTCAAACAACACTCAAAAGACTTGACACCATCCAGGTCAAGACAACTTCTTACACTTTCAACATTGACTTCATCCACCACCAATATAATAGGAGTAATTGTACCATGTACAAGATGCACTGCAATGATTTATCAAGACTTACCAGATAGCATCGTCTCAAGCTGTAGCCTCCATCCCCTAGAAGGGCAAGGGCAGCAAGTACACAGGAATGCAACTACCTACAAGTTCTCCTCCTGACATGGAACTTTATCAACCTTACTTCACTGTTGCTGGGCAAAATTCCTGTAAATATTTCCCTTAAAGCTCTGTGGGTGCAGCTAAATCCTGCAGCAGATTTAGAATGCAGCTCATCACCAACTTCTCTACGATAATTAGGGATGGGCGGTAAATGCTGGCCCAGCCAACAATGACATCTTGTGAACACATAAAAGAGCACTACATGTTTGTTGTATAGACAAAATGAAGTGAAATTTAGCTTTTGATTTGAAATATTATTTGCCTGTTAAATCATGTGCAATTTGCATTAATTCTGATTCATGACAAAATAAAAGCTACAAAAATTGAAATGCTAAACAGCTGTTTCTTCATCTGGGGTGTCAAACAAAAAATTGGTTGTTTTACATCATAATACTATCCTTAACTTTGTGAAACAAATCTGGGAGTTTGTTTTTAAATACGTCTTATACAGGAAAAAAAAAGCTACAAATTCCTGTCCATTATGATGAGTTCTATTCAAAACATGTGATAATGTTTTTCAAAGGAACTGACTTGTTATGTTACATGGAAATTGTAATGCTCTTTTCCTGGGACCCAGCTGTTCCCTACTCTATCTGTATGGTGAAGTAACTGATGTGTACAGAGACACAGGACATTGAAGCCAAGTGCATCTTCCTGCAGAACATCTGTCAATGAATATTGGCAAAAACAACATAAATGAAAAGAAGTCACAGTTGCTGATCTCTTAATCCTCCAACAGCTCTCTCTTCTGGTTCTCCTAATTCTGTCCACGAAGTTGAATACTATTCCCTTATCCTGAGAAACTAATAAGCACCTCTCTTATATTCATTGACAGATTTATTTTTTTCATATCTCTATTCCCCTTAATGACCCTCTCCTGTTCCTTTTCAGCTTCAAATATATCACTCTACTTCAGCTCTAAAACACCCACTCTCTTGAAATTACAACGTGTTGCAATCTTCTATAGTCTCTCCCTGGATCTGAAAATTGTGGCATCCCTTACCTTGCTCAACCTTTCCTTCCTTCCACAATGCCCTGGAGTTAAGCCCCAGTAACATTTTGAAACATAACTGGGTACAATGTTATCACTATTACTCAACACTTTGGATTATGAGCTGATAGCTGGAAGGAGGCCTAATCCTCCCAATTCGAACATAAACAACTGCATCATTTGTTTATAAGTTACAACCATGACTGACAATTTCTTTTGCGTAAAGCAGGCAACATTCAACTCCACAAAGCTCTTTCTTTTTTTCAGGATTATTTTCCTTTCAAATTATGGTGAGAATAGTGGAATGAATATGATTAGAGTTAAGGATAGTGCACCCCTCAAGTTAAAGCAAATTAAAGGAGAAGGTAATTCCTTATGTAAGCATTGTTGGTAGAAGGTATTTATCAATCAATATTTCCTATAATCTAATTTTCTATTAAAATCCTCATTTTAATGTAACTAACATTCATGTCTTTTTTCCATAAACCTTTTAGTAAGTTGAAAATTAATGTATTGCTTGATATGAATTAGATAAATCGATCTGTTAAAACATTTTTGGATTTTCCAATCAGATGAGAACAAGGAAGTAAAGAATGAGAAGATGCTAAGACACCACCTGAGCCTGGGTTTTCCTACATCATTCTCAATGATTTGCTCTATTGTTGATTCTACCCGGCCTACCTAATCATCTGAGGGAACATTTGAGACAAGCACTCCCTAAGATTATCAAATGACGAGGGAGAATGCTCATCTTCTTCTGAATATTTACTATTCAGTCACTATAATTTAGAGACTAAATGCCCTTTGTACCATGTGATCATATCAACCTATACCTGTCCTGTGTGCACTCAAGGCAGCATTGAGTTCCTGTTGTTTAAATTATGGTGTAAAATTTTGAAACAACCACATGGCGCTTTGAGATTGTAAGAACTGCAGATGCTGGAGTCAGAGATAACAGTGTGGAGCTGGAGGAACACAGCAGGCCAGGCAGCATCAGAGGAGCAGGAAAGTTGACGTTTCAGGTTGGGACCCTTCTTCAGAAAGGTCTTCAAAAGGATTCCAACCCGAAACGTCAACTTTCCTACTCCTCTAACATGGCGCCTTAATGTTTCCTGTCAAGGAACAGTGAATCCTGATCTTGTACCTGGCTTTTCCCCACTTTTAGTCTTCCATTTCCAACCAAAGTACATTAAAGAGAGGTCAGAAGGTATCCTGGAGGAGACGGTGATTGAGACATCTCCTCCTGATTAGTTAAGCAGAGAGTAAGTGTAGGCAACAAGGTGCAGAGCTGGCTGAACACAGCAGGTCAAGCAGCATCATAGGAGCAGAAAGGCTGACGTTTCGGGCTTAGACCCTTCATCAGAAAAACCCTGCCACACTCGCAGCTGAAGTTATGTGAGAAAATGACTGCAGTGTTTTGGAAACTAAATCTAATCTGTGGATTTAGATGCCTTAACAATGTTGTATTGGATTGCTCTTTACAGAGAATCACTTCTCTGCCATGTTTCTTAAAGCATCAGGAAAAGGTCATGCTCTGGAATTCAAATAAAATTTGAAGCAAATCAGTAGGACTTCTTACAGCTGTTGCAGTATATTCGACATGTACCTATTATTTAATTGCTCATCAATTTGAAGACTATTCAATCACCTGATAAATAATACACAAAAAGTGTAAAAATGTGACCTGCCAAATTAGGATCAAAACGTAAATTTTATGCCTGTCTGATTGTTAGAGACCAGTTCCAAACACTGAAAGTAAACTCCTAATATGTTGCATCACTGATTATCAAACTCAATTGCCTTGTGGCAGTCACCAAGGGAACATTTTGGTAAAGGTGCAAACATTCAGACAAACTATTTTTTGAAGTGGACGTGCCGGTGTTGAACTGGGGTGGGCAAGGTCAGAAGTCAGACAACGCCAGGTTATAGTCCAACAGGTTTATTTGAAATCACAAGATTTTGGAGAGTTTCTCACTTCACCTGACAAAGGGTCAACATTCCAAAAGCTTGAGATTTCAAATCAATCTGTTGGATGATAACCTGGTGTCATGTGATTTCTGACCTTTCTTTTTGAATACAGTGAAGTTCAGCTTCGTTTTGTTTTAACATAAAAGGTTACTGAGAAAAATTGGTTCTAGAAGAAAGATCATTTTACATAAATCAATTCAGGGTGTAAACCTAATGATATTATGCAACACCTGGGCTGCTGACCTTTTTCATTCTGAGTTTATGCTCTATAGGTTCGTGTTGTTGAGCAGGTTGGCGATCTATTCAAGAATATAGTTAATGGCCAGCAGATGGCAGCCGTGACCAGGCATGTACACAACTGATAAAGTAATGGGATTTAATCCAGTGCTTTAGAATAGATATGAAAATCTTCTGTCAAACCAGCAAGTGAGTGATTTTAATTGGGTTCTTACATGCCACCATGTTGTTTCCGTGGTTAAAGTCAGGATATCACAATTTAAATAGTATAGTTGGAAAGCTTGTCTTACATTTGTAGATAATGTACCTGAATGGAAAAGTTGGGCTTTTGCAATCCATTGTAGGATAGTGCAATTAAAAGAGATGTATTTTCAGAGCTATGAGGATAAACAGGAGGTGGGGGGACAGATCTAATTAGATATTTCTTTCAAATAACCAACAAAAAAGCAGTGCGTTAAGTAGTCTCCTGCTGTGCTGCATGACAATAGACCCCCCTGTCAATATGAAGGTTCAGACTGAGGTGGAACGTACAGTGAGGTAGGGGTGGCAAATTGTGGATGAAACTTAGGGGCCAAAGTACAGATTGGTATCTGTGTTTGCAGCTCAATTAATTTGGATCTTCGGATTGGATATATTCTTGCATGACACGATCACAACTGTGTTTAAAGGCACCATGCGCCTATTCTTCCATTTAGAATACAAATTCAGAAATGACTGTGGAACTAGCATCACTTCCACCTGGGGACAGGTCTTCTTTACACCTGCAATTACTAGGTTGTCATCTTATTGCTTACGCTTGAGAAGCACAGCAAATCCTGTGATGTGATGGGCAGAGAGCCAGTGCCCTGTTGTCATTTAATGGAGCCAAAGGTCCTGATGCCATAGTAAAGGACAAGAATTCATTCCCCACAAGTCAAAAGCATCACTCAGACTCTCAGAGTGGATGCCTGTAGCTATGGTAAAGGTGCCACAGTCTTACCAGACCACAGGGCTGCTTTCTGATTAGAGAGAGACAGCTGGTGGTGGTTTAACCTGAGGATCACCACACCTCAGGCAGGGGGAAGAGGTTGAGAAGGAGGGAATTGAACCCATACTGTTGGCATCATTCTGCATTGCAAACCAGCCTTCCAGCCATCTGAGCTAAACCGACCTAAACATTCAGGCCCCCACACTCTCCCTCTTCCCCATACAGATTTACACTCTTGGCCAGCTCCCTTAACTCATGCCCATTATACTCCAACCTCCTTCTTGCTGTCGATATTTTCAATCAGCCTGGTCAGATGTGCTCTGTTGCAACTCTGGATCAGCTGGGACTTGAACCCCATCCTCCAGGCCCAGACGTAGGGATGAACCACTGCACTGCAAGGGCCTTTTCCTCTTGTTGCATATTTGGTTAAGATAGCTTAGGAGAGATTACTCAGCCTTTTGTAGATTGAAGCAGCAACTTTAAGTTTAACGTCTACTTTTAACCATAGCAGTAAGTTTTTAACATATTGAGGAACTATGTACAGTTCTGCAGAAGTATGTCTAACTCCGCTGAAGACACACTGGCTCACATCGCAAATCTCTCAGTCTTGTGCTCTCTTACATTAAGACTATGGTGGGGGCTAGTCACACACTTCCAGATGTTAATCCTTTCTAAAGCTTATACTACACCTCCCGTGGCAATCCCCTGCCCCCTGACTACAGCTACTCATTTACAATTCATACCCCTTCTCCTGACAACTGGGTAGGCCCTGCACAGGGGGGTGGCTAGAATATTCCTTGTGCTAATCACAGGGATTCCAAAAAAGTGTTAATTAAATAATTTTTTTGTCACTGAGGGTATACACGTGGCATTTGACAATTTTATATAGAGTTTCCTTTCTATTAGCATATAAAATTCATTGATCAGCACTATTTCCATGTCACATCCATTACTGTATCCTAAGTACCAGTGTATCCTTACTTGTTTCAGGATGAATATCAATTCATGTAGGCATCACTGGCATGGCCCATCCCTCATTAGAGCCCATCCCTAAATGCTCGCAAGAAAGTAATGGAGTAAAACTTACTGAAATGGTTGCAGTCCAGGTGGTGAAGTATGATCCCAAAGTGCTGTGAGGGAGCAAGTTCTAGGATCTTGTCTCAGAAGTAATGAAAAAATGGCAATAACCATATCAGGAGGACATGTGGACTGTAGGTGTTGTTGTTCCCATTTATCTGTTACTTGACTTTTTAGAGGTCATAGGCTTGAAAGGCCTACGTTAACAGATCTTTGGTACGTTGCTGCAGTATATGTTATAGATGGTACACACAGTCATCACTGTTCGTCACTAATATAGAGAACAGATGTTTAACATGATGGATGAGATTTTAACCGAATGGGTTGCTTTCTCTTGGACGGTGGCAACTTGCTTGAGTGTTGTTGGAACATCACTCATTCCAGCAAATGGACAGCATGGAGGAACTGAAGCCTGTTATGAGTTTCAACATTGTGGGTGGATGTCCCATTGCATCAAACATTTTGGGTAAATGCCCAAGTCTGGCACATCAATGTCCTGTTTTGACTCTGTAGTCAAACTAGTCAGTAACTCATACTCCAGTAAATTATTACCTGTACTACCCCTTCACTTAGTCCTGGCTCCTACACGCTTGATCACAGGGTATCACAGTGTGTGTAACTGTGTAATAAGAAGTACTAAGAAGTAGCAGGGCATTCAACCTTGATCCTTCCCCACCGTTCAACAGGATCATAGGTGATCTGAAGTGTGTTAAGTCCGCTTGCGTGTCTGCCCTCCATAACGATTGACTTCTGCAACTATCAAAACTACGTCTACTTCAGTCTCAATATATTCAATAGCCCAGCTTTTCACAGCAGTTGAGGGTAAAGAATTTTAAACACTGGTACTCCTCTGAGAAAAAAAAACTCCCCGTTGTCTCCACTTTAAATAGGTGACCCCTTATTTTGAAACTGCACATCTAATTCTAGAGTCCTCCAACAGAAGAAACATCCTCTCAGAACTCATAAGCCCCTTTAGAATCTTCTTTGTTTTAATAAGATCATATCCCATTATTCTAAATTCTAATGTCCAACCTACTAAACTTTTCTATAAGATAAACACTACAGCCTAAAAATCAGTGTGGTAAACCTTCCCTAAACTACAGCCCCTTCAGTAAGGTGATCACAGTTGAGCTTGATTTTGCACTCTAGGTGTGGTCTCACCAATGTCCTGAACTGTAGTAACAAGGCATCCCTACTTTTACATTTCATCCCTTTTGCAATAAAGGTTAACATTTCGATTGTCTTCCCAATTACATGTTGCACCTGTATACTGACTTCTTGTAAGTATACAAGAAGTTGGTCTTTCTCCAATCAATAGCCTGCTTTTTTATACTTTCTGCCAAAGCGCACAGCCTTATACTTTTCCGCATTATATTTCACTTGCCATATTTTTGTCAATTTGCTTAATCTATCCACATTCCTTTGCAGACTCTTTGTATCCTCTTCAAAACTTGTTTTCTACATATCTTTGTATTGTCAGCCAATCTGCTTACAGTATATTCTGTCCATTTATCCAGTTAAATAGATGATGAATATTGATGCACCAGTACTGATTTGGGTAGCATGTCACTTGCTACAGTCAACACAGTATGGAGCTGGAGGAACACAGCAGGTCAGGCAGCATCAAAGGAGTAGGAGAGTCGATGTTTCGGGCCTAGACCCTTCGAATCCTGATGAAGGGTCTAGGCCTGAAATGTTGACTGTCCTGCTCTTCTGATGCTGCCCAGCCTGCTGTGTTCCTCCAGCTCCACACTGTATTGATTCTGTCTCCAGCATCTGCAGTTCTTGTTATTTCCCCATCACTAGTTACAGTTTTCCATCCTGAAAAAAATGATCCATTTATTCACGTTGTTCCTTGTTAGCCAGCTAGTTCTCTATCCAGCTAATTAGCTCCTACATCATTATCTCCCATCTAGTGTAGTTTTAAAAATCATTTATTCATGAAATGTAGGCATCATTGGCTAACTCAACATTTATTGCACATCCCTAATTACCCTGAGGGCAGTGAAGGGTCAACCACATTGCTGTGGGGCTGGAGTCACATGCAGTTTCAGACCAGGTAAGGATGGTAGATTTCCTTTCCTAAAGGACATTTAATCAGATCCAGATCAGAGTCTTGTCATTTTCTAAAGGGCTATTAACATTGGGAACTTGAGTGAATTGACTTATTTTAGAGTACTGTAGGTTAATTTGTTTACAATATTGTTTTATTTCAGAAATTTGTGGCTGGTTTCAGCTGCTGGGTACTGGGAAACAATCCCTTTCCTGAGCATTTAAAATAATTAATAAACTACTTGCTCTGCCTTGATTTGAGTGCAGTGCAGTTCAGGTAGTTTGTTTACAACATTCATGCCAGTATAAAACTGTTGCTACTACAGCAAAAATAGTTCATTCAGGGATTCAAAGGTACTTCACCAACCTGATGCATGACAAAGTATAAAAGGGAAATGACCCCAAAATTGGAATAGACTTTGCAGTTAGTCAATTGAGCTCTTTATCTCTCTCTCTCTCAGTGCAATCTGTCAGCTACACTGGTCTGCCCTTCAACTACCTTGATACAGCGGGTTTTGTTGTTTTAAAAAAGTTTTAACAACATGGGGGCATAGGTAGCAGCAGAGGCCAGCAGTATTCCTGCTAGGTGGAAATTGGCAGTCTTTGTGATGGATAGCATATGGAATTGCAAACTAAGCTCAAAGTTGAATAGCATGCAAAGGTTATAAGCAGACTCATTCAACTTGAGGTTATGGTCAGGAGAGAAATGGAATTCATACTAGGTTCCATGGACAATGACTTCAGTCTGCTAAATATTTAAGTGAATATACTTTTTTCTCATTACAGGCAACATGCCAGACAAGCAACATGACAGTGGAGCCATCAACACAGGTGATAGCTAGTTGGAGCTGGGAGTCATCAATGTAAATATTGAACATCTCATTATGCAACTGAAGTTTATGAGCAATTAGACCTCAGGGCTGCTGGTAGTTAATTTTGTGACAAAGTATGAAGACATTACTTCAAATGCTAATGGTACGTATGTGCCTTTTTAGTTGATGAAGGCTCATTTCAGTGAAATTAATTAATCAACAGATACCCATTATCTAAATCTATAAATTATATTCAGCATTATTTTAATTGTTTTAGAACATAAAATGTAATCTTATCTGTTGACAATTTGCTGTGAAATGTTTTATAACATTACTTTGCAACAATTAAGTGTAATTTATAGATTATTTCTGATGACCACTTAAAATATATCAGAAATGAGAAACATTATATCATCTAGGTAAGATTAACATCATGAAGAAATATGGGTCATTGTTTGTTATCACCACAATCAGAATTGCTAGTGTTACTGGCAGTATGCGGTGGGAAACAGCAAGTGTGATACACAAATTAAGCTATGAAGATTACAGAGCAAGACTTGCTTTACACATCTTACGTTGCAAGATAGATTACAAAACACGATCTAGAAATTGGATCACAGTGAACCCCTTTTACTTGTGCCTTAATGTCTTATGACAAGTAGCATGCACAAGTGTTCCATTGGGCAGGTATGGATTCAGACATTCCACATTCACTGATTGATATTCCTGTTATATAGACTCTGAACTGTTTTTATAGCCAGTTCTTCAGAAAAAAAAAATTTCCCATTGAAAACTGAACTCTGCACAATTTAACAAACATGTTTACTTCCATTTTTCATAAGGTTTATAATGTAAATAAGAAGGGAAGTGAAAATTATTTTTTCTTTAATATTGCATTGGCTAACTGTAATTTTCCATTCTGCTGGTTGAACTTTAAAAAGACATGTATGAATAAGTTATTCAATAATACTTTCAGATTTGAAAGCATTTAATTAGGTACAAAATATAAATCATCCAATGACACTAGAGGTCATTGTTTGTTTAAATGATAAAATGAAAATAGCGATCACATTTGCCCTTCTGATAAATATTCATATCAGCGCAGAACAAACATGACTTTGTGAGCTTGCATTTCGAATTGGAATACCAAGGCAACAGCACAATTTTGTCTGGTAGTAAATTCAATCCAATCTCTTTTGTGTCTGTTATTACCATATTAATTATAACAACAAGCCTTCTACAAGGTTGGAATGGTTTTCGTTTTTCTTTGAAATGAAAAGGATTTATTCTACAGCTGTGGCAATAGCTATTAGCAAATAGCATTATTCTAAATACTGGTACTGAAATTTATTTCATTTCTCTTTGTCACTAGGTTCAGCTTAGTGAATGATGTATGATTAGCCAGTGCTTGTTGATCACAATGCAGACATTCCAATAACTTTCAACTGCCTCCTCATTTCAATAAATTCAGTTACCAGACAACACTCACCACTCTGTTAATTGGCTGGATACATCAGCAGGGTGTCAATATTGTGAGTGGCCAACATCAGTCAAAGCTGACCTGCATGACTTAAAACAAAATGCATAACCCTCAGGGTAGGTGTGTTCTGATTGCAGTAATTGCTGGCAGTGGTGTGGAAAGTGAATCTGTCCCAGGAGTTATTTAAATAGCTGGACGTGGAAGAGAGTGATCTTTACGATTTTCTGAAGACATACTGGCTGTTTTGGTGGAGGAGACGGAAAGAAAGAGAGATTTACTGTTTCTGCAGTGAGTCAGGGAACCCAAAAGTTGCATGTGTTATGGGAGCTGTGGAGGTCAATGTTAGGAGGGCAATGCCCAGAGGATCTAGATAAAGTGCCATAAGAAGTTCAATATGAGCGATCAAGCTAAGTAAATGCATAAATCCATATCCTAACCATCGCACTGTTAGCCATACATGCTGTTCAATACAAACTATCACCATCAATTACATAATTGATTGATTGATTGATTGTCAAGTGTACTGAAATACAATGAAAAGCTTTGTTTACGAGCAGTCCAGGCAGATCATAGTAAGCAAAGGATGCACAAATCAAAAAGACTAACAATCTCGATCAATCAGGATTCATATCCACATGCTTCACCACACACTGACTCAATTAGGATTGCAAACATCATACCCACATCCTACAGTGAACTCCCGCTTTTGGCTATTCAATTCCTTAGGGCACATGCACTGTTCACAATGGGATCACCCAAACAGACTGTTTGGCCTGAAGGAAGGAACTATGTCATACACTGCCATACAATGTGGCAGAAACTGAAGGCAGCAGGAGCTAACCAGAACACAGGTGATCCTACATGTCCTAATATCAATGGAGGAGATGCCTGCCCATTATTGGGAAGGATTGCCACTTCTGGGGATGAAACCATTATAGATAATCCTCTATACCACACTCCAGCACCCTCTCATCACAAACCTTATCTTCTGAATTACATATAAACATTCATCACTGACTTTATCTTCTCCCTACCTCCACCCTCCCTGGTCAGAAACCTCTTACCCTTTTTTTAGTTAGTCAAGAAGTACAAACTGGACAGACAGTGGAAGAGCAGTGGGAAGACTGCAATGATGAAGATGCGCCATCAGTCAATTTCACAGATAACAAGGGTTATGAAGAAGGGTCTAGGCCCGAAACGTCAGCTTTCCTGCTCCTCTGATGCTGCTTGGGCTGCTGTGTTCACCCAGCTCTACACCTTGTTATCTCAGATTCTCCAGCATCTGCAGTTCCTACTATCTCTGAGTCAATTTCACAGTCATGTCCATGAACTTTGATATTGCCTTTGCATACTTAGAGGATGACACAGAGGCAGGATGTACACATGGAGAAATACCAGGCATGTGTGCCCTGCTTGCTAAGGGATGCAGCTGCACATGCTCACTGCTGCACAGAATGTGTGTGTGTGTGTGTGTGTGTGTGTGTGTGTGTGTGCGTGTGTGTGTGTGTGCGCATGTGTGAATGTGTGTTTGTGTGTATATACATTCAACAAAATGACCGTTGCATTAGTAAGCATCTCAAAAAAGCTGACATTAATTTTGAGGTGTATTGTGAAGTCTGACATCAATCTGCTACAGAGCTTTGTGCAGAAGATGAAGTCCATTCTTTTCACTGCGGAAATACTGGTTAAATTCATTTGCATTTGCAGATGCAACCATGATGCAGACTCTGATGGTCAGCAGTTGTTCTGCTCTGTGTAGAGTCTGTTCATTTTCCAAGTCCTGAAATCCAAGAAAAAGGTTCGGTTTCACTCATGTCTGCAAGCAAATGTTTTGTGCAGAAGCCTTGATGTGCGAGGGAGGCAGCTGTGTAGTGACAGTGTCTCTCGACTAATAATACCAAAGCTTTGGATCCATGCGTCCCAATTCCACAATGGCAGATAGTAATATTTAAATTTATGTATTAATTCTGGAATATAAACTAGGCTCACTGACAGTGACTATGAAACTATTAATCACTGCTATAAAAACGTACCTTGTTTACTAATCTGCTTTTAGTGAATTGAATCTGCTTACATGTGACTCCAAGCCCATAGCAACATACTTGCCTCTGAAATGTGAGCCACTCAGTTAAAGGGCACTTAGGGACGGGGAATGAATGCTGGCCTTCCAAATAATGCCCACACCCCATGAAAGAATAAAAGAAAGTCCTTCCAGTATTTGCCATAATGCTTCTTAAAGATTGAAGCAATTTTAATCAACCATAGAAAGCATCAAACACTTGGAGATGGATGGAAACAAATCCAATTACTTTCCTGCAATATCTTCAGGGGAAAACATCTGGCTTCCCTTTTGTTAGTAAAAGAGGAGCAGTTTTATTTGCGAGGGAGATGACTTTTATTATGATATTGCCTTATTTTTGTAAATAAGTTACATGCTCAAAAGTAAATGGAACCTGCTTGGCAATCTTCTCTTGAAGGTTGTAATATACTCCTATCAGTGTTCACCATCACTGTATTGTCACTTTCACTTTCTTGGCAAATTTGACTGGACTTAATAAGTATTGCTCGCACAATAGTCTGAAATCAGTGTTAAACCTGACAGTTATGGGTTTCGCTTCAACATTTAATGCCAATGATTTAATAGCAAGTGTTATAAACTGCGGTTATTGTCCTGCTATATGATGCAGACTTTCATAGCCATTCCCTATATTTCAGTTGCCTGATCTCAGCTGATCTCTCGCTGTTAGTTGGTTAATGGAGCCTCGCTGTTTCCTGACTCTGAAAGGCAGCGATTAAAGGATATGTTCTCTCTAAGATATAAATGGGAATATGCAAGCTTAGGCTCCAAAATTTCAAATGTCACATCAGAATGATAGAACAATTGTAAGTCATTATGTTAACAATCTGATATGAAAAGCTCCTCATGTTAAACGAAAACCTTATCACTCAAAACGTATAATTGCAAGACACTTACCAGAAAATGATGTTATCACTGTTTGGAGAAGTCTTTGGTAGTTACAGTCTCTCATCCTTACTATTCTTACCAATGATCTAGAAGCAGATATTGGGAATGTGTTCTGCAGGTTTGCAATGGTACTGAAGTTTGTATGACTGCTCAGAGCATGAATGATGTTCAATTGCTTCAATCTGATCCTAATTGGTTCTGGGATTAGACTTATGACTGAAACATTACATTTAACTTATAAATATACAGGAATGCCATCATCTGAAAGGTCCCCTCCAACCCATGCACCAGCCTGACTAGGAACTATATTGGCATTGGGTTTTGATTCAGCAACAGTGAAGTAATGGCAATATCGTTCCAAGTGAGAGTGGTATGTGGCTTTGAGGGAAACTTGCAGGTGACGTATGCTGCCCTTGTCCTTGGTAGAGATTGCAGGCTTGGAAGGTGCTGTTGATGGAATCTTTGTAGATGGTCCACACTGCTGCCGTTGTGTATAAGTGGTGAAGGATGTAAATGGGGTGCCAATCAAATAGGCTGTTTTGTCTTGGATGATGTCAAGCTTCTTGAGTTTTATCAGAGTTGTGCTCAACAAGGCAAATGGAAAGCATTCCAGCCCTCTCCAGACTTACATTTCGGAGATGGTGAATAGGCTTTCGGGAGTAAGGAGATGAGTTATTTGATTCTGACCTCCTTTTTTATAATCACGGTATTTATTTGCCTGATCCAATTCAGTTTCTGGTCAATGATAACTCCAAGAATGTTGATAAATGGAATCTGGTATTGATTATGTCATTGAAGTTAAGGGAAGAATTTTTTTTGCACCTTCCACCATGAAGACAGACATAAAGTATTAATTAGGTTTCTTTGCCATTTTCCTATTCCCCATTATGAACTATATAATCTTCCGTTTCTGGCTGTGGTGGGCCCATATTTGCTAACCTCTTCCCTTTTGACATAAAAATAGAAGCTTCTTCTGTCCATTTTTGTTTCTCACTGGTTTTCTTTCATATGCTCCCCTTTCTTTATTATTTTCATGGTCCTCCTTCTGTGAATTTTGACATATTCTCAATCCTCAGGCATATAATTTCTTTTTGATCTTGAGGAAGAAAAAGACCTCATCTATATTAAAAGGGAACAATTTTATTTTTAAACCTGTTATTCTTAAACTATGCCCCCAGTCTCAATCTCCACATCCACCCTCCCCACAAGTGGAATTTTCCAACCAGTATCCAGTCTTTCTAATTCCTTCAAGATCTCATCTTTCGAAGTGATTACTTTTAATTCTTCTAAACTCCAATGGAAACAGACTTAACCCGTTAAACCTACCAACTTTTATAGATGCACCACAGATATAACACATTATTCTGCATTCTGTTCTATTACCCTGATGTAATACTATAAGGGCTGGTTTGTCTGGTTACCATGTAAAACAATGCTAAGGCAGTATATGGACCATGTTTTCTTGAAGTCTCTCTGTCCCAGAATAATGTCATCCAATACATGTCATTGTTTAGATATAGGCACATCCTTGTTTTCTGTTTATCAGCTTGTGAGAAGATTGTGATGGTAAAGTTAAACTTGCTGTACCCAGACAGAAGAATTAAGTTGTTGATGCTTATTCTAAAATGCCGTGGTGTTCCAATACCATCCTCTTATAGATTCACACAGATGTACAGCATGGAAACAGACCCTTTGGTCCAAGTTGTCCATGCCGACCAGATATCCTAAATTAATCTAGTCCCATTTGGCAGCATTTGGCCCATATCCCTCTAAACTCTTCCTATTCATATACCCATCCAGACGCACCCCAAATGTTGTAATCGTACCAGCCTCCACCACTTCCTCTGGCAGCTTATTCCATACACACACCACCTGCTGTGTGAATACATTACAATCTGTGCCAACACCAGCATTGACATCACCAAGAGTGAGTTTTCTCCCCAGTGTGGTGGTACTCCTATAAACCTGCTGAGATTGCTTGTAGAATCTATGACCTTATATCTGTCTGTCATCAGTGCGTAGGCACTGAGTGCTGCATATCGGTTTCTGGCAAGATTTATTTGAAGTATTTGGTGATAACAATGAGTAGTGTAAAACATTTCGGTCCAATAACCTGTTTCTGCACTGTGGAATCTGTATTGCTAATAATATAATGACACTCAGCAAACAGTGACAAGTAACAAATAAAGTCATTGAAATCTCTGCAGAGGTAATTTATTGATGGAGCACACAAAGTGAGATTTGGCTGATTGCCAAATCTACTGGCAAATTGCAAGAGTCTGTCAAAGTTTTCAGGATGTGGGTTCTAGGGACTTCTATTTCTGCCATTTCTCTATTGCCAATAGTAAGATTATTATAAATAAATGGACTTGATGTTGGTCAAAACTCAAAATCACTTGTGTTAGCATTGCAACAAAGGATTCTCTTTTTAGAAAAGTTCCAAATTTTTGATGCAAAATAGTGCAGGCCGCCATTAAAAATCTGCAACTTAAAGCAGATTTACTTACATGGAAATATAGTCTCACTTTGTGCTGTTTACCTTGGAGGCAACTCACAGGGGTTGTCATGACAACTTTGTGCATTGGTGAAATTTTATCTCACGGCTAGACAAACCTTGTTATATTTCAAACACTTTTGCATGAATGCAGTGCCACCTTAAAGTAGAGAAAGGGATGTTTGCAGTAATTTTTGCGAACAGTTTTATGCATTAGTATTATTTAAATTTTTAACAAGTATGCAGATGAACATGTTCAATTTGTTTGAGAATAGTAGGATGTTTAAATAAACCCGCTAGAGGCACTAACCTGAACTCGATGCAATTACTAATCAAGCCTTCCATATGTACAAGTCAAACATGGTGGGAAATTGATGGAACTTAGATTAATTCAACATAATAATTGTTTACGCAAAACATGACCCTCAAAACAAAGCGCAAAAAACATGAATGCCAATAAAAATTAAAAGTTTCTTAAATCTAATGGGCCTATATTGCTGATGCAAGAACATGGTGGAAAATTCCAACATTCCAAAAGTCTGGATTTAAAATACCACTTTCTGTTATATGATTACAAGACACTCTTCAGGATAAAGATAGATGGAGTTGTTGGGAATAATATTAACTTCTGGCAGTGGTGTAAAGGTGATCTTAGAAGGGGAGTCTCTATATGACCTATTCAATCTTGCTCGCTGTTAACTTCATGGAAAGGAAGATTTTGCTCAGAGTATTGGTGTGTCCCATCCCATATCACCAAGATTCCATCATTGTCAAAAGTTCAAAAGATCCCTCCCAGCTAAAATGTCTTGTCATTCCAATTTTGTCACAGAATAAGCCTGCATGTTAAACCATCTGCCTATCACATTAGAAGCTAATATTGTGTTGCATCCTTTGTAGCACAAGTATCTATCTGCAATATCTTTTTCAGGATTTTGATCAAGATGCAGTAGGAATCCTCAACTATTCCTTCAATCCATAACTTCTGACAAATTTTAAAAGGAAAGTTGCTTTAGGAAATTTAGCTTGTACTGTATGAATGTATAATTTCACATGAACACAGACCTACACAACTAACATCCATGCTTAGCTGTCACATTGCTTGGAAACCAAAAATCAACTGAATCAAACTGAATGGAACGTGGCTGGAACCTCGAGAAATGATTAGTCCACAATTAGACCATGAAACATAGGAGCAGAATTAAGCCATTTGGCCAATCAAACCTACTCTGCCACTCGATCATGGCTGATTTGTCTCTCAGCCCCTTTCTTCTGCATTCTCCTCATAACCCTTGGTCCCTTTACTAATGAAGAGCCTATCTATCTCTGTCTTAAATGCATTCAATGATTGGTCCCCACAGCCTTCTGTGGCAGTGAGTTCCATAGATTCACCACTCTCTGGTTGAAGAAATTACTTTTCATCTCAGTTCTGAAGGCTTGTCCCTTCACTCGGATGCTGTGGCCTTGGGTCCTAATCTGTCCTACTAGTGAAAACACCTTATCCATGTCAGCTCTATCCAAGTGTCTCAGTATTCTGTATGTTTTAATGAGATTCCCCTCATCCGTCTTCCTTCTGTAGCCTCCCTGCTTCCTCAAAGCTACCTGTTCCTCCATCGATCTTTGTGTCATCTATCAACTTAGCAACAATGCCCTGGGTTCCTTTGTCCAGATCGTTAATGTAGGAATGATCTTTGTGTACACATCAGATTAACTACATTTTTATAAAACAAACTTTAATTGATGCTACAGCATTTGTGAATTCTGGAGAATTGTAAACAATTTATTATCTGTAAAATACAGCTAACTCATAGAGTACAGCTATTTTGTTGTTATATTTACTCTGTAGGACGGATGCTGATCTTTCCCCAGTGTAGTCTAACATTCAATTGGATCAGACCTGTGTTACAGTTCAGAATCAAAATTTGAGAACTGTATTGGTCACTGGCTCAGTCACATAGATTAAATTATATTGATCAGCTTGTTAGATAGTTGCTTCAGTTTGTTCCAAAGTTCAGACCCAATCATGTCTGAGCTGCTGTTTTAATTTTTTTCCCATTCTTCCATGCAAAAAGTTTGAAAAAAAGAAGTACTTTTGAATTTTGGATCCTTAAAGAAACATATGAACAGAAATCAGCATTCCAATCCCTGAGCTTCCATATATCGTGGTTCATCTGTTTCTCCAAACTCTATGAATCAGCCTTTACTCAACATCTCTTTGTTCCTTTGGCATAGGAAAAGTCTGTTGATCTCTGTTAAGCCAGTATTTAGTGCTTTTGAGGGAGAGTTCCATACTTCTGTCACTCCGCTGGAGAGAAGCTTCCTAACTTGCGTCCTTACAAGCTGGCTCTGATTTTAAGATTACCTGCTTTGTCTTCGATTTGCCGAATTGTGGGGTGGGTGGGGAAAAAAAAATTTCCATGAACAATTCCTTTCATATTCCAAAGTGCTTCAATCAACTAACCCCTTAATGTTTTAAATTCCAAGGTAAACCAGTTTAGTTTATATAAACTCTGCTCATAATTTAATGCTTAGAGGCCTGACAGCAATATTCTGGTGAATCCATTTTGGCCTGTTTCCAAGGCTATTTTATCTTTCTAAGGTGTGTACTTAGAGCCCTGCATGTTATAAATCTCTGGTTAGATCACATCTGGACTACAGTTGTCACAACATTTCCTTCTCTTTGTAGTTTAGCTCTTTAGCTAACATTCCATTAGCATTCTTTTTCATTTTTTAATGTCTGACTAGTACATTTTACGTGTAAATGGATCTTTAAATCTCTCTGAACCATTTTTTGTACATTCATTAATGGGATGTGGGCATTGCAGGCTAGGCCAGTACTTATTGCCCATCCCTAATTGTCCTGGAGAAGGTGGCGATGAGCTGTTTACTTGAACCAATGTGTTGAAAGTACACCCACAGTGCTGTTGGGGAGGACATTGCAGGATTTTGACCCAACATCATTGAAAGAATCATGACATAGTTCCAAGTCATGATGGTGAACGGCTTGGAGGGGGTTTTCCAGTGGTGGTGCTTCCATGCATCTCTGCTCCTGTCCTTAAGGGTGGTAGAGGTGATGTCTTGGAAGGTGTTGTGAACAAAGCCTTGGTAAGCTACTTCAGTGTGTCTTGTAGATGCTAAACACTGCCACTGTGTGTCAGTGGTGGATAGAGTGACTGTCAGTGGATTGTGTGCCAATTAAGCAGAAGCTTTTGATCTGGATGCTGTTGAAAGTCTTGAGCATTATTGCAAATACACTCATCCTGGCAAGTGAAGGGTATACCACTGCACAACACAAGTTCTGAGGAAGGGTCACCAGACCCAAAATGTTAAGTCTGTTTTTCCCTTCACAGATGCTGCCAGACCTGCTGAGCTTTTCCAGCAACTTTGTTTTTGTTCCTGATTTATGGCATCCGCAGTTCTTTCGGTTTTTATTTGGTATACCACCGCATCCCTGACTTGTGTCCTATAGGTATTGGACAGTCATTAAGGTAACAGGAGGTGAGTTGCTCACTACAGAATTCTTATCCCATGACCTGATTTTGTAGCCATTGTATTTTTATGGCTGGTCCAGTCCAGTTTCTGGTACATGGTAGCTCCCAGGATGTTGATAGTGGGAGACTCAGCAATAGTAATGTTATTGAGTATCAAGGGATAATCGAGTCACAGAGTTATATAGCAAGGAAAGAAGCATTCAACCCATTATGTCTGCACAGGCCATCAAGTACAGATCTATGCTCGTTCAATTTTCTAGTACTTGGCTTGTAAGCTTGCATGCTATGGCATTTTAAGTGTCCATCAGAATACTGCTTAAATATAATAATTCTTCTTGTCTCTACCACCCTTTTTGGGTAGTAAGTTTCAGATATGTACCACCCTCTGAGTAAAAACAATTCTTCCTTAATCCCTTCTAAACCTCCTGCCCCTTACTTGAAATCTATAGGCCAAATTAATGAGCCCCTATTAAAAGGAAACGTTGCTTTCTATGTATGCTCCTCCTAATTTTGTAGATCTCAATCAGGATTCCCCCTTTACTCCATACTATGCAGTCTCTCTTCATAGTTGGAACACTCCGGCCCAGGCAATATTCTTGTGAACCTGCTTTGCATTGTCTCGAACACAAGTGGTGACCAGAACTGCACACAGTACTCCAGCCGTGGCCTATATAACATATCACACAATTCTCCCATACCTCCCTGCTCTTGTAGTCAAAGCCTTGATTAATAAGACATATGGGACACTTGCCTTTCTTAACCACCTTATCCACTTTTACTGTTGCCTTCAAGGATCTACGGACATGTGTCCCTCTGATCCTCTGCACTGCTTAGGGTCCTAACAGTCAACATATGCTCACTTGCCTTGTTAGTCCTCCCAAAATGCAGCATATCACACTATTAAGGATTAAATTCCATTTGTCATGGTGAGGCACATCTGAACAACCTGTCTATATTGATTTGTAGTCTAAGGCTTTCCAACGGTTAGCTTATTTCTTGTTGGAGATTGACACTGACTAGCACTTCTGTGACATGAATGTTACTTGCTGCCCATCAGTCCAAGCCTGGATGTTATCCAGGTCTTGCTACTTACAGACATGGCCTACTTCAATATCTCATGTGTTGCAATTGGCGCTGGACATTCAGCAATCATCAGCAAACATCCTCACTTCTGGCTTTATGATGGAAGAAAGGTCATTGTTGCAGTAGCTGAAGATGATTGGGCTTAGGACACTAACCTGAAGATATCCTGCAGTATTATCCTGGGGTTGAGATGATTGACTTCCAAAGACCACAGCCAGCTTCCTTTGGTCCAGATATGGCATTAACTAACGGAGTTTTCCCCTTTATTCCTGTTTTGCTAAGGCTTTTTGATAGTACAACTTGGTCAAGAGCTACTTTGATGACAATAGCAGTGACTGTCACCTCACCACTGGAATTCAGTTCTTTCATTTATGTTTGAACCGAAGTTGTAATGAGGTTCCTTATGACCATTTTGTTAATAATTGACAGTAGACTGATGGTGGATTGGGGGGAGCAATTTTCCACGTTGTCAAGTAGATACTAATGTTGTTGTTTTACTGGAGCAATTTGGCCAAAGCTGCAGCTAGTTCTGGAGCACAAGTTTTCAAGGATGTTCTCAGGGTCCATAGCTTTTGCATCATCCAATGTCTCCAAATGTTTCTTGCTATCACTTGGAGTGAATTGAATTGATTGAAGATTGACATCTGTGAGAGAGGAGGTAAAGATGTACTGTCCATGATATTTCTGGCTGAAGACAAATGCAAATGCTTCAGTCTTGTCCTTTGTACTGATTTAGTGGGCTCTCCCAGTGCTGAAGATTAGATTATATCAAGGAGCCCACACTGCCCGTTGTTTGATTATGTATCACCATCCACGACTGTGTCAGCACTTGGATCCAATGTAATGGCTGTGGAATTGCTTAGCTCTGTCTCTCACTTGCTACTTTCGTACATACAAACAGTCCAGTGGCATAGCTTCATTAGGTCGACACCTCATTTTTAAGTATGTCTGGTGCTGCTCCCAGCATGCCTTCTGGCAGTCTTCATCCGACCAGTTTTGATCCCTCTGGCTTGTAGATTGGGGATATTCTAGGCCATGAGGTTACGTATTGTGGTTGAATAAAATTCTACTACTACTGATGGCCCATAGTGCTTTGTGGATGCCCAGTTTTGAGCTGATAGCTCTGTTCAAAGATGAGGCTTTGTTTCCACAAGGGCTGGGCAGTAGTTACTTCGATCCAAAGTGTAATTGATGCCTACATCTGTGACAGATTACTGATGATGAGGTTACTTACACTTTCCTTCCTGTTGGTTCTCTTGTCTTCTTGAACTGTTGCAGTCCTCCTGCTGTGGGTTGACCCATAATGCCATTAGGGAAGGAATTCCAGGATTTCAACTCAGCAACAGTAGATGTCTTTCAAGCTCAGCTAGCAGAATCAGATGATATCAAGCCACTCTTGGTGATGGACGTTGATGTTTCCCACTCAGTATATTCTGTGCCATTGCCACCATCCATGTATCCTCCGAGTGGTGTTCGCCATGGAAGTGTACTAACTTGCTTTACAGACTGATGTAATAATGTTAGCTGCACCTAAAGTATGTAGCTGTGGTTGGTCTGGCATTATGACTTAATACTTATCCATCCACGAGCAATATGTCAATAGTATGGCCCTTGAGCCTTGCTCAGAAGATCCTACCTAAAGGCTTTAATTAAGTGAGTCGTTGCTTCCACCTCAATGAACCTCTCTGACAGTTCCTATTTTGAAACATATGATACTTGCTGCAGCATCTTCCAACAAACTGACCAATAGACTCTTGGGACTACTGACTCTCTGGCATTAATCAGAGTCTGTTAATCCTGAAGTAGATTCTTGTCTTGAGCTGGTCTTTTTGAACTTCCCAGATCTTTTTTGGATCTTTCTGATCATCTGGTTCAAGAACAGCTTCTTCCCCACTGTCATTAGACTGCTAGATGGACCTGTTAAATTTCAAATCTAATGTTGATCTTGCTTTTTGTACACCTTCCGTGCAGCCGTAACTTTGCATGCCTCATTCTGTTCAACCATCCTATGATCTGCATGTCTTTGCGTGTTATGATCTGCCTGTATTGCATGCAAAACTAAACTTTTCACTGTACTTAGGTACATGTGACAATAATAAGTCAAATCAAAATCAAAAAAGAAAGACAGGAATGTGTTAATTCTGCAAAGCCCATCTTTGCTAATAGCAAGCACAATTTTTAGAGATCTTTTCTCTGGATCATTTTCACTTGATCTGTCAAATATAGATAACAAGGTATAGAGCTGGATGAACACAGCAGGCCAAGCAGCATCAGAGGAGCAGGAAAGCCAACGCTTCGAGTCTGGACCCTTATTCAGAAGGGCACCATTTCTGAAGAAGGGTCCAGATCCGAAGCAAGGGCTTTCCTGCTCCTCTGATGCTGCTTGGC